>NC_136067.1:462014160-462637707 GCF_964261635.1 Lissotriton helveticus | reverse complement strand
GTCACTACAGTTATTTTGGATATTCTGATATATGAGGTCCGGGGTGCACATAGACCATTTTAGGCGGCGTCTGCCATCCATTGCTGTTACCCTACCCTTGGTCAGGTTGCGACTTACGCTAGCCACCCAGGGCCCCTTAAGATGTATGGTGAGTGGTTTGTGGTCACTGAGTGCGTTATTATCTATAGAAAATGAACGCACAAAGACCTGCATGGGCAAGGTTAACAACATATAGTTGATAAAAGTCCCCTTTCCGTGCCCTTTAAAAGTTGGGGTGACAAAGCGCTTTGAGGGGTCACATAGTGCCATTGCTAAAGTAAGACCATGGTCATTAAGAAAATTGTTAAAACGGGCCCCCTCCATGGAGTGTTCCAGATGTAAACCATTTAGTCTGGGACAGTGTCATTCCTGAAGGTTTTTCCCTAGGGGGTCACCACAGGGGTGAATATTGAAATCGCCCATGATCAACAAATTATGTGAACAGTCCCTCATTGAGGTGCCTATATAATCATTTAAGATTTCTAAGTTGCCATGAGCTGTACCATTGTTAGTAGAATTATAAAAATTGATCAGGCCAGCCTTACAATTGCCAGCAGATAAAACTAGACCTTGTATACCTTGGTTGCCTATGCCCTGCTATCAATTGTACATGTCAGTGCTACTGAGATAAACATTACCATGCCACCCTTTGGCCTTCCCCGGCTCACTGGTATAGCAGGTACAAAGTATGCCTTGTAACCTTCAATAAACATTTCACATTTAACTGACCAGGTCTCTTGAAGGCAAATGATCTGGAAACCCCTAATGTATGATAACCAGCTATCATCGTGCATTTTGTTTTCTAGGCCCGCCACATTCCAGCATATAACATTGTTTTTGAGTGTTGTGGGTGGGTTCACCTCTATGGCTGTCCTACAGGAGACTGTACAATACTCTGACCTTCCGAGACCCTCAGTCAATTGCAGGCGTCCAGCCCTGAAAACATTTCAAAGCGATTGTGTGTGGGAACATTGTACCCTCTCATACTCTGATTGACAGCATTGGAATTTGCTGCCGGTGTTTGCCAACCATTCAGCCCATTAGTGTTATTGTTATACATATGTGATTACTGCCGAAATTGGGGTCTGAGCATGGGATATGAGCCTATACCTACGAGGATATTTAGGGGAAGTCTGATCAGGAGCATAGAAGTAGCCCAGAGGGCGCACACACACACTGTTTGCATTGTATACTAATGAGGATGCACGCAGTAAGACTGTCGCGACATGTTGGGGATGCTGGAAATTAACAACCACACAATCCCCCGTGGTCGCCTTCCTCGAGGGGCCAACCCAATTGACCCTTTCAGTGGAAATAATTTGGTCATAGTAGTGAGTTGGGTAACCACAATTTTTGTTTAACCACGCCACCGTTTTGTTTTTTAGAGAATCATAGGATTCTCCATGTGGTTGGGTTGGTAGTTCTTCGTAGCGTGGAACATTGGTTAACACCCCCACATATGGCACGCAATCAGGAGGGAGATTTACATTCCTAAGTTTAGCCCTCTGCGGAGCAGCTGCACGAGTACCCAAGGATGCAGGAACCTGTTGAATTGGATGGTTTACTGGTGCTGTGGGTATCACAGCCCCAGCTCCAGCCAAGCCTTGGGGATTCGGCTGCTGCCCGCTCTGCCCCCTGGGTGCGTTCTCCTTCCCGCCCCTAACAGGAATGATTATCGGGGCTGTAGCTGCTGGGGCTGGGGTCAGATGTACCGCCACCCAACTGCCCAGCCTTTCCACCTCAGAAGCTACTACATCCAGTCTGGACATTATTGGGCTAATTAAATCAGTGATTTTGGCCTCCAGCTTTCCTACTATTGTGTTTATCAGTGTTTCTAGATTGGAGGCAGATAAGATTAGGCTTCCCTCATTAATGCCCTACTGGTTGGTTTCTTCTATGTCAAGATTACTTGCACTGTTAACGATAGTGGCTTTACGATTATTGGGTGGATTAGTATGGGAATTAATTTTTAGAGGTTTTCCCCCGCGCCTCCCTTGAGTCTTTCTACACTTCCTCACTGGTCTTTGAGCAGAAGGGGCCTCTACTGACTCTTCCACAACTGAGTCTACCTCCGATGTATTGTGCAGGTCCACAGGCTTCTCCGAATGTACCTGTGCCTGTACCACTAAGCTGGGTCCCCCTGTACTAAGTGGGGCATCTTCTGAAATGCCTTCTGAGCCTTCTGTTGTTTCAATGGGCACATTAACCATGAGGGGGGGAAGGCCTTTACTGCCTAGTGAGGCCCTACGTTCGTTGTTTATTTGGGTAACTTTTTTGACCAGGAAATTATCCATGGTGAGCAGGCCAGCTGTTAGTGGGTCCGAGATTATTTTGGGCATTATAGCTGTTACAATATGCCCCGAGCCCCCAGTAGGCAATGGGAGACCTGTATTACCTCAGTCTGTTGTGACAATTGTCCACGATACAGTACAAGAATGAATTAAAAATAGATTATGAGCAGTCCAATGTCTCACTTGAATGTACTGGGTCCTTGTGTTGGAGCCAGGGTCCGTGGCCCGTCCCGTCCTCTTCCGGCCACTGAGGGCCAAAGAGGGCCCGCCCTTTGCCTGGGCTTAGCCCGGCGAGCCCCCGCGCACGTCCCGCGACGCGGAGGGAGCCTCCCTTGATGTAGCGCCTCCGGGCGCGCTCTGGCCGGATGCAGAAAGTGGCCGCTATGCTCCGTGGGAGCTGTAGTCTCTAGCCGCGGGATGGAATGCGGTGGCGGCGAGACTCACAGCATTTGGGCCCCAGGAGCTAGCAGGCGAGTGACTGCGGGCCATTAATGTGGTTAGACAGCCAGCAATCTTTATTTACACTTGCTCTCATTTGCTCTGAATTAAAAAGGGTGTGTGAGGCCAGAGAGAGGGCCCCCAGAATCAAGCTGCAAGTTGATTGACAGTTCCACTATGCTGGAAGATAGCATGAGGACAGTCTAAGGAGCGACTTCAGTCAGTCAAATTGACATAGTTTTGAGGGGTTGAGGTACCAAACGTGACGTGGGTTGTCAGGGTGGTGCTACATAGCAAAGCGATTAAAAGTGTGTGGATGACTGGCCTGCGAGTGTCAAATGGCATAGAGATAGAGCAAGGCACACGTGATTGTGCCGAACTGGACACAGGTGTGTGAGTGCCTAATAAGAATGGAAGTTCTAATGGGAATGGCTCAGAACAAGGGACGTATTTGAGTGCTGAACAGGTCAAAGGAAATCAGAGAATATTTAAGTGCCAGATGACACTGAACAGACAATAAGAGTCAAATGGAATTCAGGCAGATAGGAGAGAGGTGGAACTAGGAAAAGGCATCATTATGGAGAGGATTGGATTCAGCAACGATTTTCTGACACTAACTAGTGAGATGTATTTTTCTTCCATAGTGGCTGTCACTTGTGGTGGGTTTATATCTCTGTGTTTCAACTTTTTTCAAGATACAAGGAAAGGCTGCCAGCTTTCTCCTTTATTGTTCCTTTTGGATTTGGAGCAACTCGCTATAGCAATACGCTCCATTGCCGATATCAAGGGTATTGCTACTACAGCTGTGGAAATGAAGGCCTTTTATTATGCTGGTGATATTCTCTTGACTCTTTCACATTGATGGAGCAAGGATTCACACAAAAGGCGACTTGCTTGTATTCAAGAACCTCGATTAACAGTATTAATAAGTAACCAACATGTTTGTCCTACTAATTTTACATTTTCCTGTATATTCTGGGTGTCCGAGAGAAGCTTGCTTATGTGTCTACTAATACTAATTCGCTTACATCTAAAATGGCAGCTGCTACGCGGGAATTTCTACTGTGCATGAGTTTGTCATACCCATGTGGCATGACGTACTCGCAGCTTTGGAGGGAATCTGTTGCTTCTGCGCACTAGAAGCTAATATGGCTGCTCTGTGTTCTCACATGCGAGAAGCTTGTACTGCTGATTTTGCCAATCTGTTCGTTTTGCCTAATTGTAATGCTATAGATAAAAATTAAGGTAATGGGTATAGAGTAGAAGTTCATGGTATACAGTGAAATCATTTATTTTGTGTTCTAAAACTCTTTCCTTTTATTTTTCATGTATCGTAATCTTTGGGCCTGAGGGACGGGAATACTCCATTTTGAAAATCCTTCTGCACACGGCACTCTACAAGAGGAGGGCTGAAGTCATTTGACATTGAAACCCAGCCAAGATGCGCCTGAGAAGCTGAACTTTGCCCTTGCTCGCAGAAAGCCAGAGTGTACCTGTTGAATTACAATGTATTTATTAATAAAGCGACCATTGTTACGTGAATTACAGAAGTAATGTAAACCAGAAATTGATGGGCGGGAATGTAAAAATTAATATTCAATGCTGAAGTATCAAATATTTAGGTGGTGTGTCGACCTCTCCTCCTCTCTTGTCCAATCGAAATTGGGGATCCTTATACTTGCAACATTGGGGGGTGGTACACTGACCTGGAAAACAGTATAACTAGCGTAGGTTTAGCTAGAGAAAATTGTCCGACTTGTCCGAATAGCTGACCTGTCACTGACCCAACGCACTCAATAGCTGATCGAGAACAGAGCAAAGCACTCTGTCAGAAGACTCACTGACCCAATCGGGGTTCTGGGACCTGAAGTGCTGGCGAAGCACTTTGCTGGGGAATTTGATAACCCAATTGGGTTTTTGACTGATAGCTGCAGAGAGGGAGTAGCGCAGGAGTTGCAACTGAACTGCGGGTGCTGGTCTCAACTTTCGGTGGTCCGGTTCTGATCCAAATCTGGCTTTCCTGTCCTGTTTCTGACCTGCACTTGCTGGCCTACTGGCATTTGCAACTTTCGGGGTTTCTGTCCTTAACTGACCCGTGGCCAGGGTTGGTCTTCACTCCGTCTAGGTAAATATAAATCTGTGTGGGAAATAAATAGTATATTTGCGTCTTTTTCTTACCCTACCTGAATCTTGCTAAAGTCACACTTTCATATGTTCCTTTTCTTTCCCCCTCCTTTGTGATAAATAACAAAACCGTGATTCTGGCTATTTTAGCATGGTCCATTTGCTCCCTCCTTTTAGAATTGAAAATAAAGTACTGTTCATGAAAATATAGATGTTGCTTTTCTTTACCCTCCCCTTGAAGAAGCTAAAGTGGTTATTCTGAATTATTAGCTTGTTCCTTTTTCTTACCTTCCCTATAGCTACATGGTTAAATCAGTTTCGTCATTACAATTTGTGTTCCCTCTTATTACCCACCCTCTTGAAAGCGATTAAACTGTGATTTATAGCATATCCCTTATTTTTCCCCGTCCTTTGGAAAATACCATTTCAAGTCTGATTTCTATAAGTTCATTTCAGTATGTTCCTTGTTCTTACCTTCCCTTTAGAATTCTAAATGGTTGGCATGATATATCTTTTGCATAGTTATACGCTGTTTGTGATTTTGATTATCGATAGCTTGCTTGCTGTTAATCTTTGGCTCACGACTTTTGATGAAGATTAGATAAAGGTTTTCAAAACATCTCGAGTCTGTGGTTATTATATGAGTGCATATTGTTGTCTTGCTACCATACTTAATATGCTAGACTCCATCCCATAGGGTCACAGATACCGATGACCAAGAGTGTAAGTCACGGGTATGGGACCTAGGAAGTACAAATATCTGATAGTCAGTGCCCAGGTTACCTGATACAAGAAATTGTGGTTAATTTGAAATATGGGCATAGGTGAGTATTTGGTAAATTTATAGTGGGTGGCCTGCGCGCTCTATCAACATCCACGATTCTAAGCAAATGCTTTGATTTCCCAAATAAACACTTTTCACCGGTTATAAAATCAACTGGACTAAACTGAAGCCCTGCCGATGAATCCTATCATTACTGCCACTGTTATTGATAATGTTCCATCTTAATGGCTACATTCGAAATTGAAATATTTAGGGATATTTCTTAATAGAGGTTTAAAGGACATGATTATGGTTGATTCAAGTCTGATATCTGAACAGATCAAAAGGGATTTTTTAAAGATGGTCGCTTCTAAACCTATCATTGTGGGGTAAGGTTCAAATAATAAAAATGAACATGATTCCGAAATTCAATTACATTTTTGGCATTATTCCACGTACCATCCCAAGATATTTTCTTAAAATGTTAACATCCACTATTTACCGGTTTGTATGGGGAAAAGTCAGACCCCGATTAAGTGGCACCAAGTTAATTTCTTCAGCTGCTAAGGGGGATTTACGTCTCCCTCATTTAGAATATTATTGGATAGCACAGCAATTGTATTTATATGCTACCCACTCATAGGAATACACCTCTCTGGGTTTTGTTTGAATGCTCAATATTTCAATCTGATATAGAATTGGCGATTTATTATACAAGATGCCCACAATTTACTAATTTATCTAATCCTATTATTTATTTTCTCAATTAGCATGGCGGAAAGCCCGCAAGATAACGAATACAAATATTCATCTTCATTGAGAAGCTCCGCTATAGAATAATGCAGATATTAGGTACAAAGGAGCTGAACTCAACTGGCTATTTGGACCAGACATAAAATATTTCATGCAAAGGATGCATGTATACATAATCATTCTTTGAAATCATTTTCAAGTTTACAACACAACTTTGATCTTCCTTCGTCTCAAATGATTAGATACAATCAACTTTCTTCTGCACTCGCTCTAATTGCGATAAAACCTCATAATATAACAACCCATTCCCCAATTGCATGATATATACACACTTGGCAACATTTCAAGGGTACAGTGTCCGGCCTATATGCCATTTTAATCGACTCTTCATTTTCTACTGAGCTCTCCAGTAACTTAAAATCATGGTGGTCTACTCGTTTAAATCTGGAAATTACGGATAAAGAGTGGGATATTATATTGGATAATTACGATAAAGGACTTCGGGATTCCTGTCCTAAATTTAGTTATTTAAAAATACCTTATCAATGGTATTGGCCACCAGCCAAATTGTACGCAGCTCACCTTGGTCTCAATTCCCTTTGATGGTGTTGTAACACACCTGATGGTGATATAGTTCATATTCTGTGGGGATGCCCTAATATTCGCACATTTTGGCTCCATATTGAAGGTATTTTGCAGATATACTTTTTTATGAATTTTTCCCTGTCTGAATGTTTATCACTTTTACATGATAAAACTGAAATATCGCCTATATCCATTTGCACCTTTAAGTGGCTTTCTACTGCTCTCGGTCTAGCCAAAGTTAATATTTTACGTTTTTGGAGAACTATTGTTATTACAACACTTCAATCTTGGCTTGAATATATGTTTGATGTGGCTCACTTTGAAAAACATCATTTATAAGTTGAATGACAATTTACATCTTTTTGATCATATATGGGGTAATTTTATACATTTAAGGTGATTCTGACTGTATCATGCATATTTACTATTCATAGGTTCTCCTTTAATTCTCATATATTGTATGCATGACACTTTTTGTTGTATGAAACACTACATTTTCTTCTTCCTGTTGTATTGATTTATCATATGCCCATTTAATCAAGGTATTTGCACTATTTCTTCTTTTTTTATTTTAATTTTATTTTGTTATAATGTTTTTGTTCTTAGTATTATTTCTGTTTGTTATTAATGTCATTGCTCACATCTAATATAGTTTAACTGGTGTTTCTTTTTGCTTTTTTATGTTTTCATGAAGATATTTGATTGTTGATCATTGTGTGCTTGATTTTGAAAAAACATTAATAAAGAATCGAGGCACAAACAAAGGAAGATGTGTCATAGGCACATGGCAGAAAAGCACAACAGCTCAGGAAGTAAGTAACGAAAAAGAGAAAGTCAAATGGTGGGATAGTAAATTCAATTCATCCTTGCGCCATCAATTCCAGGATCCAAAGTGGATAAATGCATCCTACATTTCATTTAAAAGATGCTTCATGTTAATTTATTGTAACAGAAAGATTTATTTTGCATGGCTATGGATGGTAAGAAATTAATGTGACAAATCGACATGGTAATTCTTGCCAAGAGGTGCTTTCTTCAAGGCATATATTGCAAATGTTTCAGCCTAGCAATATTTTTATTGTACTACTGTTCACAAAGCCTGCAAAGTCTCTTCTTGCCCATTTTGTCAAACTTTGTCGGCATCATCTCCAGAATGATTAGTGCAGTAGTCCAGAAATTTGCTAACATTTGATTTTGTAATAAACCACGAGCCAGGCCTGACAGGTAAATGTTATCAACCAATACTTTTTAACACTAACACAAGAATAAATAGCATAGTCATAAATTAACATATCTACTTACCTTCCATTTTACAGGTCTTTGGTAGTCTCCACAGTGCATTTTCCACAATTTCTGTAACAATACCTCCTGTGTAGTATTGGTGTTATTTGCAAACTACTTAATGAATGATCATATGTTAGAACTGGGGGTCTCTGCTTGGCAGAGGTGTGCACCTCTGTCTAAATAGGGTCCCTTGCTTCTAGTCATGGTAAGGGAGATGCACACTTTAGATAACCCTTGCTCACCCCATGGGAGCTTGGCACAAGTAGACAGCTTATACTAAAGGCAATGTGTAAAGTATTTGTTCTCAAAACACACAGTCACACAATGATAACACCACAAATGGACACCACACCAGTTTAGAAAAATAAATTATCTTTATCTAAACTCAACAAAACCAAATCACCAAAAATGAAACATAGATGTAGTAAAATAGCACTGCAAAACAGTTATTTCCAAAACAAAATGATAGAAAACAAATTGGGCAACCTGGGGCTACTGCGACATCGTGACAGCAATATGTCCAAAGTAGTGAGCTGCCTGTGAGGTGTGCGAGGCTGGGCATGGAGTCACATGGGCCCTTAAACAAACAATACCTTGGAAAATGAAGTCTATGACAATATACAGCTTTGTGGAGATGAGGCGTCAGTGCCACAGGAAAGGCGAGGCGTTGTGTCTGCGAGGCGGTGTGTCTGCGATGACGTGACGTGTAGAATCCTGGACAGGGGAAGTCTGTTGCGGTGAGGAGTCAATTCCGATGAGGCGATGTGAAGTTGGCAAAGTTTGTAGAGTCACCCTCTGGAGTTATCAACACCGCAATAAGAGGATAATGGCACTGGCAATGGCGGAGTCTGTGCGAGCACTGGGTCGTGAATTTCAATACCTGCAGGCATCAGCAGGCATAGAAGGATGTCTGAGCTGCTGTGAAAGCCTGGTGGTACGTTGTGCACTTCACAAGCAGTGCACCTGGCCTCGGTTCAGGTTGTGGCCTCACGGTGGCATCGCTGATGGCATCGGAGATTGCTTTTCTTGCTTCTCCTAGGTTTCTTCCAGCTCCCAACACCAGGGATAACCTCATGAAGCCCAAAACTGGAACAGGCACCTTCTGGCAGGTCAGAACTCTCAGCATTAGAGTTCAGGGGAGCTGGGGGTGAAGCATTTCTGTCCCTGAGACTTCAGAACAGGAGGCCAGCACACTCAAGCCCTTGGAAATCATTCTTCAAGCAGGTTTCTCAGCAGAGTTCCAGATTTGTCTTTTCCTTGGCAGAAGCAGCAGCTGCAGACCAACCCCACACAGCACAAAGGGAAAGTACTCTTCTTCAGAGCGCTCCAGCTCTTCTCCTTGGTAAACCTTCCTCTTGAGTCCAGGAGTGAACGAAAGTTCTGGGGTTTAAGGTCCACCACTTATACCCCATTGTGTCTTTCTTCTTCTATGTGCAAGGGTCTATGAGCCCAGTCCAACCAGTTCCGTCCTCACTGGTGCAGTATGACCACAGGGGTGCAGACAGAATTGTGCAAGGAAAACTCCTACCACCACTCTAATTGCAGCCAAGGTCTATACAGCTCAGCTCTGAGTCATCCAGGAAGGGCCAGGCACACCTCACCCCCCTCCGGTGGCTGGCCACAGTGAATGCACATCCTGAGCCCCTGTCACTCCAAAACCAGACAGTCAATCCACAACCCGGCAGAGGCACACAGAATGGTTAAACAAGAAAATGCCTACTTTCTAAAAGTAAATGAACAAAGAAACAGCAGATGGCACTCAACTTATACAAAGTACAACATTATTTTAAGTAGATACCTAACAAAATAAATGATGGTGTGCACTCTCTGAGGTGGTACTACCCAACCACTTGTTCAAAAGTGAAGAGAAGAACAAGGACCCACAGTCTTAATCAGAGCCTGCACTACTCAATGCACTCATCCAAGTGTCTCACAATTTAATTGGCTCAATCTAAATGAAATCTACAACTCTATACATATTTTTCTGTGCAAGTAACTAGTAACATGATCCCAGTGGTACCAAACAATGTCCATAACATTGTTACTCCATTGATTCTTTAGTTCTTTGTTTATTCACAAAAAGTTTTAAAAAGAGTTCATGAATATTGATATATCAAACATGCATTCCGGGTGTGGATTACATTAGTACCAATGCATTTGGGGTCTCAAGCTCACCCTTCTTCAGGGTAATCTCCATGCCACTTGTGTTGTGGGATAAGCATCCACAATCTGATGGTGTATTGAATGCACCAAACAAATGAGTTGGCTACGCGACCATGTGGTTTCTCCAACGGCTGAGCACTGCTGTGACAATTCAAAGGGGAACCCCAGTGTCATGCCGCTTAAAAATGAGGCTGTGCGTGACACACACAGCCGGTCACGCAGTTTCACTAACGTGAAAGCGAACTCCCAAAGTGTCATCATCGTATCTCTTCTACTGCCAAGTGGTATTTTCAAACACACAATTTAAAAACCATCTTTACTACAAGATGTGTTATTAGATTCTAAGTTCAGGGAGTCTAAACGTTATTCCTCTTTCATGTCCCAATGGGAAGTTATACTTGTAAAATTTTACATAGGATCTCTCATGCTATCCTATGGGACAGATAGCCTTACAATAGTGAAAAACGAACTTGGTAGTATTTAACTATCAGGACACACACACACCAGTACATGTCCAATCTTTCACAGACACAATCTTAGAAATGGGGGTCTATAGTTGGCAGAGGTGGGTAATTTTGCCATATAGGGAACGTTGTTTCTAGTCAGGGTAAGGGGGATACACACTCTAGATAAACCCTGACGAACCCTCTGGTAGCTTGGCACGAGCCGACAGGCTTATACCAAAGGCAATGTGATGTGTACTCATGTAATGCAACTGGTGCTCATGTTAAGCGATCTGTTACCGATACCTGCTGGTCAAGTTTGCGCTATATAAAACTCAGTAT
This sequence comes from Lissotriton helveticus, assembly GCF_964261635.1. Lineage (NCBI taxonomy): Eukaryota > Metazoa > Chordata > Amphibia > Caudata > Salamandridae > Lissotriton > Lissotriton helveticus. Next base: position 462,626,482 of record NC_136067.1, on the reverse strand, counting down.
GATAAAGAACAAAAGAATACACTGCTCCCTGCCCATGGGGGTACCTTAGGCCAACCTGAAGGGTGTCTTATGCAGAAAAAATGAAATGTGAGGGCCTGGCAAGTGGGTGTACTTGCAAGGACGACATGGCAGTTTAAAACTGCACTCAGACACTGCAGTGGCAGGTCGGAGATACCTTGTGCTGGAGGGGTGATGCCCTGAAACTTATCCCAGGTTTCTGGTCCATGGATGACCCAGCTTGACAGTACAGGCTGGACTGATCCCATGAGGAATAGGGTCAAGGCTGAATTGCATATGGCTGGGACAAAAGTGGGGTGGAGTTGTGAGCAAAAGAACAATGGATTAGACTGGGGTGAATGTTTGCATTGTTCAGCATTCCGTCCATCATGTGTTCCTCTTGTTTTCACACACACCAACTCAGGTATTTCCAGCATCGCTGCATATATGTTTTCTTTTCTACCTCCAAATCACTGCCAACCGGACACTATATGACTCTTCGGTTTTATCTACACCAAGACACGCATTCTGCAATGGTTGCACAATGTGTTCTGCAGCCTTAGAGGACTCTCTTCAGTACCCAGGCCCCAGGTACCAAGGGGTGCCTTTTACTAGGGACTTACAGGGGATGCTGAAGTAGCGCCAATTGTGGTACAGCTTTAGGAAAGAGATCTGGCACTGGGAACCTGGTTATCCGGGACCCAGTGCACTTACATTCGAAATCACATCATACATCAGGCAAAATGTAGGTGCTAACCATGTCAAAAGAGAACTTTCCTACAAGATCAATATAAACCAGTTTCGGTGAGTCTGTATTCCTGGTGGATCATATAGGTGTGTCTGAGCCCATGACCCTATTAATACAAGACCCTAGGAATAACAATAGTTGCATTACCAGTAAGAGTGCAGTAGGTTAATTAAGGGTAAACGCGGTAAGACTCAAGTCTATTTCCCTGGTGGAAAGTGGAAAACCATGGTGGCATCAGATGTTAACCAATCATTGTGCAGTAGATCAAGGAAGTGAGACGCTTCGCCCGCTTGGAAGGGCGCAACGTTGGTGGGGCAAGAACACACAAACAGGCTGAGCACTGAGGCCCAGGAGACCGCAGGGCCAACACCGCTGCAGAGGCTCCGCCCCCTTTTCACCGGGGGAATCAAATACTGCTCGCGCCTCCCACTCCGCGGGAGATGCTTCGCCCACTTGGAAGGGCGCAACGTTGGTGGGCCAAGAACACACAAACAGGCTGAGCACTGAGGCCCAGGAGACCGCAGGGCCAACACCGCTGCAGAGGCTCCGCCCCCCCTTTTCACCGGGGGAATCAAATACTGCTTGGGCCTCCCGCTCTGCGGGAGACGCTTTGCCCGCTTGGAAGGGCGCAACGTTGGTGGGGCAAGAACACACAAACAGGCTGAGCACTGAGGCCCAGGAGACCGCAGGGCCAACACCTCTGCAGAGGCCCCGCCCTCTTTTCACCGGGGGAATCAAATACTGCTCGCGCCTCCCACTCCATGGGAGACGCTTCGCCCGCTTGGAAGGGCGCAACGTTGGTGGGGCAAGAACACACAAACAGGCTGAGCACTGAGGCCCAGGAGACCGCAGGGCCAACATCGCTGCAGAGGCTCCACCCCCATATCGTCACTTCCATTTAGGGAACAACCCTCTCCCGCCTCGCGGGACACGCGCGGGCTAAGCCCAGGCAAAGGGCGGGCCGTCTGTGGCCGTCCGGGGACAACGAGGGACGGGACGGGCCAACCCCCTAAGATCCTGCTATGGGTAAGTGCAAACAACTCTTTAATGGGGGTCAAGAAAGTAACAAAGCCAAGATACCACGCAAAGCAGACACAATAATTTCTTATCTGACCTCCGCCGTGGGTGTGATCTCAAAGGAGATTGCGAACGCCGAAAAAGAACTCGGCTTAACATCGCTAGTGACTGAAGAAGGGGGTGTCGCCCTAGAGGGGGTGTCCCAAGAGCGTGTAGCTGTACAAACGCTTATTCCTCTTGACTCTGTACTGGGCCCTAGTACTGTGTTGCTAGATATAGAGGACCAAACACATGGCGAACAGACCCACTCTTTACCCCAGGAGAACACACTGATTACAGCTTCTGAATTGTGTAGGAGGGCTAATCCTTCGAAGAAATGTAACAAAAAGACTAAGCACCTTGATACTTTAACTGAAACTCTGGAGGATGAACTGATTAATAGACTGAGCAATAAAATTGAAGGGCTCATCAATTTACACCTAGAACCAGTATTGACTAAAATTGCGAAGGATATTGTGGATGTATTAAACGCATGTGTAGCAGACCTCTTAAAGAAATGTAAAGCTCTAGATTCTGCCACCCAAGAATATCGCAACCTTTTGAGTGGGCATGGGAATCTCTTGCAAAAGTGCTTCCCCAAGGGAACAACAAAAGCTAACTCAAAAACCCGCTGCAATTGATGGGAAAATACGGCACCCCCATGTGATATCAACTGGAAACCAACTTCAGGGAGGCAATAAACAAGCCAGTCAGGGCAGCTCCATACTGTCAGACACTAGATATCATACAAATGAACTAGATGAACAGCCGTGTAAATTCAATGTCCATCTACCGCCTCAAGCCGCTCCCTTAGTGGCTGTGCTGACAGGGGTTTCCCCATTGAAAAAAAATGAGTATGAAAGCACCTCAGACCTATTGGAGCAAACTAAACTTTGGTGCAAAATTATTGTAGTGGGGATATGGACATAGCTGCCAATATAAACATGGTTAGAAGAGTAAGATGGGTAGGCTCAAATAGAAAAACACTTAAAGGGGACTGTGTGGTGATCAATTTGAAAGACTATCACATAGCGGAGCGTCTGTTCTGGGACGGCTCTAATTTATCTTCCCCAGGCATCAGGCCGCTTCCCCTCGGCTACTTCTACCCATCACCTCAAAATAGGGCATGCCTCCTCCCTGCTCCAGCGGTGAGGGCTCATGATAAACCACAACCTGTGACTAGCTCTGGCCTTAGGGGTCTACAACCTGTAAGAGAAGGAAGGGTTGGGAAAAATGCATGGCTCCCACCGGTGACGGCCGGAAGGGAATGTGAATAACGCTCGGATTCCATCTGTTGTACCTGCCCCAGTTGTAGCTATACAGGCTCTGCCAACAGCATTGCCTACACTTATGAGGGGGGGTCCACAGTCTGTGCTACAAGAAGGGAATATATCAGGGGCTGTAAGCACAACAAATGAGAACTTAAATCCCTTGGGATGCACACTGACGAATCGTTTTCATCCACTCTCAGGATTGAATGAAAACGATTGACTAATTACCCACCAAGAACAGGGGGTTGCTGAGGGGGCACCATCATTACCCTGTTGCATGTTGAGTTGGAATATAGCTGGCGTAAGGGCTAAAATGGGAGATCCTATATGGATAGCATATCTAAAATCATTTGATATTATATCCCTACAAGAGACCTGGGACCTTCAAAACTGCTTTTCCCTGGATGGGTATAGTCACTTTTTCACTCCAGCTAGAAAGAGTGCCGCTGGGAGGGCGAAAGGTGGTTTGATTAGCCTGTTTTCCTTGGAGATAAAGGGTTCTCTTACACAACTCGATTCAGGAGGGATTAATAGTCTTGTTGTGGAACTATCACTATCTGATATAAAAAAAGTACTTTTTATCAATGTATACAATTCCATGGAAGTGGATAATAATTTAGACTCAATTGAGCAATTTCTTTTTAATTACAGTTTAAAGCAATATTCCTATGAAATTTTCTTGATGGGAGACCTAAACATCCATCCGTGTGAAAATCAGTGTGGGAGTGGGGATTATGAAGGCCCCCCGTTCTCCGCACTATCTCACTTCGAACACACAAAACAGGGAGAGGAATTAGAACTCTTTCTGGCGAATTGGAATTTATATGAGTCAGGATGTGTGGAGGTTGTAAATAGGATCCCAACATTTAAGGGTAAAGACAAAGGTACAATCATCGATTATGTATTTTTAACATCGTCTGTTTTGTCTCAAGTTTTTAGATACCTTACAGAGGTCTCGGTTTTTAGTGACCCTAATCCTGTGATAATTGAACTAATCCGAGGGGGTTCCCTCACTTTCAGGCATACATCCCACAGTGTGGTGAGGGAGGTCATCCTAAAAGACCAGGGGAGAAAATTTAAGTGGGCAAAAGTGGTTCCAGAAACCTTTTTGAGAGAACTCTTACCTAGTATTGAGCAGGAGATTAACACCTGCTTAGATGCTGACTCTGGGAGCTCTGACATCATAAGGGCTTTTAATAACATCTGTGTACAAGTTAATGAAAATCTACAAATCAAAGGAAAGTGTAAACAGCAGACTGGTAGGAGATGGTTCAATAAAAAATGTTCTCAGTCCCACGCTGCTCTCCTACAAGCCTTAAAGACAATCCCCAGAGACAGGGGGCTTATAGCCTCCTGTAGAGCAATCTATAAACAAGCGCTATCAGAAAGACAAAAGGAGCTGCAGGAGGAAGCATGGTGTAAACTTCTCTCGACAGAAGTAGTGAAAGATAGTGGGAAATTTTGGGCTACAGTAAACCAGTCACTGTTCTCAAATGACGATAACCCCTCCTTGGATTGTAATATTGCAGATGAGGCATGGATAGCTCATTTTTAAAATATCTATAGTTCTCCAGGAAATGGTCAATCCCCTTGATATAAGCCGGCTGGTAGTGATCTCCCCCTTTTAAATTTTGAGGTCTATGAAGTTGAAAGGGCCATAGAAGAAAGGCCCCCGGACCAGATAGGGTGCCAGCGGATTGGTTTAGAACAGCTCCGAATTTATGGTCGAAAATTTTAACTCACGTTTTCAATTCTATTGACCCAGATAATTTACCAGCCACGTGGGCCACTTCAGTCATTATACCAGTTTTTAAAAAGGGTGCTAGGCTGGACCCCGCATGTTACAGACCCATTTCTTTGATTGACTCTTCTGTAAAAATATTGGGTCGGGTGATATTGCACAGATTGACTGAGTGGCTGGAGCAGAGGGGGGTTCTGTCAAATGCCCAATACGGTTTTAGATCAAAGCGGAGTACCATCGACCAGTGTCTAAACCTTCACCTCCTAATTAGCAAGTATACGGTGGATAAGGAGGGCTCACTTTATATGGGGTTTATGGACCTCTCCTCCGCGTTTGATCTCGTCAATAGAACAAAACTTTGGAATATACTTTTAGACATGGGAATTGATGCTTCTTTGTTGCATTTTTTAGCTGTTCTTCATTCCGATCTCTCGGCAAAAATCCGAGTTAATTCTCAGGGACGCTGCACAAGACACTTTAGGTCAGATAGGGGGGTCAGACAGGGGTGCATTATGGCTCCCCTGTTGTTCACATTATATATAAACGCCCATGAGTCCCATCTTGCTGAGATCTCCCCGGACATTCCGCGTATAGGGGAACTGGCTATACCAGTTCTCCTGTACGCGGATGATGCTGTACTCCTGGCACGTACTAGGGTAGGCCTTCAGAAGCTGCTGGATGCTTTTGGTAGTTTTATGCAGAGTCTGGACTTAAAAATTAATGCCAAAAAATCTCAAGTATTGATTACGGGGAGGGCTAATCGGAATACTAGAATTAAGACTTTTTCTTGTAGCGGGGAAAAGGTCTGTAGGGTTCCTACTTTCCCCTACTTGGGGGTTGTATTTGATGAAAACGGAACCTGGCGCCCACAAAATAATAGCCGTTGTGTGGCGTTTGCAAGGACTATTTCAGGACTCACAGGGTTCACAAAAAACTGGGGGATAGACCTGTAGAAGCAATCCTAATGGTTTATAAAGCCAAATGCCTGACAGTGGCAACATATGGTTGTGAAATCTGGGGCTACACAGCCCAGAATAAAATCCAGCTAATTGAGAATACATTTCTGAGAGGGGTCCTCTCTGTCCCCCAGTCTACCCCTACTTTCTCTACCCATACTGAACTGGGAGTCAGATATGTTACTGACCAGATCAAAACTGCCCCATTGATATACTGGTTAAAGATCTGGTTAAATGAGGACATTTCATTAAACCACACTATATTAAAACACTGTCTTATGCTGGATAAAGCCAATAGAATCCCATGGTTGGCCTATATAACATCCGGCTTCCAAAAAATTGGGCGTGCGGACCTTTTCTCAGCACCTGAAACTATAACTAAAAAGGACATCGCACTGACAAAAACCACTATGTTGGACCTGTTATCACTAGAGCGAGAGGAGATCGAACTAGTGAAACCAATGGTAAGAGCCAACTGTGCTTTGGTTAGTTGTGTAGGACTCGAACCCTATTTGACAACAGTGAACATCCCGTACCATCGGTACCTCCTGATCAGATTTTGCTTCAATCTGATACACTATGCCTTGGGATCCTATCGTACTTGGTGCCCCCCAGACCAGGCTGATCCCTGTAAATGCGATAACTTTTCTACTCAAGATACATTACATTTTTTTATGTTTTGCGACTTTTATCAGGAATGTAGAAGGAAGTTTTTATTCCCAATTCTGAGAGAGGTTGGTTTTACACAGGTGAGGCCAGCACTTGTGTATTTACAGCAATTAAATTCACCTCGAGTAATGTTTCATGTTGCAAATTTCCTGGTTGCTGCTATTCGTATTAGGAAAAAGTACAACATCCTAGCACAAACACTAAATGTCCCTGAGTAGAATATTTTAATTTTAATTCCATTAGATAAAATGGCTATAGGTTTTTGTACTACCATACAGCAGTCCCTTTTTTCTAACAGTTTTAACATTGTCACTATGTATGTATTTAAACAATGTATTATTGTATAAAATGAAATGTTACTATGTATTTTTAATATTTATATTTCATACCTTTTAACTGAGTGTTTAACTGTTATTGATTGTACCATGTCTTTTTTTGATATTAAGTTATCGAATAAAGGAATTTTGACTGACTGAGTGCAGAGTGGGGAGAATCTAATGTTCTAGTGCACAACCAATGCACAAGTCTCAACCAGGTATTTGTAACAACTAAGTAAACTTAAAATTGGTCTCCGCATAATAATATATATGAAATGATGATTAATTAGATAAAATACAGTTTGGGTGCCAGCAAGTTTGACCGGCCATGACCCCATTGACACAGACAGCCCAGTAATAGCAACAACAGCATCCCCAGTAAAAGTGCTTTGGAATCATTTGAGCGCAAGTTGGGGGGATTCAAGCCTATTTCTCCAATGGAGAATGGAAAAACATGGCAGCATCTGGTGCTAACCGTTCATTGTGTGGTGAATCAAAGTGCTGCTTGTGAGGGTTCTAAAGTACCGATGCACAGCCTTCTTGCGCACAGTGAAAAGACAGTGTAGAGCAAAGCAGGCAGTTCGAGGATATTGACCCATCACCTGTTGAGATTAGAATATCTGAAAAGACCACATTACAGAAGTACATTGAAAGTGCAGTATGCATGGGTGCAAAAGGTCCTGATGAACAGCCTCACAATTAAAAAGCGCTGTGGGGCATAATAGATGATTTGAGTTTTTGCTATGCTGACCTGTAGGATTAGTGTATCTAGAAAGCTACATTGCAGAGGTGCATTAAAATTGATAATCAATCAATCAATCATGTCATTTTTAGAGCGCACTACTCACCCGTAGGGTCTCAAGGCGCTGGGATGGGGGGGGGGTGCCGTTACTGCTCGAACAGCCAGGTCTTGAGCTTCTTCCTGAAGGAGAGGTGGTCTTGGGTCAGGCGCAGGTCGGTTGGGAGTGAGTTCCAGGTCTTGGCGGCCAGGTAGGAGAAGGACCTTCCTCCTGTTGTCGCTCTTCGGATGCGGGGGACGGCTGCGAGGGCGTGGCTGGTTGATCTGAGGAGGCGCTTGGGGTGTAGAAGTTGATCCGGTTGTTGAGGTTGCTCGGGCCTTGGTCGTGTAGGGCTTTGTGTGCGTGGGTGAGGAGACGGAAGGTGATTCTCTTGTTGACCGGGAGCCAGTGCAGATCTCTCAGGTGTCCGGAGATGTGGCTGCGTCGGGGGATGTCGAGGATGAGTCTGGCCGAGGCGTTCTGGATCCGCTGGAGTCTCTTCTGGAGCTTGGCGGTGGTTCCGGCGTAGAGGGCGTTGCCGTAGTCCAGTCGGCTGGTGACAAGGGCCTGGGTGACCGTCTTCCTCGTCTCGGTGGGGATCCACCGGAAGATCTTGCGTAGCATGCGCAGGATGTTGAAGCAAGACGAGGAGACGGCGTTTACTTGTCTGGTCATGGAGAGGGAGGAGTCCAGGATGAAGCCCAGGTTGCGTGCGTGGTCCGTCGGTTTGGGTGCGGTGCCCAGGGCGGGGGGCCACCAGGAGTCGTCCCAGGCGGAGGGTGAGGAGCCCAGGATGAGGACCTCCGTCTTGTCCGAGTTCAGTTTCAGGCGGCTGGTCGTCATCCATTCGGCTACCTCTCTCATCCCTTCGTGCAGGTTGGCTCTGGCGGTGGCGGGGTCGTTGGTCAGGGAGAGGATCAGCTGGGTGTCGTCGGCGTAGGAGATTATGTTGAGGTTGTGTTGGCGTGCGATGGCCGCGAGGGGGCTCATGTAGACGTTGAAGAGGGTGGGGCTCAGTGAGGATCCTTGAGGGACGCCGCAGATGACTTTGGTGGCCTCTGACTTGTACGGTGGTAGGCGGACTCTCTGTGTTCTTCCGTCGAGGAAGGAGGTGATCCATTCCAGTGCCTTGTCCTGGATTCCGATGTTGCCGAGGCGCTGTACTAGGGTGCGGTGGCAGACAGTGTCGAAAGCTGCGGAGAGGTCCAGGAGGATGAGGGCCGCTGTTTCTCCGTTGTCCATCAGAGTTCGTATGTCATCGGTGGCAGCGATGAGGGCGGTCTCGCTGCTGTGGTTCGCTCGGAAGCCAGACTGTGAGGGGTCGTGGGATCCATTCGTCTCGAGGAAGGCGGCCAGCTGTTTGTTGACGGTCTTCTCGATGACTTTGGCCGGGAACGGGAGGAGCGAGATGGGACGGTAGTTCTTGAGGTCGGTGGGGTCTGCTGTGGGTTTCTTGAGAAGAGCGCTGAGTTCGGCGTGCTTCCAGCTCTCAGGGAAGGTGGCGGTGTCGAAGGAGGTGTTGATGATGTCCCGCAGGTGGGGTGCGATGACAGCGTCGGCCTTGTTGAAGACGTGGTGAGGGCAGGGGTCAGTCGGAGATCCGGAATGGATGGAGTTCATTGTGCGGATGGTGTCTTCGGTGCTGATCGGAGTCCAGGTGCGGAGGGTGGTGGTGGGTGGCGTTGTTGCGGTTGTGGCTTGCGTTGGTTGGTTGCTGAAGCTGTTGTGTATGTCCGTGATCTTGTTGTGGAAGTAGGATGCGAGGGAGTTGCAGAGGTCTTGCAACGGGGTGATGTCATTGTTTCCGGCGTTGGGGTTGGAGAGCTCTTTCACGATGTTGAAGAGTTCCTTGCAGTTGTGTGCGTTGTTGTCCAGCCGGTCCTTGTATGTATTTTTCTTGGTGGCGCGGATCAGTTGGTGGTGTTTCCGGGTGGCGAGCTTGAGGGTGGTCATGTTGTCCGTCGTTGGTTCCCTTCTCCAGACTTTCTCGAGGGCTCGACAGTTCTTCTTGGAGCTCTTGAGTTCGTCGGTGAACCATGGTGTTTTTCTGCTGCAGGGTCTGCTGGGCGGGGTTCTCAGAGGGGCGAGTTCGTCCGCGCCGTTGTTGATCCACTTCGTGAGGTTGACGGCGGCCTGGCTGGGGTTCGCTGAGCTGGCGGGGGGGTGCTGGCTCAGGGAAGCGGTGAGCTGGTCGGCTGTGATCTTGTTCCAGCTTCTTCGGGCAACCTGTTGCTGGTGGTGGTGGATCGTCGTTCTTTTGAAGCTGAAGTGGACGCAGCTGTGGTCCGTCCAGTGCAGTCCTGTTGCGTGGCTGAAGGTGACGTCTTTGCTGGATGAGAAGACGGCGTCGAGTGTGTGTCCGGCGAGGTGGGTGGGGGTGGTCACCAGTTGCTTGAGTCCGAGGTTGGCGAGGTTGTCGAGCAGGCTGATGGTGTTGCGGTCGCTGTTGTTCTCCAGGTGGAAGTTGAGGTCCCCCAGTAGGATGTAGTCGGCGGAGGGGAGGGCATGCGGGCTGACGAAGTCGGCGATGTCCTCGCTGAATCGTGTGCGTGGACCCGGGGGTCGGTAGATCAGGGTGCCTCTGAGGGTGGTCTTCGGGTTGGTGTGGATCTGGAAGTGCAGGTGTTCAGCGGTGTTTAGGGTGTCGTCGGTGTTGGTCGTGATGCGGATGGTGTCTCTGTGGATGATGGCAATGCCTCCTCCCGTCTGGTTGGCGGTGCGGTCCCTCCGGATGATCTTGTAGCCCTCCGGGATGGCGATGGCGATGTCTGGGGCTGAGGAGGCGTTCATCCAGGTCTCGGTGAGGAAGGCAACGTCAGGGGCGGTGGTGTCGAGGAGGTTCCAGAGTTCTACGGCATGTCTGTGGACGGAGCGGGTGTTGAGCAGGATGCACTTGAGGTGGTTGCTGCTGATGTTCGGCTTGGCGAGTGCTGGTGCAGGGTGAGTCCGGATGCAGGTGAACTTGCAGGCGTGGCAGCTGAAGGGTCCGTGGGTGTGCTTCGGGGCGGCTCGATGACATCCTGGGATGCGGCCGGTGTTGAGTGCGATGAGATCGGCGGCGTTGTAGGTTCGTCGGGTCGGCTTCCGTCGGTGGGGGCCAGGGGTCCTGCCGCTGGTCGCGATCCGGTCGCGGACGGGCGCAGACGGGCTTACCTTTGGCGCGCCTTCGGCGCACAATCGGCGCGCCCGCTGCGCGTCAACGCTGCGCGTTCGCCATTTAAGGCGAAGTGCGCGGGTGGGCGGAGCAGCTGGGAGGCGGGAGCGGGGAGGGAACAGAAGGAAAAAAGGGGCGGGGTCGGCGGTGGTGGCGGGAAGCGGGGGGCGGCGAGGAGGGCGGGGAACACGAGGGAGAGCGGGCGGCGACTACGAGGGAAACACGCACAGATGATGGTCAAGACAACACTTAATACGGGCAAAAATAACGAGGGGAAAAACAAGCACAAATGATGGTCAAAACAACCCTTAATACGAGCAAACACAACGAGGGGAAAAACAAGCACAAATGATGGTCAAAACAACCCTTAATACGAGCAAACACAACGAGGGGAAAAACAAGCACAAATGATGGTCAAGACAGAGCAGAGCAACGATAGCAGGGTCAGCCGGCAGCGCGGCTGGCAGCGAGGCAGAGGGCACAGCAGGGGGGCACACGCAGCAGCTGGTGGCCGTGCGGCGCGGCGCGGGGGTGTCCCCCCCCTGCATGTTTTAGTTTGGTTAATCACCCCTGCTTGGATTAAAAGTCAACATGCCTAATTGAGCTACTTTAGAACAAGCTGTGCAGTAGGGTGCTAGCTGGGCAGATTCAGGTGCAGATGGCAGCTTCTGTAACCACAAGCATGTTGCGGTTGCCCAGCTTCACTGGCGGGTCCATCTGGCAACTTCCCTTGGGGTTGGTGAAAATCTTGCAGTTGGGTGCCATTTAGAGCTGTGTTGACATTCTTTTTTCCACCTGTGTGAGATAGTTTTTCCAGCCGGCAGTTCAGCTACAGGTCCCCAGGTGCGAAGGAGGCCCAAACAGCTTGCTTCGGCATGCAGATTCCTCTTTGGTTGAGGGGAACTATAGGCAGCTGTCTCCTTTCCCCCAATAGTGCTTTGCAGGAGCATAGGATGTGCGTCAAGTCTTCCATTCCGTTGCTGCAGAGACGGCAAGCATGTGATATAAGCTACCACTGCCCGGGGGGGGGTGCAGTATAGTGGGGAGCAGCCCTAGGCAGTATTTCAAAATCTCTCCTTTGTTCAAATATTTTCTGGGTGCATATAATCTGTAGTTTTTCAGAGTCTTCCACGAGTAGGCTCTAATTGCAACAACATCCTTATTTTCAGTTAGCGAGAGAAGCTTAAGTGTTTTACATGTCAGTTTTCTGAATCCCTTAGAGAGTTTCCCAGAGCTGCATTAGCCCAGTTGATGAAAAAGAATCTTCGAGTTAGGCCTTGGTGGCTGAGGTGTTACTGTTGTTGTAGCTCCTGCCATAGATAGTAGTTCAGAGTAATGGATTCTGCCTTTCAGATTTTATTCCAGCAAGTTATAAATTCCCCTCACCTGGCCAAGGTCTGATTTTGCATGCCAAGTTCCAGCCTGATCTGTGCTGGTGAAGTGTGGTTTGGAAGACTAAAGATGCTCTTATATACTTTTGTAATCATACAGTCCATTATTTTAGCATCCCTTCCTCTCAAAGATATGCTTCCATATGTTATGGTTGGTAATAACTTAGCTTGTGCCCCTCAAAGGAGAGGAGGCAGTGTTGGCCCTGTCAGTTTCAATTTAAGATGTTTTAGCATTACTGCCAGTGCTGGGCCCTTCCTTTTGATTGCCTCTTTCTGCTGGGCAAATAGGCCATCTTTATCAATAATTACTCCTATCTATTTGTGTTCTTCTACTGTCTCAATCCGTGAGATGGCCCAGTGCCAGACTGGTGTACTTTCTTTGCTGGTATTAATCTCCATTGTCCTTATTTTATCAGATTTATATTTAGACCGTTCTCAGCAGAATATTCCTGCATTGTGTTAAGAAGGTGTTGCAGCCCCAACTGAGTGTAGCCCACAGGATCACATTATCAGCATGCAGGAAATTAGACAGTGTCAGCCCCCCAAATTTGGGGGATTAAGACTAGCACATGTTTAGCCTCTGTGTCAGGTTGGCTAGGAAGAGGTTGAATAAGGTGGGCGGAAGAATGCACCCCTAACTGCAGCCCTTCGCTTGTTGGCATTCATCTAGATAGGTATGTTCCAACGTCCAGCTTGACCTGAACTCACATGTCTGTGTGAGGCAGTATGAGCATCTCCAGCAGGGCCTACTGGATATTTCAGTGGGCTAGCTTGCTCCAGAGGTGCTGTGATCCACATGATCAAAGGTTGCCCTGAAGTCAATGAAGCAGAGTTTGAGTTCATCTTGGAGACTTTTGCTGCATCAATAAGGAGTGATGAGGGCAAGATGTTAGCTGATGGGTCTATCAGTTTAGAAAACCCTATCTGGTTGAGCGGGATTTTAACGTTGTTAGATGCCCTAGATGCTAATTCATCTAATACTGTCCCTGAAAATAATTTAGCCTCATTGTCAATGAGGGCAACCAAGCAATAGTTTTTTAGCTGAAGATTTATCCCCACTTTTGAAGATTGGTGAGATATGGAGTCTCTCCATGAGGATATCAATATGCCATAAGCCTAATTTGGGAAAAGACTGGTTCCAATGTCTCCACCCAATGCTCTGCATTTTGCTTTTGAGGGCAGGAGAGATCCTATTAAGACTGAGTGACCCCTTTCTTATGCCTTTTGCAATCTGACATCTAATTGGTTTAATATGGGACAGTCTGAAAGTGTTCTGTGGACCTACTGCATTATGGAGAGGTGTGGGCAGCGGCCAGGGTTGGCTGACTCTGGAGTGTGGGTCTCAGGGTTCGATCCCCAGCACCGGAGGCAGTCAGATCAGTATCATGTTTCTGGGTAATAGCTCACTTAATCTCCCTGGCAACCCCTAGCGCCTTGAGACCCTTACAGGTGATTTGTTTATGCTTTGCAAATACCGGCTTACATAATGCTGATGGAGACAGGTGAGCTCCAATTGAATGGATGTCTTTGGAGTTTACTTCAGTTTTTTTTGTTGCTGCTTGGCCCTTGTCTATCAGCCACAATCCAGCCTTCCAACAGTCCTGCTCTGATTGGTCAGCCACTGCCAAACTGAGCCAATTAGTCTTAATGAGGTGTGAGGTGGCATGACTAGAAACAAAGGATTTCTTGTGGGAAGAGAACTGCAAGCTTAAGAGCAAAAGGCAGGAAGGGGGTGGAGTAGCCATACTGGTCTTCAAAGAGGCAATGACAGTTTAGGGCAGCACAAGACCAACCCCACATACTGCACCCCCACCCAGACAGAAGTTGGTATAATTAGATAAGCAGAGGGGTTGGAAGCGGAGCGTTAGGGAAACCTAGCCATGCCAGCGGGATGGCTTAGCTAGATCTTCGCCTCTAACAGAAAGGTTCTACATTTTGAATTTTGGAAGAATAATGCTTTCTGGGACAAGAATTTGCCAAACTGGAGCAACTTGTCATATGACTGGATATCACCCTGTATCCCATAGGTCAGGGATGCACCGCTGCTTGGCGCCCACGAACACTGGTAAAAAACAATTGAAAAGCAGCCTAGAAACTCAGTACTCTGCTTGAAACAACAAGGAGAAGTTCTTCCCTGCTGGAACCCTGATCTGCAGCTCAAGAATTGCACTCTGAAGGACGGCGTCTGCTGCACAAACTGGCACTACAGCCTTGTGGACTTTGCCTGGTTTCCCAAGGATTAAGCAGTGGAGTCCCTGAAAGCAACAGGTTAACAGAGGTCACCTGCACCATCTCTGACATGAAGTCCCTAGCCTAGAGTGTATCCAGTGGACTTTTATGGATTTGGTAAGGTGCATAATGGGAATCGTACTTCCAACATCCCGAAGACCGTCTCAGAACTTCTATAGCCTTGGTTTGGTGCTTTCGACACTTTGAACCCACAAGAGGACCTTCAGAAAGCTCCATAGGTTTGCCAAGTGCATTGTGGGCTGTAGTGCCAGATCCCAAGAGGCAGACTAGTGCATCTGAACCCTTTGCAGGTGCTGTGGACCAATTTTTATGCATCAAGAGACACTTCTGGAAGTAAGTGTAAAAGTGCTACATTGTGAGTGGCCTAAACTCTGGACTTTGTCCCAGTCCAACATGACCTTTTTTAACCCTTTGAGTGATTTTTGCTTCTAGGTGCTATTTTTACTTGTTATGTTTAAAATGCCATATCTCTAGTTCCTTACTTTGGATTTCCGTTGTTTCTGAGTCATTTTGATCATAATAATATTTCTTATTTTTATATATTTGTGTTGGATTTTTTTGTGTCTTGTTTCATACTTATTTAATGATTGGACTCTTTAAATGCTCTCCATGCCTCTCCTCTAAGTTAAGCCTGCCTGCTCATTGCCAGCTACCAAGGGTTGAGAAAGGGAATACTTTATTTAGACCTTGACAGGAACTTCTATTGGGTTTCTAGTCTTATTACTATTGGTAGGTCCTTACCTACGCCTACAAACAAACCATATTCCAACAGTGGCATTCTTTTTATTCCAACCTTTCCTCTTTTGGGTCCATATTTGTACTGCTCTTGTGTTAGATTCCAGGCCACTATCAGGTTTGGGGCCCTGCTGGGTGGTTGTTGCCAGATAGTCTCATGAGGGAGAAGGCAATGCTCCGTTAAGCGGACTGCTCGAGTTATGTGTTAGGCTGCTCACTAGAGTTGCTAGTAAACTTTGTGACTCAATGTTGTTGATTGCTTCTGAGGGAGGTGAGCCCCAAGGTGTCTTGGAGTATTGTTTGAGTTCTATGAAAATATCGTTGAGCTTAGAGGGAAGAGAGTCAATTTGTCCACAACTGGGGCACACGTGCACCTTGGTTGCATCACAAAGGTGTCTGACTGTGCTCATTTGAATTATGGTCCCTTAGATTCTCATAGATGCCAGATATGATGTCCGCCAGAGGGTTAAGCAGTGACAGCTGTATATTCATCTGGTTTGATTGCTATGCAGTGCTTCAACTGACAATTGCACTGTATTCAGGAGAGAGATCCATACTCCGTCCATTAGAAATGCTTTGTTCCAGCCAGGGTTGACCTCTTGTTGAAATGATGCCAACATTTCCTCCCAATCTGGGGTTCAAAGACACATAAGCATCCCTTGGGCTCCTTTCTGGTGCTCTGAAAGGGAGTGGCGTGCTTTATCATTGATAAGTGGTGAAAGGGCCTGATTTGCGAGGGTCTGCTGACCCGTGCAGAGGTCTGGTTTTAGGTCTGATATTGCGGTCTTTGAAAGTTCCTTCTTTGACATGGTTGGTGATTCATTTAGTTGGAAGTTATGGATTGCTTCCTTCAGACCCCAGTCATCTAAATGATTTCACCTGCCCATGCCTCCACTTGAATCAGTAGGACTATAGGGTGTACGTCCTATTGGCACTGTAGGGGACAGTGAAAGACCTTACAAGCTGAACCTGATGCCTGACCCTGATCTTGGATGAGGGCTCCATCTTCAAGGAGTTCAATGAGACCGACTTGATTAGTTCCAGGGAGATCTTGTTCATAGGCAGTAGCCCCAGCATCAGCAAATGGCCTGAAAACCAGCCCGGCTACCCAACAGTGTGTTTGGTCTTTGGCAAGGGGAGCGCTGTGTGATTGACCCGGGGCCCCTCAACTTGACTGACTGTCACTTCAGGTTGCAGTGGTGTCTGTAAGTCCAGGAATCCATTATTGCTTGAGAAGAGTGCAGAGTCTGCATCCGTCAGGATGCTGAATATGGAGTATTTATTGGCTGAAAGGTGTGTGTGAGCCTCTTGACACCTTTGGAGCCCATCTTCAAATTGGAAGCAGAGGCTGCAGAACTTCCGGAGATATCCATTCTAATTATAATTAGAGGTGCCTCAATATGCAGTTGTGATTATGCTGGCTGCATTTTCCTCTTGCATTTTTTCTCTGTTGCCCTTTTGGGAAGCCGTCACCTTACTCTTCACGATCTCATTGGGTTTATTGCCTATTGTCTTCTAGGGCTTGTGCAGTTTTTTGGTGCTGCAAGTGCAGTTATAGGGGATTAGGGTGTAAAATATGGGGGTCCCGTAAGCTTTCTTAACCAGTGGCACCTTCCGGTATGGTGTGTGTCTTAGCTCAGTCAGCTTTAGCTCTGCCTCGCCCCTCCAGTGAAGTGGATGTCATGATTCAATGGCAGGGGGGCAGGAGCATGTGGACATTAAACAAGAAGGAGGGCTCTCATGGAAGAGAGTTAATTGCAAGTAGATGGCAGTTGACTGCTTCCTAATAGAATAGTGTGGCAGGTGTCACTTGGCTCAGAAATTGTGAGGCTGGAAAGGCAAGAGAGCCATCTGATTGACAGCAGTGTATAAAGAGCCTGGGCTGATACTGTGTGGGGAGGGAGCAGAACCCAGCTGCCTTATACACCCGATCCTTACTGGGCTACTTTTGCATGCCAGGGCTCAACTAATTGCAGGTCCTAATCCTACTAGGCCTGCTGCCCACTGCTGACCCCCATTTGACCCTTACCACCACCTCTCAATATCCTGGTGTAGCATCTGCTTCAAAATGTGGTGCCCCTGGCAGCTGCAGCCCGGGCCTATTGTTTGAAAGTGGCCTGGGTTTGGGCAAAGGTGGGGCAGGGCACAACCTATTCCAGACACGCAGGACATGTAGATGCTTTATTTCAAGGCCCCCACTGATGACCTGCCAGTTACCTATGGTCACAGGAATCAGACAGCAAGCAGCAGGAGGAAGCAGCACGTGGGAGCACCAAAGCAAATAACCTTAGTTTGCCACTATCGCCACATACTGCTCCTCGTACACCTTCTCACTTCTCATTCACGGACACTGAAACTCTATATCAACCAGGTAGACAGAGTTTTTCTGTTTCTTTGAGTGACCAATGAAAAGACACATTCTTTTTTATTAGTTGTCGTAATGGTGCACTGACCATAGCAATGTCTTGTATGTATCTAGAACAGTAACTGGCCTTTCCAAAGCAATTCATAACATAGAAATGTCTTGTGGGGCATTTGCAGTATACAACACTTGTACTTTAGATAAGGTTTCATACCCCATCAGAAAAGACATGGCCAACAAATTTCAAGCTTTTCTTGTAGAATTCGCATTTGGCAGCATTCAATTAAATCTGCATCATTCAGCAAATGACATTCTTGTATGACAGCTTTGTCATGCACTTTCCGTATAGCTCTAAAAAAACAATATGTCTTCACTATAGTCAATGCATTTACTACAGGCTGTATGATACACTATATGACGTTTTGGAAAAGTTCTGCAGCAAAGAATATATCAAACTCATTTACTTCTAGCAAAACAAACCAACATGTGAAGAAAAGGTTGTAATGTACCTGGATTTTTCTTCAAGTTCTAAATGGCGATATCCTTTATTTAGGTCGAGTCAAGAGAAGAACTTTGCACCATTCAATTGAGTTATTATATCAGAAATGTGTGTTTTCTCTCGCTCGATAGCCTTGTTGGCCTGATTCAAGTCAATGCAGATGTGTACAGCTCCTTCACTGTCATTTTTAGGCACTACTACAATGAGAAAAATCCATGGTGTCGGACTAGAGGAGAGTTTAATAATGTCATGTTTAAGCGAAAAATTAAGTTCCTTTTCAACAGTTTCTTGCACGTGAAACACAACTCATTTGTGTCTTTTAGCAACAGGACAACCTCCTCATTTATGTGGAACATTAGTTTCATTGTTTTGAGTTTCCCTAACCCATGAAATAATGGAGGATATTGACTTACAATTTCACGTTGAGAATTCTTATTGTATTTCACTAATGTCAGTCCCATATCTGCAGCAGTGCTGAAACTAAGCAAACCGGTACTTGAAGCTGTTCCTTGAAGATCATGAACACGCTCTTGTACCACAGTTTTTCTTACGTTTTATCCTGGTTACAAACAAACCTTGAATTTTTACGAGCGTTCAGGCAGCTCAGGTGTATACTTTATTCTTTGACTTTGTAAGTTGTGGTAATGGAGATAATTCTCGATAATTCTTCCCATGTATGATATTTACTGCTGTCAATTATGAATAGTATCGTACACCTATTTGTCTTTAGAGTGTTCTTCCGACAATGTTTGAATGTTTTTGGCATTTTCTTGTGTTGATTTTCCTTCAATTTGGATTTTAACTCACATTCATCTAGACCAACAAGTGCATACCTTTATGAAGCAAACATCAACATTGCAAAATTGTCACTTTCACTTCAAAACTGATACTGAAGAACTCTTTGTTGATGATTTAGACGATGATTGACTTTGTTTGGTGTTGATTGGCCTCAGTTGGTGTGACCACTTGGCCGTGTGGGAGCCCAATGAACTTTGCTGATGTAGTGTCATGTCCAATAGGCTAGTCCTGTCATGTACGCCCCCTTTTACATACAATGTTCCATCCTCACAACAATAACGGTTCTAAACAGGAGATCTTTTACCCAATAGTTTGCGCCTGGCTCTTTCAACACCAGGCTACTAATATTCTATCATATTCCCTGTACCTGATATACATAAACATATCCTGAGGCACTGTATAATTTTTCTGTATGAGTGTCACCACCTTTTTCATCCTTGGCCAACAGCCCGCTGTGCATGATTGCATTGTTTAGGAAAAACATTTATGCTTGTTTTCAAAACATTTATGATTGTTTTCAAAACATTTATGATTGCTTTCAAAACATATTGATTCTAGAAGAAACCCAGGAGTGACCACTCTAGTATATAAGACCCTTCCTTATTCCCCACTCCAAATTAGAGGAACATTCCTTCCACGCTGACATGGGGTCCAGCATGCTGAATCTTCGATACACAGTGGTCTAACTTCACTTACGGGGTGTCATCCTCAGAGCAGAGACAGGGTCCTTCATTCTCTACAATCAGGTGAGGGGGTTGGTTCTTCTCTAATGGATTCTTGGCTCTATACATATAAATATCTATACACATATTCATGCTAAACCTCCATATCTAGGCTAGGTACATTGAGGCAAATTATGCAGACCATGCATTATAGGAGTATGCAAGTGCTACTGTTTTATCTGAACTGTATATGTTCATCTTCTTAACACTATGGTAGAAATGTATCTACTGTTTACTATATTAGTTCTTGCGATTTCTTTTGTATGCTTCGGTCTCCTGATTGTCGCAGCAAATATGTTTTACGTAAGACTGACGCTGGACGCTGGATGAATTGCTGTGTATTTTCTGAGAATAAGTGAGCACAAGTGACTGCGCAAAAGTACTGGTTTGTTTTCCACGATCCCTGAGAAATCGGGGTTGTCATGTTCAGTGGTTGCCAGAAACTACCCACACCACTGTAAAATACAAGGGGGTTGTAGTGGCACTGTAGAGCTAGCTGGTCTAACAGCTGACATATCCTGTGGGGGTGTCCGGAGGCAATTTGGACACCAAGCCCTCAGTTTAGGTCATCAAAAATGTGCAGGTCTTAGGGATTCCTAGGAACTACAGAACAGTAGCGTTCTGTCGGCTATTTTGTCTTCATGCTGTGATGCACTTACCTTTCTCTTTGGTTTGCAAGTTATCACCCAAATATTTGCTTTACCACAACCAATAGATATCTGTCTAATGGTGGGACATTTAACGTTGTGCAGAAATGGCAGTTCACATCTGTAACATGTTTTCTTTTTTGTCTGAGACATTGTCTTGTGTCCCTCGGCCTTGTATCTTGGCTTTCGTTCTATGCTTATAATTAATACACTTTGGGATCCTCCGCCTTTTAGCTTGATCTTCAGTGCATGCAGCCTTGAGGAAGTTTTCTAAGCTGAGAGTTTATTTTCGCAATTTTTGGCAAAAGGAATCTGACGTTCCCCAATTAATTTGAGGCGGGTAGCTTCCTCAGCATTAAATTAATTGAAGTAAGTGTTTCACTAGAACATCCAGTCACTAAACAAACTGATGGATGATGATGATAAATGTATAAAGCATGACAAATACCCTTAGATATCTAGGCCCTGCCCTCAGAACATAGGGATCTGACTGGAGTGGGATAAAATGTATTCCTTGAAGAGCCATGTTTTTAAGCACTTTCTAAATTTTTGCAGGTTAGTCTCAATTTTAAAGGAGGTTGGCAGAGAGTTCCACAGTTTGGCTGTTGTTGCATTGAAACTCCCGCCACCCTACTTGGCCCAACTTACTCTAGAAACAAGATTTCCAAGCTCAGCTGACATAACGGACCTTGCTGGGATATATGGCTTAAGATAGTTTGCCAACTGTCTTGGCCCAAGATTGTTCAAAGATTTAAAAGCAATGCAGAGCAATTTAAACTGGATCTGTTTTGCTACTGGCAACCAGTGTAGATGGGATAGGGTTTTGGAAGCAGAATCAAATTTAGAGACTCCTAGGAGTGCTCATTCTGCTGCATTTTGAGAAATCTGCAGCTTTTGGATACTGCATTTAGAGTCGGTGGTAAAAAGAGCACTACAGTAATGTAATCTAGATGCAATGCCCCAATTTTCCTGAGATCCATAGGCATTGAGGGGAGTACTTTTCTCAACATTATGAGGATAAATAAACAGGCAGAAGTGATAAAGTTAGTTTGTGCTTCAAATGATAGTTTAGTTTATCAAAGATGACTCCAAGGTTTTTGGCTTTTAACCTGGTGTGGGTAAGGGACCAAACTGAACAGGCCACCAATTATATTTCCAGATAGAGAGGTTGTTTCCAAATAAAGATCCTCAATCATGGAGGAGTTTAACTTCAGACAATTGTCATCCAGTTACCTACTCTGGTGGCTCTGGAACTGGATGAACAATTATCTGAGTGTTGTCTGCATACGATACTAGCTCAAAGCCATAGCTTTTTATCAATTTTGGCAAGGGGTGATATAGAGTTTGAAAAGCACAATTTTTTTGTTGTTGAAATGTGTTTTTATTGATGTTTGATTTATATTATTGCAGTACATCTCAGGTAATACAATTGCAATACATTTTCTGTTTGATACAATTATTAAGCCTGAGTAAGGTACCTAGCAAATCATATCTTAATTAATCAACAAAACAAAATAATCTTGCCTAATACTTTTAGGATGGATTTGCTAACCTGATGAATATAGGATTAGACTATATGCAACACAACATTGATATAACAAATGAAATATCACACTGACTCATATGCACAAAATTATAACATTAAAACATGGACTGAAATGCGTCATAGAGATTGAAAAACTCATCAATGGTTTTACCTGGTATCTGACATTCTTGACTGAATATGTATCTTTAAAAATCCACATCTGGAGCTGGATTACATTTAACATTCAAGACTATTTGATTTGATTGTATGTCACTTGTATCTTTTCCATGGGTTCATTCAATCCTTCACCAACCATGTGGCTCAGATACATTATGATCTTTTTCATCTATTGCATCTATGACATCTTCAAGAGTCTCTATCCATGCAGTCCATCCTTTTATATTGTGTTTATTGGCAGTATCAAATGCAGTTGGAGGTTTTCACCCTTGCATGCCAAGGACATAAGGGGTACGTCCTCAGTTGGGGTGCTGCTGTGCCAAAGACATAACTATTTCATCTTTGGCACAGCAATGAGAAATCTCTCTGCTTGGGGATCGCCACAGGAGGGCGATCCCTATGCAGGGATCCACCCACTAGGTACCAGGGAGGGGGTAGCAACCCCTTAGCCATGGGCATTTTCTCCCCCCACAACAATTTGGCCCTGATCAGTCTTTCTGCCTCTTCTGGGGATCAGAAAGCACACTAGACACCAGGGATTTTTTGGGCGGAAATGTAGGAGTGGGGGCTGCCCTAAATGGGCATTATAATGCCCCCACTCCTCTCAAATATTGGCACAGTCTTTCTGAACCCCCCTGGGGTGCATCTGGTGGCAATAGACCCTAATATGCCCCCCACATCTAATATGCCCCCCCAGGGTGGGCTGAAAGCACACTGGATACCAGGGATTTTTTTGTGTCCAAACCTAGGGGTGAGGGCTGCCCTAAATGGGCATTATAATGTCCCCACCACTCCCAAATATTTTCACAGTCTTTCTGCCCCCCAGAGCACAGAAGGGGGTCATAAGCTCCTGATCTACCCCTCTGGGAGCAGAAATCACACTAGCCCCTAGGGGTTTATTTTTTGTGCAGAAACTTAGGGGTTGGGCCACCCTAAATGGGCATTTTAATGCTCCCACCCCTCCCAAATATTGGCATAGCCTTTCTGTTTCCCCCAGGGTGCAGATGAGGACAATCATCCTTGATCTGCTCCTCCCACAGAAAACCCACTAGGCACTAATGATTGTATTTTAGTTTTTGTATTTGTTGTTTATATAATAGAGGGGAGGGGGCTTGCCACAATGGGCATGCCAATGCCCCCACCACCACCTAACACAACAGGGACAGATAGGCAGGCAGATATCGGAGGCAGATAGGGGTTATTATCACCGATATGCTCCCCACAAGGGCAGATACCAGAAGAGTGGGAGCTTGCCAGAATGTGCATGCAAATGTCCCCACCTCCCCAAAACAAAAGGGAGTCTTGCTGCCCCATCTATGGGGCAGATAGGGGTTATAACCACTGAGCTGCACCCCAGGGGGGCAGAAAGCCCACTAGACACCAGGGATTTTGTTTACATAAAAGAGGGATAGGGCTGTCCACAATGGGCAAGACCATGCCCCCACACAATTATACCATAAGATGTTTTCTTCCACCCACTAGGCGGAAGATGAAGGTACTAACTCCCGATCTGCCCCCTTGGGAGGCAGAAAAACCACTAAGCACCAGTGATTGTTCTTTTAATATGTAGGGGTGGAGGCTGTGCAAAATGGCCATGGCAATGCACTCACTCACCAAAAAGAGACAGTCTTTCTGCCTGCCTTGAGGGCGCAGAAGGGGATTATTACCCCTGATCTGCCTCTGGGGGCAGAAAGCTCACTAGACACCATGGATTTATTTTTAGTGAAAAGAGATGTGTGGGCTACCCATAATGGGTGATGCCAATGCCATCCCCCCCCCCAAAATAGCCCCGGTCTTTCTGTCCCCCATGGGTGTAATAGCCCTGTTCTGCCTCTGTGGGGGGCAGAAAGCCCACTAGGCACCAGAGATATGTTTAAGGTAATTTCAGGGAGCGGCCCCTTAGGCAAGAGTGCTTCTCTTTTTTGTTGTGAACACATATTGGCTGCTTCTGCCGTCAGTTTGTGGCAGAAAAGTGATATTTTTAGGCTCATCTGCCTCTTAGGGGGTAGAAAACCACTGGACACTAGCGAAGGTTTGTGTGTGTGTTTGAACTCGAGTTAAGCTGATGGTCTGGGTGTACTGGCATTTGGCTGGCCGTGTGTGAACCTGCATTTTGCTGGCAGTGTGGGTGGACTTGCACTTAGCTGGCAGAGTGTGTGGACTAGTGCTTGGCTAGCAGTGTGCATGATTTGTCCCTTGGCTAGCGGTCTGCGTGGATGACACATGTCTGTCAGTGTGTGTGGACTCTTGCTTTGCTAGCAGTGTAAATGGATGGTGCTTGGCTGGTGGTGGGCATTGATGGTGCTTGGCTTATGGTGTGTCTTGCCTGGATCCTCCTCAGTTGTATTACCCAGAAACCCCTGCAAACCTTCAATTTAGCAAAAAGTCACACTTTCCTCACATGTCTGCTGTGGATCACAGAGCTGGCAGAAATTGTCCACGACCCAGCATTCCCCTTGGCCTCCTGATAAAATGATACCTCAGTTTTGTGAGTGCCCAAAGCCAAGAACCTAAAAACTGAGGGGGAACCAAAGTGGGTCCAAAAGGGCAGTATTTTCCCATAAGAGTTTAGGCTTACTCTGCTTTGGACATCCACATAAATGAGGTGTCATTTTTATCTGGAGACTAAGGGGAATGCTGGGTGGTGGGAAATGTGTGTCGGCATGGTGACCTCTCAACCTTGCACACAGAAATGTGAGCAAAAATTGACTTTTAGCTAAATTTGAGGTTTGCAGGGGATTCTGGGTAGGAAAACTTTGAGGAACCTACTCAAGCCAAACATCCTTAGACTACCCCACGTGTCTAGTTTTCATAAATGCCTGGGTTCAGTATGTTTTCCCGGATGTCCGCCAAACTCGGGACCAAAAAGCAGGTGCCCCCTATCTATCACAAAACAACCTGTTTTTGCAAGGAGGTCATCTGCTGTTTTAGTCCCGGAGTCGGCGGCCATCTAGGGAAACCTACTAAACACCAACATTTCTAAAAACTAGACATCAGGGGGAGTCCAAGGAGGTGTGGCTTGCATGGATTCCTCAATGTTTTGTTACCCAGAATCCCCTGCAAACCTCAAATTTAGCTAAAAAACATGCTTTCCTTACGTTTCTCACTGGAACAGTTGTGGGATCACTGAAATCACATAAATTTCCTATCACCCAGCATTCCCCCATGTCTCCTGATTAAAATACTACCTCTCTTCTGTGGATGGGCCAAGGGCACATAATAGGGAAGGGCTAAAACATATTGTAGAGGCATTAAAAATAATCGATAACAAAACTACTTGGTTTTGCAAGGAGGTCATCTGCGTTTTTGGTCCCAGGCTTGGCCACCATCTAGGAAAACCTACCAAACCTAGACAGTTCTTAAAACTAGACACCCAAGAGAGTACAAGGAGTTGTGGCTTGCGTGAATCCCCCAAAATGTTCTTACCCAGAATCCCATGCAAGCCTAACATTTTGCTGAACAAAATTATATTTTCCTCAGATTTCTGTGTGGGAAAGTTGTGGGCTCACTGGGTGACACAAATTTCCTACTGCCCACTATTTTCCCAGGTCTCCTGATAGAAATGGTACCTCACTTGGATGGGTGGGCCAAGTGTACGCAACAGGGAGGGGCCCAAAACGTATTGTGAAGACATCAACATTATCTATCATGCAACGAGTAATGACCTGGTTTTGCAAGGAGGTCACCTGGGTTTTTGGTGCCTGGCTCAGGGGCCATCTAAGGAAACCTACAAAACCATGGCATTTCTGAAAACTAGACACCCGGGAGAATCCAAGGATAAAAGGCTTGCCTGCTCCCCTAACTTTTTTCTACCCAGAATCCCCTGCAAACCGCACATTTAGCAACCAAATCACATTTTTCTCACATTTCTGTGTGGAATAACCATGCCGGCACACATTTCTAACCAGCCAACATTTGCCTTTGTCTTCCGAGTAAAATGAGACCTCACTTGTGTGGGTGGCCCAAGGGCCTGCAACTGGGAAAGGCCGTAAATGTAGATTGAGGGGAGAGCACAGCGAGCTCTAAGCGCTATATTTTTTTGTTATACGTTCTTAGGCTGATTCTGCATTTGACACCGAAACAAGTGAGGTATCATTTTAGTCAGGAGACTGAGGGAACTCTGGGTAGTAGGCTATCAGGAATGACTGGTGGTGGAATAACTCCCTTGCGCAACCATGTCTTTTAGTGATCTATAATTTTGAAGTACGTTTTGGGCCACCCACATAAGTGAGACACCATTTTCATCGGGAGGCTTGGTAAAATGCTGGGTTGTTGGAATTTTGTGGCTGCCCGCAGATTCCAGGACTTTCCATCACAGAAATGTGAGAAAACATTGTTTTTTTTACAAAGTTTGAGATTTCAAGGGATTCTGGGTAACAGAACCTGGTGAGAGCCACACCAGTCATCCATTCTTTTACTCTCCTGTGTGTCTGGTTTTTAAAAATGAACAGGTTTGCTAGGTTTCCCTATGTGCCTGCTAAGCTAGGGCCCATAATCCACAGCTAGGCACACTGTGAAAAAAGGGTCAGTTTTCACTGGAAAAATGTGATGTGAACGTTGAGTTTTAGGCAGTTTTCTAATGCAGGACCTAGGCTTACCCACATATAAGTCAGGTACCATTTTTATTGAAAAATGTGGGGGAATTATGGTTGGGAGGAGGTTTGTGGCTCCCCACAGATTCCAGAACTTTCCATCACAGAAATGTGAGGAGAATGTGTTTTTATTCAAAGTTTGAGGTTTGAAAGGGATTCTGGGTAACAGTACCTCGAGACAGCCACCTAAGTCCCCCCATCCTGGATTTCCCTGGGTATCTAGTTTTTAATATTTACAGGTTTGCTAGGTTTCCTTAGGTACCGGTGAGCTAGGCTCCAAAATCCTAAGCTTGGCACATTGCAAAAAAAGGGTCTGTTTTCCAGAAAAAATGTGATGTGTCCACATACTTTTTAAGCCGGTTTCTGATGAAGGCACTAAGGCCAACCCCCACAAGTCATGTACCATTTTTATCAGAAGACTTGTTGCAATGCTGGGTGGGTGGAAGTGTGTTGTTCCCTGCAAAATTCCATAACTTTCCATAACAGAAAAATGAGGAAAATTATTGTTTTGTTTGTTTGACAAAGTTTGAGGTTTGCAAGGGATTCTGGGTAACAGAACCTGGTGAGAGCGACACAAGTCACCCTAGCATGGATTTGCCTGGGTGTCTAGTTTTTTTTAGAAATGTACAGGTTTGCTAGGTTTCCCTAGGTTTGGCTGAGCTAGGGCCCAAAATCCACAGGTAGGCAAAAATGGGTCCGTTTTCTGTGTAAAAATGTGATGCCTCCACATTGCGTTTTGGACCGTTTCCTGATGTGGGCAGGCCTCCCGCACAAGTGAGGTACCATTTTTATTGGGAGACTTGGGAGAATGCTGGATCAGGGGAAGTTTGGGACTCCCTGCAGATTCCAGAACTTTCCATCATGGAAATGTGAGGAAAATGTATGTTTTATTTACACATTTTTAGGTTTGCAAGGGATTCTGAGTAACAGAACCTGGTGAGAGCCTCAAAAGTCAAACCATCCTGCATTCCCCTGGGCGTCTAGTTGTAAAATATGTACATGTTTGATAGGTTTCTCCAGATGCCGGCAGAGTTAGGGGTCAAAACCACAGCTATGCTCATTGAAAAAAAAAGGTTCTGTTTTCAGTTGAAAAGTGTGATTTGTCTGTGTAGTGTTTTGCCCCATTTCCTTCGTAGGTACTAGGCCCACCCACACAAGTGAGGTACCATTTTTAAGGGGAGTCTATGAGAAATAAAGGATAGTAGAACATGTGTTATTAGCCCTTGTCTTTCTATGGATTTCTGCCTTTCGAATGTAAGACAGTGTGTAAAAAAGAAGGCATTTTGAAACATGCCCCCTAATTCAGATGCTGGTATGGCTACACACAAATTCAGAGGTGTGCAAATAACCAGTGCTTTTAAACTTCATATCTTGTTTCCCTTTTCAGAAACTCATAGGCTTTCTTGATACTTATTTTCCATTCTTTATATTTTACCAAATGAATTGCTGTATACCCGTTACACAATGAAAAACCATTGCAAGGTGCAGCACAGTTATCGGCTCTGGGTTCCTTGAGTTCTTGGTGAACCTACAAGCTTGATATATACCCGCAACCAGAAGGGTCCTGCAGACATAATAGTATATTGCTTAAAAAAAAATCTAGCAAAGTTAGAAGAAGTTATAGATGAAAATGTAGGCACAAATGTGTGATTTATTCAACTTAATTTCAATATTGTTTAACTTCTATGGAAAAACCTTGGAGGATCTACACAAATAACCTCTTGGAAAGCGGGTGAAACCATAAAAAAATAGGAAAAGTAGGCTATGTTCCAGTAAAATGCCAAAAACTATGTAGAAGAGTTTGCTCTTCTGACAAAAGTCTGCCTGTTCCTGCCAGCTTGGAAGATGGTGATTTCAGCAATACAAACCTTTTATTGATACCCATTGCAGGGGGAAAAACAGATGCTGTCTTCCGCAGCACTTTTTACCATTTTTCCCCAAAATCCCAAATGTTATATGCATTTTGACTAATTTCTTGGCCCCCTCCAAGGAAATCCACAAACCCTGGGTACCTTTAGAATCCTAGGATATGGTAAAAAAAAGGACGCAAATTTGGATACATTATGTGGACCAAAAGGTATGGGATCCTAAGTGTGAAATACCTCAAATAGCCAAAAAAACATGTGGCATGGGGGAAAGGTCTGGCGGCAAAGGGATTAGGAATTCAGCTGCTGTATATAGATTGGCGGACAAAAATGATCACTCAGGTGCTTCTTGTGGAACTTGATTAAACAAAGCTTCTCTAGTGCCTTGTAACGTGCTGGCTTCAATGTCAGCCTTAATAACATTTGGAGCTGGGATCAAGCCGTGGCTCTCCATTGGAGCTCTTTACTTGATGGCGGTCTAGGGAGCTTTTCTGTTCCCCTAGGCAACAGCTTTGGTGGTTGTTGTGCAGCTGTCAAACACAACCCCCAACCCGCTTCTTGGGGCCTCTCCAATGTGCACGGCAGTAGAATGATTTGTTAATCATTTCAGTAAGTAGATACATTCTTGTACACTACAAGTCAGTGAAAGCTGATAATATTGGTCAGCTTTGTGCTAAAATGTTTCTTCACAAAC
The DNA here is from genome assembly GCF_964261635.1 of Lissotriton helveticus. Classification (NCBI taxonomy): domain Eukaryota; kingdom Metazoa; phylum Chordata; class Amphibia; order Caudata; family Salamandridae; genus Lissotriton; species Lissotriton helveticus. Next base: position 462,597,537 of record NC_136067.1, on the reverse strand, counting down.
ACCTAGTTAATCTCTGCTTTGTAGCACATGATTTTCAATTTGATTTGTACTGAAAGATTGTTGTGCGCTGCTTTCATAACCTGGTTGTATCCCCCATTAGCATTCTTTCTCCTTATAGAGTATGGCATTAATTTGTGTGATCATACAGTACCTTTTATTTGTGGTCATTTTATTCAAATCCTGGTCACTGACACGTAGACTTTCAATGTTGCTTATTTTATATTCAAGCTTTTTATATAGGCTGGCTTTGCGCTGAGATTCCACCAGTGCCAGTGTCGATTCTGCACTTTGACTGCTGCACACATTGTATGCACGAGCAGTTTGCTGGACCACAACAAACCCTCTGTAAGAGCAATTACAGTGTATGGGATTCATATCCCCTATGCGGTCACCAATTTATATGTCCTGCCAGCCCAAACACTCACCTATACTCAAGCCACACACGCAGAGTAATTTGACACATCTTTAGTCTGCTGCGTGGATTTCAGAACTCAACATTCTAAGCCTGGTGCAACTCATCTCCTCAATGCTTACGTCTCAGGCCTATGGTGTACAGTGGGAATCAAAAGAGTTCCCTCTTTAATTTACAAGACCTTTAAACATCTAGGAAAGAATATCTTCGGTAAGGCATAGTCCAGTCTCAATGACTGCAGTGTTTTGTTATCAGGAAGGACGCCAAAAGCGTTATCCGCATGGTGGTGTAAGGTTCCTGCCTTTTCCAGGAGTTAAGTGCTATAAGTGTGAAGGTCGCAGCATACCATTTAGTGATCAATAGGAATGAACAGGTCCTTTTTACCTCTGTCAATGCAGTGAGGCCTATGGGCTTATTCTTCTATAGTAACCCTACTGTGTGCCTAACACACCTTTGGCCTACATCACATGGAGTGCTGCACAGTGTGAGTGTGGTACACATATCCTGGGTGTATGTATGTCTATGTGTGGCATAGTACAGGGATAAATCAGTTCTATGCAGTGCATGTATATTATAAGAATGTTCCGGGTGTATATGAGCCTGTAAATTGTGAAATACACAATGGATGTAGTGCTGTGCTGTGCAGTGCATGTATGCTATAGACACATGCTAGTTGTATGCGTGCCTGTGGAGGACAAAGGGTTCCATTTTTGGAAGATCTAGGAATGACTGAAAGAACATGGCAGATTTGAGTATTGCTGCATTCCTGTAAGCTGGTTGGGACACTTCAGGAAATGAAAACCAGATGCTCTTTGATTCAGAGAGAAATCACTGGCAAGTGGTCTGGACACATCTAAGGAAGGAATTGGGCTGGGAGGAGAATAATAAAGAGTAGGACTGAGGAAAACCTTTTGATATACATATCAACATATCACTGTGGATGACATCCAGGTGTGAACTTCTATTCACTCTCAGTGCCTGTGTTGAGTGGCGGTTGAAGGTGGGGACGACGAGGTTGCTGCTGTTTCCTAGCCTACGTGGCTTTTTTTGCTGCCTGCTGCCCACTCCTCGCGGCCCCCGCTTCGTGGGAGCCGCTCGAGGCTTCGACTTCCAAGGACTCCCTGACTAGGAGAGGAGCCGTCGAGGGACGTTTTCACCCCTGCGGGACTACGATGACCAGCGGGCGCTGCGCTCTTAGACTCGCCGTAGCTGGTCCTCTTCCCGCCCCCCTCCTGCCTGGATTAAAGAACTGAGGGCAGGGTGCGTGTTGTGCTGCCACTGAAGGTGGGGACGACGAGGTTGCTGCTGTTTCCTAGCCTATGTGGCTTTTTTTGCTGCCTGCTGCCCACTCCTCATGGCCCCCGCTTTGCGGGAGCCGCTCGAGGCTTCGACTTCCAAGGACTCCCTGACTAGGAGAGGAGCCGTCGAGGGACGTTTTCACCCCTGCGGGACTGCGAGGACCAGCGGGCGCTGCGCTCTTAGACTCGCCGCAGCTGGTCCTCTTCCTGCCCTCCTCCCGTTATTTACAGACAGCCCCAGACGCGCTAGCGGGACACGCGCGGGGCAAAGCACGGAGTGAAGCCGGGCAAAGGGCGGGCCCTCTGAGGCCTGAGGAGGCCTGAGGAGACTGGACTGGGCATTAGACGCTGGTACCTTCGGGACACTCTCTTTATACAGGTACCTCTTGTGAACCCTTGTTGTAAATATCTAAGTTTAGGTATTGAGCGCTGATCGCTGAAGACCTGTAGTTTTGCTGTTTTTAATTATCTTAAGTATTTTGTTTCTCAGAATCTGTATGAAATTAAGCTAGCATGATGTCTAAGGAGAAACTAGACAAAGGGCCTATGGTTAACTATTTAATTCAGAAAGTAACCCAGATTAATTCTGATAGACGGGCCTCTTTAGGTCACGGGAATCTTTCTTTGATTCAGGATGAGGCGCAGTTAATTGACATTCCTACGCATAAAAACACCCCCACTGCCTTTGGGAAAGTGGTCATTGCGATAGCACAGGTGCATGCCGTAAGACTTGCTGACCGCCCAGATATTGTGGAAAAAGAACATTCTACATCCCACATACGCTCAGCAAGAATATTTAAAAAGGCAAAATCAAGAAGGAGAAGGGGGAAGCAAAATCAAAAAGTACATACAGCTAAAAAGAGCCCTCAATTGGTTACCACGACATACAAAAGTTTCTCTTTGGGATAAACAGGGACAGCCCCATCGATAACCCATATACACAGCAGCATGGAAGATATTGGGTTATCTAATATAGGAGACAGGGGGGAAAAAGGGGAAGCATCAGATTATTCTACTACTGAGATCTCCTTTCTAAGTACTCCTGTTAGTATGCAAGTACCCCGCACGAGTCTGTGTAGTACTTATGTTGATGAAGGGTTGTCAAATTCCCCTAGATTCTCTCCAGCATCATCTCCAAACATAATGTACGTGTCATCATCTAACACTAATACTAACATCACTAAAAAAAGAGGGGGTTGTCCTATGAAGACCCGGGAAGCTAAATTACAGAAGATGAGCCCAATTGTAGCAGTGACCGATGTGGTTACTTTATCAACCCCTCCGACTGTATCTCAAATGACAACTCACCCTTGTTCCTTCAGTGAGACTGGCCTGCTAGTAAAATTTGATAGCTTGGTAAAAGCGTTAATTCAGCCCCTGTTAGAAAAAATAAATTTGTGTAACACTAAACTTGATCAGCTAGATAAAAAAGTAGGGAAAAATACGCTATTACTAGCTGATCTGGCAAAGGGAGTGAATACCATAAAATCTAGTGGTCCACCTGTTACAACGATGACAGCCATTAAACAAGCTCTACCTTCCACAATAACTGTACATACTGGGTAAAAACAACTGGTCCGATACCAAAAGAAGCTCTATCATCACCTTTGTTAAAAAAGAAGCCCGACCCTGAAATTAAAGCCACAAGCAAAGTAGGCCTCCAAGGTGGGGAAAATCTGATTCTGGAAGAAAGGGAAGAAAGGTCAGAGATACCGCACGTCAAGGCTATTAAGGAGAACGGTACAGAAAATTCTCAGAATAGAAATTGGCATCCACAGAAAATTGTTGACCTACCACCTGAAGCAGCTCCATACACAATAGTCATGGCGGGTGTCCCCGAGCTACCTATGGACATCAGGGAAGACCATCGAGCCTTAAGAAACAAAGTTATACATTGGCTACATAATAATAGACCCCTGCCCGCCCATATTAACGGAGAAATTCTGACTGTGAGGCGATCATTCTGGGTGGGCTCTAGACCTAAAGACAAGAAAGGGGATGTTATTCTTGTAAATTTTAAAGATCATAGAGCGGTACGGCATATAGGAGATTGGTATGATTCAAGAAGTAGCGATTCTATTACTACTCACTATCTTAGCTACTTCTACCCTGGAGAAGTGTGGCTCACTGGTTAGAGGCGTCAGACCCGTAAGCAGAGAACGGCCCGGGACCAGGGTTCGATTCCCGACGCGGCAGGGTCGTGGACCAGGGTCAGCGGACTCGATAATTCTCGCCTCGGTGCCTACTCTAGTCAGAGACCACACGCGGCAACTCTGGGCATCAGCTTGCCTCATCTTCACAACGGCCCCCCCAGATCGCCGGGGATGCTTGGTCGCACCTTAGAGATACCCATCTGGGACCATCTCTCAGGGTGAGCCAGAACGGGTTCCCCAGCGGTCGAAGCGTGGAGATACTCCTCCGGGAGTCGATTCCTAGCGCTATATAAACCCACAATTAAATTAAATTATTGCCCAGGGCAAAACCCTAGAGACAGAGATAAAGTAAGGTACCCCGTTAATTGGTTCAGCTCAAATCAACGTGGATACAGTCAGACTCCTTTTTCCCAAACTCAGAGACAGCTTAATTTCAATCAAAGGCAATTTGTTTCAAAAACTCCTGGATTAAATTATGGAAATAATAATCATTTTTGGGAGAATAGAGGTCTTGCCCTACCAGTTTATAATCTACCAACCTATAATAGATTCGATGCTTTCTCGAGCCTTGACTACGTCGATTGACAAGAACAGGATAGACACCAGACAAATATTCTGAGTGTAGGAGTAGTCGCTGACTCTAAAAAGAACCTAAAAGACTGCACACTAGGGGAGGGATGTAAGACTATCTTACCATTAGAATTAACCTTAAAAATATACTATGGAGACACTGAAGAGGCTCCGTGTAACACCTTGAGCACCCAGGAGGCAGAGGTGGGGGATAATAGCGGAGGAGTAAGCCCCCCATGTAAAAAGTTATCTTGTAATATCCCCCAGGCAGATATGGAAGTAAATAAGAAAAGGAAATCCTGTACATTTCTATTTTGGAATGTAGCAGGATTAAAGAACAAGATTAACAATCCATCCTGGGAGACTATCCTAAACGGGCGGGACGTTGTGGTTCTTCAGGAAACTTGGACCACGGACCCAGTGTATATAAGTGGGTATAGAACCTTTTTTACCCCGGCTGAGGGGGGCCAACACGGACGTGCGAAGGGAGGCCTAATAACATTTCTCTCTAATCAGCTTAAATATGAGAAAGTACATTTTATGTCTAAATCCAGCTACTACCATGTAATAACCCTAAGCTCAAAAAAGGGATTCAATGTAGTTTTGATAAATTTCTACAATAATATTCTGAAGGACGAAATCCCGAACATTTTAAAAATGCTTAGGGAGGATATACAACATGAAATAGACAAGTCCAATAAGGAAATGACAATTTTATGGGGGGGGATTTTAACTGTCCACTCTGTACAAAGGGAAAACAGGGGATTTGTGGCCTAATGTTAGAACAAGATATAAATCTAACACACTTTGACCACTCTTTGATAGGTGACCTACTCAATGAATTAGTGTTCATGTATGATCTGGGTTTTGCAAACGAAATAGCTCAGAATCCTACCTCTTTTGGGCCTACATTCATTGGTAGAGGAGCTTTGTCCACTATTGATTTTTTTCTAGTATCAAATAGTTGTAGCCACAGGATTAATAGGTCAGAGACTCTAGAGCTACCCCTAAGTGATCATTTGCCCCAATTAATAGAAGTTGAGAACCCTTTTTATGAACAATGTGAAGATATTCTCACCTCACATATTGCCCCTGACGTGATTTTGGGAAGGCAAAATGGGTACACTTTAAAATGGGGCAAGGTCACGCCAGAAATGTTTCTTGCAAAGCTGTTAAATGTTTGTTCAGATAGTTTTTCTATTTGTCTTGGGGAGACGTCTCAGTGTGACCAGATATTAGAGCATTTTGATAGAATAGCTCTTGAAATAAAAAAAAGGCCTGTGGGTGGAGGTAAAAAACAGGACTAGGCGCTCTAAAAGTTGGTTTGTTACTGCTTGTACTAGGGCACTAACTGATTTGAAACATGCTATCCACAGGTCTCCCCGGGATTGCTTAGAAATAAGAGGGTTGAGGAAAACCTATAATGAGGCCCTGAAAAATAGAAAAAACGCCATAAAAAAGGAGGCCATAGAAGCCCTCAGCGAGGCTGCACAGTCGAAGGATGCATCTGCTTTTGGAGGGCTGTTAATACTCCCTTCCTCTTTGATAGTCATAAGGCTCGCATAGAGACGGCGATTACCGAAGATGAATGGGTGGAACATTTTTCAAATTTATATAGCTCCCAAGATGATCCTTTCATTACAAATGCTCTTAAAATGGTCAATGGTGGAATGGGGGAGGAGAATCTGGTGATAACCCTGGAGGAAGTCATAACAGGGCTGAAAGCAACAAAGGGTGGCAAGGCTGCTGGCCCTGACGGGATCCCTGCAGACCTATATAAAGCAAACAAAGAGATCTGGGGCCCCGTGTTGGTACAGCTTTTTAATGCCGCACTTGCCAAGGGCTTAAACCCATCCTGGTTTACCTTTATTATTGTGCCGATTTACAAGAAGGGTGATAGACAAAATTGTGCTTGCTATAGGCCAATCTCCCTTCTTGATTCATCTGTAAAAATTCTTGGTAGAATTATTTTGGCAAGACTCCAGAACTGGGCGGAGGAAAATGAAATAATGAGCGACCTACAGTATGGATTCCAGAAAGGCATGGGAACTGTTGAACAATGTTTAAATTTAATGATTGTTCAACAAAAGTATACAAGGGTTATAGGTGAACGGTTATATCTCATGTTCGTCGATTTGTCCTCGGCATTTGATTGCGTATCACATGCTAAATTTGTGGGAAATTCTGAAAGGGCTAGGCGTAGAAGCTTCTATCATTTGTTTTCTGAGAAAATTATACTCAGGAGCCACAGCCAGAGTCCGATATGGCCGTGGGGGAGAATGTACTAGGAGATTTGGAGTGGGACGCGGAGTATCCCAAGGGTGTGTTCTGGCCCCCTGCTTATTTCTCCTTTACATAAATGGACTTGAACATTGACTCCTGCAGGAGTGCAGGGATGTGCCCAGGGTGGGGAAGAGGCTGATCCCTGCACTCATGTATGCGGACGATGCCGTCTTAATGGCCCATACCCCCTTGGCCCTACAAAAATTGTTACTATCCTTCGAAAAGTTCATGTTGAGCTTAGACCTGAAAATCAATTGTGGTAAAACATACTCCATGAACTGTGGTACAAGATCTGGGAAAAAGATGAAAAGTATGTATTTGAATAATGTTCCCTTGGAAAATATCACCTCTTTCCCTTACCTGGGTATCTTGTTCCATGAACTGGGGGTTGGACAAGTGCTATAAAGGCCAGAACTCTTTTGTTCCAAAAAACTATAATGGCCATCAAGACTTTTTTTTTAAAGTTGGGTAACAAACCAATAAGAGAAATCTTGAACATATATAACGCCACATGTACATCTGTAGCCCTGTATGGTGCGGGACTTTGGGGCTTTTCTAATATAGAACCATTACAAATTGTTGAAAATAAATTTCTGCGGGATGTTTTAGCTGTACCGCAGAGTGTTTCAACATACATTTGTCACACAGAATTGGGTCAACCCCATATATCAGATCTAATTAGAATACAGCCAATTCTTTTGTGGCACAGGGTTTGGACTACTAACGAATGTGTAGTTAATCGGGCTGTGCTACAGGATATATTAAATATGGAAAATATGGGTACAGTTGACTGGCTAGCCTATATTAAACATTTTATGATTGATATTGGATGCCGTGAATACTATGAGGACCCATCCTCTATGGGAAACATACCCAGAAAACTTTTGAAAAAACTGAGTTTGGATTACCTTGAGGACAAAAGAAGGCGAGCGGAAATTAGCAAAAAGACAGTTGCCTCGCACAATTTAATACTGACTGGTGTAAACGTACAGCCCTATTTGACCCTGTTGATGACAAATTATGATCGATTTCTCTTAACCCGCCTCAGATTAAATCTTGTTTTCAGACTCTTGTCCTTCCCAGAAATGAACTTATGGTCGCGACATTTACCTACCTGCCCGTGTGATGATTCCTCACCCCAATCTGATATCCACATTTTATTCTTTTGTAAATTTTATATTATACCTCGCAGAAAAGTTATAATCCCCTTTCTCAAAGACATGAATTTAAATAGATGTCATTTAGCTTTTTTAGAATGTCAGAGAATGGACACAGTTTTAACCGTTGTTGTACTTTTAAGCTTTTTTAAACATGTTTTCAAATTACGAAAATCCATTGGTGTAAATGAAATATAATGAAATTGTGTGTTTTACAGATCTGTATAAATTGTAATTTTTCATGTTGTTGCTTTTATGGTTAATGATTTTTAACCGAATAAAGTACTTTCTGATTCTGATTCTGAGTGGCAATCAGATTTGGAGTTGCTCCTGCTTTGATAGTCTTCTGTCAGGAGCAAGGGCAGGGCAAAGGAGAGGCTCTTCAAAAGAAAGCAGTCACCCAACATAAACTGCAAATTCCAGAACCTAAAACACCTCTGGTGTCTGGAAATGTATTATAACAAGGTGAGCTTGAGCCCCCCAAAAAATTGTCAACCATCAAGCTGACAGTTGGGTGTACATGGAGAAGCTCTGCTAGGCTTCCTCCTGTGAACATGACTGCGGGCAAAGGCCTTCTAGTTTCCCAGCTGGGAATCCAAGACCATCTTCTCTAAAGCCTAGAGCACCAGCATCCCCCAGCTTATCAAGACCAGTGTGCCTTGTGAGGAAGAGAAGAGCAATGGAGGGAGTGAGTTTCAGTGAGGGGGCCTGGTGATTGAATCCCTGCAGCGACATGTGAGGCGATGGCTGCTGCACAAGGGTTCTTGTTCATGTGGAGGGAAAAGTTGGTGCCCCAAGTATGGTAGAGGAGAGCCAATGTGAAGCGAGCTATGACCGTTGCTGCACTGACTGGTCATTGCTCATGTGGCAGTCCCAGATCAGGGACGCTCTATGCTAGGAGGGGCCCCCTGAAGATTGTTGCTGTGCTGATCAGGCTGCAACCTGTGTGAGGGCTCAAGTTGGTAACATCATGTGCCTGGAGAAGCTGATGTGAACATCTCTGCTGTGCTGATTGGGCCATTGTTTGTTCACAGAGGAGGAGTTGTGACTCTCTCTGATGGGGGTCCACTCAGACTGGGCAAAGAGATTGGTCTGGTGGAGCCGTCAACTGAAAAAAGAGGCAACCATATGACCTCCAATGGCCCAAGCCATGACTGAGGATCTGCACCAGAAGCGTCGCACTACTCCTGCCAGTGGGGTGGTACTCAAGAAACTTACCTGTATCAGAAGAACGTAGCAAACTGTCGGAACATGGCTGCTGCAGGGCTGCATGTGAGGAGCTTGAGGGCAACCGACTGCAGCCCTCCCAGGCCAATTGTGTGAAAGACTTACAGGAGGTAATTGCTGCAGCATCAGCGCCCGCAAACGGGGTCGTGCTCAGAGACTAAAGCAGCTCATGTTGTGCTAGTGTTAATGAGACTGTGTGTCAGTCCAGGAGGCCCAGGGGAACTCAAATGCCAGAAAGTGCACTAGGACTGAAACACTTTTGATTTTATTAACGAGACATAGTGGTGCTCCTGGGACACAGACTACTAGTGGGACTTAACCTCAATGCCGCTTCGTGGGAGCCGCTCGAGGCTTCGACTTCCAAGGACTCCCTGACTAGGAGAGGAGCCGTCGAGGGACGTTTTCACCCCTGCGGGACTGCGATGACCAGCGGGCGCTGCGCTCTTAGACTCGCCGCAGCTGGTCCTCTTCCCGCCCCCCTCCTGCCTGGATTAAAGAACTGAGGGCAGGGTGCGTGTTGTGCTGCCACTGAAGGTGGGGACGACGAGGTTGCTGCTGTTTCCTAGCCTATGTGGCTTTTTTTGCTGCCTGCTGCCCACTCCTCATGGCCCCCGCTTCGCGGGAGCCGCTCGAGGCTTCGACTTCCAAGGACTCCCTGACTAGGAGAGGAGCCGTCGAGGGACGTTTTCACCCCTGCGGGACTGCGAGGACCAGCGGGCGCTGCGCTCTTAGACTCGCCGCAGCTGGTCCTCTTCCTGCCCTCCTCCCGTTATTTACAGACAGCCCCAGACGCGCTAGCGGGACACGCGCGGGGCAAAGCACGGAGTGAAGCCGGGCAAAGGGCGGGCCCTCTGAGGCCCTCAGAGGCCTGAGGAGACTGGACTGGGCATTAGACGCTGGTACCTTCGGGACACTCTCTTTATACAGGTACCTCTTGTGAACCCTTGTTGTAAATATCTAAGTTTAGGTATTGAGCGTTGATCGCTGAAGACCTGTAGTTTTGCTGTTTTTAATTATCTTAAGTATTTTGTTTCTCAGAATCTGTATGAAATTAAGCTAGCATGATGTCTAAGGAGAAACTAGACAAAGGGCCTATGGTTAACTATTTAATTCAGAAAGTAACCCAGATTAATTCTGATAGACGGGCCTCTTTAGGTCACGGGAATCTTTCTTTGATTCAGGATGAGGCGCAGTTAATTGACATTCCTACGCATAAAAACACCCCCACTGCCTTTGGGAAAGTGGTCATTGCGATAGCACAGGTGCATGCCGTAAGACTTGCTGACCGCCCAGATATTGTGGAAAAAGAACATTCTACATCCCACATACGCTCAGCAAGAATATTTAAAAAGGCAAAATCAAGAAGGAGAAGGGGGAAGCAAAATCAAAAAGTACATACAGCTAAAAAGAGCCCTCAATTGGTTACCACGACATACAAAAGTTTCTCTTTGGGATAAACAGGGACAGCCCCATCGATAACCCATATACACAGCAGCATGGAAGATATTGGGTTATCTAATATAGGAGACAGGGGGGAAAAAGGGGAAGCATCAGATTATTCTACTACTGAGATCTCCTTTCTAAGTACTCCTGTTAGTATGCAAGTACCCCGCACGAGTCTGTGTAGTACTTATGTTGATGAAGGGTTGTCAAATTCCCCTAGATTCTCTCCAGCATCATCTCCAAACATAATGTACGTGTCATCATCTAACACTAATACTAACATCACTAAAAAAAGAGGGGGTTGTCCTATGAAGACCCGGGAAGCTAAATTACAGAAGATGAGCCCAATTGTAGCAGTGACCGATGTGGTTACTTTATCAACCCCTCCGACTGTATCTCAAATGACAACTCACCCTTGTTCCTTCAGTGAGACTGGCCTGCTAGTAAAATTTGATAGCTTGGTAAAAGCGTTAATTCAGCCCCTGTTAGAAAAAATAAATTTGTGTAACACTAAACTTGATCAGCTAGATAAAAAAGTAGGGAAAAATACGCTATTACTAGCTGATCTGGCAAAGGGAGTGAATACCATAAAATCTAGTGGTCCACCTGTTACAACGATGACAGCCATTAAACAAGCTCTACCTTCTACAATAACTGTACATACTGGGTAAAAACAACTGGTCCGATACCAAAAAAAGCTCTATCATCACCTTTGTTAAAAAAGAAGCCCGACCCTGAAATTAAAGCCACAAGCAAAGTAGGCCTCCAAGGTGGGGAAAATCTGATTCTGGAAGAAAGGGAAGAAAGGTCAGAGATACCGCACGTCAAGGCTATTAAGGAGAACGGTACAGAAAATTCTCAGAATAGAAATTGGCATCCACAGAAAATTGTTGACCTACCACCTGAAGCAGCTCCATACACAATAGTCATGGCGGGTGTCCCCGAGCTACCTATGGACATCAGGGAAGACCATCGAGCCTTAAGAAACAAAGTTATACATTGGCTACATAATAATAGACCCCTGCCCGCCCATATTAACGGAGAAATTCTGACTGTGCGGCGATCATTCTGGGTGGGCTCTAGACCTAAAGACAAGAAAGGGGATGTTATTCTTGTAAATTTTAAAGATCATAGAGCGGTACGGCATATAGGAGATTGGTATGATTCAAGAAGTAGCGATTCTATTACTACTCACTATCTTAGCTACTTCTACCCTGGAGAAGTGTGGCTCACTGGTTAGAGGCGGCAGACCCGTAAGCAGAGAACGGCCCGGGACCAGGGTTCGATTCCCGACGCGGCAGGGTCGTGGACCAGGGTCAGCGGACTCGATAATTCTCGCCTCGGTGCCTACTCTAGTCAGAGACCACACGCGGCAACTCTGGGCATCAGCTTGCCTCATCTTCACAACGGCCCCCCCAGATCGCCGGGGATGCTTGGTCGCACCTTAGAGATACCCATCTGGGACCATCTCTCAGGGTGAGCCAGGACGGGTTCCCCAGCGGTCGAAGCGTGGAGATACTCCTCCGGGAGTCGATTCCTAGCGCTATATAAACCCACAATTAAATTAAATTATTGCCCAGGGCAAAACCCTAGAGACAGAGATAAAGTAAGGTACCCCGTTAATTGGTTCAGCTCAAATCAACGTGGATACAGTCAGACTCCTTTTTCCCAAACTCAGAGACAGCTTAATTTCAATCAAAGGCAATTTGTTTCAACAACTCCTGGATTAAATTATGGAAATAATAATCATTTTTGGGAGAATAGAGGTCTTGCCCTACCAGTTTATAATCTACCAACCTATAATAGATTCGATGCTTTCTCGAGCCTTGACTACGTCGATTGACAAGAACAGGATAGACACCAGACAAATATTCTGAGTGTAGGAGTAGTCGCTGACTCTAAAAAGAACCTAAAAGACTGCACACTAGGGGAGGGATGTAAGACTATCTTACCATTAGAATTAACCTTAAAAATATACTATGGAGACACTGAAGAGGCTCCGTGTAACACCTTGAGCACCCAGGAGGCAGAGGTGGGGGATAATAGCGGAGGAGTAAGCCCCCCATGTAAAAAGTTATCTTGTAATATCCCCCAGGCAGATATGGAAGTAAAGAAGAAAAGGAAATCCTGTACATTTCTATTTTGGAATGTAGCAGGATTAAAGAACAAGATTAACAATCCATCCTGGGAGACTATCCTAAACGGGCGGGACGTTGTGGTTCTTCAGGAAACTTGGACCACGGACCCAGTGTATATAAGTGGGTATAGAACCTTTTTTACCCCGGCTGAGGGGGGCCAACACGGACGTGCGAAGGGAGGCCTAATAACATTTCTCTCTAATCAGCTTAAATATGAGAAAGTACATTTTATGTCTAAATCCAGCTACTACCATGTAATAACCCTAAGCTCAAAAAAGGGATTTAATGTAGTTTTGATAAATTTCTACAATAATATTCTGAAGGACGAAATCCCGAACATTTTAAAAATGCTTAGGGAGGATATACAACATGAAATAGACAAGTCCAATAAGGAAATGACAATTTTATGGGGGGGGATTTTAACTGTCCACTCTGTACAAAGGGAAAACAGGGGATTTGTGGCCTAATGTTAGAACAAGATATAAATCTAACACACTTTGACCACTCTTTGATAGGTGACCTACTCAATGAATTAGTGTTCATGTATGATCTGGGTTTTGCAAACGAAATAGCTCAGAATCCTACCTCTTTTGGGCCTACATTCATTGGTAGAGGAGCTTTGTCCACTATTGATTTTTTTCTAGTATCAAATAGTTGTAGCCACAGGATTAATAGGTCAGAGACTCTAGAGCTACCCCTAAGTGATCATTTGCCCCAATTAATAGAAGTTGAGAACTCTTTTTATGAACAATGTGAAGATATTCTCACCTCACATATTGCCCCTGACGTGATTTTGGGAAGGCAAAATGGGTACACTTTAAAATGGGGCAAGGTCACGCCAGAAATGTTTCTTGCAAAGCTGTTAAATGTTTGTTCAGATAGTTTTTCTATTTGTCTTGGGGAGACGTCTCAGTGTGACCAGATATTAGAGCATTTTGATAGAATAGCTCTTGAAATAAAAAAAAGGCCTGTGGGTGGAGGTAAAAAACAGGACTAGGCGCTCTAAAAGTTGGTTTGTTACTGCTTGTACTAGGGCACTAACTGATTTGAAACATGCTATCCACAGGTCTCCCCGGGATTGCTTAGAAATAAGAGGGTTGAGGAAAACCTATAATGAGGCCCTGAAAAATAGAAAAAACGCCATAAAAAAGGAGGCCATAGAAGCCCTCAGCGAGGCTGCACAGTCGAAGGATGCATCTGCTTTTGGAGGGCTGTTAATACTCCCTTCCTCTTTGATAGTCATAAGGCTCGCATAGAGACGGCGATTACCGAAGATGAATGGGTGGAACATTTTTCAAATTTATATAGCTCCCAAGATGATCCTTTCATTACAAATGCTCTTAAAATGGTCAATGGTGGAATGGGGGAGGAGAATCTGGTGATAACCCTGGAGGAAGTCATAACAGGGCTGAAAGCAACAAAGGGTGGCAAGGCTGCTGGCCCTGACGGGATCCCTGCAGACCTATATAAAGCAAACAAAGAGATCTGGGGCCCCGTGTTGGTACAGCTTTTTAATGCCGCACTTGCCAAGGGCTTAAACCCATCCTGGTTTACCTTTATTATTGTGCCGATTTACAAGAAGGGTGATAGACAAAATTGTGCTTGCTATAGGCCAATCTCCCTTCTTGATTCATCTGTAAAAATTCTTGGTAGAATTATTTTGGCAAGACTCCAGAACTGGGCGGAGGAAAATGAAATAATGAGCGACCTACAGTATGGATTCCAGAAAGGCATGGGAACTGTTGAACAATGTTTAAATTTAATGATTGTTCAACAAAAGTATACAAGGGTTATAGGTGAACGGTTATATCTCATGTTCGTCGATTTGTCCTCGGCATTTGATTGCGTATCACATGCTAAATTTGTGGGAAATTCTGAAAGGGCTAGGCGTGGAAGCTTCTATCATTTGTTTTCTGAGAGAATTATACTCAGGAGCCACAGCCAGAGTCCGATATGGCCGTGGGGGAGAATGTACTAGGAGATTTGGAGTGGGACGCGGAGTATCCCAAGGGTGTGTTCTGGCCCCCTGCTTATTTCTCCTTTACATAAATGGACTTAAACATTGACTCCTGCAGGAGTGCAGGGATGTGCCCAGGGTGGGGAAGAGGCTGATCCCTGCACTCATGTATGCGGACGATGCCGTCTTAATGGCCCGTACCCCCTTGGCCCTACAAAAATTGTTACTATCCTTCGAAAAGTTCATGTTGAGCTTAGACCTGAAAATCAATTGTGGTAAAACATACTCCATGAACTGTGGTACAAGATCTGGGAAAAAGATGAAAAGTATGTATTTGAATAATGTTCCCTTGGAAAATATCACCTCTTTCCCTTACCTGGGTATCTTGTTCCATGAACTGGGGGTTGGAAAAGTGCTATAAAGGCCAGAACTCTTTTGTTCCAAAAAACTATAATGGCCATCAAGACTTTTTTTTTTAAAGTTGGGTAACAAACCAATGAGAGAAATCTTGAACATATATAACGCCACATGTACATCTGTAGCCCTGTATGGTGCGGGACTTTGGGGCTTTTCTAATATAGAACCATTACAAATTGTTGAAAATAAATTTCTGCGGGATGTTTTAGCTGTACCGCAGAGTGTTTCAACATACATTTGTCACACAGAATTGGGTCAACCCCATATATCAGATCTAATTAGAATACAGCAAATTCTTTTGTGGCACAGGGTTTGGACTACTAACGAATGTGTAGTTAATCGGGCTGTGCTACAGGATATATTAAATATGGAAAATATGGGTACAGTTGACTGGCTAGCCTATATTAAACATTTTATGATTGATATTGGATGCCGTGAATACTATGAGGACCCATCCTCTATGGGAAACATACCCAGAAAACTTTTGAAAAAACTGAGTTTGGATTACCTTGAGGACAAAAGAAGGCGAGCGGAAATTAGCAAAAAGACAGTTGCCTCGCACAATTTAATACTGACTGGTGTAAACGTACAGCCCTATTTGACCCTGTTGATGACAAATTATGATTGATTTCTCTTAACCCGCCTCAGATGAAATCTTGTTTTCAGACTCTTGTCCTTCCCAGAAATGAACTTATGGTCGCGACATTTACCTACCTGCCCGTGTGATGATTCCTCACCCCAATCTGATATCCACATTTTATTCTTTTGTAAATTTTATATTATACCTCGCAGAAAAGTTATAATCCCCTTTCTCAAAGACATGAATTTAAATAGATGTCATTTAGCTTTTTTAGAATGTCAGAGAATGGACACAGTTTTAACCGTTGTTGTACTTTTAAGCTTTTTTAAACATGTTTTCGAATTACGAAAATCCATTGGTGTAAATGAAATATAATGAAATTGTGTGTTTTACAGATCTGTATAAATTGTAATTTTTCATGTTGTTGCTTTTATGGTTAATGATTTTTAACCGAATAAAGTACTTTCTGATTCTGATTCTGAGTGGCAATCAGATTTGGAGTTGCTCCTGCTGTGATAGTCTTCTGTCAGGAGCAAGGGCAGGGCAAAGGAGAGGCTCTTCAAAAGAAAGCAGTCACCCAACATAAACTGCAAATTCCAGAACCTAAAACACCTCTGGTGTCTGGAAATGTATTATAACAAGGTGAGCTTGAGCCCCCCAAAAAATTGTCAACCATCAAGCTGACAGTTGGGTGTACATGGAGAAGCTCTGCTAGGCTTCCTCCTGTGAACATGACTGCGGGCAAAGGCCTTCTAGTTTCCCAGCTGGGAATCCAAGACCATCTTCTCTAAAGCCTGGAGCACCAGCATCCCCCAGCTTATCAAGACCAGTGTGCCTTGTGAGGAAGAGAAGAGCAATGGAGGGAGTGAGTTTCAGTGAGGGGGCCTGGTGATTGAATCCCTGCAGCGACATGTGAGGCGATGGCTGCTGCACAAGGGTTCTTGTTCATGTGGAGGGAAAAGTTGGTGCCCCAAGTATGGTAGAGGAGAGCCAATGTGAAGCGAGCTATGACCGTTGCTGCACTGACTGGTCATTGCTCATGTGGCAGTCCCAGATCAGGGACGCTCTATGCTAGGAGGGGCCCCCTGAAGATTGTTGCTGTGCTGATCAGGCTGCAACCTGTGTGAGGGCTCAAGTTGGTAACATCATGTGCCTGGAGGAGCTGATGTGAACATCTCTGCTGTGCTGATTGGGCCATTGTTTGTTCACAGAGGAGGAGTTGTGACTCTCTCTGATGGGGGTCCACTAGGACTGGGCAAAGAGATTGGTCTGGTGGAGCCGTCAACTGAAAAAAGAGGCAACCATATGACCTCCAATGGCCCAAGCCATGACTGAGGATCTGCACCAGAAGCGTCGCACTACTCCTGCCAGTGGGGTGGTACTCAAGAAACTTACCTGTATCAGAAGAACGTAGCAAACTGTCGGAACATGGCTGCTGCAGGGCTGCATGTGAGGAGCTTGAGGGCAACCGACTGCAGCCCTCCCAGGCCAATTGTGTGAAAGACTTACAGGAGGTAATTGCTGCAGCATCAGCGCCCGCAAACGGGGTCGTGCTCAGAGACTAAAGCAGCTCATGTTGTGCTAGTGTTAATGAGACTGTGTGTCAGTCCAGGAGGCCCAGGGGAACTCAAATGCCAGAAAGTGCACTAGGACTGAAACACTTTTGATTTTATTAACGAGACATAGTGGTGCTCCTGGGACACAGACTACTAGTGGGACTTAACCTCAATGTCACCTATAATTGATGGGAAATAACTACTACTGCTAGATAGAGGAGAGTGGGACCCCGGAACTTGCCTATGAACCACTGAAGCCCTTACCTCAAGGGACTGTGTGTATTGATTGTGAATGTCATATTTTACTTTGTGTTCAGACATAAATGCTTGTCTACAAAAAGGGGTAAGGAATGATTGGAATAGGCGATTTATACCACTCATCTAGAGTGGAAGGTCCAGCTGCAGTGTTCACCTGGGGGGACAGTATGAACAACAAGGTACTGAGCTGTTCCTAATGGAGGTGAGTGTAAGGGTCACACACTTGTTTTGAAGCCGTAGGGTCTCGGTGGAGTCCTACAGTTGGGCATCCATTTGGTTGGATATAATATCCTCACACACCTTGCAGGTGTCATGCTTCATCACTGGCAATGCTCCTCGTTGGGTCGGCGGTACAATACCCAACGGGCAACACCTCAAAGAGGGGCTCTTTGGGGGTGATTCGTGAAGCGGGACCGAGAAAGAAGGGGGGTCCCAAAACGTGTTTTCCCTATGCAATTTCCCATAGGACCTTTAGCCACAGCTACAGCCCGTACTGCTGAACAGAATTACGCCAAATTTAGCAGAGATATAGTCCTCAGTTCAGGCTTGTGACTTTTTCTTAAATGGTGTCAATCTATTCAGTAGTTCCTGAGAAAATTACAGTTAAAAGCATATATATATCTATGGGCACGATGGATCCGCAGACTGTGAGCGCACCGTAGGTGCACCATAAGCGCACCCTTCCGATCAAGCGCTGAATGCTAATTGGCTGTCAAGTGGTTGTCAACATTCGAAACCAGGAACTCTTGGCAGCCATTTTGTGCCACGGTAGAAGCGAGGCTGAAGGAGTTAGTGGAACAAGGGTGCAAAACATAGAAAGGGGGCAGGGTAGAAATATCCTGATCCTCTATATCTGTTTAGGGGACCCCCAGGGCTCAAAATGTTATTTTTTTTTTTTAAACCCCGCAGGAGGGGCCAAATCCCGGGGGAAAATTTTAAAAATGTATTGGGGGCCCGGGGATTGCCATCCCCCCTGCTCTCTCTTTCAAAATCCAAACCAAGTTTGTTATGGGAGGGTGGGGGGCGTGAGACTCCCGCCCACTCATAGCAAACAGCAGTGTCCCGGGGGTGGGCACTTTGGGACACTGTAGGAGCCGGACCTGGGGGGTTGGGGTCCCCAGGGCCCTTGAGGGCTCCAGCTGGGGGGCCACTCAGCCTCTTTTCCACAATAAAGAAAGCCCCGGCGGTGGTGGTCCCCGGGGCGTGGGGGGACGTTAAGGCCCCCACCTCTAATTTTGAAGTGGGGGCCTAGGACCCCACCCCAACCATTTATTTTATAACCCCGGGGGTGGCTCTCACTCTTGCATAGCAAACAGCAATGTTGAAAAAAATCTTCTAGTAAGATAACAAAGGATTTTGAAGTCTATTTTGGCTGTTTTTGTTGTAGTTTGCTGCCGTTAATGCAGCGACAATTTTAACACCGTCTTTGTAATTATGCCCCTAAGTTTTGTAATGTCGACAATCCAGTCTCCCATTTAACTAGGCACAAAACATTTATTGAAGTGTTTTGTGAATCGTTAAGCAACACAAGTTCATTGCGTTACTATTGCATCATTTTTAAGATGGGAAAAGTGTCGCGAAAGTGGTGCAAGGGGCTTGTAAATCTGCCACACAGTGTTGTCTTACTTTGCTTTCCTTTCTGTCATGTAGAGGATCCTGGCTAAATATAACGGTTTCTGTACAGCCAGTACCTTTTAACCCAAACTGCTTACTGCCTGTTACCATAGTAACAGTTTATGGAACACTTACCTGAGAACAGAGGTTAGAAGTTCACCACAGAATGTTGTTAATCAAAACAGTTAATATGCTGGAGTTGTAAACGTTTTCCATAGGAACCATTAGTCAAAGCTATAGACTCTGGTAAAGAGCTGGTAAAGAGTTAGCCTCAATATTATACTTCTAGTTATAATTATAATTTCTATTTTTAAATGTTTTCTAACTATATGATTATCACACTAAATAATAGTGACATATGGTCAGAAAAAGAAGACGTATATACTTTTTTAATTAACTTTTATTAAAATAACAATAAATAACTAGAAAGGTAACTTTAAGATAACAATTTAATAAATAACTAGAAACATAACTTAAACATAGCAATATAATGAACAAAATGTGAAATGGACTGCAATAGAAGTAGGGTAGGTAATCTGCAAAACAAAAATGAAAATAAGTGTTTAAAATTAGATCGATGTGACTGAAGGAGGTCAAAGATTACAAGTTAAGGTAAATCTTGCCAATATTTCCTAATTTCCAGGTCTGCAGTGTGCCTGATAAATTCCACCTCTCTTATAGGCCCGCAGTCAAGAGGTATCTGTACGGAAGTGCCTACTGCGTCAGATTTATAGTATGGACAAATAGGTCTTTAAAATGATTCAGAGATGAGATAGAATTAGGTGAGAGATCAAGTCAATATGCAGGACAATATTCTTTGGGGCTTATTTACATGCCTCTTGCGCCACTTTTGCATTACTTTTCCATGTTAAAAGTGACGCAAAAGTGGTGCAAGTTGTTTGTAAATAAGCCCCTTTATTTCTAACACATTTAATCAGAGGCATTGTGTATCTAGGCTGCTCTCCTTACCTACTGTAAACACTGTGGCCAACAAAGTTCACAACTTGAACTCATCTTTGGTGGTACACTGCAGACTGTCTTACATTCAGCCTCGGCAGAGTGGAAAGCAGCATCCATAACTTTAAAAGAAAAAGAGAAACGATGTGAGAGAGAGAGTGAGAGAGAGAAAGAGAGAAAAAGCGACATTAAAACCATGAGAGAAAGTTATATATGGAGCAGTTATTACTGGAGAAAATCTTCGTAGCTCACCTTTTTGCCTCCTTTGTGTGTCCAAGCACGTGCCGGTTCATAGTGCATCCTCTAGTTTAGTGATCTGAAAGATAGTATATAGAGTTAGTAATAACATAGTACATTTTTGCTTTATTTCTTTGTACACTCAGGATACTGTATTTCATCAACTTCCACTGTAAGGAGGTGTCAGTATGCTGTTTTTCTTCCAAAGTACTATATCCCATGCACTCCCACTGCATAGCGGTGAGTTTTCAATACTGCGTAACCAGACTGTTGCACCCCATTGACTCCCAGAGTCCGGAGGTGAGTGCTTTTTCTTGCGCACTTAGGGGCAGATGTACAAGCTCCTTGCGTCATTTTTCCCATGTTAAAAGTGACACAAACGTGGTGCAAGGGGCTTGTAAATCTGGCCCTGAGACTTGTGTAACCTATTTATTCTCACTGCTCGGAGGTAATTGTACATTCCTACGCAGTCAAGCTGCTGCACACTACCCACTCTCTCTATCCACAGATGACTTGTCATTGTTTCGGAAACAAGCTTCTTTGCTCACCATGTGCCTTTGGAGTGATTCAAAGAGGGTGCACCATGTGTCAAAGCAGCCTTCATAGGCTTTGTTACGATGGCCACGCATCATCGCAGAATGCAGGAACGTTGAGCTTTGGAGCTGTTTGGGGGGGACGCCAATTTGTGAAACACGACCTGTAAGATAAAAAGGAAGTTAACAGTGTGTGTCATTTCTTTATCAAAGGAGAGAGGAAGTGAGAGAGTGACTGAAAAGAATATTCGCAGCTCATCTTCCTGTCACCGGTGTGTTTTTCACCACTTGCCGGGACATAATGCACCCTGAAGCGCTACATCTAAAAGATAGTAAAAGAAAGATTTCATGATTGATAATTGTTACTATCTTAATGTGGAGTAGAATTACATTGCCTTTGACACACCTTCCCATCCGCATTTAAAAACTACTATTTGTACAGTTCCAACTTGTTAAATAGGCTTCGATTTTTGAAAAATTTCTATAGTAGTAATCTTTTTATTCGGTTGTGAAAGCAAGTGGTGCGAAGTGATACACATGGTTTCAATCATCACGCGCATCGGACATTTGACCGATTATAAAAACGTTCCTGCTATTGGAAAAATATATATAAATGCAATAAGGTACGGTATATAGAACTGCGTACGCCTAAATCACTGCGTAGCCTTTTTGTATCCAGTCTGTTGCACTCCATCGACTCCCTCTGATGCACACCCATTGCTCACCTTTTCATGGACAGGACACCTTCTACATCATGCAGTCCTGCTCTGCCACCAAGAAGTCTGACATATGGTGCTGAGTCTTGATATTGTTATGGGAAAGGACATACTCGTGCACCTATCTTCATCGCAGGTTCCTCACCCGCTCAGTCCTTGCCGTACCACTAACTCAGTGACTTAAGAGGCCATGCACCTAGTGGTGGACATTTGTACACAGTGGTTAGGGCCTACATGAGGCGTCCGAACCACTAGAACGGACCATCACAGCGCTTGCGATGGGAGCAACTCTAAAATGGAGTAGAGCACTTGCGCCTCGTCTTTTTTATTGGTAGGGTCACGTGTGTAGTGACGCATGTGCTGGATGGGTGTGGTGTGGGTGTATACCAGCCATAAGTGAGTGTGAATGTGCCGTTCTGACAACTAGACCTGGAACTAAGAAATTAGTACAATGGAAATCTGGGCACTGTTGCGTTTTTGTTTTTTCCTGGAAGCATAAGCTGAGTGGGCTGGCCGGACGTATGCCAGTGCTGCGTGAGGCTCTGAACCATGATTCAGGAGCTATGGGTGTGGTTCCGTCGTGAGCTATATGAGAAATCAAGTGATTTGGGAGTCCGTATTGTAGTACTGACATCACCTGGGTCTTAAACGCAAATGTGTCATTATATCTGTAAAGTTCCACAACATTACCAACATGGAAGGAACGGGGTATCATTGACTCTATATTCATTCATAGTTGCATACATAAAAGATGGTGGACATGACGCATTTCTGCGATTACGAATGTTTGTTGTACATTCAGTGGAGTGTTGTAGCTGTAGTAATACAGGGCTCTGAAAGGTTTAAGTTGCTGTTTTTGACACATGAAAGGCAGATAATATATATATACGTATGTGGTCATTCAGATATACTGTTGAACTTGGTGCTGAAAATCAGTGTTCGAGGCTCGGAGTTGCGTCCACATCCTGTTATTGTAGAGTAATGACTGAATCTACACGTGCCTGAAAATGTACTGGAAATACGGTGGTCAGGTAAAGTGTTGATATAGTTTTGGGTTGACTTTGCGCTATATAAATATGCTAAATTTGTTTTTAAAAAGAACACATTTATAAATTGACTATACAGTTTCTTTGCAGTATTGTAAGGATCCATTTTGTATTTTTGTATTTGTAGAATGATCAAGAGAAAGTATTATAATCAAAGTTTTTGTTATTGGCAGAGGTAAGATGGTTGCATACGCTGCTTACAGCACAATATAATGTGGTAGGGCGCAGGAGCAGCATTTTCCAAACATAATAGGGACACTGACACAGATAGATAGTTGAAGGGGGTACGGGCACGTGTGATCGACTCCATTTTAATAGGTTTCTGTTGATAAGAAGTAGAATAGTAATCATGATATCATACACAGATATTCAATCATAAACGGTTTATTAATTCTGCTGTACAAAGGTAGGAGCAGTATATGTGAAATAATACACAGAAGATTCTATCGTAAAGGGTTTATGAGGTTTGATACTCTGAGGAAGGGGTGGTTTGTCTAGAGCCTGCGATGATGCGTGGTTCAAGCAGAATGCACTGGTAAAAATGTCTTTTGGCAACTGAATTTTGTTTTGGTTTGCACCGAGTTAGTGGTATCTTAAACAACAAGGTTATGTGGAGCCTGCGATGATGCGTGGTCTGGGCAGGCCACACTGATATTAATGATTTTTGTGTTGTGAATGCTACCTTAGTAAGGCTACGCGATAATCATTTTTGGTGCACTAAGGTACTAGTACTTTTGGTGCTTAGCTGATACATATCCTGCGATGATGCGTGGTCCGGGGTCGGCACAGTAATTGGAGTAAAGTCTTTTGTCGATTGGATTCTGCATGAATTCCACTCAAAAGTGATAGTATGCCTCTTGCTGACATAAAACTGTTCACTCCATTGATTTATGGTTCACTGAGTTAGTATTATCTTTGGCACTGAGCTTGTAAGTACCCTGCCATAATGCATAATGCAGGGAGGCTATACTGGGAGCAATGTTTTTTGCCTAGTGAATTCTGCTTTAATAAGGCTACGGGGAAATGACTTGTAGCTCAGTGAGTTAGTGGTACCTAAAGAACTCTGGGGCATATTACCAAGCAATAGCGATAATTATCGCTATTGCTTAGTTAGAGACAAAAATTTACCGCTGAGCTGCGGCGATTTTTATCGCAAATAAACCTTGGTATTACCAAGGTTTATCGCAAATGCGATAAAAATCAGCCGCAATGCATGAATATCGCTGAAAAGTCAGCGATATTCATGCATTATCGAGCTAATGCTCTTAGCCATGTTATCCACCTCCCATTGGATAACATGGCTAAGAACTGCTCAGGGGCAGGTGTTAGCTTTTGGAGATATTCGCGCTTAGCGCGAATATCTCCAAAGGTTGGTAATAGGAGATAGCGATGTTAGCGACTGTTTCCAGTCGCTAACATCTTGGCACGCCCACTTTGCATGTCATTAGTGATAAATATCGCTGACATGCAAAGTGGGGCCCAAGATGGTCGCTATCTCCTACTAGCTGTCGCTAACTGGTGTTAGCGACAGCTAGGTAATAGGGAGAACATTTTATCTCCGCTTTCTTGGCTTTTAAAGCCAAAAAAGCGGAGATAAACCCCTTTGATAATATGCCCCTCTGTGTGTGCGTACCCTGTGATGATTCGTGGTTAGGGGGGGGTCGCGGGGTGAAATATCTCTTGTCTACTGGAATGCGTCATGTACAATCGTCATTCTATCTAAATGGTGAGCCCTTACAATGTAGATCGAAGGCAGTAGTCATCACTGACATCAAGAAATTCTTTTTTGTCGTATCTTTTAACAAAATCTGAGGACATAAAGTACAATTAACTCTACCTTAAAAAAACAAGGCTTAATTTCATGCTGTTCGTAGTATAGATTCAAAGCTGAATTCAAGGTGTGAACCCTGCTGTCTGCACTGTAAATCGAAGGCAGTAGTCAGCATGGAAATCGACAAATGATTTTTGTCACCTATTTTAACAAAATCAGAACACATACAGTACAATTGTCTCTGTCTCTGCATTAAATTAATCAAGGTTGAATTCCTTACTGTCCGTAGTATACATGCAAAGTTGACTTCAAGCTGTGAACCCTGCTATCCGCAGATTACATCGAAGGCAGTAGTTGACACAGACATCGAGGAGTGCTTTTTTGTCACAAACTTTAACAAAATCTGAGGACACAGTACTATTTTTCATTTTAAATAAATTGAGACTGAATTGTATGTTATCTGTAGTGCTTATGCCCCACAGGTATCAAGTGGTAAACGCAGTGTACATTTGAAAACAGAACTCAGTAGTCATTGAGGAATGTTTTTTGTGGCATCCTTTAACAAAATAGTCTTTGCCTTACATAAAACAAGGATAACTTGAATGCTGTCGGTAGTGTAGATGGAAAGCTGAATATAAGTTGTGAACCCTGCTGTCCGCAGTGTAGATCGAAGGCAGTAGTCGACACAAACATCGATGAATGCTATTTTGTCACAGTTAACAAAATCTGAGGACACAGTACAATTGTCTCTGTCTTAAATAAATCGAGAATGAATTTAATGTTTCTGTAGTGCTGATATGCTTCTGGTATCAAGTAGTGAACTCTGTTGAACGCAGTGCACATTTGAAGGTGTACTCGGTACTACCCTTTCCTCCTTTAGTTTTTCTAACTCACATTCCTTCAGTATCTTACTCACCTTCAGTTCATTTCTCTCTCCCTCTCTTCCTCTCTGTCACTGAATCTATCCGCCTCATTATCCTCTTAGTAATTTGCTCTCCCTCTATTTCTTTTTCCCTCTCTCTGTCCTTCACCATTCCTTTGTTTCTCTTTCTGTGTCCTTCACTCCTACTTTATCTCTTAGTACCCTTTTATGACTTTTAATCTCCTGCCTTGTCTCTTGTATTTTGAAATATATATTATAAAAATTATAACTTATTTTTTTTCCTCTTCCACAGATATTAAATTTAGTAAAAATATGTAATTAAGTTTACATTACTTATAAGGTAAGTTTGACAAGCAAAATGTACTTTCTCATCACTTTTTTCCTTAACCTCACTACTCTTCTCTCACCCTCCCTCACCCCCGTTCCCTTACTCCGCTTCCCTCACTTATTCTCATTCCCCATGTTTACTCCCCTTTCCCTCACTCCCTTTACTTACCTTCCCCTCTCTTCCCTTGCTTCACTCCCTCACTCATTCCCCTTCCCTAACTCACCTTACTCCACTTCACTCACTCCTTCTCTAACTCCCTCTGTCCTCTCACATCCTCACTCTCCTTCCCTCACTCCCTCTCTCTTAGCCTCACTACCTCTGTCCCCTAACTCTCTCACTCCTCTTCCATCACGCTCACTCCCTTTAACTCACCCACACTCCCTCACTTACCTTTCTATGCTCCCTTACTAAGTCCCTTTCTGTCACTCCTTCCTTCACTCCCTCTGTCTCCTCACTCCCTCACTCCCCTTGTCTCACGCTCACTTGCCTTTATCAACCCTCTATCAACACTCTTTCCTCAACCTCACTGCTCTTCTCTTACCCTCCCTCACCCCATTGCCTTACTCCGCTTCCCTCACTTATCCTCATTCCCCATGTTCACTGCCCTTCCCCTCACTCCCCTCCCACACTCACCTTCTTTCAGTCCCCCTACTTCACTTCCCTTCCCCTCTCGTCCCTTCCTTTGCTCCCTCACTCATTTTCCTTTCCTCTCTCACTGTACTCCACTTCACTCACTCCTTTAGAATATATAAAGACTATAGCTCTTTTTGGAGAATTGGAGGTAGTTCTAAAAAGAACAGTTTTTTTTCTTCTTTTTTAGTTTTTTTTTTATCTTACTTTTTCCGAACGTTTTTACATTTTTGGGGTATTTTTTTCATAACAAAAACAAAACTAGGGAATGCCAAACTGCTCAACAGGAGCAAAAAATAGAGGATAAATTAGGGCTGAGGGGCGCAGCCGTGTTCTTCCCTTTTTTGAACAATTAGTAGAATACTCTGCTCCCCATAACAAAGCAGTTCGTCACACTGCTTACAACTAATTGTTATGTCAGAAAAAACAGGCTGAATATTTGGTATCATGTCCACCGGTCTTCCTCTCACCGATGATGTTGGTCCTCCGGTGGAAGTCGAGGGGCCATCTCTCGGTACATTCCGTGCCAGGTCCCTGACACTCTCCCCGGCATAGTTCTGGGGGTGCCTTCTTTGCACATGTCTAGCCATGGTGGAGTTGCCAAAACTGTATTTTTTTCTGGGGTCACCGCGTGAAAGAATTGTGTGGCATATCTTGCATTCCACCTTTGGAGCATTTACTTTCTTCTCACCTTCTGGAATGCTGAAAAACCTCCAGATGATGTGCTCCCTAATTTTTGGCTGAGGAGGGTCCTCATGGAGAAACTCATCAGA
This sequence comes from Lissotriton helveticus, assembly GCF_964261635.1. NCBI lineage: Eukaryota > Metazoa > Chordata > Amphibia > Caudata > Salamandridae > Lissotriton > Lissotriton helveticus. The sequence continues at coordinate 462,570,600 of NC_136067.1, read as the reverse complement.
GTCACTGCTGCTTGGTGCTCTTCCAGCCATTCTTTCCAAAGAATTGAAGAGGAGAAAAAGGGAACAGGTCTTGCTCTCTCCAAAGTGAAAGAGGTATTGAAGGAAATGGGTCGGGTTTTCATTAGTTGTAAAAAAAACAACCAATGAAAAGTGTTATTTTAAGGTCACATGACTTGACGCGCTTACGCTACGCGCTCCGGAGCGCTTCCGGGGGCGCTTACGTGGCACGTACGTAGGCGCTTCTGGGGACGCTTACGCGGCGCACCTGAATGACGTTTTGTTAGATTTTAGGAAATGCGTTTAAAGTTAAAATACGGTTATTTAAAATCAAAAATACTACTTTTATAAGTATGCCACGGAATGTCTTGCATTATTATTTACTTTAAATACCTACTTATATTTTTTCCGCACGCGGGAATAGCGCTCTCGCTACATTTACGGGTTCGTTTACGGGTGCGCGTACCCTGAGCGCTCCGAGGTAAAATGATAAAAAAAAAAAAAAAACAGGAAAAAGACATTGAAAAAATTATTTTAGAAAAAAAATATATATTAATTTTATAAAAAATATAATAATTAATAGTTATAAAGAACAGCTATTAAAAAAACGTAATAATTCACTTTAAAAATCGTAGGTTACAAACTTGTTATAGTAAGAAATTAGCTTTTAAAAAACCTTTGAAATTCACTGAAAAAACCATAGGTTTGCCACTCGGTATAGTTAGGAATTAGCATTTAAAAAACCTTTGAAATTCACTGAAAAAACCATAGGTTTCACACCAGTTATAGTTAGCTGAACATTTTACTCATACAAAACCATTGAAATTCCCACGTTATAGTTAGTTGGACTCACTATAACTTGCACGCCCGCAATACACTGCTGATGATGTCACATATTACATCATTCATGACATGGTCAGTGACATCACTGATGACATCACTGATGACATCTCAAATGACATCACTGATGGCATCATCCATGTGATAATACGATGCACCTCCTCACACTCTAATCTAACCTTTGATACACCCAGTGTTAAATACAAACTACCATTGCTGAAACCATTGAAACACCAATACCAGTAACTACATACGCACTCACTGATTCCTAGGTCTACACACACATCCACTCGTTCACCCATACAATCACTCATACATACAGACACTCATCAATACAACACTATCATATGCACTCATACACCTATACAGACACTCACACACTGCCACTCATCCATGGAGTTACTCACACACCTAGTCAGTGATGCAAAGAATCAATCACACTTCTATTTCCTCATCTATGCAGTTATACAGACAACACCTCGAATATAAAAACATATACTAACACATACTTACTCTCTTATACAATCACTGATAAAAGTACACATTGATCCATACAGCCACTCACACAATCACTGGCTCTCACGTGTCATTTATATATTTATATATGCCAACTCTCACATACACTGTGTTTTACATATCTACTTACTTGGACATGTAGCACTGAGATATCCATTCACTCACCAACACCGCCATGCACACAGTCAACCGCCCATACAGCTGTTTCCACATGCACTCTTGAACCCATACACCTAGTGAATCAACTGGTCACACATCTATGCACAGAGTCACACACCTCACAGCCACCAACACACACACTCAGATTCACATACAAATACTTGCGCAACTAATCAATAACCCATATAGCCACTTATATAGCTATTGATCAACACATGCAGCAGCTTACACAACACCAGACATACTGATGCACACATTCAGACAGTTTAGTCACTAACCCATGCATTCAGTAAGACACATTTAATCACTCACTCATACAGTCAGTCACGCACCTACTAAATCCTTCATCCAGATACTTATACATCCACTCATTCTTCAATATGTAAAACATATTTAAACTTTACAGAAACACACAGACACTGGATCATGTCATCAGTGATGTCATCAGTGATGTCATTTGAGATGTCATTTAAGATGTCATCAGTGATGTCATTTCAGTGAATATATATATATATATATATATATATATATATATATATATATATATCCAAAACACAGGAGCCCTTTCGAAGAGACATGCCACTCGAAGGTAAAATCAGCTTTCTTTATTCAATCATGGTAGCCTGCCAGCAGGGAACTTCCAGGAACAGCCTTTCGCTATGTATGCCAGACGCGTTTCAGGTAAGACCTTTCATCAGTGGCATTGTGTTAAAAGAGACTGCAAGCGCTGCTCGAAATGCACCCTTTAGCTTTCATCACATGTCCAAGTGGGCGTGGCCATTCGCATGGCCTTTTGGATGATGTAGTGCAGTTCGTAGTAATCCACAGTGGGCGCGCCATTTGAAGTCTCTAAATCAAACAAATAAATCTTGCAATGTCCCAGACAGGTGCCTGCCCCGCTTTGTGGCTACCAATCCAAAGCTTACGAGTATATATATATATATATATAACATTAAGAAGTATCTGTAAAATAGGTCTATTATGCAATCAATAATGACACTGCAGACATTTTTGATGGAGGACGGAATATTGCCCATGAGGGTTTTCAATTAACAAATTACTTAACCACTCGGGGACTTTTTCAAGAATTCTATATCCTGGCTCCCTATTGTCAAACTGGAGAATTGGATTGACCTTTTCACTGAAGACTTTATATTTAGTGTTTTTCTTACATTAACAGGACTTCTCTTCAAATTCCCTTCTTTTTAAATTTTTTATCTATATCTATACTACTATTATAAAGAGAGAACTGTGTCCTTTGAGCCAGGTAAACTCGAAAAGTACACCACCAATCACAACACCCAATACAGCGTTGGAAAGGGGAGGTCCAGGAGATGGACATAGGCTATACATCAACACACCATATACATTGGGGGTAAAGAACGTTAGGGGAAAAGTAGTCCGTATGGGCGTATGCATATAGTGATTAGACGCGCGGCGTTCCGCGTCACAGCGCTTGCGAGAGGCGCAATGGCGTGTGGGCGACGCGTTACCTAAACGTGGCGTTTGGTGACGGACAGGAGCGCTGGAAGGAGCAAGGGACCGACACCCGACATGCGGAAGTGCCCAGCTGATGGAGTGCCCAGCGCGGGGAGGAGCCATCGCACAATGCAAATATTGTGAGTAAGTAGTATAGATTCACACTTTACATGTTTGACGGCGTGTAAGGAATCACACTTGACCGTGTTAGCAAAACGCTCTTTCGCGCTGAACGTGTAAATACAGCGGGCTGTGAGTGCAGACGGTGCCATTTGCTTCTCAATCTTAGCTGGGGGGGCCTCAGACATGTAGACCCCGGCGCGCCCCACCGCAGCTTGCACCTCTTCACATTATCCGGGGGAATGTCTCCCATTCCTGTAAAATGTGCACCCCTGCCACCTTAGGATCTGGCACCCTCTGACTGTCGCATGGCATTATCTCAACAAAACAATAACACCCCCACCCGCCGCAGGATCGCCACATCAACAGTCAAGTGAGCCCTCCTTCAGACAGCGTGGTACACTCCACCTGCACTTCGCCAACACCTGCAGGGTCAGAACAACAGGGCGGGCAGGGGTGCCGAGCCACTTCAGTGGGCCTCAGTAAAGTATAGGTTCGGACAGGCACTTCAGAAGTGCACAGCAGATGAAGTGCCCACCGCGGGGAGGAGCGGCGATGCTGGTGGGGGAGGAGCGGCGATGCTGGTCAATACTCTCGAAAAGCCTACCCGGACAACATCGGGACGGGCTGCTAGTGTTTTTATAAGGGACGAGTATTTGTAGGAAGATTGCTAAGAACCTAAATAAGTGTTCGCTTTTCACTCTTGATGTCTATTGTCCTGATGATGACCCTCAAAGCAATTTCGGGTTGAAACACCGTCGATGTCTCTAACATGGCCTAAATCAGAGATGACACTATTGGTTGATTGTGTACTGTGTTAATTGTTGTATGTATTTTTCTCTGCCACTGTTTTTTGATTTCACACATGTCAGTGTTTTTTAGTGTATATTATGATTGTAATTGTTTGAGCGCCCTTTGTTTTTCATTAAATTTATATAATAACTTACGTACATGGGTATCTGTGAAATTATGTTTATATAAGGTTTTTTTCTTTCCCTTTTATATATAGTTTCTTTATTTAATTTGTATTTAGTTGTTTAGTATGCTAACCTAGCTCAAGAACCACTGTTTGGATATTAGCTGTTGTTACCCCTGGTTCTTGCCCTAGGGTCGCCCTTGTGGTCAGTAAATTATTATGCAATCAATGGCATCTGGTGATCTTTCCCTAAATTCCTCCAATGTAATTGTATTCCCCTCTTTCTAGCCACTCTGCCTCATCCATTCCACATTTACTACCAACACATATACCTATGTCTGTTTGTCGGTCTGTGAGTAGCATTTTTTTTAACACATGAGTAGTTCTACAGTAGAACTACTTATGTACTACACAATATACAGTTTATGAATATGTCCCTGTTTGTTTTTATACTATTCAATTTTTTCATGAAATTGAATTATATAAGCATATAGGAAGTTTATTTTTTACACACATGTAAAATCATTATAAGGCCACCAAAACTTTAGACCTCGGATTTAGCCTTGATGATTTATACAAGGAAAGTTGTTATCTTCCCAAAGCAAGGACTGGTATTATAAAATGCATCTTTTGAAAGTGAATACCTAACTCTATTTGTATTGAATACTGCTTATAAATCTGCAAAGTTAATGAAAGGTGTATCATTGTATATTCCTGTTGGTCAGCTGTTTGAGTCATTGGCTACCATTCATTGACATTAGCCTCGAAGGTTCAATGTAATTTATTGCTGAATATCTCACAGCAGAACATTTCTTAAGCCCTAACATCTTGTTGGATTTATATGTGAAGGTTTTTAATTAAATGTTAACATTGCCTTTAGCTATAGAAAGATGAAATACTGAAGCGCCCTGCTGATAAACCATTTCACAGTTAACTGAAGTGACCAGATTCAGCAGCCTTATCTTTTCATGTTTTTGTTATATAAAATATAGCCATTTTCATAATGGCACCCAAGTGTATAAAACTTGAGGGTTACAAGTCATCGTGATAAAAGATTATGTTAGTAGGGGGACTTAAATCAATTATTTTTTATAAAACAAGCTTTTTTTCTTAAATAATGCTGTTTTGTATTGGATTACTGCAATGAGTTGGTTGAGGTATTCCTTTCATATTGCAACCCTCTTTTTCAAATACAATTGAAAAATGTACTGCTTGTTGAACTAAAGTCTATAACTGTACAATATTATTAATCCAAATGAAATGTTATTTCAAAATTTCTAATAAAACGAAAAGCTAAAAATTAAAGTGCTGCATGGGGCTGCTATTGCTCATGAATTATTGAACAGCCATCTGAAAATTATGTTAAAAAACTCAGTCTATTACAAAAACCATTAAGCTTGACTAGCCTTAAAGTTAAATGGGATAGATACTAATGTTTATCAGTGATGGCTCTTCAGCCACTGAGCAATTAAAAATGGAAAAATAAAATGATAATAACTAAACATTATTATAATTTTATTTAAGCATACTGGTTCAGTTGGTTGGGAGAAGGGATAGGCTATTTAGAGGCTTGGGAGGAGTGGTAGGCACTTCCTAAGTGCACATGACATTTTGGGTGGCCGTCCCAAGCCGGCAAAAATGTCATGCACACTTTGCATGTTCTCCACCCAGGCTGCATTATAACCTAGGTGGGGAACATGCCCAACCTCCCAGCCCCTGTTGGAGCTCCGAACTACGGCACTCAGACAAATCACAATGCTGCTGTAAGGCAGCTGTGTAATTTGTCAGGGGAGTGTGAGCAGCTGCATGCTTCCTGCTGCCCAGGGAGAAAAGAAGAGGATGGAGGCAGGGCCGGACTGACTCCCGGGCTTTTTGGAATGCTGCCGAGCTGGGGTCTGATTTCACTGCAGTGGGGGCTGATTTCATTGATGGAGACCTGCCTGTGGTTCGAAATAATTAAAGCAAAACAAATTTCGATCAGCACACGCAGGTCCCCATCACCAAAATCAGCCCCCAGCCCAGCAGCATTTCAAGACGCCCGGTAGCAAGTCCGGCACTGGATGGAGTAGAGGCACTGGCCGGCAGTCTGGCTGGCTGGCCACATCAAAATAAAATGTTTTCTTTTTTTTATTAATCCCCTCACCCAACCCCCCACGCCCGTTTGTGAGCAGCTGCTACTGATGTTTATTTTGGAAGAAACAAAGAAATGTCTTCACACGATGTTGAGCAACTCATATGTCATTTTAGTAATGGCGGCCTTAAAGTCTAAGCAAAGAAAAACAAAGAAACCCAAACAACAAGGAGTCTATTAAACAAAGCATTTCTGATTAAGGAAACTAACTCTTATCTAGCAGTACCTTATATACTCACAACGCTATTCACTAACATCTCTGCAGATATCTTTGTTGAAGTTTTTTCTACTTCTTTTGTGCTGAGATCTGTGCCTTGAGAGTAAAACAATGTTCACATCGGTACACATGTTTGTAGGAAATATGATAGGGAGATGTGGGAGTGGTTGGACAATGAAAATGTCTACTTCTTAATGGATGGGGGTTAAGGGAAATTTAGGAGGGGTTTGTGATGGCATGTGCACATAATAGAATGCATCAACAAAGGAGTAAGGCACTTGCTATTTACAACAGTTACACTAATATCTACTTTTACTACTGACAAAATAGACTCAAATCGATGCCAGTTAAGCCTTGGTCGAAGACCTTCACTGGTAATGCATTACACTCACATTGAAATCAAAAGAGGACTGTAATATCACTAACACCAAATATGGAGAAATAGAAAAATAAATGGAAACTATTTTCAAATGTCTAACAATCAAACAAAACATACATTTTACCAACAAGCAACTCATAGCACATATTACAAGAGTACAATCACATGCAACACACCTACATCTAGAAAGGGGAGTAAATCGGCAGTCAAGACGGTGCCACACTTTTAAGCAAGTGAAACTTACTACAGCAACCAATGACGTATGGTCTTTGCACTTAAAAAAGCAAGACAATGATAACAAAAATAATTAATCTCGCCTTGTTATTGAATATCTTTTTGCCCTACTCCTCATTTCAGAAACATCATTTGAGGACAAGAGAGAGGCAGACGATGAGTATCTTGGTGATATCCAGGGAAGCAGTGGTTGCAAAATGTTGCTTCTCAGTAGATGACATCCCTGACATGATTGCAGGCTGTGAGTAGGAGCTCAATGTACCTACAGCTTCACCCCAGACCATAACTGCATATAACAAAATACTGACTGTACTCAATTTACTAGCCTTCTGGACCTTTGGACCTTTCTAGAAGTCCAGTAGAGACACTTTAGGCATCTCAGTGGCAAGCCAGTCATGCTGCCTGAAACAGGTACTGTGATGAATCAAAAGCAGAATGTGCCAGATTGTCACCAGGCCAAAGTCAGAGGTGGATGGGCAATGGGTGGCAAGCCAATTCTGTAACCTTGCCCACTTGCCCTGGATATTAGGGGCCATTGATTACACACATGTGGTACATCTGAGTATCCTGACAGAGGGAACACCATTTCTAAAAGAAGACACTGCTGTTGCTCCTTCAATGTGCAAGCTATCTGCAGCACCACTGATGTGAACTCAGCCTTTCCTGGGGGTGCATATACAACAACTTCATCTTCCAACAACAAACTATTGTATAGCAGTAACTTGCTGCGAATTTTTGAGATGTGGCCACTAAGTGGAACTAACGTGCTTTGACACTGCCTTGGCTAACTAGGAAATAGCACAGAAAACATAGTTAGTCATAACTTTATCCCGTCAAATCTACTCCCCTAACACTAAGATTGTAACTATGCATCTATAGACAGCAGGCTTTACAATTTATCTACATTTCTATAGGCTAACATATGTCTTTGTAACAGGTGATGCCGGGAGATACTCTCTTTCCCTATCTCCTCACTCCCTTTGGATTCCCAAACATAAGGCCTTAACAGAGTAAAAAAAGGCAAACGTGCAGACAGAATCCATCATTGAGTCCCTGTTTGGCAACCTCGAGTTGTGCTTCAATCTCTTGCTCATAAAGAGAGGTTGATCCAGGATTCCTCAGTAGTAGTGTGTAAGATTCCTGTTGGCATCTTGAACATCATGCTACGGGATTTACATGAAGAACCTTCCCTTGAACTGCAGCCTCATCCAGGATCCCGGAGGTGGGTCAGAACAGGGGTCAGTCTATAGGTACATTACCAACTAGTGGCCTCATTTATCATCTGAGCTGCTTTTTGGTTGCTGCATCATAGTGGATGGATTTGCAGAGTCAATGCTGAATATGTCATTGGTATTGTCCACATACATCGTCTGTTACAAGACTGATCCAAACCCAAGTTGTCACAACCATACATTCAAGAATATGCATACACTAATATATTACTTACTTCATGGTCTATTAATATATCATATGCTTTGTCTACATTACATCTTTCACGTATATTATTATTGTACTGTTACACTCAAATAATTTTGTGTTTAGTATGTATATTGGAAGTCTAATGTAACCAAGTTTTATACCCACATTTCCAATAGGACTTTCATGTTCTTTTAAAACTCCAAATATATTTTAGTTATGTAAAATTATTTTTGATGATAGTGTTATGCTTCTTTTTGCAGACACTTATTTTCCCCAGCATTTAGATTTTCTATTATTGTATTTCACCCGCATAACAGATTTCTCCACCAGCAGTGAACCAGTTCTTTTGAGGATGAACTATATATCATCTCTAAAATGATCACCAGCATGGGGGGGGGGCATACAGCTCGCTAAGCAATGCAGCACAGAGCTAAATCTAGAAGGACATCATCACATGGTGCAGTGCAATGGATGTACATACAAGAATGTTCTTTGGTTATTCTTACACTTACATTTGTGATACTGAGGGCTAATTCCACAGCACTGGAGGATCAAGAGAGCAGTCTGTCTGAACCTTCATGCTCAGCTGTAGGGACTTGAGCAGTAGAAAAGTGGCAAGTCTATGTTTGCCAGCAACCTGAGTGCATATTATTTATGGAGGTACTGTACTATTATTGCTCGCGTTTTATGTGTTTTTTGCATGTCTTTGGTTATACCACATGCTGTTGTATGAAAATGCTTTTTTTCACCCCTTTTTGCCTGGTCACCCCTATTTTTTGTTAGATTTATTTAATTGCTACCTTTTTTACTCTGTTCACTGGACATTGATAAGCAGGCAAATGTCCGATACCTGAAGCATATGAAATTGGCATATTAACTTAACTGCAAGTCACTAGTATCTGTTACAAAGTGTATTCGGGCCTAAATATCACTAGTGGACAGCATTACACATTGTGGAGAAACAACCTTATGACGAGGTTTTTACCTCATTGTACCTTTACCACGCATATTTTCTACTGTGAATATGCATTTACCACGCATACCAATACCCCAACAAATACATTATTTTTTAATATAAAAACAATGCGTGGTATTGGCATGCATTTTAAATGCATATTCGCTGTAAAAACTAACCCTGGGCAGAGAATGCGTAGTGTTGCTCCGCGTAGTTCCACAGAGTAAAAGAAAACTCTGTGGAAATTACGTTGTCTTCTGCCGGCCCTGCTCCTTGCTGCGGTGTCTCAAATCTTCCTGCGTCGTCCTCCTTGCGCCTGAATAGGAAGAACTTCTTCCGTGAACTGCATGAGCTGCACATGTGCAGTGTTCACTCAGATCATGCATGACGTAATACCTACAGGGACGCGAGGAGGATGACGTGGGAAGAAGGGAGACACTGTGGCGAGGAGTAGGAAAGGTAGAAGTGTGGCCTCGTACTCTGCTCCACCACGGAGGAGGAGTTTTGCCCAACTTCACGTTCCCAGCAGAGGGCAGAGTTGGTAAAACTACCCAAACTCAGCTCACCGAGCGAAGTACAACGCCCTGGGTTAGTAAAAACATGCACCCTAAATAATCCGTGGCAAAGGCATGCAAAGTAATTGCCTGAGTTGTACCATCGTACAACACACATTGTGCCACCAATAAAGTAACAGTGCAAAACATGACTGCAGGCCTATTAGTGAGACCTGTGGATTTTAAATTGCAATCTGTCAGAATTACACAAGCTTAAACCCTCCTTTTAATTATCACCTTCAATAATCCATAACGCTCAATAATCCAGTGTGCATGGTATTTAAACGTACAACATGTAAACGTTAAAAGAAGTAATGTTGTTAAAGTGCCAAGACCGGGAAAGCTATTTTTATGGAAGCCGGGTTAGCAGTTCCATAGGAGAGCTCTGGGATAAAACATTGCAATTAAATTATGTCATTTCTACCTAGGAACCAGCAACACAATTCATTCTTATAATTATTATTCTTTTATTACATGGCCAATTCATTAGTAAAATTGTGTTTGTACTGAATATTTCAGAAAATTTACTTTTAGAAAGCCAACATTGGCGTGCCCAAAGCTTCTAGAAGATTGGATACTCACTAAGTAGCTATGCGCTTCTCTAAGTCCTATGATTGATGGATTAGGAAGCCCACTTGCATGAGCTTTCATCTGTCAACCAGAAGCTGAGTAGCCCTTTCGGTGATGTGTGATCTTACTCCCTGAGCTCAATCAAAGGCCTGGGGTGTGGGGACATGTTCTGTACCTCTGACAGAATGACCATCTGGGCAGTGCCCAGGAACATAGTAACTGATCAAATCACAAAAGGTTATTAAAACATTTCAATGAGCTCACTATATATATATTTTCAGCAATAACGTTGTTTCAGAACACAAATTGGATCAGAGCAGTAGGATTCTTACATAAAAGACACTGCAGACTTTCTCCACAAATTGCAGACCACCAACATCAAAACCAGTTTGAGATCTCGTTATACACGTTTGATGTGAATGCACTGTACATTTTTATTCTGCATGCAAAAGGTCTTGAATTTGTTGAATGGGCCTTATTCAAACAAGGGGAAAAATGTGCAAATAAAATCCTTTTTACTAGAGATTTTTTATTTTTTATTCCAGCACAGCTTTTCCTTTGAAACAATCAGTTATATTACAACTAAATGGTACCTTCATAGGTTTCACAAGGACCCCTAGCTACGTAAATATTTCTATGTTAAAATTTGGAAATGATTTCATTTTGAGAGAGAATCTTCCTAAACTCTACGCTAAACTTATTCCGACACTGGAAAAAGTGGGCGTTCTAAGTGAGGACCTTAGTACACTGCAAACCCGCAAATTACTAGGTTTGGCACATGAGGAACTTATTAACATTCTGGCCACAGATCTTTTTTCCATGGGACACACTAAAGGTGGTGGACCTCGCCGTAATACATGGTATAATGCCGCATGCCGAAAGGCGAAGGGGGATCTCCTGACCAGTATTAAGAAGGGCAAAGGAAGACAGGAGATACAGACCAAAAGAAGGGAACTGATTACCCAGGCCAAGATGGAATGGGATCAGGATAAATGGGAAAACCTTGCAAATGCTCTTGCGATTAGGGACTACCGCAAGTTTTGGAGAATTGTCAACACGGGATCCGAGCATCTAGCATCGGCAATAGAACCAAATATCGCATCCAGGGTATGGAAAGATCACTTTCAGTCCCTCTATATAGTGGAAACTGGAGCTATGTCCAATCCTTTCCTTGATAACATAACTTATCCTGAGGCCTACCCCTTTACAGAAGAGGAGGTACGAATTGCTATTGCACGCCTATCGTCAGGCAAGGCACCAGGGTTGGATGGACGGCCTCCCTGGTGAACTTTTTAAACAAGAGCCCGATGTTTGGGCCCCTTTTTGTTGACAATATTTAATGCCATCTTAAAAGGCATGGAGGTCCCTAATACTTGGCTGGGTGCAGAGGTAGTTCCGATATTTAATAAGGGCTCGCCTCTGCTCCCAGCCAACTATAGGCCCATCAGCCTAATAGATGTTTCCCAAAAGCTTTTCGGGAGGCTTATCCTGGACCGTCTCCAGAACTGGCTTGAGGAGACTGCCACTCTGAGTCCTTACCAGGAGGGATTCAGGAGGGGGGTGTCCACAACTGATCAGATATTCCGCCTGAATCTCATTTATTGGAGAACTGCGCTAATCGAGGGCGGCAGCTTGTACACAGTCTTTGTGGACTTGCGAGCCGCCTTCGATTTGGTGCCAAGATCCAAATTATGGAATGTCCTGGCTGACCGAGGTGTTCCGCTAGACATTCTTGCCATCCTGATGAAATTGCATCAGAATAACTTTGCCCGTTTCAGATGTGGTAGAAATGGTAATTTAACTGATAGATTCCCCATTGACAGAGGGGTGAGACAGGGCTGTGTGCTCGCACCGACCCTGTTCTGCCTCTTTGTGAACGGGGTAATCACCCATCTGACCAGGATCAACGACATCGATGCCCCCAAATTGAACGGCAGCAGGGTACCCGCAATTATGTTTGCGGGTGATACCCTGCTGCTGTCGAAATCCCCCATGGGAATTCAACGTGTACTGGATGGGTTTCTTGAATTTTGTATAGAGAGGGGTCTCGAGATCAATGTCACCAAAACAAAATACCTGATCTTAAATCCCACCCCATCATCACGCCCCAACCCCTCGCTAGGTCTAGCGCAGCTAGAGAGGGTATCTACTTTTGAGTACTTGGGAGTAACCCTCAATGAGCACATGACCTGGGGTACACAACAGATTAGGGCAAATATGAAACTAGTCCAGATAACGGGTGGAATCTCTACAATGGCGAATACATCATCATATCGTCCACTTGGCCCTGTCATCCAGTTCTACAAATCCCAGGCAAGGGGGGCAGTCTGTCAAGACTCAGTACCTGAAATTCCTGAGGTCCGTAGGGACGTCTGACTGAAGGTACGAAGCTAAGCTCCCAACTCCCCAACTCCCCTGAACCAGATCACTCTGGTCTCAGAGGCGAGGGGGAAAGGGGAAGTGGAAGAAAAAACAGAGAGACTGCCACACTGGTGTCTTCACTTCGTCTGTATGAGTGTGGACTATAGCCTCTCTCTAGATTTACTGGATTGACATATATATATAGACTCCAGCTCTTAAAAGGATATGTTGTAAATACGTCTGGAAGTTCACTTCTGAAGGCTAAAGGTGGTAAGCAAAAATATATATATATATTTCTATCTACATCTGTAAACTGGTGTTCAGAAGTTCTCAGGAAACTGGCTGAATATCCAACGAATTGTCAAAGAAGAATTCAGCTGTCGAAATCCAGATTTGGCGCCTAGGAACTAGACTGGTTGAAGGCGCCTAGGTTGAGTCTTGAAATAAAGTCTCTAACAAAGGGTTTTGAAATGAGTCTCTGAAGTCTTGCCTGACTGAGCACTCCAAGAAACACTGGTGAAACAGGTTGCGGTAATTCACAAGTTGCTGAAATAATTGAATTGAATGTTCTTACCAGGAAAGGGGCAAGTGGTGACTGGAGCCCCCTAGGTAATCACAGATGAAGGAACTCCTATTCCCATAACTGCTGCTTACTTGAAGAGGAGAAAAACGGCCACCAATACAGCTGACAGGCGGAGAACGATACTGCACCCGCTAACGCTGTCAAACTGAGTAAATAGCCGATTCCGCTGCCGCTGAGCTGCCAAAGTAATCGTACGGACTTGAAGTCGAATAGGACTCTAGACTTCAATAGAATTGCGGGAGCACTAGGAGGAAATAGGAAACAAGGGAAGGGGCTAAATTGTGATGTATTCCTATAGGTTCTGAATCGATCCCCCTATTCCTGACCCTATTCTGGTTAAACAAACCAACAAGTTAACTAGCAGTCAGCCCATGAGGCAGAAAACCCCCATGATGCAGATACCGTTATCTGACGCAGTCACACTACGGCACAGGAACGTGTTATCTGATTAGGTCATAACGCTTGCGATCTAATTAGACAAGCGATATTCCTCCAGCCCCTGATAAGGCATACGGAGTTCTCATAACAAATCAAACCTATGACAACCTGGGCAAAACCCTGCGGCCATTGTTTTGATTTCACCGAGAACTTCAGCAAAAGAATGTGCTAACGAGCAAGTCGTATGACATCCTTATTGACGTATCTATGTCCATCCTTACGTCAATCTCGGCACCTTAAAGGTATAAATATTACCGATATTGCCCTATGCAAACACACGCGGTGGTGACGAGACGGAGCAGCCATACTTGCCGAAGCCCAGAGCAGAGCAGACCCCGCTGGCGCAGCCCCGCCTTCCTGACGCGCTGAGAACGAGACGCGCTGCTTTCCCCTGCCGAGAAATCCAGCACCGGCGCTTCCGGTTAGCCCTCGCAGGCAGCCTGGAATATCGAGACCAGAGAGAGAGATACCATCCCTCATTCATCCTTAATTCCAGATACAGAACTGAATAACCCCTCGCAGAGAATTCTTTAGTCAGTCACTTGGCAAAAACAAACTTAACTTAAACTGTAACTTTCTATTCCTGCCCACGTATTAGGCTTAGGTCAGGTACACGGGGTATTTAGAAACACCAGTTGAGTACGTTTAGTCAAATGTATATGTGTATGTAATATATTTTATTCATTTTAAAACATCTTATGGCTTAGAAACCATATCAATGTTTTTACAGTATTATTTTATACTTCTGCTTTTAATGTATGCACTTTACTTAGCTATAAGTATTGCAATAATATCGATCCATTTCTCTTGTATGAGAAAAGAGACTGATCAATAAATAACACCTTTTTATTGAACACGCCCGTCTCTTCCTTTTTCTCTACAATCTGATGAGACTAAGAATGCACGTACTGACTGAGTAAAATAAATTGCCTTTTGTTCACACGACTCTCGAGAGAAACTCTTGATTAGGGGAGAGCAAAGTTGTCATGTTCTATGGTTGTCAGAAACTAAATCCCTTCTTGTCTAATCAGGGAAGTTAATTCCTTCCTGAACATTCGAGAAAGTTTCTAGTGAACTCTGAGCTAGCTGGCAAACCCAAAACTTTAAGTCTAATATCGACAGTAGTAGACCTAGTTAACGTCTGGTCTAGGCCTTTACTATTGAAGGTATTATTCCAATGCGCAGAGCCTATTGGGATAATAGGAACTACACTACATGGCGCCCAACGCGTTTGGAAAGGGAGATAAAACTAACGTAAGACATTTAAAGTAACTCAGTCGTGCTTTCTCACTCAGACCCCTTTCTCCCATAATACTCCAAAGACGTCTGGAGTGGGTGAAAGGTAAATATCCGCCAAACCTCGCAGGAGGAAACTCCTATGTATGGCACTTGGTTTAGTCAACGTTGAAGGATAAACCGTTCCAAAATATTGTGCATCTAATCTTTGTTTCCATAAGAAACCTGATCTGCAAACAAAAGAAATAACCATCCTGTCGGTAAAATGGTAGACAGTGATGATGAAAGAGAGGCAGTTAGATTAGCAACTGAACTCGCAGCAGCTGATGCTACCATGCAGGTAGCTGACCCGGATATAATACTCATCCCGGTCATTAAAAGAAAATCGATAACCTTAAAACTTGTAGAAAATGGACTGACACCTAGAGGTGGTACAGTCATATTCGTAATTGAGGCACACGAATATCGGTAGACAGAGGTATACTATTCATGGATACATTTTCCAGCAGCAAATGCTGTAACAAAGTACTTCCACTATTACAAAATAGAGGAACCTCCTGAAACGTACACTCCTTTCGAGGAAGTGGAAGTACCACTCAAATTTCAAGAGCACCTGCTCTTATTTGATGGCGCCCTAAAACATAATAATCACATCACCAGGCTCGGTCCGTTAGGTAGACCAGGAGCAACGTGGCCGGTCCTAGCCGGATACACACCACATCCAGACATCGACGGGATGTCTGCACCTAACCTGTTAACACAGCTAAAACAATTAATAAAAATACATAGACAATTAGTCCAGTATGTGATGCGGACTTCAACAATTCAGCCAGCGATTAAACTCCCACAGCTGACCCCTCACCAGGGGAACACAAATAAAATTACACCACAGAACATCCAGTCCTGCCTAGGTAAAGTACCGGCTAAACGGGAACAAATAACATTCTGGCTAGCGCAGAAAATCACCCAAATAGAGGCGGTGTTTCCAGACACCACCCCGCTAGAAAAGCACAGGATTCTGACTATCTGTCTTCCAATGGGAATCGCACCACACATTGAGGACTGTGACACTTGGGGTACAGTCTTTGCTTCCATATACACAAAAACGCACGGTGTTCCATCCATTTCGGTAATACCAGATGTGCTAAAACAAATTCAAGACAAATACGGTCCAGAAACCGCTTTAACTCTTGGTATGAAATTACTAAAAGACTTCAAGCAGGTCTCGGCTATATTATTAGCCAACATAAAGGGAGAAGCAGCAAACGTGGCGATCCGCCAGAGGTTAAAGGAAACAGATATAGCAGACCAACCAGCTGAAATTGCCAGAATCATAGAAAAATCCTATGAGGAACTAGGTAGAGATAGTTTAGGTGGAATACCAGTAAAACCACAACTGATTGAAAGTCCTGAAAAAATATTTTTTAATAATAATTCAACATCACAGAAAAAGAGCTGGGATGGAAACAAACAATCCAATCCTAAAGAAAAGAAATTCCAGTCCAGAGGCAGGTCTCCAAGGCGAAGAGAAAAATCTCCGAACCAAAGACACAGGTCACCCCAGAGTGACCCCTCTGGGAAAAGATATAACCTTAGAAATAGGGATAATATAAAAAAGCCTGATAGATATCAAGATATTGATACACGTCCCTCTCAATCTTTTCAGACTTCTCGCAGAAATCGGAAAGAAGAGGACGATCAGAACAAGAGAAGAGCACGCCAAGTCCAAAGACAAGGAACCTGCTCAGCTAAAAAAGAAATTACAATTTCCAAAGAAGAAGGTAGCCAGCATTAAAATAGTTAACAATGCCGAGAATTCTGAGGACACAACTGAAAAACGGGGAATGGGCTCAGACAATGCTAGACAGCGCAGCAGAAGTGAGCATAGCTCGCAAAGTCCTTATGAATCATCTGGAGACAGTGGACACGAATGAATATCTTCAAGTGGAAACTGCAGACACCAGAGTTAGCAAACCTCACAAAATATACGAAATAACATTACGTATAGAGGGAGATAAGACTAGAAAAATAAGGGGACTATTTTGGGATAATCTCTCCAAGGGCTATGACATCCTTCTAGCTGAAAAAGACTGGCCACCAGAGTTTGTCAGGGATTGCCCTCATGGCGAAGAAGTAATTATGCCTGCCTTCTCAAATCATATCCAAATTCATAAAAAATACACACTTGCTAGAAAGTGGGCAGTGGCTCTAGCTCCTGCTTTATATAAAAATCATGTGGGATGGGATGAGGACTCTCCTCCTCACAAAATCCAGTTAAAATCACAACCTACTGCACAAAGGCAGTACCCAATTAAGCAAGAAGCAAAAAAACAGGTAAAAGAAATACTAGATCAGCTAGAATACCAGGGGGTGATTGAAACTTGCACCTCACAAATGAACAACCCTTTGTTTCCGGTCTCCAAACCAGACAATTCATATCGTCTAGTTTTGGATTACCGACACCTTAACACATGTTGCAAAACTTTTGCAGTGCAAAATTCGCATAGTGCTGCACTAATGAATAACATAGTGCGCAAAAAATACAAAACAACATTAGACATCTCTAATGGATTCTTTTGTCAAAACATAGCACCAGAGAGCAGATATTTGTCTGCGTTCTCAATAAATGGCACTCAAAAACAATTCTGTCGGTTAGCCCAGGGGTACAAGAACAGCCCGGGAGTATTCTCAGCGAGAGTAACAGAATTACTACAAATATATGATGATGAAGCATTATCTTATGTCGACGACATTTACTTAACAGATGATGACTTGGAGACTCACTTGAAGAGAGTGAACACCATAATACTTGGGTTCGCAGCAGAGGGTTACAAATTCAACTTTAAAAAATCCAGAATTGCCCATCTGACAGTCCTGTTCTTAGGATATGAATTATCAAGTGAAGGCAAAAGCCTGGCTGACAATTTCCTAGAGAAATGTGCCGTAATCCAAGCACCTAGAACACTAAAAAACCTACAGTCGATTCTAGGCTTCCTAAATTTCGGAAGAACATACATTGCAAATTACGCAGAAAGGGTCAAACCCCTTTATGATCTGATAAAACCAGATTTTAAAAGATCCAATTGGACTCAAATACACACAGAAATTCTGAGATCCTTACAAACAGACATGCTAATTAAAACAAAATTAGAAACACGTGATAACACACGCAATCTTGTGATTCGAGTCATCCCAGGGAGATGCGGATTCACATACCTGACCTCTAATGAGGGAGAAAAGGTACCAATTGCATTCAAATCACACTTGTACACAGAAGCTGAACAGAAATTCAGCAACAAAGAAAAAATTGTTCATGCAGTTCAAACCGCAATAGCTAGAGAAAAAGATCAAGCTGACGGTAGACATATCACAGTCAGAACAGCAGAATCAGCCTTTGAGGCACTAACAACACCGTGTAATTTACCAACAACAACATTGAATCCGGAATGGATACAATGGGTGAATTCAATCACAACGGACAAAGTATACTATTACTTTGATCCAGAACTAGAAGAAATGGAAAATTTAGAATATGAAAGAACATTCCCTCTGCCAATCGACATTCTGCCTTTACGACATTACGCCTGTGTAATTTATACAGACGGACATGCTCAACCCCCCGTTTGGGGAGAACAGGCATACAACTGATGAAGCAAAGCTTCGCATATTTTGCGATCTTGCCGAAGTCATGAACCTCGTTTATGTGTAACAAAGTAATAAGTGTAAGTCTTACTAACGTTTATATTTAGTTTAAATAAGGATTAAGACGCTTGCCTATATGTTTTACTAAAATAATTTACTCGAGTCACTTAAAATGGCTGCCGCTTGTATTTAGTTACTGCGCATGCGTCAGCCACACTCACGTGTCCTGACGCGTCTGCAGAAGTGGAGGGAAATTTATGCGCATGCGTAATACATAGCTGTGCCCATCATGTGGTACTGCTCGTGCCACTGCTCTTGTGATTGTATCCATGTAGCTAACATATAGACTGCATAAGTATATTTTATGATGATACGTTGAAAGTACAACCCTGTGATGTGATTTCATAACGTTATGGTTGTGTATTAATTTGTTCTCGCTTGCTTTTCATGTACCGCGGGGAATGGGGGTCCGAACTGATTGGGAGCCATATTGACGGTCTCTTCTGCGCATGACCAGAGAATACTGAAAGGTGGCAACTTTGGACAGTGGAACTCAGCCAGCTGGCAGCCACAGTCAAGATGTGCCTGGGAAAGCCACCTCTGCGTTACGAGAACGGAGAATGTTGCTCCTCATGTGTTACAATGTTAATTGTCACTCGTATTTCTGCACAGTTTCTCATGAGAACCCCAATCTCTCTAGGCGGTACCCAAGTATGCTAATATAGGCTCAAAATAGCGTATTCTGATTGGTGTGTTACCCAAATCCTACCTTAGGACCAATCCAAATTGAGGGATTCTGACACTTTGCAACATTGGGGGGTGGTACACCGTCCCAAAAGAGTATATCTACCCTGGGTTTACCTAGGGAATTGTCCGACTTGTCTGGTTTAGCTGACCTGTCACTGACCCATCATACTCAATAGGTGACTGAAGATACAGAGAGCTGCGGAGCACTCTGTCCGAAATTGACCATAGACTAAGGTTTTTACTGAACCTTAAAGTGCTGGCGAAGCACTTTGCTGGGAGTTCGCTGACCCAATCGGGGTCTTGATCGATAGCTGCAGAGAGGGTGGAGCGCAGGCGTTGCTTCCAAACTGCGGGTGCGGTCCTGTCCTGAGCGGTCCTGTCCTGAGGGTTTGCTGTCCTGTCCTGAGGTCCTGTCCTGATTCCTAATCTGAGGGTATCCTGTCCTGTCCGGGGTGTCCATTCTGCACCTGCTGTCCTTTGAGGGGTATCCTTCCTTGAGGGTTTCCTGTCCTTAACTGACCCGTGGCCAGGGTTTGGTTTCCACACCAGTCTAGGTAAATACTGCTCTAAGTTCTTTAAACTTGCACCTTTCTATATTTCTACCTTTTGCTACAATAAAGTGACACCTTTGCATATGTTGATTTTCCATGCTTTTACCGCAAACTATTGAACGAAAGTCATTTGCATATTTTTCATGATATGTTCCCATGTCACCCTACCTTTTAGAGATTATATTTTGCATTGCAGTTTGTCATTTTCTGATATGGTCTAGAACCTCCTTACCTAGACTGTTTAAAGGTCCCTTTACTTTAAGTTTAGCGTGTTACTCTTTATAGGCCCTCCTATAGTAACCCATGCATAGTCTGTCCATGCTAAAACATTTCTGAGATTTTAGTATTTTTCCCATTTGCATTCCATATTGCATTTGAATGGTTACTCTGTCGTTATTTCTCTATAGTTATATAATTTACATTATCTTGGTTATTTATTGCCTCATTCTTGTGTATCTTATGCTTGATGATAACGAACTTTAGATAAACATTTTAAAACTTCCAGTTGTCCGTGGTCATTTTAACAACATTGAATGTCATTTGAAATTGCATTTGCTGCCTTTCCTTTTACAGCTAGGCCCCTGATCCATTGAAGTCATAGGTACCCGTGTCGGGGGATGGTAAGTCGGGTGCACTGAGTCATAACAAGTAGGGAAAACACACAATTGATAGCAGCCCGTGAAGTCGCCTGGTCAATGAATAGTGTGAATTGAAAGTATATGGGCCCTGAAGCCGGAAACGGCGGAATCATTGGCTGGGTGACCTCGCGCGCTCTATCACAACCCCACATGTGGGATTACAAAAGAAGTGTGGCGCGGAGGTAAACTAAAACCTCTATTAACAAAAACACACTCAGTAGAAACTAATTCAGAACAACAAACTGAAATACTGGCATTGAAAATGGCGCTAGATAATGCGGATCGCGAATTCCCGACACTTATAGTGTCAGATTCATATTACTGCGTCAAATCATATAATAAGGATTTGCAGACATGGATTCAGAACGGTTACAAAGATGACACAGATGCACCAATAAAGCAGAAACTGCTCTGGGAACAAATAGCTCTTTTACAAAAAGAGCTACCAAAGACTCACGTGACACACTCACTGAGTCATCAGCGTGATGGCGTTCACGTTGCAGGGAATTCATTGGCTGAGACAGCCACAGCGGCAGCCACTAAATCGGCTCCCGTAGTTCGAAAAAAGCGTACATTAAAATACATTGACGGTGAAACAGTGCTGGCGGTGAAAACGTCATCAAAAGGCGACTGCTCAGCGCTACCGATCAACTATCCACTCAATTATACATACATAATCGATGCAAACTCCGTCCCTTTTGCTCGAATCCCTAGAGTGGGGGATAGAGTGATTCCAAACATGGACAGGAGAAACTTGTTAATCGCAGACGCACATATGGGCGAGGGTCTCAGACACCTCAAACTAAAAGATTCTCTGGAAGAATTACAATCACGGTACTGGTGGCCAGGCATGAGCCTGCGTCACACCATGTTTGTAAAAAACTGCCCCAACTGCAACAGAGATCGCAGTGGGGAGAGAAACAGTTTAATACCACGTCGTTTTACTCCAGAAAAAATCAAGAGTAAAAAGGAAGGCTTGCGATTAACATATACAGGCTAGTTTCCACTTATAATGTAGATCACCAGCACTCGGCTGACGTCTGGACTGTTATACAAAGATTTGCGAGTCTAAATGGCATATACGCTAAGAGCATGCTACGTTTGACCATTGTTTTCACTCTAGCCCTCCAGCCTGATGGGAAACATGGCCAAATGAGCATAGCACAGCGGGAATCTTCTCACTTCCTTCCTGAGGGATACGGGATGGTGTAAAGAAAAAACCAAGGCATAAAGCAATCTATAACGGAAAGGATATTAGGTTCGGGAGCTGGGTGGGTCAAACATCTAATAAGTGTCCAACGTAGTCTAAATAACTTGCCAAGAAATTCTCTGAAGGGATTCGGTGCATACAAATTATTATTTGGAACTAGGATGTTGATCTCTGACATTGATAGTCAGACTTCAGTGGTGAAAGAAAAAAGCTTTGATATCAAAGACCGTTTGGCTATTTTGCAGGACTTAAACAAAACAAGAAAAGACCTGAGCAACATAAAGTTGAAACAACAGCCAACAACCACTGAAGAAACACCACCTGTCCCTGCAAGACCTGTCTGGATTCCAAAAGTCGGGGATCTAGTCAGGGAAAAGATCGCGGTAAAGAAGGAATTTGGGCCTTCTTACAGAAAAGCAGTTCCTGTCTTGTCTATCAACGGGACAAGATCAGTTGTACTACCGCCACTTGCTGGTAAAAAGGAGAACCGAGTTGTATCAATCGACCTGGTAAAACCACAATCATGTGGCCGATAACAAACAGTAGGCCAAGTGGACTCCCAATAAGTAGCCGAACACCAAGGTTTGCTACCAGTACAGAGGTCCTAACGAAGAGGCTCATCACATTCGAAACGCCTACAGAAGAACAACAAGGACTATGCAACAATGCAATAGAACTTAGACCTCTGAAAACCCAAATAAAAACTTTTAGCAGAGACACACCAATCTACAATGAAGTACCAAGCGAAAATGCAGGAAACAGTAATCCTGAAGCAATTGGAACAATTGACAGAACTGCATCCGGCTACTTCATAAACTTCGATGATTCCTCTGAAGGCTTCAGTGAATCAAAGACACAGCCATCATCAAAAACTTTTAAAGATAAAGCTAAAGAACCTTTGAAACAACTAAAAGAAACATATCTGATTTCTCCATGGATCGAATTTTGGGTGGGTTTTGGTGCATTTATCCTCATACTCTGGCTCATCATGGTACTTACTTTGGGACGCTTCATTGAGGGAAAATATGCTAAAATGGACACAGCAAGTCAGAAAATCAACTTGATCCTCAAACCACACACATCTTCACACGTCGAGAAAAGAGAACTTTCTACAGTCAACTTCACAGCCAATCCGATACCGGGTGGGGTAGCCTGGGACAACACTGACTATGAAATTTATGGTCCGGTCGAAATCCTGAAATATCCACACCAAATTAAGATCTCATTGAGTGACTTTGCAAAACCAAGCTCATTTGCTGATGATTGGGACTTCGAAAGCATTAATAATATGATGTCTGACTTAGTAATGTCTGCTAAATTTACCAAACATGATTATTTGCAGGGTTCTACAAATTATGATAGTATGTACTGTTATAACCACTATGGTAACCATTTTCTACATAGATCTGCACAACCTAGAAATGTTTTAAATTATAATCAATGGGAACATTGTGCAACCCCTCCAAAAGGAAGCTCAAGAACCTTCTATGACAAATATTCATACTTTTCAGGTTTTAACACAAGTAATGCTGAAGCATTTTATTTCAAATTGTCAAACAAGACAGGAACTAAGACCATGATAACAAACACAAAATTGATATATTCAGACTCATTCTTTGAAAAAATGAATACTTTTGGTTTTGATTATTGGGACAAAAATGTTGAATTGAAAAGTGTTTGGGGTACAAAAGAATGGCAAGTGCAGGGTATAGAATCTTTGTTTAGAGCCTGCATGATCCCAGAACAAATGATATTTTTAAATGACACTGTTCAACAAACTACCTGTCTTGGCCTAGCCAAAATTAAAGACTTAAATAAACCGTCTATTCCAAAGCCAACAATGTACAGCAATACCTCTACAGATGAGGAGATAGACGTAAATTATGTATTAAACCAAAACAGAACACATCCAGATTGGAAACAGTGGTTGATCTGGCCCACAGATACTAATAACTGTCAAGACAGATTCCTGAACAAAACACAGGGGTTCAAAATGACCAGGCCAGACCCTAGATATCCTCAAAGACATCACCCAGGGATAATAACCACCTACAGTGTGGGCAAATTATGCCTTCAGTGGCTACAAACTTCCACACTGACAGAAATTAAGCAACACCTAACTTTACTTACTGATGGTGCTGACTTGCGTGATTTCATTATGGGACCGCGCAAACAGCGTCAAAAACGTTTCATAGCAGCCTCTGTATATGCAGCATACAATGAGGCCTGGAAGGTTACTCAAATTGAAACAGCAGAGAGAATACGGGAAATTGACCGTATTAATTTGGAAAAATCACTTTCTGTAGTGGACAATGGGTTAATGACTCTGTCCTCCAGAATTTTTTCTTTGGACAGCATTGTGTCTTCAGCAATCGACATATTATCGCAAGACTTACTGTTATTACAACACGGTCAGTCTCAATTGCGTTCTATTGTACAGCTTGGCTGGACGTTACAAAATCTACGTTCAGGCTATGTGCCTTGGCGTTTAATCAACACAACGTCACTATTCCAAATCTTTAACCTTACTGATAGACAAATCAGTATGGCACAAAAGGGTGCTGATTATACAATCTTGAGCATTGAAAAACTCGAAAGATTACCAGTGACAATGTCAGAACGACCTGTCAGTGAATGGATAATACATGGGATAATAAATATTCCAATCTCAACCTTCAGGTTTCAATACTGCCAAAAATATATACAGGCTGGCATGTACGAGAAATTGGGAAAGGGGTACATTAAAACAACATGGAACCTGCCCTATTCACATGCATGTGTCAGTAATAAAGGACAGAAAGTGTTTCTTAGTGGCAATAATTGTGCGATGTCACTAAGCGGCACGCTTCTGTGTAACGGGATTAGTTTGCATGGAGCCTGTGAAGGGAATTCATACAACCTTTCATGTCACCAGCAAGGCGCACCTGCAACAGAGATAGAACCATTCTTTCAAAGACTCTATAATGGGAGTTACATTCTAATTGTAGATCGCAGATGTTGTAGTCTTATGCCCGGGACTCCTTATCTCGTAACTACGACTGCGAAGGTCAAGTGCTGTGGACGCTCATTGTTCCCCAGCTCCTTTCCAGACAGGGAGGCAAGGGCATGGCCCAATTTGAAAATTACTTCTATTCGAATAGATACTTTAAGCAGAATGAAAACAGTGCTTCTTCAGACGCCTACAAGGCTCACGTCATCAAAAGAAACGTATGATCTACAAGTCGCAAGGACGACTGCAGAGATACATTCATTGTTATCAACTAATTCCCCCATACATTTCGCAGAAATCCTGAATGAAATCTTAAATATTTCTGATACCAATGGGGTCTCAAAGGTATTTAAGACAGTATTTTCGATGGCATTAACACCATTCAAAGCCATACTGGGTATTTTTCCAGATTTCGTCCATTCGATTTTTGGCGGACTTCCCCTGATCTTGGGACTAATTTCAGGAATCCTATTCTTAGTCCTTATTTTTCGTTATGGCAACCCATGTCACAGACAAAACTCTTGCGACAAGGGAAGAAACAATCCTAGCCATTGTATACCGGGACCGGATATCAAAAATCCTGGGACTCTCCCGGCTTAGAGACCTGAACATGACTTGGTTTCTATCATTTCGACCAATGTGGCAAAGATGTGTTTTACCTGTATTAAGGTGTCTGCTATGCGGAGAAGAATGCGTGTTAGACACCTGTCTGATGCTACAATCGGATGCGCCAATGGATGCAGAAAAATTGTTGAGCCCGATCAAGGTTCACGCTTTGTGCTGCCCTCAAAGGCTGCCAATCCTGATGACGGCATTCGTGGAAGCTTCACCACTACGATTAAGGGGTAGTGAAGTTCAAGATGAAAGCAGCATCGATCAGGTACGACCTTCTGTCAGCAATCCAAATCAGAATGTCAATGGAGACAATCATGCGCACGAATGCATGGTTACACCTTTTTCCGAGTTAGTGGAACTTTCCCAGGAAGCTGTTGACAGTTTTTTCGAAAGCCTAAATGATATGATGTTCTCACCAGAGCAGAAATAGAGACTTTTGAGCAAGCTCGCACACGGCGTTCCCTGAATTCGGCCTTCAACTTTAAAAATAAAGTCACATGAACAATTTTACCTCCAGTTCACGGACAGCAATTTTTCAGCAGCCCCAAAATATTTTTGCATATTTTTCGGGACACTATCTTCTGCTTAAAGTAAGAACTATTCTTAGAGAACTAAGGTTTCTAAATTTTAGATAGCTTATAGACATTAGCTGCCCGCTGATACGTTCATAAATATTTTATTGTGTGATGGAATGGTCTCGAACTTTTTTTCTGTATTAAGAGCCATTTCATGTGTAAATTCTCATATACCAAATAGCAATAATGTATACAAATGCGTGATTACTTTGGCATTATTCTACAGCTTGAGTGCATACAATACATATGATTGCAATTTTTCCGTATATTTGAAAAATTTCAAGATGCATTTATGTATTTTGGGGTGGTAAGGTATACACTATACTCTATAGTATGTTTTACTATGCATAGATTAGTAAATATGTTCATAGTTAGCGTGGAGTGGGTGTGATGTATTCCTATAGGTTCTGAATCGATCCCCCTATTCCTGACCCTATTCTGGTTAAACAAACCAACTAGTTAACTAGCAGTCAGCCCATGAGGCAGAAAACCCCCATGATGCAGATACCGTTATCTGACGCAGTCACACTACGGCACAGGAACGTGTTATCTGATTAGGTCATAACGCTTGCGATCTAATTAGACAAGCGATATTCCTCCAGCCCCTGATAAGGCATACGGAGTTCTCATAACAAATCAAACCTATGACAACCTGGGAAAAACCCTGCGGCCATTGTTTTGATTTCACCGAGAACTTCAGCAAAAGAATGTGCTAACGAGCAAGTCGTATGACATCCTTATTGACGTATCTATGTCCATCCTTACGTCAATCTCGGCACCTTAAAGGTATAAATATTACCGATATTGCCCTATGCAAACACACGCGGTGGTGACGAGACGGAGCAGCCATACTTGCCGAAGCCCAGAGCAGAGCAGACCCCGCTGGCGCAGCCCCGCCTTCCTGACGCGCTGAGAACGAGACGCGCTGCTTTCTCCTGCCGAGAAATCCAGCACCGGCGCTTCCGGGTAGCCCTCGCAGGCAGCCTGGAATATCGAGACCAGAGAGAGAGATACCATCCCTCATTCA
This sequence comes from Lissotriton helveticus, assembly GCF_964261635.1. NCBI lineage: Eukaryota > Metazoa > Chordata > Amphibia > Caudata > Salamandridae > Lissotriton > Lissotriton helveticus. The sequence continues at coordinate 462,543,502 of NC_136067.1, read as the reverse complement.
TCCTTAATTCCAGGTACAGAACTGAATAACCCCTCGCAGAGAATTCTTTAGTCAGTCACTTGGCAAAAACAAACTTAACTTAAACTGTAACTTTCTATTCCCGCCCACGTATTAGGCTTAGGTCAGGTACACGGGGTAGGCGTATTTAGAAACACCAGTTGAGTACGTTTAGTCAAATGTATATGTGTATGTAATATATTTTATTCATTTTAAAACATCTTATGGCTTAGAAACCATATCAATGTTTTTACAGTATTATTTTATACTTCTGCTTTTAATGTATGCACTTTACTTAGCTATAAGTATTGCAATAATATCGATCCATTTCTCTTGTATGAGAAAAGAGACTGATCAATAAATAACACCTTTTTATTGAACACGCCCGTCTCTTCCTTTTTCTCTACAATCTGATGAGACTAAGAATGCACGTACTGACTGAGTAAAATAAATTGCCTTTTGTTCACACGACTCTCGAGATACACTCTTGATTAGGGGAGAGCAAAGTTGTCATGTTCTATGGTTGTCAGAAACTAAATCCCTTCTTGTCTAATCAGGGAAGTTAATTCCTTCCTGAACATTCGAGAAAGTTTCTAGTGAACTCTGAGCTAGCTGGCAAACCCAAAACTTTAAGTCTAATATCGACAGTATAGACCTAGTTAACGTCTGGTCTAGGCCTTTACTATTGAAGGTATTATTCCAATGCGCAGAGCCTATTGGGATAATAGGAGCTACACTACAAAATGACCTGTCCTAGTGTTTTACTAAAGAACAAAAGCTACACTGAAGGGAGCGAGAGCACGGAACTACCGTCTCTCAGGAATGCCGGATGAAGTTCGCAGAAGAACGCTCACTCGCGCTTCAAATACATTAGGCAGCGCGAGGAGCAAATCACTAGAGCGCTAACCGCTCAAACGTTCAGAAGAACGGGGAAAAGCTTCAGGCATCTTGGAACGGAATCTAGCAACCAATTCCCTCCAACTGGCTGACCAATCAGAAATTTTGGGTACCTTTTGAACTTGACCGGGAGATGCTGCGGACGAGTCTTTAATTGCTGCAATTCCATCCCTGACACAGTCACTTATGGGGGTGAGCTGTGGGGCCAAACCTCTGCCAAAAACTTAACAAGCACGGAAAATAAATTCATCAGGCAGTTGGCAGCTCTTCCACCAAGCACCCCGTTACTTCCATTGAGAATGGACTTGGGTATTAGGCCAATTGCAGATGAACTGGGTCTTAAGCCACTAACCTTCTGGCGACGTTTATGGAGCAGCAAAGACCTCTTCAACTACAGATTGGAGCTCCAGGAGTTTTTAACTTTACCAAAAGCCTCCAACATCCCATGGCTTGGATACATAAAAAGTTCCTGTGAGAGCCAGGACCTATCATAACTTTGGTCCGATCCTGTAAATGCAAGCACTAGGATTCCACGCAAGACATTGTCAAAAGTCTATTATGACCGAAAGTTGGCCAATTTCTTGAACACAATGCGTGAGGGATCTTTAACAAACTCATTCATCCAAAGCAAAGACTTCTATTTACTGGAACGTGTTCTGGATGGCATAACTCCTGTGCTGACCAGAAAGCTATTCCTGCAATGGAGATATGGCACACTTCCCCTTAGATCATTCACTAGCTCCTGGTCTTCTCCCCCGACTACTGAGCACTGCCCGGTATGTGCGCACTCTAAAGAAAATGATCTACATGTGGTCTTCTTTTGCAAAGCCTACAAAAGAAGCAGGAGACATTGGCTAATCCCCCTTTTTAAAAATCTGGGCTTCAGAGAGTTCCTTCCTGCGTACAGAATTTTAAAAACTGATGTGTCCCCCCCAATTGTGTTCGCAGTGGCAAAGTTCCTAACAACAATGTGGTTCACTCGCAATCGCCTTTTGAAAATGTAACTGGCCTTTTAAACAATTTAACCCCACTATTGATTTTTAACCCTATTGTGACGATTAATTGATTAATGTGTAGCAGCGTAATTTTACAAGCAATGTTTTATTGATTTGCGAAATGATTTTATTGTTTGTATATCTTTGATGATCTATAGATCGAAATAAAGATTGAAATGGATTTCATTTTGTTTGTGCAGTTCATAGGTGTCATATTTGGAATAGTCATTCTGAAAAGCTACTGACTAATATTATTGATATTAACATGAGAAACCCTGATACACAATTCAGTCATCACATTCACAAATATGAAATTGCATTCTTACATGTTTTGATATGGATCTCTGGTACCACTATAAACGCAAATGTTTTCAGGAAGAAGACCAGCTAAAATAATGCTGTGCACTTTTGACGATTTCATCCAATCTCCTTAAAACAATACTTCTTTATTGTGATATGTCCTTAGTTTATTAATCATTCAAAAGTCCATCCAGTTTTAGTCACTTCACTTCAAAGGTAGCATTAATTCATATTTGGATGAACTTTTGAATTATAATTGAACTAAGACATGGAATAAAAGGATTACATGACAAAATTTGTATGATTGAGAGAAAAGAGTTTCTCAGTACAGGCTGTGCAACTGAGTGACACACAAGGACGTGTCACAATAAAGCTGTATAATTCCCTTGTGATTTTTGGAACAGACCACGCCTCAGCACACCACAACATGATTAGTACATGATTAGTACAAGTCATAAGCAATGTTCCCTCTAATTTTTTTCCTCTGTTTGCGGCAGTGGAGGGTCTCTGTGTGCTGCAACCATGGCTATGAGCGCCAGGAAACAGACCGCTTGTGTGTGCAGCGCCAAATGTCACTCAAAACGTTGACTTTAAAAAGTGAGAAGATGGTGACTTTTCAGACACACAGTGCAACAATAAGGGTCTTAAGGGCACTTAGCAAATTGGATAAACACACCATGACATAAATTGGTTACACAGGCAAGTACACTTCAAGTCTAGAAAAGCAGAAGATTTCCAATGGTGGTACCATCATAAGATTTTAATCAATATTTTTAACTGGAGCACTGTGCATTGGGTGGGGAAACGCTGCGAGCCTATACAATATCACATATACAAAAAAAGGGCCGTTCAGACACGTCAAGTGGCATCACTAGATGGGTGACAGGGTTGCTTCTCACGGCAATCCTTGCCATTTTTCCAGTGCTGAGAAACTCGGTCTATGTCAACTTTCCCATTCAGGAGGTAGGCCTTTGTCCTCATCAGCATATCTAAATCCTTCTGCTCCAGTCTATTCCTCAATTTACTTTTGATAGTACTCATGAGGCTGAATTCTGGTTCACAGTCTGCACTAGATGCTTGAAACGCTGCACAGACATCAACAAGCTGAGACACCACACTATACTGTTCAGCGTTACGTACAGTGAAAGTCACCATGTCTTGAAAGGTGGTAAATAACCCACCCTTTACATGTCCTGCCACCACATATTTATAGTCTCTGTATTGTCGAACAACATCTTCTGGTGTTTCACAATCACCCAGGACCAAGACATTTTTATACTTTTCAACAAATCTTTGTATATTCTCAGTCCCAAAATCAAAATGTGATTGTGTTGCTATTGCCTGGATTTCAAAACTTGCCCATTCTTTCAGCTCACCTTCAGGGAACCTTTTTTGCATGTGCTCACAAAGAAGGGAAACAAAAGACAAAATAGACCCACTGTCAAACTCATGCCTTTCCTTGTACAACACCATCAGATCTCTTACATTGCTGCTACAAAAGACAAATACTGTTGCTTAATTTGGCCAATCTTTGCTCTTTCATGCTGTACAGCTTCAACAGTAGTCAAAGAACTGTTTTAGTTTGCACAAAGATGCAAATTTACCCGGAATGTCATTAAGTACTGCAAGGGAAATATGGCAGTTGGAGTCCGATAGCTTTTTATAACAATATTTAGCAACTGGATCATTCTCCTCAACTTTCTCATGCTCAAAGTACTTAAGAACAATCTCTTAATTACGAATTAGTGCGCCAACAGCAAAATGCCTTGAAAGCCACCAGACTTCATTCAGTGGTCGAAAAGAGACAACTTCACATTCAGTGACCGATGCAATTTCATCCAGCTTGGACTTCCTTGCCGGAGATCTGGAGAACATAGTGTAGACAGTCCTCAATAATGTCTCCATCTCTTTAATAATTGGAACCCTCTTCCAGACATCAGCAACTCCCAAATCTTCTTGATGGGCGACACAATGCTGCTCAACTAGATGAGGAATGGATTGTTTAAGGCGAGTAGCAACACCATTATTCTTACCCAGCATCACAGACGCACCATCGGATGTGAACATGACCATTTTCATGAGGTCCAGTTCATTGGCAGTGTAGAATTCTTTAACGGCAGTAGTGATAGCCTCAGCATTACAACTAGTCAGCTTCACTATGCCCCCAACTGAGTTTTGTGCTCTGTTGATGTTACAGGTCGGAATTTGAAGTAGAGGATGAGCATTTTTGTAATAAAAATATCTGTGCTCTCATCAATTATCAAGGTGTGATACAAAGCTTGCCGAAGTTCTGCCATAGGTTCTCAGTGTATCACGCTATTGATGGTCTCAAGGAACTCAAAGGCATAGTTCTTGCTCCTCCAGCTGCCGGGTATCTTCACATACAAAGCTAGGTGATCATGGATGTCCTGTACAGATAACATTGGAGTATTCATCTTGACTGCCAGCAACACGTTGTTGATGAGAATCTTTATCTCCTCAGGCATAGATCTTTGGCTTTCAACTAATTCCATTCTATTTGCTTTGTCAGTGGCATTTTCTGTCAGCATTGCCCGCACTCCATAACCAAACCTGGCAGCAGCACTGCTGTTTCTCAATATCACCACGGCCGACTTGTGTACTTTGCTAAGTAGATGGCGTTTCATGTAGTCCAGTTTCCAGCCATCACTCCATTTCTTCCCTGTAGAAAAGTCCCCAACAATCTTGGCTTCGGCACATGCTTTGTAAATCAAGCCAACGTCTGGACTGTATTGAAATAGTTCCCCGAGTTGCATGCGAACCTTGCTTCGTGACTTCTGTGTCTCAGCCTCCACAGTTTCCTTCATCCCCTCTTCCTTGAATACTAGGCAACATTTCTTCCTTTGTGGTGAAGCACCACACTCTCCCAAAGTTACAGCTTTGCGCTTGAATATTTCCGTGCCCTCCGGTTTGAAGCTGCTGTGCCACAAAGCCTTCAAAATAAGGGAACATGGCTTACGTTGACGCCTAGCTCATGAATGCAATCTGTTATACTACAATGTACTAGATCACCACAGTTTAACTCTACCAAACAATTACCTCTTCTGCTTGAACGCACGTACACCCGTTTAAATGTATGGGGTTCTGGCTGCGAAACCTGTAACAGAATAAAACATGGGTAAGTATATTATGCCACAATGTTCAAGATGCACCACCGTTTAACTCTACCAAATAATTACCTCTTCCGTTTGAACTCACGTAGACCTGTTTAAATGTGTGGGATACTGTCTGCAAAACCTGCAACAGAATGAAACATGGGTATGTATATTATACTACAATGAACTAGATGCATCACAGTTTGACTCTACCAATCAATTACCTCTTCTGCTTGTACTCGCGCATGTCTGTTTAAATGTGTGAGGTTCAGGCTGTGAAACCTGCAACAGAATAAAACATCGGTAAGTATATTATACTACAATGAACAAGATGCATCACAGTTTGACTGTACCAAATAAGTACCTGTTCTGCTTCTACTCACGTACGCCTGTTTAAATGTGTGGGGTTCTGGCTGCGAAACCTGCAACAGAATAAAGCATGGGTAAATATATTATACTACAATGTAGTGGATGCATCAATAAATGCAAACCATTAACAAACAATTACCTGTTTGTTCTGCCTGTACTCACGTCTGCCTGTACAATTGTATTCGTAGTCCGGTCTCACAAACCTGCAAAAGAAAAGGGGTGCAGATTGTGAATCTATTTACACAGCAACCCCCAACCCAACGAGGAACGTAAACAGAATTACCTTGTCTTTGTGGTACTCGCACCTGACCACTCAAATCCAAATGCCGTACTGACTGCAAACCTGCAATTGAAGACAAGATCGTCAGCAAATTCGTGAAGAATTACGAACTTTGAAACCTTGGCAGTTATGCTCACTTTACTGAGAAAAGAGTAGAGCAAGTTTTAAAACGGTGCATGTGCTTTCAGAAGTACATGCTGTGTTTTGAAACTTGCTCTACTCTTTTGATAGTTGTTAGATCTGGGGGTCTCTAGTTGGCAGAGGTAAGTACCTTGTCCAAATAGGGACCCTTGCTTCTAGTCAGGGTAAAGGGATACACACTGTAGATAACCCCTGCTCACCCCCTAGGTAGCTTGGCACGAGCAGGCAGGCTTATCCCCAAGGCAATGTGTAATATTTGCACTTAACACACACAATGACCCCAAAATACACCAGAAACTGAGACCACACAGGTAGGTATATATAAAAAATATATATCTTTATCTAATTTAGCAATTTAAAACCACTTGCAGTGTAGTTACACGATTTCTTCACTCTTCTTGATGGTTGCATTATTTTTCTAAGGAAGAGTTATCACTTTAGTTTCAGTCTCAGTCTCAAATATCACAGTAAGTAAATGATGTAGGCTAAATGATCTTAGAATCAGCTCCTTGCCGTATCTAGCGCTGTTTAGCAGGAGCGCCTCACCGTGCTGATTGGGAAGCGAAGCCTCGGCGTAGCATGCTGTTTCTCTTTGCCACTAGAGTGTGCCAGAGAGCTGTTAGCCAGAAAACGCCAGAGACGCTAGAACGCCATCCCGAAAGGCCAAACGGACCGTACTGCTGCTGCTACCGGCCACCAGCTCCGGCTACTGGCCCCCCCCTCCCCCACGGGAGTCGTTGAACGCCGTGGTAGCTGAGAAAGCCGTGAAAAGCCATTTTCCGCCGGAAAAAAAGCTACGGAAAGCTACGGAAGCTGCACACCCCTCCCCGCCTGGACCCCGCTGCCCACTTTCACCTGTGCAGCGTTGTGTTGTGCTTGACCCGGCCCTGTGACTGGAAGCTTCGTGATTGAGCAGAGCTGAGCCATACCGTGGAGAAGGTGAGGAGGCCGACCACCCGAGGCTCCATTGTCATGTGTTCAGCAAGTGGAGTGGTGGTGGCAGCTAACTGTGTTTGGTGAAAACCATAGTTGCGACCAGAACTTATTGCCCACTACCTACTACCATACTCCGGAAGTGACGGGCTGAAGCAGCAACAGAGCAGAGGAGCTGAGAAAAAGCAGCTGCTGCTGCCGGAGCTACAAGCGGCGGGTCCCGCGTCCGGAAGAGTTCGAGGGAGCTGCGTGCCGAGGAGTGTAGCAGCACGTCCTGCGACCGGAAGAGCAGCAGCAGAAGCTGCGTACCGAGGAGAGTGGCGGTGGGTCCTGCGACCGGAGGAGAGCAGCCGCAGCCGCGGAGAGCAGCGAGCAGAGACGAGCAGAGGGGGGCAGCGGTGGGAGCGGTGGGAGCAGGGAGCGGAGGTGAGCTCCCATCCCCTGGTGCATCTATCTCCCTCGGTGTGCACCTCCCCTCCACCCCTGTAGTCATTGCAGGAGCAAACTCTGCGGGGACTCCCTAAAAACACAACAGACAGTCTGCAGCAGCTGAGCCCGATTTACTACCTCTCCCTTGGTGTGCGACAGGAGCACTACTAGGATTTCCATAGTGCACGTGGAGTCCTTTTCCTTTTTTTCTTTTTGCTCCACGTTTCACCGCTTAGCTTGGTGTGGGAGCCCCTTAAAAACTTGATTCCTGGAGGGAGCATTGAGCATTGTGCAGAAAGCCGAAACCACTTGAAACGCTACCTTTTGCAGCGAGACGCGGACACCCCCGCTCCCGCTCCCGTCCCCACCGAATAGTATCCGGAGCACCCTGAGCACCAGGCGTGAAGTGTAAAGTGCTTCTGACGATGTGGGAGACAAGAGGTAAGAGGTGGAGGCAAGCACGGCAGCCGTTAGAGGTCGCTGCTAAGTAAGAGCCAGAGGGTATGGCCTGAGGGGCTGGTAGACTAGGTCTCCAGCCTGCAGCCCCCCTCGTGCGCACCACTTGCTAACCCCTTCCACCCCAACCCCTACCCGCGCCCGCAAAACTAAAAAACGCAGCTCAACACAGGGGCCCACATCAGCACTAGTACTGGTATCCCCTCCCCCCCAGCACGAGTAGGCACAAACAAGCCTAGCCCCAGCAAACGGTGCAAAAAGAGATGACGCTGAGGAAGACTAAATCCTGCACGGAGGAGGTGGTGGATGTGAACCCTGAGAGTCTAGCACAAAGAAGGGTAACCAGAAGCATAAGTACCCAAACATCCCAGGACCTGGTCACTGGCACTGGCAATCCCCTCCCCCAAGGCCTCATCACTCAATTCTTTCAGGCCTCATACTGCCCCTCATCTTTCGAAGCAACGTCACAAGATCCCGAGAGCAGTGGCATACCGGGGGGCCCAAAAATCCACCTGGCCCTAGGGGACCCTAACTCCTGGGAGTCTGCTAACCTCGAGTCACCCGGGAGCACTGAAGCTTGCTCTCAGCCCGAGGCCAGGACAGAGAGCCCGATTAGGATCACTGCCGACATTCATGAAAGGCCAACTCCGGGGGCTATCGTGGACTTAGATACTGGGAGGATAAGCGAGGCTGTTGCATCCCCCTCCCCAAAGAGCACAGGCAAGGGTCTGAATGCAACAGTGACATCTAGGGAAACACAGCTGCAAATCCCCCAGGGTACGGAGGTTCCAACAACTTCGTTCTTATTAAAACTGGAACAGACTATTGAACGTACACTTGAAACTACACCTATTAATTAAGGCCCCGAGAACAGTACAAACGGAGGGTTGGAGTCCGCTGAGCTTAACTCATCACCAAGACTTAACCGATCCAACCGACGAACCCACATTTAAAGACCTTAATTTGTCAGCAATAAGAGAAGTCCAGGACACAATGGCTAGGGCACTGCTATGGCAGTCCGCAAAGATGGAACTCCAAATCGATCTTTTGCAGTCGATAGCCCAGCATTTGGTGTGCCAAGACGACAAGCTGGCAAAGCTGGAAGTCCAACTTAACGCCCAACAGGCTCATGTCGCCAGCACCAATTCCTGTGATGCCTTAATTGATAAATGGGCAAGTCTACCGGAAGTCTTAAAAGAGATGCTTGCATTAGCCAAGGGTCAGGGCGAGATAACTACGCAAGAACAAGCCGCACAAAAGCTACCACCACAGACGACAGAGCACGCCAAAACTGCATCCTTTAGCACAACGGGCAACAGTGCCACAAAGGCTCCACTAGTAGGGCCCCGCATCAACTTTATTTTGGCTAATAAAGGGAATGGCGACCCCGAGGTCTCGGATCTCGAGACCGTAAGTGATGACCTGTCTGTTACTACTACCTCTCAGGTGGAGAGGGTCGAAGGAGCAATAGCAAGTGCCAAAGCTCCGCTATCAAGGAGAGCCAAAAAAAGACTCAAAAAACAACTTAAGAAGTCCAAAGCTAGAAACAGAAACACACTCTTGGTGGTATCAACCCTGGGCGACACTGAAAATAAACGTATCCCCAAACCACTCTTCCCCATTTTCGTACCCAAGCAGGTGTCTAAAATGGGCAAGACATGTGACGCACCTCTTGTTCGCAGCGAGGCCCTAAGTCAACAAACCCCTCACTTGGAGGGTCAAACCAATGAGGATCTCCAACTACGGCCTTCACAGGTGGCCGCCGCCGCACCATCAAGTGCCCCCAGCCCTTCCAGCTGGGTTTTGCAACATGAGTCTGTAACAAATCCCAAACTACAACAGGGTGCACAGCCAGTACACTCAAGAGTGGTAGGTCTATCAACTGAGGGGCAAGGGAATCAGCAATCAGGAGTCACACTCAAAAACAGCCTAAATTTGACATCAGACCAGGGGGAGTGGCAAGGATTTCCGAGTGTGGAAGGTCAATCAAGCATGGGGCCCAACGGGTAGCAGCCAGAATCCACTCACAAAAACCCTTCAAATTTCAGTAACCAGAGGCTAATGCTCCAGGGAGAAGGGGTGAATTTGTGCCCCATCACACAAAAAAACAAACAATCCATCTATAAGCTACAGTTAACCCCAAGATACACAGCAAAAGGCTCATTTGACATCTTGAACAGATCTAATATTGTCCGCCTCTTTGGCCATATTGCCTCACTGGCCCAAATCACCTCAGAAAATATTGAGTGGGTGATATTCAAGAGACTGGAGACAGACACCCACGACGATTCCACCATAATCAGATTTGCGAGCCAGCAAGCCCAGCATGCCGTCCTTAAGGAAGCAACACTGTTCGCTGAATGGGGCATTGATGTCGTTGCGCCAAGGTCACTGAAATATCCACACGTCCTGCTACCGCAACAGGACACACACGTACCGTCATCCGTGCTCAAAGGCATAAGGCACACCCGCCCAGATACAGGGGCGAAATCAGAGCGGGCAAAAACCCTGCTAAAAATCAAAATCCAGCAAATCGACGGCCAACGGAGCGTACAGCGGCGTTACCAGCCATCGGATCACCGGGAGACCACATGGAGACAGTGTCCCTAACCTAATAAACAGCCATGTAAATAACGCCCGTCCAAATCCACTCAGGGGGCTAGTCTGCGAGTTATCCATCATCTCATGGAATATTGCTGGGCTGAGCAACATCTTTAGGGACATAACCACACCTGAATACCTCGCACACGGGGGACATACTGTGTATTCAGGAAACCTGGGCAAGGGCAACGACCGCTATCGGTGGCTTTTACGAATATTTCAAACCAGCGACCAAAAGGACAATCTTTGGTCGCCCGTCAGGGGGTCTCTCCATATACGTAAGTCATGCGTGCAAAATTAACACAACTGAACTAAACCTGGGGTCTCCTGATCTTCAAGCCATCCTAATCAGTGGGTTGTCATCGGGTCAAAAAACTCGCCCCCTTCTACTAATTAATTGTTATTTCAACCCAACTAAGTATCAATCCTCCCAGGCCATGGAATCACTTATTTCAATTTTGGAAGATCTTTTAATAAATTTGAAGGACCAAGACGTAATAATCGCGAGTGATTTCAATCACAGAGGCCTGGGTTTAATCTCTGGGACACCATCAAGCAAGAAGTCAGCCCTACTGACTGAATTTCTCGCAAATTTTAAGCTCCACTCCACCCACAGAATACAAAAAAGGACCCAACCCGAATGGACCACCATCCCGACCTTTAGAAATGTCTCTACTATAGACTACATCTTTATCACCGAAGGGCTTGCCCACAATCTTTGCAACTTTACAGTGGATGACAGAGAGGAAAGCGATCATAGGCCCCTCCGCGCCTCATTCAATCTGCCGCGTGTACAAGCAGAATTACAAGTAGTTATTGGAACCACTACGGGGGAGGAACATCACAAAGTGCTTAAAAGAATAAAATGGTCAACCATTCTTAGTCATAGCCTGCTTGACTATGTAGCTAGAAGGGAGGACGAACTTAACCCAGTTCAAACTAAGAACGTCATCTACCTCTGGGAAACTCTGACCTCCGACTTATTGGATTGTCTAGGCAATAACCACCATTCAAGAATTCGCCAATTTCACTCTGAGCCTCGCCGTGCAAATTCGTGGAGCCTGTCACAGAGTAAGCGTGCTCTTAATAAGGCAATCAGGGCACAAAAGAAAGGCACTCATTTGTCAGGGAGATACTCCATAGCTGCTCTGCGAACTGACTAAAAAAAGAAAGTCTGGGCCCACAAAAAACTGCAAACCGAACAGAACTGGTTGACCGTGTTCTCCTTAATTAAAGGAAATGACAACAGCAAGCTTTGGCGTTTCATTAACAGTCTGACCCCCAGAGGAGCGCAAAAGGAAAACAGCGTTGCAGGGAAAGTGTGGGAACAGTATGCTAAGGCACTGTACACCTGCGAGGCAAACCAGCCCACTGCAGGAAGCCTTGTGTGGTCCAAGGTGGCGGCGGAAATTATCGAACCCGAAAGTGCCTCGACAGTAGGTGTAAACTCGACCTCCATCGGATCGTTCACAGAGATGGAGGTATTAAAGTGCCTCAAGGCCATTAGAACTGATGGCGCTCCAGGCCCAAATGGGATTCCAGCCCAGGTTCTGAAAACTGCCTCAGCCTTTTTTGCATCTAGACTCACCCCTTTATTTAACCATTCATTTGCCACTGCAATTTTGCCATCCTCCTGGAAAGGTTCCATTCTATTCCCTATCCATAAAAAGGGGGACCACACGAACCCGGCCAATTACAGGCTCATAGCCCTCCTCGACATAGAAGCAAAGTTATATGCCCGCCTTCTTCTCAGGGACTTGGAGGACTGGGTGGCCAAGAACGACATTCTTCCGCCCACACAGACCGGCTTCAGGGCTCATAGCTCCACTCTCGACAACATCTTAGCGCCCTTTCCTACCTCGCGAAGAAGGCCAATAAGAGGAATAAGCCGCCCCTGTTCTGCTGTTTCATAGACTACTCCACAGCCTTTGACCGAGTGAACAGGGGCCGGCTCTGGGCAAAACTTGATTTCTGGGGGCTACCACAGGCTCTGCTAAAAGCTATAAAAGCGCTCTATGAGGGCACCTGGGTTAAGGTGAAGCTAAGCCCCACAATAACAACTGCAAGAATTGACACCAACTCGGGCCTCAAGCAGGGGTGTGTCTTGGCCCCCATGCTCTTCAACTTGTACACTGCGGACATGGGGTCAGCTCTGAAAGATGCCAACTTAGCACCTCCAAAACTGGGGAAGCTCATCTTGGGAACACTCCAGTATGCAGACGACACGGTGATCTTGGACCACACTAGGGTGGGGCTCCAAAGAGCCTTAAGCAGTTTGGCCTTATACAATAAGTCAAATGACTTACGGATCAACGTGGGCAAGACCAAAATCGTCATTTTTGGCAAATACCCCCACAAAAAAGAAGCCTCATGGTCACTGGGAGAGCACCGTATCGTCACTGCCCCATCCTATAACTATCTGGGCACCTGGGTCTCTGAGAGTGCCTCTGCAGTTAAACATCTGAAGGAGCTTAAACCCAAAATTGACAAAACCATTCTGTCGCTAAGACGCCTATGCCATCGCTTGGACAGTCCCTCAGCAGAACCAATGTTGACAGTGCTTAGGGCAAAACTGATCCCTGCCATTGCATATGGGCACATAGCCTACCCAGGTGCATTCGACAAAGTGGTCAACGCGGCCCAGGCAAAAGCCTATAAGATGCTGCTACAGGCCCCTAGATACGCAATGAACAACAGATTAATGCTTGAAATAGGCCTCAAGCGACCTGAGCTGGCATTATTGGGAGACCTTTTAAAACTCTATATTAGAGTATTGAAAGCGCCAGAACATTCCCTAAAGCACTGCCTAAAATCAATCTTTGAGGAGGTGGGCTCTCCCTGGCACTCAAAGGTAGGACAAGCCATTGCTGCAATGAAAATCAAAAGAAGGAGTTTGCCTCTGCACGAAATTCCATTCTCAGCCTGGGCCCAAGCCGTTAAGCGCCAAGTCCGGATCATTTCCTTTGGACTTGATCTTGCATCTCTTCGGCAAAATCCACTAACTCAGGCCCTGGACAAATCATATATTCCAGGTAAACCCCAACCTTACCTGCAAGACCCAGTATCTACTCACGCGAGAAAGAAAATTTTGTACTTTCGCCTTTTGGCCCTCAGGATCACAGACTTCAACCCCCAATGGGCCCGTACGGATGGTACCATAGCCTGTCGTCTATGCAACTACCATAGAGAATCCTGGCTACACTTGTGCTGTTGCACAAAGCTGGCCAATGACCGCCATCGCTTGCTGCTTCCGATTTTACGGAACACAGACTATAGAACTTGTAGAGAGGCTTCGAACTGGTGCCTCTCAGTCTCCACGACCTGTCTGATAGCCAGAGTTGGGAAGTTTATACATCAGGTAAAAATGGCACTCGACTCCCACATAACGGCATTGCCTGCATAGTAACTGGAAGCCCTCGGCCCCAGTCATCCAACCTGGGCTGGTTTAAAGATCCACGAGGAATCCATCCATTGTCTACTGCCCTTGGTGCATGAATTGACTCTACCGAACTTTCACGGGCCTCCTTTTATCAGCTGGGAAACATTGGTGCAACCTATACTTCACTCTTTTTAAAAGAACTCTGTTTTGGACAGCTAATCAGGACCAACATGTTAGTATTTTAACTCAAAGTGAGATTCACTTCTATGTGTCTTTCTTTCTTTTTATCTTATACTGTAAAGATTTTAAGTAATCATGCAGTTTATTAATAAAATTGTCCAAAAAAAAAATTGCCTCGGCGTAGGAGAAACCTCCCAGCTGACCCCGGCCGGTCCCGTCAGCTCTCCGCCCGCTCTCGACAATCCAGCGAGCGGCGGGGACGGCAGGCCGGGGGTGACAGAAGGCACTCACGGATCCCTCGGCGAGGACGGGTCTTTTCCTGGAAGGTTCTTTCTCGCGTCGCGGCTCCCAGTGTCTTCCGGCGAAGCTTCTTTGGGTTGGACCAATCGGGTCGCGCCTCTGCAGACGAGCCCTCGCAGACACTCGGGAGTCAGCCGATGGCAGTGCGGCTCCCGGGACGAGCCCCTGATGACACGGAGACCGGCAGCCACTCACAGCGCGGCCTTGATGATGACGCAGCGGCGCTGGGGCCAATCCCAGTGCGGCGTTACTGAGGGGGCTCGTCTCCCTCGACCAATGGGGATGCAGCGGCTTTGGTCTCCGTCTCCGCAGCCCCAGCAAGGGACAGCAAGGTCGTCGGGCACTCTCAGGTCCCGGGCAGCAGTGATGAGAAACGCCACAGTGATTTTTAGGGCACAGGTCGCAGCTGGACCGCCTTCACGGCCACAAGATCTTCTTGGGAAAAATCACAAAGCAAGGCACCACGATCCTCCGGTCCTCACAGCATGTGTGCTGATGAACACACCATTCTCCGCCCACGGCCAGCAGTGGAAAATCACGCACTAGGCAAATAAAGCACGATCTTCACGCGTCTGGTATTTTCTGGGGAACCTTTTGACCCTGGGTTCCTGGACAGGAGGCCAGCTCTTCGCAGGGTCACAGCACACAGCAAAGTCCCCTTCTTCTCTCCTTTAGATGAACAGCAAAACAGGTCAGCCCCAGAGCACACAGCAAGGGCAGTCTTCCTTAGTTTCTTCAGCAGTCCTTCTTCTGGCAGAGGTTCCTCTTGATTGTAGAATCTCAAAATCTGTTGTCAGGGGTCCTTCTCTTATACCCCTAAAAGTCTTTGAAGTCTTTGTGCAAGTGGGCCCTGAGCCCGGTCAAAACCAGTTCTGGGTGTTGCTGGGGTACTTGGGCTTCCTGGCTTCTTCCTTCCTTTCAGAGTGAGGGGCAGAATTGTCAGCCACCCAGCAGGAGGTGGAGCCAGCATTGTGGCAGGCAGGCACAGCCCTATTCACTCCCAGGTGCTATCTCCTCCCACCACTCTAGTTGCAGATGCAGTCATTCAACCAAGGGCAGACTCAGACAACCTCCTGGGAGCTCCCCAGCCGCTGTCACCAGACAGTCAATCCACAAGCAGGCCCAGGCATACAGAAAGGTTAGACAAGAGAACAGCCACTTTCTAAAAGTACTGTTCTCAAACACAGAATTTAAAAACAATCTTTCCTAAAAGATATGTTATTAAATTCTGAGTTCAGGGATATCAATCACTTATGTCCCATCTTGTTCCTGTGGGAATATAGGCTGGTATCCATTGGGACCAGCCTCCCCCTATGTTAGTCTATGGAGCAAGATAACCTTGCAGCAGTGATCACACAAAATGGCTGCTGTTTACTACCAGAGAATGTTACCTGCACTAGTACATGCTCTACCTTTCATATACACTGCACCCTGCCCAAGGGAGTACCTTGAGCCTTCCATAGGGGTGACCAATGTGTACACAAAGGGAAGGGTTAGACCTAGCCAGTGGGGACACTGACCAGGAGGACATGGCAGTTCACTGACTGCACACAGGCACTGCAGTGGCAGGCCTGAGACACCATTTTAGGGCTACTCATGTGGGTGTGATGTATTCCTATAGGTTCTGTATCGATCCCCCTATTCCTGACCCTATTCTGGTTAACAAGTTAACTAGCAGCCATCCCATGAGGCAGAAAACCCCCATGATGCAGGAACCGTTATCTGATAAAACCACACTACGGACAGGAACGTGTTATCTGATTAGGTCATAACGCTTGCCATCTAATTAGACAAGCGATATTCCTCCAGCCCCTGATAAGGCATACGGAGTTCTCAAAACAAATCAAACCTATGACAGACCTGGGAAAAACCCTGCGGCCATTGTTTTGATTTCACCGAGAACTTCAGCAAAAGAATGTGCTAACGACCAGGTCGTATGACATCCTTATTGACGTATCTATGTCCATCCTTACGTCAATCTCGGCACCTTAAAGGTATAAATATTACCGATATTGTCCTATGCAAACACACGCGGTGGGTACGAGATCGGAGCAGCCAGACTTGCCGAAGCCCAGAGCAGAGCAGACTCCGCTGGCGCAGCCCCGCCTTCCTGACGCGCTGAGAACGAGACGCTGCCTTTCTCCTGCCGAGAAATCCAGCTCCGGCGCTTCTGGGTAGCCCTCGCAGGCAGCCTGGGATATCGAGACCAGAGACGAGAGATACCATCCCTCATTCATCCTAGATTCCAGGTACAGAACTGAATAACCCCTTGCAGAGAATTCTTTAGTCAGTCACTTGGCAAAACAAACTTAACTTAAACTGTAACTTTCTATTGCCGCCCACGTATTAGGCTTAGGTCAGGTACCCGGGGTAGGCGTAGTTAGAAACACCAGTTGAGTACGATTAGTCAAATGTAAATGTGTACGTATTCATTTTATTCATTTTAAACCTTCATATGGCTTAGAAACCATATCAATGTTTTTACAGTATTATTTTATACTTCTGCTTTTATTGTATGCACTTTACTTAACCATAAGTCTTGCAATAATATCGATCCATTTCTCTTGTATGAGAAAAGAGACTGATCAATAAATAACATCTTTTATTGAACACGCCCGTCTCTTCCTTTTCTATACAATCTGGTGAGACTAAGAATGCACGTACTGACTGAGTAAAATAAGTCGTCTTTTGTTTTCACACGACTCTAGAGGTACACTCTTGATTAGGGGAGAGCAAAGTTGTCATGTTCTATGGTTGTCAGAAACTAAATCCCTTCTTGTCTATCCAGGGAGGTTCAACTCCTCCTTGCCTATTCGAGAAAGTTTCTAGTGAACTCTGAGCTAGCTGGCAAACCCAAAACTTTAAGTCTAATATCGACAGTAGTAGACCTAGTTAACGTCTGGTCTAGGCCTATACTATTGAAGGTATTATTCCAATGCGCAGAGCCTATTGGGATAATAGGAACTACACTACATGGCGCCCAACGTGTTTGGAAGGGCGATAAAACTAACGTAAGACATTTAGAGTAACTCAGTAGTGCTTTTTCACTCAGACCCCTATTTTTCCCATAATACTCCAAAGACGTCTGGAGTGGGTAAAAGGTAATATCCGCCAGACCTCGCAGGAGGAAACTCCTATGTATGGTTCTTGGTTTAGTCAACGTTGAAGGATACACTGTTCCAAAATATTGTGCATCTAATCTTTGTTTCCATAAGAAACCTGATCTGCAAACAAACTAAATAACCTTCCTGTCGGTAAAATGGTAGACAGTGATGAAGAAAGAGAGACAGTTAGGATAGCAACTGAACTGATAATGCACTGCAAGACACAGACCCGGATATAATACTCATCCCGGTCATCAAGAGGAAATCTATAACTTTAAAACTTATAGAAAATGGACTGACACCTAGAGGTGGCACAGTCATATTCGTAATTGAGGCACACGAATATCGGCAGACAGAGGTATATTATTCATGGATACATTTTCCAGCAGCAAATGCTGTAACAAAGTACTTCCACTATTACAAAACAGAGGACCCTCCTAATGAGTACACTCCTTTCGAGGAGGTGGAAGTACCACTTAAATTTCAAGAGCACCTGCTCTTATTTAATGGCGCCCTAAAACATAATAATCACATCACCAGGCTCGGTCCCTTAGGGAGACCAGGAGCAACGTGGCCGGTCCTAGCCGCATACACACCACATCCAGACATCGAAAGAATGCCTGCACCAGAGCTTTTAACACAGCTAAAACAATTAATAAAATTACATAGACAATTAGTCCAATATGTGATGCGGACTTCAACAATTCAACCAGCAATTAAAATTCCACAGCTGACCCCTCACCAGGGGAACACAAATAAAATTACACCACAGAACATACAATCCTGCCTAGGTAAAGTACCAGCTAAACGGGAACAAATACCATTCTGGTTAGCACAAAAAATGACCCAAATAGAGGCGGTGTTTCCAGACACCACCCCGTTAGAAAAACACAGGATTCTGACTATCTGTCTTCCAATGGGAATCGCACCACACGTGGAGGACTGTGACACTTGGGGTACAGTCTTTGCTTCTATCTACACAAAAACGCACGGTGTTCCATCCATTTCGGTAATACCAGATGTGCTAAAACAAATTCAAGACGAATACGGTCCAGAACCCGCTTTAACTCTTGGTATGAAATTACTAAAAGACTTCAAGCAGGTCTCGGCTATATTATTAGCCAACATAAAGGGAGAAGCAGCAAACGTGGCGATCCGCCAGAGGTTAAAGGAGACAGATATAGCAGACCAACCAGCTGAAATTGCCAGAATTATAGAAAAATCCTATGAGGAACTAGGTAGAGATAGTTTAGGTGGAATACCAGTAAAACCACAACTGATTGAAAGTCCCGAAAAAATATTTTTTAATAATAATTCAACATCACAAAAAAAGAGCTGGGATGGAAACAAACAATCCAATCCTAAAGAAAAGAAATTCCAGTCCAGAGGAAGGTCTCCTCGGCGGAGAGAAAAATCTCCGAACCAGAGACACAGGTCACCCCAAAGTGACCCCTCTGGGAAAAGATATAACATTAGAAATAGGGATAATATAAAGAAGCCTGATAGATATCAAGACATTGATACACGTCCCTCTCAATCTTTTCAGACTTCCTCGCAGAAATCGGAAAGAAGAGGACGATCAGAACAAAGAGAAGAGCACGCCAAGTCCAAAGACAAGGAATCTGCTCATCTAAAAAAGAAACTACAATTTCCAAAAAAGAAGGTAGCCAGTATCAAGGTAGTTAACAATGCCGAGAATACTGAGGACACAACTGAAAAACGGAGAATGGGCTCAGACAATGCTAGACAGCGCAGCAGAAGTGAGCATAGCTCGCAAAGTCCTTATGAATCTTCTGGAGACAGTGGACACGAATGAATATCTTCAAGTGGAAACTGCAAACACCAGAGTTAGCAAACCTCACAAAATATATGAAATAACTTTACGTATAGAAGGGGATAAGACTAGAAAAATAAGGGGACTATTTTGGGATAATCTCTCCAAGGGCTATGACATCCTTCTAGCTGAAAAAGACTGGCCACCAGAGTTTGTCAGGGAGTGCCCTCATGGCGAAGAAATAATTATGCCTGCCTTCTCAAATCATATCCCAATTCATAAAAAATATACACTTGCCAGAAAGTGGGCAGTAGCTCTAGCTCCTGCTTTATATAAAAATCATGTAGGATGGGATGAGGACTCTCCTCCTCACAAAATCCAGTTAAAATCACAACCTACTGCACAAAGACAGTACCCAATTAAGCAAGAAGCTAAAAAACAGGTAAAAGAAATCCTAGATCAACTAGAATACCAGGGGGTGATTGAAACTTGCACCTCACAAATGAACAACCCTTTGTTTCCGGTCTCCAAACCAGACAATTCATATCGTCTAGTTTTGGATTACCGACACCTTAACTCATGTTGCAAAACTTTTGCAGTACAAAACTTGCATAATGCTGCACTAATGAATAACATAGTGCGAAAAAAATACAAAACAACATTAGACATCTCTAATGGATTCTTTTGTCAAAACATAGCATCAGAGAGCAGATATTTATCTGCATTCTCAATAAATGGCACTCAAAAACAATTCTGTTGGTTAGCCCAGGGGTACAAGAATAGCCCAGGGGTATTCTCAGCGAGAGTAACAGAATTACTACAAACATACGATGACGAAGCATTATCTTACGTCGACGACATTTACCTAACAGATGATGACTTGGATACTCACTTGAAGAGAGTGAACACCATAATACTTGGGTTCGCAGCAGAGGGTTACAAATTCAACTTTAAAAAATCTAGAATTGCCCATCTAACAGTCCTGTTCTTAGGATATGAATTATCAAGTGAAGGCAAAAGCCTGGCTGACAATTTCCTAGAGAAATGTGCCGTACTCCAAGCACCTAGAACACTAAAAAACCTACAGTCGGTTCTAGACTTCCTAAATTTCGGAAGAACATACATTGCAAATTACGCAGAAAGGGTCAAACCCCTTTATGATCTAATAAAACCAGATTTTAAAAGAACCAATTGGACTCAAATACACACAAAAATTTTGAGATCCTTACAAACAGACATGTTAATTAAAACAAAATTAGAAACACGTGATAACACACGCAATCTTGTGATTCGAGTCATCCCAGGAAGATGCGGATTCACATACCTGACCTCTAATGAGGGAGAAAAGGTACCAATTGCATTCAAATCACACTTGTACACAGAAGCTGAAAAGAAATTCAGCATTAAAGAAAACATTGTTCATGCAGTTCAAACCGCAATAGCTAGAGAAAAAGATCAAGCGGACGGTAGACGTATCACAGTCAGAACAGCAGAATCCGCCTTTGAGGCATTAACAACACCTTGTAATTTACCAACAACAACATTGAATCCGGAATGGATACAATGGGTGAATTCAATTACAACGGACAAAGTATACTACTACTTTGATCCAGAACTAAAGGAATTGAAAAATTTAGAATATGAAAGAACATTCCCTCTGCCTATCGACATTCTGCCCTTACGACAATACGCTTGTGTAATCTATACAGACGGACATGCTCAACCCTCCGTTTGGGGAGAACAAGCATACAACCCAACATGTGAGATTACAAAGGAAGTGTGGCGCGGAGGTAAACTAAGACCTCTATTAACAAAAACACACTCAGTAGAAACTAATTCAGAACAACAGACTGAAATAATAGCATTGAAAATGGCGCTAGATAATGCGGATCGCGTATTCCCGACACTTATAGTGTCCGATTCATATTACTGCGTCAAATCATATAACAACGATTTGCAGACATGGATCCAAAACGGTTACAAAGATGACACAGGTGCAACAATAAAACAAAAACTGCTTTGGGAACAAATAGCTCTTTTACAAAAAGAACTACCAAAGACTCACGTGACACACTCACTGAGTCATCAGCGTGATGGCGTTCACGTTGCAGGGAATTAATTGGCTGAGACAGCCACAGCGGTAGCATCTAAATCGTCTTCCGTAGCTCGAAAAAAGCGTACAGTGAAGTATATTGACGGTGAAACAGTGCTGGCGGTGAAAACGTCATCAAAAGGCGACTGCTCAGCGCTACCGATCAACTATCCACTCAATTATACATACATAATCGATGCAAACTCCGTCCCTTTTGCTCGAATCCCTGGAGTGGGGGATAGAGTGATTCCAAACATGGACAGGAGAGACTTGTTAATAGCAGACGCACATATGGGCGAGGGTCTCAGACACCTCAAACTAAAAGATTCTCTGGAAGAATTACAATCAAGGTACTGGTGGCCAGGCATGAGCCTGCATCATACCATTTTTGTAAAGAACTGCCCAAACTGTAACAGAAATCGCAGTGGTGAGAGAAACGGTGTAATACCGTGTCGTTTCACTCCAGAAAAGATCAACAGTAAAAAGCAAAGCGTCCGATTAACATATACAGGCTAGTTTCCACTTATAATGTAGATCACCAGCACTCGGCTGACGTCTGGACTGTTATACAAAGATTTGCGAGTCTAAATGGCATATACGCTAAGAGCATGCTACGTTTGACCATTGTTTTCAATCTGGCCCTCCAGCCTGAGGGGAAACATGGCCAAATGAGCATAGCACAGCGGGACTCTTCTCACTTCCTTCCTGAGGGATAATGGGTTGGTGTAAAGAAAAAACCAAGGCATAAAGCTATCTATAACAGAAAGGATATTAGGTTCGGGAGCTGGGTGGGTCAAACATCTAATAAGTGTCCAACGTAGTCTAAATAACTTGCCAAGAAATTCTCTGAAGGGATTCAGTCCGTACGAATTATTGTTTGGAACTAGGATGTTAGTCTTAGACCTCGACAGTCAGACTTCAGTGGTGAAGGAAAAAAGCTTTGATATCAAAGATCGTTTGGCTGTTTTGCAGGACTTAAACGAAACAAGAAAAGACCTGAGCAACATTAAGTTGAAACAGCAGCCAACAACCACTGAAGAACCACCACCTGTCCCAGCAAGACCTGTCTGGATTCCAAAAGTCGGGGATCTAGTCAGAGAAAAGATCGCGGTAAAGAAGGAATTTGGGCCTTCTTACAGAAAAGCAGTTCCTGTCTTGTCTGTCAACAGGACAAGATCAGTTGTACTACCGCCGCTTGCTGGTAAAAAGGAGAACCGAGTTGTATCCATCGACCTGGTAAAACCACAATCATGTGGCCGATAACAAATAGTAGGCCAAGTGGCCTCCCGAAAAGTAGTAGAACACCAAGATTTGCTACAAACACAGAGGTTCAATCTAAGAGGCTAATCACATTCGAAACGCCTACAGAACTACAACAAGGACTATGCAACAATGCAATGGAACTTAGACCTCTGAAAACCCAAATAAAAACATATAGCAGAGACACACCAATCTATAATGAAGTAACAAACGACTATGCAAGAAACAGTAATCCTGAAGCAATCGGAACAATTGACAGAACTGCATCCGGCTACTTCATAAACTTCGATGATTCCTCTGAAGGCTTCACTGAATCAAAAACACAGCCATCAACAAAAACCTTTAAAGATAAAGTTAAAGTACTTTTGAAACAACTGAAAGAAACATATCTGATTTCTCCATGGATTGAATTTTGGGTGGGTTTTGGTGCATTTATCCTCATACTTTGGCTCATCATGGTACTAACTTTGGGACGCTTCATTGAGGGAAAATATGCTAAAATGGACACAGCAAGTCAGAAAATCAACTTGATCCTCAAACCACACACATCTTCACACGTCGAGAAAAGAGAACTTTCTTCAGTCAACTTCACAGGCAATCCTATACCGGGTGGGGTAGCATGGGACAAAACTGACTACGAAATTTATGGTCCGATTGAAATCCTGAAATATCCACACCAAATGAAGATCTCGTTGAGTGACTTTGTAAAACCAAGCTCATTTGCTGATGATTGGGACTTTGAAAGTATAAATAATATGATGTCTGACTTAGTAATGTCTGCTAAATTTACCAAACATGATTATTTGCAGGGTTCGACAAATTATGATAGTATGTACTGTTATAACCACTATGGTAACCATTTTCTACATAGATCTGCACAACCTAGAAATGTTTTAAATTATAATCAATGGGAACATTGTGCAACCCCTCCAAAAGGAAGCTCAAGAACCGTTTATGACAAATATTCATACTTTTCAGGTTTTAACACAAGTAATGCCGAAACATTTTATTTCAAATTGTCAAATAAGACAGGGACAAAGACCATGATAACAAACACGAAATTGATATATTCAGACTCATTCTTTGAACAAATGAATACTTTTGGGTTTGATTATTGGGACAAAAATGTTGAAGTAAAAAGTGTTTGGGGTACAAAATAATGGCAAGTACAGGGTATAGAATCTTTGTTTAGAGCCTGCATGATCCCAGAACAAATTATATTTTTAAATGACACTGTTCAACAAACTACCTGTCTTGGCTTAGCCAAAATCAAAGACTTAAATAAACCGTCTATTCCAAAACCAACAATGAACAGCAATAGCTCTACAGATGAAGAGATAGACGTAAATTATGTATTAAACCAAAACAGAACACATCCTGATTGGAAACAGTGGTTGATCTGGCCCACAGATACTAATAACTGTCAAAACAGATTCCTGAACAAAACACAGGGGTTCAAAATGACCAGGCCAGACCCTAGATATTCCCAAAGACAACACCCAGGAATAATAACCACCTACAGTGTGGGCAAATTATGCCTTCAGTGGCTACAGACTTCCACACTGGCAGAAATTAAGCAACACCTAACTTTACTTACTGATGGTGCTGACTTGCGTGATTTCATTATGGGACCGCGCAAACAGCGTCAGAAACGTTTCATAGCAGCCTCTGTATATGCAGCATACAACGAGGCCTGGAAGGTGACTCAAATTGAGACAGCAGAAAGAATACGGGAAATTGACCGTATTAATTTGGAAAAATCACTTTCTGTAGGGGACAATGGGTTAATGACTCTGTCCTCCAGAATTTTTTCTCTGGACAGCATTGTGTCTTCAGCAATCGACATAATATCGCAAGACTTGCTGTTGTTACAACACGGTCAGTCTCAATTGCGTTCTATTGTACAGCTTGGCTGGACGTTACAAAATCTGCATTCAGGCTATGTGCCTTGGCGTTTAATCAACACAACGTCACTATTCAATATCTTTAACCTTACTGATAAACAAATCAGTATGGCACAAAAGGGTGCTGATTATACAATCCTGAGCACTGAGAAACTCGAGAGATTACCAGTGACAATGTCAGAACGACCTGTCAGTGAATGGATAATACATGGGATAATTAATATTCCAATATCAACCTTCAGGTTTCAATACTGCCAAAAATATATACAGGCTGGCATGTACGAAAAATTGGGAAAGGGGTACATTAAAACAACATGGAACCTGCCCTATTCACATGCATGTGTCAGTAATAAAGGACAGAAAGTGTTTCTTAGTGGCAATAATTGTGCGATGTCACTGAGCGGTACACTTCTGTGTAATGGAATTAGTTTGCATGGAGCCTGTGAAGGGAACTCAAATAACCTTTCATGTCACCAGCTAGGCGCACCTGCAACAGAGATAGAACCATTCTTTCAGAGACTCTATAATGGGAGTTACATTCTAATTGTAGATCGCAGATGCTGTAGTCTTATGCCCGGGACTCCTTATCTCGTAACTACGACTGCGAAGGTCAAGTGCTGTGGACGCTTATTGTTCCCCAGCTCCCTTCCAGACAGGGAGGCAAGGGCATGGCCCAACTTGAAAATTACTTCTATTCGAATAGATACTTTAAGCAGAATGAAAACAGTGCTTCTTCAGACGCCGACCAGGCTCACGTCATCAAAAGAAACGTATGATCTCCTAGTCGCAAGGACGACTGCAGAGATTCACTCATTGTTATCAACTAATTCCCCCATACATTTCGCAGAAATCCTGAATGAAATCTTAAATATTTCTGATACCAGTGGAGTCTCAAAAGTATTTAAGACAGTATTTTCGATGGCATTAACACCATTCAAAGCCATACTGGGTATTTTTCCAGATTTCGTCCATTCGATTTTTGGCGGACTTCCCCTCATTTTGGGACTAATTGCAGGAATCCTATTCCTGGTCCTTATATTTCGTTATGGCAAACCATGTCACAGACAAAACACCTGCGACAAGGGAAGAAACAATCCTAGCCATTGGATACCGGGACCGGATATCAAAAATCCTGGGACTATCCCGGCTTAGAGACCTGAACATGACTTGGTTTCTTTCATTTCGACCAATGTGGCATCGATGTGTTTTACCTGTATTAAGGTGCTTGCTATGCGGAGAAGAATCCGTGTTAGACACCTGTCTGACGCTACAATCAGATGCGCCAATGGATGCAGAAACATTGTTGAGTCCAATAAAGGCTCATGCTTTGTGCTGCCCTCAACGGCTACCAATCCTGATGACGGCATTTGTGGAAGCTTCACCACTACGATTAAGGGGTAGTGAAGTTCAAGATGAAAGCAGCATTGATCAGGTACGACCTTCTGTCAGCAATACTAATCAAAACGTCAATGGAGACAATCATGCGCACGAATGCATGGTTACATCTTTTTCCAAGTTAGTGGAACTCTCCCAGGAAGCTGTTGACAGCTTTTTCGACAGTCTAAATGATATGATGTTCTCACCAGAGCAGAAATAGAGACTTTTGAGCAAGCTCGCACACGGCGTTCCCTGAATTTGGCCTTCAACTAGAATAGCAAAATACCATGAACAATTTTCCCTCCAGTTCACGGACAGCAATTTTTTTCAGCAGCCCCAAAATATTTTTACGAATTTTTCGGGACACTTATTTTCTGCTTAAAGTAAGAACTATTCTTAGAGAACTAAAATGTCTATTTTTAGATACTTTATAGACATTAGCTGCCCGCTGGTATGTTCATAATTATTTTATTCTGTGATGGAATGGTCTCGAAACTTTTTTCTGTATTAAGAGCCATTTCATGTGTAAATTCTCGTATACAAATTAGTGATAATGTATAGATATGCATGATTACTTTAGCATTATTCTACAGCTTGAGTGCATATATTACATGTGACTGTTTTTTCCGTATATTTGATAATTTCAAAATGCATTTATGTATTTTGGGGTGGTAAGGTATACACGATACTCTACAGTATGTTTTACTATGCATAGATTCGTAACTATGTCCATAGTTAGCGTGGAGAGGGTGTGATGTATTCCTATAGGTTCTGTATCGATCCCCCTATTCCTGACCCTATTCTGGTTAACAAGTTAACTAGCAGCCATCCCATGAGGCAGAAAACCCCCATGATGCAGGAACCGTTATCTGATAAAACCACACTACGGCACAGGAACGTGTTATCTGATTAGGTCATAACGCTTGCCATCTAATTAGACAAGCGATATTCCTCCAGCCCCTGATAAGGCATACGGAGTTCTCAAAACAAATCAAACCTATGACAGACCTGGGAAAAACCCTGCGGCCATTGTTTTGATTTCACCGAGAACTTCAGCAAAAGAATGTGCTAACGACC
This sequence comes from Lissotriton helveticus, assembly GCF_964261635.1. Taxonomy (NCBI): domain Eukaryota; kingdom Metazoa; phylum Chordata; class Amphibia; order Caudata; family Salamandridae; genus Lissotriton; species Lissotriton helveticus. Next base: position 462,516,544 of record NC_136067.1, on the reverse strand, counting down.
AGGTCGTATGACATCCTTATTGACTTATCTATGTCCATCCTTACGTCAATCTCGGCACCTTAAAGGTATAAATATTACCGATATTGCCCTATGCAAACACACGCGGTGGTGACGAGATCGGAGCAGCCAGACTTGCCGAAGCCCAGAGCAGAGCAGACCCCGCTGGCGCAGCCCCGCCTTCCTGACGCGCTGAGAACGAGACGCTGCCTTTCTCCTGCCGAGAAATCCAGCTCCGGCGCTTCCGGGTAGCCCTCGCAGGCAGCCTGGGATATCGAGACCAGAGACGAGAGATACCATCCCTCATTCATCCTAGATTCCAGGTACAGAACTGAATAACCCCTTGCAGAGAATTCTTTAGTCAGTCACTTGGCAAAACAAACTTAACTTAAACTGTAACTTTCTATTCCCGCCCACGTATTAGGCTTAGGTCAGGTACCCGGGGTAGGCGTAGTTAGAAACACCAGTTGAGTACGATTAGTCAAATGTAAATGTGCATGTATTCATTTTATTCATTGTATTCATTTTAAACCTTCATATGGCTTAGAAACCATATCAATGTTTTTACAGTATTATTTTATACTTCTGCTTTTATTGTATGCACTTTACTTAACCATAAGTATTGCAATAATATCGATCCATTTCTCTTGTATGAGAAAAGAGACTGATCAATAAATAACATCTTTTATTGAACACGCCCGTCTCTTCCTTTTCTCTACAATCTGGTGAGACTAAGAATGCACGTACTGACTGAGTAAAATAAGTCGTCTTTTGTTTTCACACGACTCTAGAGATACACTCTTGATTAGGGGAGAGCAAAGTTGTCATGTTCTATGGTTGTCAGAAACTAAATCCCTTCTTGTCTATCCAGGGAGGTTCAACTCCTCCTTGCCTATTCGAGAAAGTTTCTAGTGAACTCTGAGCTAGCTGGCAAACCCAAAACTTTAAGTCTAATATCGACAGTAGTAGACCTAGTTAACGTCTGGTCTAGGCCTATACTATTGAAGGTATTATTCCAATGCGCAGAGCCTATTGGGATAATAGGAACTACACTACATGGGTGGCACAATTAGTGCTGCAGGCCCACTAGTAGCATCTGTCATCACCAGCCCTGGCACACCTAGTGCACTTTACTAGGGACTTCGTGGTGATACAAATATGCCAATCAGGTACATCCAATCAATATGATAATTTCCATAGGGAGCACTTACACTCTGGCACTGATCAGCAGTGGCAGAGTGTCCACAGCATCTAAACCAGCAAAAACGAAATCCAGCACAGCATCAAAAATACAGGAGGCAGAGGCAAAAAGATAGGGGAAAACCACGCCAAGGGTGTCAGGTCTAACAATAGTAATTGAGAGGGTTGCCTCGGTTGCCCTTCTTGTCCAAAGGGACAATTAGGGGGGTTTTCACAAACCCTGCCATGGTTGAAGGACCGCAAAAAACTTTCATGAGCTTCTGGACATTCAAACACGGTCTATCACTTCACCTTCTTTATCTCTACAATGCCAGGCCAAATTCCCTTGCAAAAAACAACAAGTGATGGACTGAATGTGGATCAATGTCACACACTCCCCCAGTCAAAAGATCTGGGCCCAAATCCATCGTTTTTTTGCACTCCACACCACCCTGGGTCAGATAATGGCTTTATGCAAATCAGCTCTGACCCTGTTGCCCCATGGGAACAGTCCAGTCCGAACTACAACAGCCATATCTTTCCCAGACCGGAATCAAGCATCCGAGGACCGGACCGGTTTCGAGGTAACACCTCTCTTCAGCCCGGCTAGCTTGACTCCAAGTGGTGTGGAGTGCCTGGGACCCACGTCTGGGCATCCCCAGCGCACTTAGGGCGGCAATTGCAAAAAACAACAAGTGATGGACTGAATGTGGATCAATGTCACACACTCCCCCAGTCAAAAGATCTGGGCCCAAATCCATCGTTTTTTTGCACTCCACACCACCCTGGGTCAGATAATGGCTTTATGCAAATCAGCTCTGACCCTGTTGCCCCATGGGAACAGTCCAGTCCGAACTACAACAGCCATATCTTTCCCAGACCGGAATCAAGCATCCGAGGACCGGACCGGTTTCGAGGTAACACCTCTCTTCAGCCCGGCTAGCTTGACTCCAAGTGGTGTGGAGTGCCTGGGACCCACGTCTGGGCATCCCCAGCGCACTTAGGGCGGCAATTGCAAAAAACAACAAGTGATGGACTGAATGTGGATCAATGTCACACACTCCCCCAGTCAAAAGATCTGGGCCCAAATCCATCGTTTTTTTGCACTCCACACCACCCTGGGTCAGATAATGGCTTTATGCAAATCAGCTCTGACCCTGTTGCCCCATGGGAACAGTCCAGTCCGAACTACAACAGCCATATCTTTCCCAGACCGGAATCAAGCAACCGAGGACCGGACCGGTTTTGAGGTAACACCTCTCTTCAGCCCGGCTAGCTTGACTCCAAGTGGTGTGGAGTGCCTGGGACCCACGTCTGGGCATCCCCAGCGCGCTTAGGGCGGCAATTGCAAAAAACAACAAGTGATGGACTGAATGTGGATCAATGTCACACACTCCCCCAGTCAAAAGATCTGGGCCCCAATCCATCGTTTTTTTGCACTCCACACCACCCTGGGTCAGATAATGGCTTTATGCAAAGCAGCTCTGACCCTGTTGCCCCATGGGAACAGTCCAGTCCGAACTACAAAAGCCATATCTTTCCCAGACCGGAATCAAGCATCCGAGGACCGGACCGGTTTCGAGGTAACACCTCTCTTCAGCCCGGCTAGCTTGACTCCAAGTGGTGTGGAGTGCCTGGGACCCACGTCTGGGCATCCCCAGCGCACTTAGGGCGGCAATTGCAAAAAACAACAAGTGATGGACTGAATGTGGATCAATGTCACACACTCCCCCAGTCAAAAGATCTGGGCCCAAATCCATCGTTTTTTTGCACTCCACACCACCCTGGGTCAGATAATGGCTTTATGCAAATCAGCTCTGACCCTGTTGCCCCATGGGAACAGTCCAGTCCGAACTACAACAGCCATATCTTTCCCAGACCGGAATCAAGCATCCGAGGACCGGACCGGTTTCGAGGTAACACCTCTCTTCAGCCCGGCTAGCTTGACTCCAAGTGGTGTGGAGTGCCTGGGACCCACGTCTGGGCATCCCCAGCGCACTTAGGGCGGCAATTGCAAAAAACAACAAGTGATGGACTGAATGTGGATCAATGTCACACACTCCCCCAGTCAAAAGATCTGGGCCCAAATCCATCGTTTTTTTGCACTCCACACCACCCTGGGTCAGATAATGGCTTTATGCAAAGCAGCTCTGACCCTGTTGCCCCATGGGAACAGTCCAGTCCGAACTACAAAAGCCATATCTTTCCCAGACCGGAATCAAGCATCCGAGGACCGGACCGGTTTCAAAGTAACACCTCTCTTCAGCCCGGCTAGCTTGACTCCAAGTGGTGTGGAGTGCCTGGGACCCACGTCTGGGCATCCCCAGCGCACTTAGGGCGGCAATTGCAAAAAACAACAAGTGATGGACTGAATGTGGATCAATGTCACACACTCCCCCAGTCAAAAGATCTGGGCCCAAATCCATCGTTTTTTTGCACTCCACACCACCCTGGGTCAGATAATGGCTTTATGCAAATCAGCTCTGACCCTGTTGCCCCATGGGAACAGTCCAGTCCGAACTACAACAGCCATATCTTTCCCAGACCGGAATCAAGCATCCGAGGACCGGACCGGTTTCGAGGTAACACTCGGATGCTTGATTCCGTTCTGGGAAGGACATGGCTTTTGTAGTTCGGACTGGACTGTTCCCATGGGGCAACAGGGTCAGAGCTGATTTGCATATCGCCATTGTCTAACCCAGGGTGGTGTGGAGTGCAAAAAAACGATGGATTTGGGCCCAGATCTTTTGACTGGGGGAGTGTGTGACATTGATCCACATTCAGTCCATCACTTGTTGTTTTTGCAATTGCCGCCCTAAGTGCGCTGGGGATGCCCAGACGTGGGTCCCAGGCACTCCACACCACTTGGAGTCAAGCTAGCCGGGCTGAAGAGAGGTGTTACCTCGAAACCGGTCCGGTCCTCGGATGCTTGATTCCGTTCTGGGAAGGACATGGCTTTTGTAGTTCGGACTGGACTGTTCCCATGGGGCAACAGGGTCAGAGCTGATTTGCATATCGCCATTGTCTAACCCAGGGTGGTGTGGAGTGCAAAAAAACGATGGATTTGGGCCCAGATCTTTTGACTGGGGGAGTGTGTGACATTGATCCACATTCAGTCCATCACTTGTTGTTTTTGCAATTGCCGCCCTAAGTGCGCTGGGGATGCCCAGACGTGGGTCCCAGGCACTCCACACCACTTGGAGTCAAGCTAGCCGGGCTGAAGAGAGGTGTTACCTCGAAACCGGTCCGGTCCTCAGATGCTTGATTCCGTTCTGGGAAGGACATGGCTTTTGTAGTTCGGACTGGACTGTTCCCATGGGGCAACAGGGTCAGAGCTGATTTGCATATCGCCATTGTCTAACCCAGGGTGGTGTGGAGTGCAAAAAAACGATGGATTTGGGCCCAGATCTTTTGACTGGGGGAGTGTGTGACATTGATCCACATTCAGTCCATCACTTGTTGTTTTTGCAATTGCCGCCCTAAGTGCGCTGGGGATGCCCAGACGTGGGTCCCAGGCACTCCACACCACTTGGAGTCAAGCTAGCCGGGCTGAAGAGAGGTGTTACCTCGAAACCGGTCCGGTCCTCGGATGCTTGATTCCGTTCTGGGAAGGACATGGCTTTTGTAGTTCGGACTGGACTGTTCCCATGGGGCAACAGGGTCAGAGCTGATTTGCATATCGCCATTGTCTAACCCAGGGTGGTGTGGAGTGCAAAAAAACGATGGATTTGGGCCCAGATCTTTTGACTGGGGGAGTGTGTGACATTGATCCACATTCAGTCCATCACTTGTTGTTTTTGCAATTGCCGCCCTAAGTGCGCTGGGGATGCCCAGACGTGGGTCCCAGGCACTCCACACCACTTGGAGTCAAGCTAGCCGGGCTGAAGAGAGGTGTTACCTCGAAACCGGTCCGGTCCTCGGATGCTTGATTCCGTTCTGGGAAGGACATGGCTTTTGTAGTTCGGACTGGACTGTTCCCATGGGGCAACAGGGTCAGAGCTGATTTGCATATCGCCATTGTCTAACCCAGGGGGGTGTGGAGTGCAAAAAAACGATGGATTTGGGCCCAGATCTTTTGACTGGGGGAGTGTGTGACATTGATCCACATTCAGTCCATCACTTGTTGTTTTTGCAATTGCCGCCCTAAGTGCGCTGGGGATGCCCAGACGTGGGTCCCAGGCACTCCACACCACTTGGAGTCAAGCTAGCCGGGCTGAAGAGAGGTGTTACCTCGAAACCGGTCCGGTCCTCGGATGCTTGATTCCGTTCTGGGAAGGACATGGCTTTTGTAGTTCGGACTGGACTGTTCCCATGGGGCAACAGGGTCAGAGCTGATTTGCATATCGCCATTGTCTAACCCAGGGTGGTGTGGAGTGCAAAAAAACGATGGATTTGGGCCCAGATCTTTTGACTGGGGGAGTGTGTGACATTGATCCACATTCAGTCCATCACTTGTTGTTTTTGCAAAGACCAAATTCCCTGGCAGCTTTTCATTGTAAGGACAGAAAGGGAGGTTTCATCAAGTGTCACCCAAGAGCAGCAGGCAGTTTCAGACCTTTGAGTGAGGAAGGCCAAGCAGGTTTTAAAAACTGAAACTATATGGGAACTTAAGCCTGATCCTTTAAGATTAGTAACCTGAAGATAGCTTGTAAAATGCACTAGCTCCTTGAGCACTTCACTTAATCTCCTAGCGCAGAAGAGCCCCTTCTGCAACTAGATCAGGGCTACTTGACCATCTGTACCATTCCTTGCATTTAGCACATGTGAGCAACCTTCCAGGCAAAGTAGCATATAGGTAACTGCTTTCACAAAAACACATACCCTAAAAAACACATGTAACTTCAAAAAAAGTATTAGCTCCGCAACTGTACAATTTCAAATAGCATTTATAGACGACATCACTTAGCAAACATGCTTGATGCATGTCGAAATTGTGTAGTGCAGGGCCTAGTCCTTGTGCTCTACAGGAACCATTGAAGGGGCTCTGATTAACATGAATACTTATACTTAAAAGCCCACAATCTTCCCCGCACCGTCGAAATTTGTGTATTTACTGATAATTATATGCTGCCCTAATCTTTAGTGTTTTGTTTTGCTTACAAGTTAGTGTCAATCGTACTAGGAAGCTGCGCATTGCTAACCAGTGCCGGCTTTAGCACTAGTGGCGCCCTGTGCGACAATGTTTGTTGGGGCTCCCACCACCTTCCAATGACCACCTCCACCACAGATGGCCTCACTATCACCATTCGACAGTGCGCCTCAAGTCTCCTTAACCACTGTCTCTTAGATTAATTTTGTTTTATAGTGCCACTTGTTCCATTTAAAGAGGTCAGAAACCTTTACATCACACATGCAATGCACAGAGACCATCAATCATCACTGTGAAAATCAGTATATAGGAAATGTTACAAGAGACCTAGGCCTACAAGGGGTAGGAGTCACATGTCATCTATACTGGTAGGCAGTATAGTCTATAGGTTTTTGCACTGGAAAAGCACAATCAGGTCCAGAACAGAATTAAACAAGTATTGGTACAGACTAAACGTCTGGCTTACATTTTGGGTCCCGACAAAAACATTTTTTTAAAAGCCTGCTGCAGTGAAAACCAAATTTTAAAAAAAACATTGTCCTTCTGTATACAATGTAAAATTTAACGTAATGTTTAATTATTCAATGTACTTCTGCGCTGTACAATAGTCCTGCATCCACTGCACGTTAAGCTCTCCATATGAGGTTGGATGATGATATACCATGTTTTTTAGGCAAGATGTAAGAGTGAATGTATGCAGGTGTGCCATGACAGCGCAGTTCTCCATTAGAACGGTTATTATCATTAGGTCTGGCTGGCAGTTGTTGGATCTATTGTTATCAATTCTTGAAAGAATGGGCTTTAGCTCTCCCGGTGCAGAGACAAGCCATTCTTTAAATAATGTATAACAATAGGTCAAAACTGCGTTGTCATGCCACAAAAATGGCTAAAAAACATAGCAAGTCCCCCTTGGTCAGGGGCTTTCCTCCAGTGAGGGCGGACATGGGAGGCCGTGTGCCAGACATCACACAGGCTTCTGAAAACAAGAGACGCAAATCCCTAAAAGCAGCAGACAATAAGAGACTCGACATTCCGTCTATGGCAGACTCGGCTCCGCTTACACATGCGGGGACGAGGAAGAGACGGGTTGTTAGTAGCCATATTTTATTTGGGTATGTGCAGTGGGAGCATGAGTATGCCACTGGAGCACATTTCATTGACAAGGTTTCTGAAATTCATAGGTACTGGAATGCAACAGACAACTTGCAGTGTTAAAATGGTGACACTGAATTCCTACCCATAACTGCTACTGAAATACATTGACATGCAAAACAGCAGTTGGCATGTGAAATAATGCAGCGTTCATACTATGAGCTTCAAATATTAAAATAGTGGTTTTCAAAGGCATATTTGCATATGTAAGTAATTCCAAAATGCACCACTTGCTCTGTATTGCTGAGAATGTAGAGTTAGCAAATTCTGATGTGCATGTGTTTTTCACATAAATAATAATTTGCATTTGCTCGAAGATCTGACATTTTTCTTTTTTTTTTCTTCTTGTATTTATATAGTGCAGCCCTAGCTACTGGTGCACTGGGCACTTTACATAGAATATTTTACATATATAAAACATCAGAACATAAAGTAGCAAAGCAGATATAGGGCAGATGGTTAGAATATTGAGATTTAAAAAAAATTTGATCCCGACCTCTCCCAGAGGGGCAAGGCAGGAGTCTGTGGAGTCGCAAGGATAACATTCTAACTAAGGCTCCCAGTTTTCAGTTTTTACTGATTTTTACAGATACATTCAAACAGGAAACCATCTAGATGTATGTATTTCTGACATTTTTAAACATGAACCAAAACGGAAAATGGGTGGGGATTTTAAAGTTTGTATAAATTCTTTTAGTCATGTCTGTCATGTTAGTGGCTTTGCAGATTTACGGATTGCTGAGTTAATAAAAAAAGGGAGGAGGTTGCCTAATGAAGCTTAATCAGGATGAGATGTGCATGTGTATACATTACAATGCTCATGTTTTCATATGACTGTGTTAATGCATTATATGGAGTACCTATATTGTTAACACACTCCAAAATAAGTGCCTATGTATTCTTTGAATAAATACAGATATATACTAGTTGTAGCTTCATTTGTTCGCAAAACCCCAAATAAAAATGTATAAATTCAGATAACATTAGCAAAAATACGTATGGGTAAATACAGACAGAAATGCCAAAAAAATAATACCATAAAACCGGAAGCCCTAATTATAACTATGGTGTTGCCTTCTATTGATGTATTCATACGAAGTGTATCATGCTGTCTTATTTACTGTATTTCATTAAAATATGAAAATGCTAATAAAATTATCAGTAAAAAAGAACAGTAAGTAACAGAGGAGGGCAGGTACCAAAAAGATGCTAAAAAAGGCCCAGGTGAACACTGGGATGTTGGCGCTTGGAGAGGCGTTTATTGAGGTTTTTGTGGAAGGTAAGTGTGTTAGGGGTGCTTCTTGTGTCCTCCGGTATTTGATTCCAGAAATGGGTGCAGGGTGCAAGGTGCAAGAAGGTCATTCCTGCAGTTTTGCTTTTTTTAGTTGTAGTAACAGCTTGGATTACTTTATTCCCCTTTTGTTTCTTTTGGGACTCCAGATGTGTGCCGTTTGTCTTTTAAGTATGAAGGAAGCCGTCCGTGAACGGCTTGGAGAGTTAAACAGGCAAGTTTGAAAAGGGGGGGCCCTTGGCCCCCCCGCCCGCATGGCGGCGCGGCGACCGCCTCCCCCCTAGTGCCTCTCGATGGTGGGGCGGGCCCTCATGGGCGCGACCCGCCACCGATTGGCCGGCGGCCTCCCTGACCCGGATACCAGGGTAGGATGTCCGGGTCAGGGGGGGCGTGCTGCTGGAGAGGCTGGGCGGGGGGCGTTGCCATCCCCACCCGGCCCCTTGTGAATAAAGAGGCGGGGAGCGCCCAGGAGACCCTTCTTGTTCCCTGGACGCTCCCCCACAGCGTGTTGTGCCCCGTGCTCGGGGTTTCTTTGTTTTTGTAAATTTCTCGTTTTGTTTTGCAGGTATCGACTGATGGCTGGAGAAGGTCGTCACGATTGGGAATAGCTCCGTTGGGAGAGCGTGAGCTGGAAGATCTACGGCGGTACAGGAGCAAGACGTATGGCACAAGGAGAGTCGGAGGGAGGGCCCAGACGGAGTTGAGAGCTGCTCGGCATTTCCGGGAGGGCAGCGGCAAGCAGAGATAACGCCGATCCGGCAAAGGGCTCGGGTGTGGGCTTAACACGGGCTCGGGCAATTAAGTTGAGCCATTGGCCGTGGTGCCGCGTTGTGCTCATGCGGGCGGGGGGGCAAAGGGCCCCCCCTTTTCAAAAGGTCGTTTCAAACGTTTGCACTCTTTGTTATATTATTTTGTTAACTTTGCTAAAATGAGGACAGAGAGATGTTTCCCCTGTTAGCTCGCGCTGGATCCCTGATCAGCACAGCCGGAGGGAGGCAGGTCGCTGAGGTATGCGGGGCGGGACGGGTTTAGGGTTACGCTACATAGAAGTCGCCCTCCTTCCTGCTTTAAATAACCAATGCCGCGGCAGGCCGCATACAAGAATCTCCCTCCGCGTGGACTCGGGACAGCTCGCGCATGAAAGGTATGAGCCCTCTGTTCTCCTGGAATCTTTACCGATGTTTCTTTCACGTGTGGAGTTATGATGAAATCCATCATGTGATGTCAGAAAGTGGTGTGGGTGTTTTAGAACAATCATCCGACATTAAATTGAGGCATCACATTTGTTAACGCCAGTCAGAAGTATTCATATTTACTGTAAATATTGTAAATTGATTAAATAAATTGGCCAGACACCCCCGACCCCTAGATTATTTACTTCTAATTATTTCACAAAGCTTTAAATACTACAAGCGGGATGAAACATTGGAAGGAACATTGGCACTATCTATCCTTCCTCCCTGAAATAGAGACTATTTACTCAGTGGTACTTTTCAATGTTGTTCACAATTCATGTGTGTTGTGAAGTACCGCGAATGAGGTAAATATTGCAAATGAGAACAAACAAAGACAGTTTTAAAACGATCGTAAACTTCGGTCCCGTGTTGCCTTTTCTTATAATAAATCCAATACTGAATTAAAAGCGCACAGCAAAATGCCCGAGAGATTTTAGGAACCGGTGAGACACGTACCTAACACATTTTCACACAGACATTGGTGGCAGTTGTTAGATTTTAATTTTCTCATATTCAGTTTGTCAAAGATTGCGGTAGTGTTTACTCATCCCTCGTGAAAGCACGTTTCGCTCAGCGCACTGACCGCGTGCGATTGGTTGTCAGGGACAGCTGCCCGGCGTAACGCGGAAGCGTCCGTCCACCTGTCTCCCGGAGCCTCACTTTCCCTCGGCAGCTCGCTGCACACTGGAATGGCCTGACTGTCCCTTAGTCTGAAGATCAATGGTAACGTCAGTTACATCACTGGGCCTAGACATACGAAATGACCCTTTAACATCGTGACATCACAGGATCGACCCCTGGTTTGGCACCCCCTTTCCCCCTCAGCAGGCTCCTAGTTGCTGTTAGTCAGCCAGGAAGAAGGAGTGGATAATACATAATGAAAACAAGTGCTGTTTACTGTGACAGTAAATCTGTTCTGCTTAATTGGTTGCAAAGTCGGCATTTTAAAATATGTTGTAAGGTTAGAGCATCTGCTGCGGAGAACTTTGTGTGTCCAGTAAACGTCAATGAGAGTAATGGTAAAATAACTCTGGGGGTTACCACATTTCCTGGAGAAATATATGTTTTCTCTAATCCCAGTTTTAGATTAAAGTAGCGTAGAGGGTTAATGTTTCTCCTACAAAGTTCATCATGTAATATGCAGATGACAGATTTTGTCATCTATGTAGGTAGGTAAGTGGTTAACTGCTTTTAGCACAGAGTTCCTTTTGTTATTTGCAGTTCATAAATCACAACCCTTCTAACATTGCACAGTGAGCTAGGAAGGACGTGTGTCTCCTACATCATGTATCCCTCACTATCTCATGCAAGCCCACTGGCATTATGTGATTCTGCTGCCACTGCATTTTTCGCATAGTTATGGATTTGCTACATTTGCCACATATTACATCTTCTGCTGCATAATTTACAAGTTGTTCTTAGCTCAAACTGATCAAAAGTTACTAAAAATGCATGTTCCTATGAAGCGGAATGCACTTTGCAAAAGCTGACTGTTCACCTTTCAGTTGCATGTTGTGTATTTGGGTGTTAAATTAGTACTTATAAGATAAGACCGTTTATCCAGATAGTGTTAAGATGTGAACATATGACATAATAAAGAACTGGTACTAACCCAAAATGTGCCGCATTATGCTGCATAATTTAGCAAGCCCTGCTACTTAATTTAATCCTTCATTGCCGCATAATTTCAGTGGCCCTGGTCTTAAGTAACACACACAGTTCATTGGTTTACACACACAATTTGTTTTCAATGTATAAGGCGTATGTGTAATGTAAAGTGCTCTGACACCCTGCATTGAGATGAGTAGCACTACAAAAAGAAAATTGTGGGTTTTAAATTGAATTATGAGTAAATACTGGGCCAGAAAAACACATCTGACATTTTGACAGTGCATGCATATCTCCCATATATCGGCACTGAAAAAAGGCAAAACAATGCCTCTCTTAGGTACTTGTAAAGCAATATTCAGCTGTGTGCCTTTGTTTCGCCTCCATTGTATTTACATCTAGGTGTGAGGCTCCAGATAGCTCCCAGCCAAGATACTGAAACAAAAGGAGGCCTAATGGTCCCTTAATTTGACCTTTGTATTAGGCCCAGCTGGAATAACAAAGCCCCCCCTGCTGCCTGCACGTTGCTGTTCGGAACGAAGGCAGGCAACATGCAGGAGCTGCTGAATTTGTTTAGCTGTCTGAAAGTTTCACCGGGACAAGTTCAGCATATTTCAGTGGGCCCAACGTCTTGGCAGGCAGGACCGCATTAACAATGCGCAAACTTTTTCTCAGCAGAAGTCTGTCCAGTAGATGGTTTTATAGTTGCTTCACGGCGAACTTTCTGTTCATACAGTAGTGGGCAATGATGATCAGTATAGACTCACCGTTGCAATAAGGTCAGACAAACGGCAACAACCTCATAGAATGTTAAATTCACATGCGCATGACACAGGGGTGGCTGTAGCCTCATCTGGTGAGCTCTAGACATGCCCTGGGGGGCAAGGTCAACACGCACATATCAAGGGTAACGTCCGGTATGCCAAACTTTGAGGTCCCGAAGCCTCAATTAGTTTGAGCAGGAGTATTCACTTCAAGATATAGTTCTACCGGCTACTGCCTGCTCCACCCATTCCTCCATTGCACGCTTGCCTGCGTTCATATACAAGATGGTTGTAAGTTTTGTTAGGAATGACAGTAGGAAGGGTTCCCTATCGCTATTAGCTGTAAGTCTATTCCAGATCTGGGGGATCACGACTGAGAAAGCCCGTCCTCCCATGGTGGTTCTATTAAAACACGGGCAGACCGGAGGTCCCGACTAGGCGAATAGGACTTGGAGTGCCATTCCGAATTGTGGCTTTATGCGCAATGCACAGGCTCTGGAAAGTTGATCAACTGCCTAAAAAGGAACCAAAGGAATTGTTTAAGCAAGGGAATTGATGCTCCCTCAGGCTAGGACAGAGCTATACCTCTCTGAGGTTTGTAATGGCAGGGACACATGTCAGGGGTGGTTTGAACCATGTCAGGTTATTTTTTGACTGTAGGTAACTTAAGAGCCAACGCTATGACTAGATTGATAAAGGGCTTAGGGTCAATTTTACAGCTCGGCACGTATAGCAATGGGCTAACAGAAGGCTGAATGAAGTTGTTACTATTTGCAGTGGGAAGGGTTCCTGGGAATACATTGGGTGTTAATAATGGCTAAGACATGCCTTGTGCGGGCAATGTAAGACAGGCTTGTGTAATGCAGTTTTCGCCACGGAGCCGGAAACACTAATTGTTTGTGTTTGTCTATCTTTGTATTCACGGCTGGGTCCATGGCGGAGATCTGAGAGGTGCTCCACACCGCAACATCAGCAGCTGGTGGACGACAAAAAAAAGGAAGCATACGTCAGGCACGGCGACGGCAAGCAGCGACCTCAAGATTGTAGATCAGGAGAAAGAGGACACCCAAGGGCTCAAGAAGCGGTGCTGGCAGGTGTAAGTGCTACCCATTCCCTAAGGTGGAAGTGGGAATTGTCATCCAGGTTTTCTTGGTCTTTTTCTGGTTCTTGCAGTTTCTCAAACCTGTGACGCAGGGGGGGAACTCATCGCCAGAAGTCGAGGAGCTACAACGTCCCAGCACAAACAGCAGGCGGTACGCGGGACAAGTAAGATCTGGTTTGGGGGGTCACTCTTATGTAAGGCGGGTGCAAAAGGTTTTCTTTCAGCAGACCGTAAGAGAAGGGTGGCATTGAAGGGGTTAGACATCTCATTCTTCAGGAGAGGGGGTCGGTGCCTTGGTCAGTTCAGGAACTTCTTTCAGGGATTCTTAGCTCAGCAGCCCGACCCCCCCCGTCAGTGGTGATACTTCACTTAGGGGAGAATGACTTGGCCAAACTCGGGAGGCGAATACTCATTGATGAGATCATCTCCACTGCGGGGTGGGTCTCCAGGACTTGCCCGGGTTGCACAGTAATATGGTCTCAACTTATCCCTCGGTGGCAGTGGGGAGGGGGGGACTCGGTCAGGGCGTTGAATCACTCGGGAAAGAGGATCAACACACAGTTGGGCAAATTGTTCCGAGCCCCCCCGCCGGTTGCAGGCGATCCCACATTGGTGTATTTGGGGTGCACAATTCTGCCTGGGAGATGGGGATCCACTTGACTGAGTAAGGGTACGTCCTGTGGTCAGATAATGTCTGGGCCTGGTTGGAGGGTTTTGCTAAAGTGAGAACTTTCTAGGGTAGGATCCCACATGGGTGTATTTGGGGTGCACAATTCTACCTGGGAGATGGGGGTCGACTTGACTGAGGAAGGGTACGTCCTGTGGTCAGATAATGTCTGGGCCTGGTTGGAGGGTTTTGCTAACATGAGAACTTTCTAGGGTAGGTCAAGACAGGGGGAGGCCAGATCGTCGGTTAACAATGCTGGCCTGTGGCGGTGAGGTCATGACCGGTGAGCAGCTATTTTAAGGTCTGAGGGGGCGGGCATCATCCAATGGAGGTTCCCGCCCAGGGGGAGGAGGCCATTGGCCCCTCCTAGAACTTCAGGGGCAAGGTAATTGGTGCTTCAAAGGGGCGCGGGTTGGAGGAGTCATGCTTTCCTTAGGCTGGTAGCCACCCCGCGCGCGCATACTTATGACGTCACCAGATGACGCACAGTAAGGGCCCTACTTAAGTGAGTAAATGGAGTTCACGGCGTGGACCGGGTAATTACCAGGCCCGGCTGCGCATGCGCACATCTCTAGGTGAGGCGCAGCTAGTAGGACCTGACACCGGTTAGCGACCTTGCCATATGGCCAGAAATGTAGGATACAAAAATCAAGATGAGGATGTTAGATTCGGTTAGGAAACAACCTGTATTAGAGTTTTGTTAAGGTTAGCCTCTCAAACTTGTTGACGATATTGTCCTGATGATTTTTGTATAAACTGTTGACCATGCAATTAAAAACCTTTTTAATTTCATATCTTAATAAATACGGCCGGGGGACTAGCCCCCGCCTTCCAAAGATAACCAGGCCTCATGTTCATGTTTCTGGGGTTGGTGTGGTCGGATGGGGGGGGGCGGCAGCCAGTCGCCGACCATGTGAAGGTGACACATTCTTTTGATGGTAGCGAATAGATAATACGGAAGTCCACCATCTTCAGCCAGCTTGCATTATTGTGCATAAAGAGAGGGGCATGTTCTTGCTTGGGCATGATTCTGATGAAGCCTGTAGTGGAAGTACTGGTGGTAGTGGTGGTACTACTGACTGCCATCCAGATTAGAGTGCTTAGAAATTCTGCTTAACTACTGGGGCAAGGACTTTTGTACCTTAGGATTTGCATTTCATGATTTGTTCGGTTAATCTATCTTTAGGAAGAAACCCAGCCATATGCAAACTGTTCGACACTGCATCTAAAGGTTCATTCTACTGATGTAGTTCTCTGCTTAGCCAACGTGTTTGCCCATCAGCAATTTTCACGCACACTTGTTTCCTGAGGTGGTCGAGAGAAAGTGGCACGTTTGGGGCTGGTGGGGGGGGTGTTTTAACAAACAACGACGAGGGAGTCTCGTCTCGAAACGGCGCATTACTAAGAAAAGGGTAGAGCCAGTTTAAAAACACAGCGTGTAAAAGTACACACTGTGTTTTTAAACTGGCTCTACCCTCTTCTTAGTAATGCGTGGTCCGGGGGCGATTGTGTGCTTTTGTTAAAATATTGATGTTAATCAGAGCCCTTTCACGGGCTCTGATTAACATCAATACTTAAACATAAGCCCAGAATTGCTCTCGAAGTGGCGCATTACTAAGAAATGGGTAGAGCCAGTTTAAAAACACAGCTTGTAAAAGTACATGCTGTGTTTTTAAACTGACTCTACCCTCTTCTTAGTAATGCGCCGTCCGGGGGAGATTGTGGGCTCTGATTTACATCCATACTTTAACAAAAGCCCCCAATCTGCCCCACGCTTTAACAGCCACATGCCCACATGCCCCCAAGCCCCCAAGCCCGCCTTACCTGAACTCCGTCATGACTCTTCTGGCTCTTCCGGCACGCCGCATTCACAAAGTGCCTGCTTTTCGTGCTGCATGCTTTTTTAAAGCAGCAGCGGCGTGACTCTCTTCAGTGACCGGGATGTGCGAGCGCTTCAAACACAGCAGTGCGCGGTGACGTCAGAAATGGTGTGCGTGCACGCGCACCCTAAAGGGAACGGTGGTCAGAAATTAGGGATGGGCGGAATTTGCTTAGTCGCTCTTCGCAAAGGTCTGTGAAATGGTAAATAATCTCGGCGAACATGCGGAATCTCTTATTCCGCCGTTCGCGATGCTTTTTTCATGTTTGCGAACACTGTTTGCATGCTCGGGGAGGAATATCTCGCAAACACGCATTTTGAAAGAGTGAACAAGCCAAAAATGCCACAAAGCAGCGGATCGCAGAATTTTTGGCAATTCTGCGTTCTCCGCAAATTCCTTGAGCGGAATGGAATTTAACGCCCAGGCCTAGTCAGAAGCAGCATATACATGGTGTGCATTCAAACGCAATGTACTTAAAGCAATACTTACCATATTCTAAATATTTGAAGCTATAAGGATTTTCACCCAATACTGAATTCTATACTGTTGCCATACAGGAACAAAAAGCAAAGTTCCACTCATGTGGATACCCTGAAATTGTTCTGACTTCAGCTGAGCAAAAGACTGATGAACAGAATTGAGATTTACTGGTGCAACAATGAAAAGTAACTGCATCTAGGTTAGTGTTTGCAGTAATGTTTTCAAAAGTGAGTGCTGTTATCAAAAGGCTCATTCATAAAAGATGGGAAATTATTCAGACTGAAAAAGGCTTTAGAGAACCAATGTCTGCCTATCAGAGATCTCATAACATCAACAAAAAAATAATGAGCACTAATGTGAAATCTACCACTCCTGGGAAAGACATAAGGAAATTGAATAACTGTTTACATTGCAATAATGTAATTGAAGGAAAAGTGGTGACACATGTATCCCATGACAGGACAAATCATTCTGCTACATGTGACATCAAGAATTGTACATATTCCGGGATGTTGCATATAGGGAAAAATTAAAGGAAAATCAAACTGCACATATCTGAGCACAAAAGCAATATCAGAAAGAACAATATCAAATCCAGCATAGCCACACATTGGGGTAAACCTAACCATAACATTAGTCAACGTCAATTTCAAGTTTTAGAAATGTCACCTGAGATGGATAGTAATAAACATATGCTGCAATGAGCATTCATGTGGAATAAAGGATTAAACTCTCTGTAACCAGGAGGGATATGTAGGATAAATTTGAGTAAGCTTGTTTTGATAACCGTTTATAGTATGATTATCACCAGCCAGTGCTAATTATGCTATTCTTGTATACATTCAGTCACCACACATTGAAACATTCACACAGCCATCTTAAGATGGCCACCACACTTGCAAAGCATCCTTTCACATTTTGATTTGTGGAAAATTATCACATGGTGCATGCATCATGTTTGAATTTGGTAGGGACTAATGGCGTGAGATGCATTATCACTGGCAGTATGGGAGGGAGGCTGAATAGGCTGTGTCCAACCTCCATACAAAAGGCTGCATACCCCCTGCAGTTTGTCTGGAGCCAGGACAGGGAAGGCAGGATGCCTGGGGACTTCAAAGATAATTTTTAGAAGCTTCTCCCACTCTGTTGGACTGCTGCTCTGAACAACTGATGGCCAAATGTGTTGATCTGATGTCCTCATGCCTGGGTGAGATGGACTGGGCCTGCATCTCATAAACCCATAGCCCCAGAGTAACTCTAAGGGCTAGTTGGCTGGCCTCCTGTTCTGACAGAACTGGCTTCCAACAACCTTGCACCTGGACTCTGATATCTGTGAGTCTAACCATCCAAGTTTGTGACCTCATTCCTTGACCCTTGGAAGCAGACGTAAGTCAGCCTCTGTGGATACAGTTGGACCAACGCACCTCCTCTACTGCATGGCACAACAATGAACAGGACCAATGCATCATTGCTACAGTGTGAACTGGAACTGCTACACAGATCTACATCACATGGCAGCCTGTCACCTCACCAGCACTGGTATTTTGCAACTTGGTAGCCTTGACAACAAGGTCAGGCTCCGTATTGCAGCCTCGCAGCTCCTCGGAACTGACGCATCACTCTGACTGCGCGACTCATCCTCGATGCCGGACTTCTCAATGCAAGCCCTTGTCGATGTGATCCTAGATGACGATGAAGGGCCTTGGACAGCAGCCTCGCTGTATCTTCGGTACGGCTGGGCTAAGCATATTCGACATGGATCTTCCCATCGCTTCACAAACTATGATTCAAGGTACTTTATTCAGCAGGCCTAAGTGGTTCCCAGTAGACTGCCCACACTCTATCGCAATCAGTCTGAACTTGTGACTTTGTCTTGGTCCAGCATGACCGCATATACATAGTTGACGCTTCGTGCTTTTTACAGCTACTTTTACTAAAATCTTTAAACCTGCATATCTTTGGTTCTACTAATTGGATTTTTGACATTTTGGTTTTGCTTTGTTTATTGAAAAGTACTCTATTTTTCTAAAACTGTTGTGGGATCCTTTTGTGGTATGCTTTCACTGTGTTATTGTTTAAAGTGCTGCACAGGTACTTTACACAAAGCCTGACTGCTCTGTGCCAAGCTACCTGACTGACTGTTGAGCACAAATTAATTTAGGGATTGCTTGTGATTTCATGCTAAGAAGGGATGGGGTTGCTGCTTGAAAAGGGTTTCACCCCATCAAACAGTAACTCAATTTCTTACAATGCTGTGTTGATGTTTTCGTCACATGCTCTATTGGGAATCACAGTATGATGGGTTTTAGCCACATTATCATGGTAATGGTGTAAATGAGTCTGGTTCTGTTTATTTTATCATGTGGGGGTATCGGTATTTGTTCATGGGGTGTACATACTAGTGAAATGGGTCATAGTGAGGAGTTGACACCATTTCATTATAGTGCACCTTTGTTGAGCCTTCCAGAACATTTTATGAAACTAATGTATTTATGTGTTATGGGTGTTTCCCTGAGGAAGGACCCTTGGGTCCAAAATGCATCAGGGCATAGAATCGGTATTCACTCTATATTTTTGAAGAGAAATTTCTGTTCAGCCCTGAACATTACATGTGGATTGTTAGGGGTGAGTTTTGGAGTTCTGCACCAGGAAAGTTCAAAATATAATTTGATTGATCATACGAATCAGATTGATGAATTGAAGCACTGAAAGTATGTCACAATAAATCATATTTAATAACCACAAAAAATTATTTTTTGAAATCATATTTTCTGTGGATATCGGGTATTTGAGAGAAAATGTGCACCGGGGGACTACTCATAGCAGTAGCAGAAGTTATCATTGGTAAAGTTCATATAAATGGACTGCGCACACTCAATGGTAGCACTGAAAGGAATTCTGAAATAATCTATAGAAATAGTAAGATAACAGAGTGCATAGTTAAAACGATATATAGCAATTATTTTTCAGTTAAACCATTAAAACTTCATTCCTCCAGTTCCTCCTACTGAATTTGTTTAGGTTTTGGTGTCAGACATGTTTTTGACTTTTTAGCTATTTTGGTACTTTTAAATGCTGAGTACATTTTCTTAAGTTGAATCTGTCTAGTTTGTGCCATAGCTACCAGGGTTTGAGCTCAGGTTTAAATGACTGAAACCTGGCCCAAATAAAATTAGTGGCAGTATTACTTGTGGTGAGCTACTCTCCACCCCAAATAATTATTCACTTTCTCACTGTTGCCCTGTAAAATTTTATGTTATCTTAAAAACGTTCTGAAAAATGTATTTACAAATATTTTGATAAGAATATGTTAACACCCATGAACTTTGTAATACATATGTATTTGAAATAATCATCACCATTGCTAATTTTTTTTATAAATGTGAGGAATGTGACTCACGCGGGTGCATGTTACAAGATAGCTGCTGCTTCTCAGAGTTCCTGCAATGCTCGCATTGAGGAGCTTTATGCCACATTAAGCCTTGCCAAGACAGTGTTGGAGTGTCTCTTCTTCCTCCCGGTGGCCAGCGCTTTTGAGAAAGTCTTTTTTTGAGGCTCTGGTTCCAGTTTCAGGTCTTTTCTGTTGAGGTGTCTCCCTGCACCGAGCTGACTTGAGTGGAGCTGCTGAAACTTCCTGTCAGGTAGGCGGAGACTTTTTCAGAAAAGGACATGGCTGAAGCCTATCCACATCCACAGCTGGTTATAGCTGCTGCACTGTTGCTTAATCTGGTGATATTTTCACTATTCTCATTTTCTTTGCATTTAAAAGTGCTTTTGATGCTATTTTTATATCTTGCCTGCTAAATTTGAATATGGAAGGTAAGAATTTAAATGCAATATCTAACAAACACAAGCAAACCATTTCTCCTCCACCAATAAAATCCCAAATTGTGGATACTAATGAGCCTTCATTAACAACTTTATTAGTTAAAAGCATTATGTTCTAATACGGATAACATTGTTTTAAACATTAAAAATATTCGTAAAGATATGGCTAGCCTTTCAATGAAAGTCACTGACAACAATATACAAATCCAGGATAATAAAGTTAAAATTGACAGTGTATTGCACCTCACCAAGTAAATTGTGCCAATGAATGCCTTATTACTCGAGTTAGAACATCGCAATAGGCAGTATAACCTGCACATTTTTTATTTGCCGGAAGGACTTGAAGGCAAGACAGTAAGCTATACAGTTAAACATTTCAGAAAAATGTTAACATGATAAGGCTCACGGAATTCCTTATCATCATAATCCAAGCCATGTTTAGCCACGTCAAGTGATTATTAAAGTCTTGTGTCACCATCATATGGTATTGATCCAGAAAGCAGCAAAAGAGTTCCCAACTTTAATGGTTAATGGAAATAACATTGTTATACATCAAGACTTCACCAAGGAGACTGTTAAAATTCACAAAGAATTCACTGACTAAGAAGCTGTAGTTTTAAGTATGGCATTTTCGATCCTTCTGTTATGAGAAGTTGGAAGGATGGTATCTCAAAATCTTTTCATAACCCTGAGGATCATTATGTGTTTTTAGATCAACATTCTATGCTCTCCATGGAAACAAATGACACTCCAGCATGATTCATAGATTCAAATGTTCTTTCATTGTAGCCTATTTATTGATATCTTTAGTGGGGGCATTATCTAGGCAGGTCAATCTTGTATATGTTTGAGTGCAATTCTGATACTTAATTTATGTTTTTATGGTGTCTTTTTTATTTTTGTCCTTGTCTTTCCTTTTTCTCTTATCTTTTTGGTAAAAAAAACTTTCTATTTCTTGAAGCCACATTTTTACTTTCTTTGTTCTTTCTCTTTTTTTCTGCTAATTATGGATAAAATTAACAGCATTAAAGTTGTTTTGTTCAATGTCAAGGTTTAAGACATCCAGTTAAACGAACTAACATTTTTGATTATTTAGTCAGACATAAAGCAGACATTTGTTTACTTCAGGAAACCCAGATAGATGATACAGTTTTATCATATATGAATAAACGTTGGGTCAGTTAAATTATTCTGTCTCCTGCAATTAATAAAAAGAATGGTGTCACTATCCGTTTTGCAAAAAAGTTAAATATTCAAATATTATCAACATTTTCAGATGCAGAAGGTCTTTATTTTATAGCGAAAGTTAAAGTTGATATTAATATTTTTCATATAATTAATATGTATGTTCCAACAATTGATGATCCTAAATTTTGGTCTCTTTTTTCCTCTGAAGTGATTAAATTAGGTACTGTTGCACTTATTATTGGTGACGACTTTAACTTAATCTATGACCCAATGTTGGATAGATATTCTCATCCCAAATATTGCTCCCCTAAGACTTATTTTATTTTAAAATCATTTTCTATATCAACCAAATTGGTGAATATTTAGCATTTACATCACCCAAAAGAGAAGCAGTCTGCCTTTTTCTCTAACCCTCACAATTCCTATTCTCATGTTGATTGTTAGCTAATTTCCCTTTCATTAATTAATTAATTTTCTGATCCTACAATTCATAATATTGATATTTTTGACCATGCTCTTATTCCAGGTATTATGCAACTTCACGCAACACAACAATCCCACTCTCGAATACGCATTAATACGAATATTGCTCTTAAGGACAATAATAAATCTAAACTCTTGTCAGCATTACATGACTATTTCTTGTTTAATTCAGAAGGATCTACTTCACTTATTACTCGATGGGATGCATTTAAGGCTTATATCAGAGGAGCAACAATATCAATTATGGCATATGATAACAAAGTTTTCAACACTAAACATAAAGAATTTGATAAACAAATAGCAAAATATGAAATGCTCTTTATTTCATCACATGATAATAAATACAAAATACAATTACAGAAACTCTGATATGAGTTAAGCTCTTTGCTAAGAAGTTGTGCTGGTATACAAATTTCGAATGATAAGGCTAAATTTCAGTTCAAAGCTAATAGACCTGGGCGACTTTTTGCAGATAATTTGTGTATTAAAAAGGATAACATCCAAATTAATGCAATACATGGCTTAAACGGTGATCTAGCACTATCGCGCAAAGAAATTCTTAATTAATTGTTGGTCTACTATTCAGATCTATACAGTAATCCCTCATCTGTAGATAAGTTTAGTATTGATAATTTCTTGCAATCCTGTGGCCTACCCAAAATTACCGAATCAGTGAGGGAAAAATTGGATTTACCAATTTTATTAGAAGAACTTTAATCTGCTATTAAATCACTGAAGCTGGGTAAATTGCCAGGCTGAAGGGTCTACCTGCTAAATGTTATAAAGAATGCTATCCTTATCTCATGCCTCATTTACTTAAATTATTTACTCACTTTAGTTTATAAGGATCTACTTCAGCATCCTTTACTGAAGCTGTGATAATAGTTCTTCCAAACCTAATAAAGTTCCCACTATTGTATCAAATACCTGCCCTATATCCTTAATTAATCCGGACTGTAAACTTTATGCAAAAATTCTTGCGACCACATTGACGGCTGTATTTGACACTATTGTTCATATTGATCAAACTGGTTTCATGAAAAATAGGCATTCAGGAAATAATACTAGGTTATTATTTAATGCAGTTGAAGCTGTGTCAACTCTACCACTTCTTGCTGGTGTTCTGGTATCAGATGCTGGAAAAGCATTTGACAAAGTACATTGGCAGTATCTATTTAGTACTTTATCTGATTTTAATTTTGGCAATTACTTTATTCGTATGATTTCAGCCCTCTGTTCTGGCCCATAGGCTAGACTTTTTATTAATGGTCAACTCTATAATACATTTTACCCTTTTTAGGGGCACCCACCAAGGTTGTCCCTTATCACCTTTACTTTTTCTCCTTGCCATTCAATATTACTCATTCATGAGGTTACTATGAAAACGTTGGCTTATGCTGATGAAGTTTTATTATATATTAGTAATCCTGATACCTCCACTCCACTTCTATTAAAGATGGTTCAGCAATATTCTCAAATTCCAGGTTACACTTTAAACACAAATAAGACAGAATGTGTTCCCTTAAATATACACTGTACCCCAGATATGCCTCCTAATGATGAAATAATATGGAAAAAAGAAAACTTAAATATCTTGGCATCTTTTTCGCTCATACCATTACTCTGAATTGTGACTCCATTCTTAATACTTTTAAAGACAAAAATCATAAGTGGGCTGCTTCACATTTATCCTGGTGGGGAAAAGTTAATTCTGTTAAAATGTCTATTACTCCATAAATACTCTATCTATTATCCATTATACCTACCCAACTTCCACTTAAGTTTTATAAATCTTTAGACACGCTAATCTCCAAATTAATTTTGAATAATAAAGCACCTCGTATAAGTTACAAAAAATTTAAAATTTCAAAATGTAATGGTGGTTTTGGGTTAGCAATTTTTTTAAATTATCATACACTGTTTATTTTTAAACAAAGCGCCTTTTGGTTCTACAACACATATTTTAATAATGCTCCTTCATGGCTTCACATTGAAAAAAGTTTGGCATCACCTTTTCCGTTACTTACTTTACTTTCTATGTCTGCTTCTAGTTCTTTATTGTGAAGATCTTCAATATTGAAATCTTCAAAATTCATATTAAAGGATGTAGATTCTCTATTTCATACACCTATTTGCCGCTCCTTAACTATATCCTTATGGTATAGCCCTATTATAAAGCTTAATCTGAATATACAATTCTAGAAGTCTTGGATAAATATAGGTATCTTTCAATTAAAAGATACATATCATAATGACTCGTTTTTATCTTTTGAAGAACTGCAACAGAAGTTTCTTTTGCCCAACTCAGATATTTCTAAATATGAGTTTTTTATGTAATTCTGTCGAGGATTCTTTTCATAGCAATTTTCAAATGGGAAGTGTATCTGAATTAGAAACATATATTCAAGCAGTTGCTTCTTTATCTCATGCTGTGTCAATGTTTTATACAAATTTGCATATATTTGATAAAATAACATATATTTTTTCTCTTCTTTGTGGAATAATGTACTCAATCTTTCTTTATCTCAAGACTTATGGAAGGAAATTTAGATGAACAATGTCTCTGGATGGTTACCTGTATCCTTATATCAAACTAATTATTTCATATTTTTTAATTGTTTATGGACTAAAAATATTTAAAGCAAAACTACTAAATTCTACCACTTGCTGGCACTGTAATTTAGCTCCAGGTTAACTTAAACGTATGCTTTTTGAATGCAATATTGTCTTAAAGTTTTGGAATGAGGTTTGAAATGTTATTATAATATTTTTTCATTTATCAGATAAACCTTCATATAATTTGTTGTTTTGTAAATCGCTATTACTTTCAACAAAACTGTCAGATTTAGATTAATGAGTTCTTTAACTTCTTAATATCTGCTGCTCTCAAGTCCATAACTACCAATTTGATGGACGCCTCATTATTATCAAAACATGCATGGTGGTCCTGGATAATTTTTACCAGAAATTGAGCTGATTTTACTATGTTGGGTGTTGTTCATAATTCATCCACTTACCATTCGTTTTGGAATTCAATTGATAACTACATAGAATTATATTATTAATTGCTTTATAATATGTAACAAGTTCAATTTGTTAGATTTTAATATATGGCTCTGTTATGTAACACTTATTACCAGTAGTTATTGCTCCCCCTTCCTTTTTATTTTTTAATTTTAGTTTCTATCACACTACAATTCTCAATTTACAGATGTCATTTTCATCAAATGTTATCAGTGCACTTTTTTGTTTGGTCTATGCTTTATCATAAACTCAATAAAATATTTTGAACTCAAAATAAATTTGAGTAACTTCATATTGTGATCTGCACATGCATCATATAATTTATTCTATTTATATCATGTCATATGAAGATCTTAGATAATGTACACATCTCAGCCACATTGACAGGTATACACATACACTCAAGTGGTATTTTGATTGTACTATAAAATACGATGTTCATACAATGATCACTTGTAATCTTCCACTACTACATGTTCAGAACTGTGCCATGAATGTTGTACTTGTCAATCATCATATTTTGACAAATGACGTATATAAAATCCTGGTTGACATCATAACTAAATGCTAGGGTGATGTTATTCAAGGAATTCTCTGTATCTGCTGTTAATGTGTAGTTTTACAATGCCAACCCAATACAAATGTTAATGTGTTATTGTGACTTAATGTGCTTTAACTGCATATTGGCTTGTCATAGAAAAGCACAAAGAATGTGGAAAGATGTCGAAAGAACAACCATGCACAACAATGCGTAGTGCTTTGCTTGAACTTATCACACTTTGTCAAACTTACTGGTAAATTTGGTTAACAATATTTTATTTTCAATTAAGTACAGGACATATGCACGTACCATTTCTGTTGACATCATTACATTTCAGTGGGAAATGACGGTAAAGCCAGAGAACATCAGGACCCAGGGCAAATATTGAGATGGTCCTCAACCACTAGATGGTCAAGTGAACAATTTAGTGCCCTCAGGTAGAAGTAGGAACCTACAGCCAACATGGAGAGTGCCCCTGCCTAATCTCAATAAGTACAAAAGCCCCAAAAGTAGAGCCTTTAGCTGAATCCCATGCAACCCCATCCCTTTCTAGAAGTGCCTACCCTGAAAACCAATGGTTTAGCAAAGCATTCACCCTAGAAACCACAGAGACCTCACATGTTGCCCAAGCCCCAGAGTATGTCACCATTGCTGTTTTACTGGAGGCCATGAGTAGGTTTATTGCTGGATAGCAGGTGCTCACTCAAGGTGTTAAAGAGATGACATGGGAAAAGGGACTAGTGGGAAAGCAGATTTATAATTAACAAGAAATTAATGATGGTTCTTCATTAACGCAGAATGAATTTGCAAAGCTTGATGAAATAATGTATTTAGAATGCACAAAATTATAAACTGCTTATTTACTCGTACTAGGCCTCAATAATTGCTAAAAGCAATGTTGCTTTGAAAAGAAGCTTGAATAGAAAATGCTGAATGCACATACAAAAATTGCTTCTTGATCACACCACTAACTTTTATATTAACGACAAATTAGTTGCTTATATCATTTCAATTTTTCACACATGTTTCCACTTATATAATTATTCCTGGTACACATAACAACATTTTGTCAAGTAATGAGGTAAAGGCTAGTTCGTGCTTTGAAATGAAAAGTTTAAAATGTGAAGCTGACTTTTTAACCTGCTTATTTTCTTTCATCATGATCTTGCTGCAGAAATGTTTTTCTTTTACTAAATAGATGTTCCGGTTCCTACATAGTTTACTGATTAGAATTTGATATTATAGGATTAAATAGCATCGTCCATATGTGAGAAAGCCAACCTGAAGGAAGCGAACTCCATGTGAAAGCATAATAGTTAACATAATCGTCTAAGTACCATTGTATTCGTGTAAGAAGATGAGGGGTGAGCCTGTTCCCAGGAGAGCATTGAAAACTGATTGGCTGATGGGAGATGAGAAAAGAAACATGTTACAAATCTATGAAATGTGAAGTCTATGATAGTGTGTGTTGCTAGAGTAGGTTTCCATTCCAGTCACATTAACCCATTGCCATTTCACACTTGTTCCCACCACTGTATTTTGCCCGAATTCCTATTTACCCAGAGCAGATTGCATTAACACTTGTGAGAAACTGACCTGGCATATGATGTCCACTAATGTAAGTGGGCACCTTGCACAACTCCAGGCAACTCTTATGGTGATTTAAGAGGTCTCAGACAACCTTAGAAAGCTATCCAAGTGGTAGCTATGGAGAGCAGCCTTCAGGTTTAGTCTTGAAGGAGTGTAAAGCAGCTTGTTTTACCAGAATGTAATCTTGTAGTATAGATTAAATGAAAACAAACCACACAAAGTATTTATACAAATATGTATTTATTATATAACACTCTCTAGTACGTTACAGTACCTTGTACATGGAGACAGACAGACAGAAAGCACACAATACTTGAGCAAAAGAATCACAGTAAATAGCACTTATACACAGTGGGCCCCAGGGGGACCAAACCATATACTAAGAAAGTGGTACAAGAACCATGAATCGAGTCAGGACAATGATGAGAGGGCATAGAATTGCTGGGGACCCAAAGAGCCACCAGAGGTAAGTAGATAGGGGCCCTTCAGAGAGCGTGTGCAGTGTGTGAACACGACCACATGCTCCATACAATTAGGGACCCTTCCCAGTGGACCCTGAAGGAACCCATTGGAATATAGAAGGTTGGAAAGCCACCCCACCTGTGAATACTGTAGCTCAAGTTACCTATCCAAGAGAAGCTGGCTGCATAGGTGTGAAGTGGCGTCGGAAACCGCTGTAGAACCCAATAGAGGACTTCAGTAAAGTGGCGCTGCAGGAAGAGGAGAAAGTGTCTGGAGGAATCCACACATGGATTCTTGAAGAGGAGTGCCTGAAAACAGAGAGAACAGAGTCTATGTCAGTCAGGAGTGACCAGGAGAATTGGAAGACTGATGCCCTCTGATGTTGGGTGCTTCAGGAATGATGACAGTGACCTTGACTCAGCAGCTGCGAGGACCAGTTGATACTGAAGATGACCACGACCCGGGTATGAGCTGACCCACAAAGGATGTTGAGTGATGAGGGGTCGTGTCCGGCAGGAGCACCAAGAAGCCTTGGTAAATGCAACCCACGCAGGAAGTCAAGAAGGTGCACGGTTGGTACCAGCTTAATCCAGGAAACTCACCACAAGCAGGGGAGTCACAGGAGGCCCCAATCAATTAGGGGAGACCAAGGAAAGCAAAGGTGACCCTCAAATGGACCCAAAGGCCAAAGGCAGAGGAGTCGCGAGAGGACCTCAAGCAGCTCACAAAAAGATGCAGGCCATGATGCACACGATGCAGTGTGGTCAAAGATTCTGATCACTGGAGGTGCTCGAGAAATGGTCTACTTGGGACCTGGAGATCTTCTTGCAAGGATTTCAAAAGCCTTTGCAATTGCAAAGGGATACTGTACTTGGTGAGAGGGTAGAGCAGGCCTCGGGAGCTGAGGAAAACCACCACCTGTGTTGCAGAGCCCACAGAGTCTGGAGGAGCTCGGGATCTGCAGACGGTAGTCTTTGTTGTGGTGCCTGCGAATGCAGGGGAGTGACTCCTTCACTTCAAGGGAGATTACTTTGGTTGTCCTTGATGCTTCACAGGCCTTGCAAGGTTTCTGTATGATGCACAGGCACAGACGATGCAGCAGACTGGAAGGGAGATGACTTCAGGCCCAAACGCAGTCCAGCGAAGTCCAGCGAAGTCGAGAGTGCCCAGACGGTAGAAGTGCAGTGGTTTCAGTTCTGAATCTTATCCCATGATGAATCTAGGGACCTACACCCAGGTAAGCTCTTATGTACTCTAAGGAAAGAGTTGGGAAGAGTCAGGGGTCCCTCCCATGGAGGAGTCTGGACAGGGGGCAGGTTACTCCTATGTCCTTTGTCCAGTTTCGCACCGGAGCGGTTTGAACTGGACTACACGAAGGGACACCAAATGTGCCCTTCAAGCAGACTTTCAGGCGCTGACAAGCACACCTACCCAGCCCTAATACACTAAATCCTGTCGGGGAGGTGGTCACAGCTCCCTGTGACAGGATGCCTATTATTCTGCCTTCCCCTGCTTGAGCTTGGCTCTGTAGCAGGAGGGCAAACAAGTGTCTCTTGTTGGCAGCAACCATTTGTGCTGTCCGGGACTAGAAGGCTTGTACCAGAAACACTGAGAGCCTAATGGAGGGCTCTCCCGGTGCTTGGAATCATACCTCCCACCACATTTATGGTGTGGGGGTATGAGTCTAACATGTTTGATACCAAACATGATAGGATTCAGTGCAGCCGTTAACGAGATGGTAATCGCGTGATTACGCAATGCCCCTCTGTATAGTATATGGCTGATTCACTGACAAACCGGGAGAATGGACTCCATAAGCTGCAGGGGTGTCCTGCTCATGCAGGGACACCCTCTCACTTAGAACCAAGCACCCTGCACTCAGGATTGCAAACGCCTACTATAGGGTGACTTATATGATTTAATTGCAGTGACCCTTAGATATAGTAAACCTATATCTTTAGTAAATGGTGCATGCACCAACTTACACAGGCTGCAAAGGCAGGCCTGTAGTTCCATTTTGAATGGTCTCCCATGGGTGTCAGAATGCATGTTTCAGCCCATGGGGTACTTATGCCCTGGGTACATGGGTACCATATACTAGGGACTGACAAGGGTGCCCCAGTATCAAATCTGGGATGTACCTAGGTATTGAACACAACAGTTTATGGGGAAAGCAGATAGACTGGGGTCCTGATTACCAGCATCCCAGTCAGACACGTCAAAAACAGCATCACATCAAGCAAAAAGTGGGGGGGGACCATAGGAAGCAGATTCTACTTTCATGCAACACTCTACTGAGTTTCTACAACTACTCTTTATAGGAAGTTCTTGCTTTGATTTTGATCTGTTTTAGCTGATTTAAATGCTAAAGCTTTATGCTATCTCTCCTTTTCATGATTAAGACCCTTTATGAGCTCTAACTAACTAAATTGTCTACCTGATTCTTAGAATAGGGATTTATTCATCTATAGAACATGAATTTAGCAATATTTTATTGAATTGATTGAGATTAATCCTATTTCAACTTGTTATTTTTAATCAAGATGATCTACAAATAACATGAATTAATAAAGTCCCTTGTAACTTTAACAACTCTAGTTATTGACTTAAATCATTAGAATAGTTACTGAAACTATTTTTGATGACATTTTTTAACGCTCTTCTCCTCAGCCACAACAGCAAAGGTTCATCGCAATAGGTGACAAAGCAGTAGGTGTTAGCCCTGTTGATTGAATATTGTGTCATTTAATCCCTGTCTCCACTGTAGGAAGTTTGGTAGCAGAAGGACAGTTTATGTTATGTGAATAAGAGTAAACTAATTACCCAAAATTAGAGTAATGCCTGAATCCCGTAGCTCAGAGCCCGGAATCTGAAGGCTGCCAGAGGTGCAGTTTTGAAGGCGGTTGCTATGTTGGAGGTGTGAGTGTTGATGTGGTTATAATTGTCGTGGTTATTGACATTGTTGAGTGTTGCAGTTGGATGAATTATTAAAGTTCACATGTTCATTGTGAAGATATTTGAAGAGGCTTGACGTAGCCTAAGATCTGAGGATAAATAGTGATACTGATAAGGTGTATAATATTCTTTGTGGTTTTTGTCTGCTAGAAGATGTGTGGTGTTGGTTCAGAGGTACTGTTGACTACACAATTGAGTTAGGGATTTTAATGAATTGGTTTATATGCACTAATATTATTGATGTTGGTAGAACCAATTGTTAAAATGGTAAAGCTACACTGATTAGGTGACTTCCTGCTGGAATGTCGGAGGCATAAAAAACGTAATATTCGGATTGTTTATTTACCTTTTGTTTTCTTCAGAAGAGCGGGCAAAGGTATTTATTTATGTTTGCTCAAAGAAGCTTAAACTTGTCAAATTTTGTGTATGGTAGAAAATTGTAAAGGCAAGGAATTTGTATGTCGTAGTGTGCTATGCTTTGATTGGTTGGTTGGAGTACTGTTGCCCTGTGATTGGTTGATGATGACACCGAGTGCTGTGCTGTTATAGATTGAAATATTGCGTAAGTGCTGCTTTAAGGTTGGTTTAAGAGTCCACAACTATTAAAGCTTTTACGGGATTGAAGAAAAGAATACTGACATTCATAGAATAGAAACAAGACATTTGCAAAGTTGAATTAAGTTGTTTGACATTTGTTGAATGACTTAAAACAGGAAATGTTTTAAATGTTTCAAGAGTACTGTGAGAGAAGATGGGACATTTATGGTACACTTTATATGACAACAAATGTGGGATTACATATATGTGTGTGGCCTTGTCAATGTTGCAAGATCACTGAAAAGGATGGTCCTTGAAGCTTTCTAAGATACGGGTAATTTACATTAAGAGTAATTGAAAGATTGAGGGAGATATTATACAAGGTGAAGCCACCACTTAGATGTACACCATACAAAGGATTAAATATTCGGGAGAGAACAGCATACACTAGAGATTAAGAAAAGTACCAGGGTAGAACTAATAGAACGATGCGTAATTATACAGATGCTTGATGTGATGATCAACAAAAGAAATGGTTAAAAGCTATGGTTGAAGGTACTGGGCTGTTTCCAGCCATTACTACTGACAAACATGAGAAGTTGAAAAAGAATAAGACAAAGGGAAAATATGATGAAGGAGCATCACAGAAATCAGAATCTGGGAGCGATTCAGGGGATGAAATTCTGGATGCATTTTTAGTCGTGCGTCAACCACCATATGTGACTGCTGTTTCAAATGCTGATAGTACTTCAGCATCTGATGTAATAATGGCTACTGCCCATGTAGATCAACATACAGTTCAGATTAAAAGACACATAGAGATGACACAGCATGTTGTACCACCTGTTCTAGCAAATGTAGTGCCTACACAAATTGAGTATGTTTCTACAGTAATGCCTCCAGATGTTAATGCTTCAGTTGTAACTGCACCAGCTCTCATTACTAAGGGTGTGACAGCCCAGCCATTAGAGATTCTCACAATGACTGGTCCAATTAACCCCATCCATGCTGCCGACGGCCATTGGCCGACGGCAGCACTACCTCGCTGGTGCTGCCGTCGGCCACTGGCCGACGCGGCCCGACCCGTTTTGCGGAAGTGCCGCACTTCCGCAAAACGGGCGGCGCAGCCAACGGGTTAATGATATTCAAAATTCAATACTTCAAGGAGCTACTAGAGAAGAACCTGTAACAGTATTTGTTCCTACATCACATATTCACAAAATGTTACTTAGACACCACAACAAACAATTCAGTCTCTAAGAGAAGGAAGAAGCATTATCTTTACAATGCCAATGGCACAGGGTGAGACAATACTATTTGGGAATGGGATTTTTCCACAATGGTTTGAAGAAATGGCTGTGAATAATAAGATAGTGAATTAGGTTTTCATTACACAACAAACAAAGAGAGAGAGAGACCACTGAATGTCCTGAGATAAAAAATAGAATTAGAAGAAATAATAATAAGATGTTTGGAACTTGATTATGTGAACCAGTACCAAGAGAAGGAGTTGATATATTTGTGTGAAGAAATTACTAGATGTGCAGCAGTTACTCGTGATAAATTAACAGAACTAGCCAAAAACCATGATTTAGATTTTTCAAAAGCTATTACAGTTCAGTAAAGTTTTAAGTTGCAATTGACAGATGTAGCCACTGAGGCACTGAGTTCATGAGCTATGCCATTACATGTCACTGAGTTCGTAAAATGTGTTCATAGATTGAGTGATTTGGATGAATTAGAAAGCAAATGGGTAAAGAAAAAGAAAAGAAACAGATGAAGCAAATCATAAAATACTGACAGGCCCCCAGATGAAGGAGAAGCTTCATCTTATCCATTGAGAGAAATAACAGAAGGGCATATGTTCATGTGTCATGGAGTAGGTGAGATCTTGCAGCATTTACAAACAATTTTACAAAATTAAGAGACAAGCCTGTATAGTGGTTTACACAAGTTGACAGATTCATTAGGATTTCTAAGGTGTTGTGGATTCATTTGAATACATTTTGTTGAATGTAAAGGAGCTGTACAATGGCCACATGAACAGAACCAACAAGAAATGCTTACAATAATACACCATCTCAAGGAGGAGGTCCTAGATCAAATATATTTGGAACAATACTTAGATGCTCTTCCAAACCCTACCAGAGTCTGGATCAAACAACAACCAAACATTACTGTTAGCTCCGCTGTTGACTATCATAGAGCTACTGATCTTAGAGCCACACAATCCCAACCCTCTGAAGTAAGGCCACCTCCCCTAGAATGCCTACACCAGTATCCCTATGTTGGAGATTCATCACCCTATCCACATTCCCTAGTCCCTCCATAGAGAGCAGGCCAACACCTCAGTTTCCCAGTAGAGAGACAGGAAAAACCCCAATGCTATCATTGTGGGGAGTGGGGACGCATCGTGAAAAACTTTCCACAAAAAGCTCCCGCAGCAGAACCAATGGATGTAGGTTATGTACAGAGACAGGTGCTAAGGGTAGAACCTGGGACTGAGATTTAACACAAGTGGATACAAAGTTCTTACAAAAGTCCTGATTTATGATGTTAATACCAAGCTCAGGGAATGGGTGGTTCCTAAACCCAGCGGTTCTTTATGCTTTGGCATCGACTTTCAACAGTTGAATGAAGTGTCTCAGTTCGATACCTATCCTATGTTTAGGGGTTATGACTTGATTGAGAACCTGGGCACTGAATGTTACATGATATAACCCTGTCAGGGTTATATCAGTTCAGGGCCTTACCCTTTAGTTTACAGGGAGCGCCTTCTACTTTCTAGTGGTAGATGGATTTGATTCTAAGGGAACATCATGAATAAGCAGCTGCATATCTGAAGGATATATTGGTATTTAGTTGAACCTGGGAACATCATTTGAAGGTGATACTACTTATTCTCAGATGGCGGCCCTGAGAGCCAATCCTGAGAAATGTCTGTTGCCCACTAATTCAGCCCGATATTTGGGATTCAGGGGGGCCAGATACGTCCCAAAGTAGACAAATTTAAGGCAATCAAAGACTTGCCCCAACCTACTCCTAAGAAAGAGATCAGGGCATTCTTGGGATTTGTTAGTTATTACCCACGTTTAATTCCTTGTTTCTCAGAAATAGCTGCCCCTTTGACTAACCTGTTGACAAAAGAATTCTCGGCCAGTTTGCAGGAGTGGTTAACTTGTCATCAACAGGGGGAACCGGTGTTGGTTTGTAATGACTTCGCTAAACAATTTGTTATAAAGGCAGATGCATCTAGCATTGTATTGGGGACTGCTCTTTCTCAACCTGATGAGGCGGGACTGTTGATTCCTGGGGTCTACCTTAGCAGGAAACTGCTACCCCGGGAGTCCCGCTATCCCATAATTGAAAAATAAGTTTGGCTATCATATGGTCCATGGAGGCTTGCCAATACTATCTGCTGGGTTGCTCCTTTTTGTTGTTCACTGTCATGCCTCATTGGTTTGGTTGGCTTGACATAAGGGTTCTAATGTTCGCATACTGCTGTTGTTCTTAGCCTTACAACCGTTCTCCTTCCACTGCGAGCGCTGCTAGGCCTCCGGGTATGTACGCGCTATATAAATATAATTTTTCATTTCATTTCATTTCACCTTTGACATCTTCCAGGAAATTGCAGGGGGCTGCAAGCTTTCTGTCTTGTTTGATCATGTCTTCATGGACCGATCGTCTATGAGGATGGGGAGTATTGTGGCAGAGGACATGAGACACTAAGGGAAGGATCAGTACCAGAATTAAAAGAGACAATAAATCCAGAAGTATCGGATTTTACAGGAAAGGATATCAGACTGATTAAAGGTGTAGAACCTGACTGAGTTACAGTAAAGCTTAACGTGTTGTATCCTAGAACAAGACCATAACACCGTTGATTGAAGACATGTTGCAGAAAGGCAATTTGAAGGAAAGTCCTTGCAACTCTCCGATAACGGCTTTACTGAAGCCCAATGGTAAGTTTTGGATTATGCAGAATCTCCTAAAGATTAGCAGTATTTTGGTTCCATGTCCTCCAGTATTGAATCCAGCCACCATACTTTTCCAAATTCCATGCACTGCTGAATGATTCACTTTTGTGAGCCTTTTTCAAGCTTTCTTCTCCTTTACATTATATGAGGACAGGTAGTCCTTGTTTTCATTTGTGTTCAAAGAGAAAGTTTTGGCCTGTTGCCAAGTCCCACAGGGGTATACAGAGATCTTGTCCATTTTAAACCCAATCTTGAAAAAGAAACTGGAGTCACTACAGATACCCTTTAGTTCTGTTCTTGTTCAGTATAATGATGATTTGCTTGTGGCATCTGACACAAGAGAAGCTTGTAAACAAGATACTATTGCACTTTTGAATCACTTGGCTGAGGTAAGCTGCAATATTTCCAAAAAGAAATTTAGTATTTGGGACACATTATTGAGAAAGGAGCAAGGAAAGTGTCCACTGAGAAAGGCATGCTATACTGCAGATGAATCCAGCTCAAACCCAGAGAGTGGTCAAAAAGTTCCTGGGAATGTTTGGTTATTGTAGACAGTGGGTACCAAGTTTTCCCCCAGTTGCTAGGTCAGACACACATCATCATCATCCACTTCCATACGACAAAGCGTGCTTAAAATCCTCCATGGTTCAAAATATTTAAGAAGGCATGCAATGGTGATAATATTCAGACAGAATTGGTTTCATCCCATATTTAGGATGCTTGCAGATGAATTGTTGTGTGACACGTCCGACGAACGTAGTGAAGAGAACACCAGTAACACTGAGTAACATAGGAAGATCAGGTGAACCCTTCAACAGGTTGCAAATAGAGTTTATAGAGATAACTGCTTGTAATTGGTTGAGATACATCCTGGTTATAGTATACATTTGTCTCGATGGATGGAAGCCTACGCAACTTGGAGAAATTACGGTCTCACTGTAGCCAAACGTCTGTTGAGGGAATTAGTATCAAGGTAATTATTGCTGGTTTCTCTGAAGTCGAGTTATGGGACTTATTTTAATAATAAGGTCCTGAAAGTGATTCGGGCAGCATTACAGATCGAGCAAAGATTGTGCTGTAGTTATCAACCTGAAACATCTGAAATAGTGAAGCAGCTCTTAAGGTCAGATTGGGAAACATTTGTTCTTCTACATCAATAAAATGACCAGATGCATTACCTTTGGTGTTGATGAGTCTCCGAAACATTCTCAACAGAAAGACTCTGTTTTCGCCCCAAGAGATCTTAATGGATCTTGCGAGGAGACTGCGTGCTGTGCCTGCAAATCCCCTTTTCACTTTCACAGATAATATGATACTCGAATACTACAAAGGATTTGCTGGTGTGGTGCATCCTGTCTCTCATCAGATTGAGGTTTTCAGTTTAAACCAGCAACTAGAACAGAACCACAACCTTAGCCCTGGTTACTGGTTCCTGGTAACGAACCATGTTCAGATGTTCTGCTTAAAATCGAGGTGGAAAGGCCCCTACCAGGTGATCCTCATCACGAAAACTGTTGTTAAATGTGCCGGAAAAACAAACTGGGTACACGCATCGCATATCCTGAGAGTGAGAGATTTGTATGAAGAAATAGTGTTCTATGAGCAAGGAAGAAGAGCACTATTAGCAGAACCCTCACAAGTTGGACAATTGCGAGAAGCAATTCAGCAAGCGGCACAAAGCAGGAGGAGAGACGGGTGCAGACCGGCAAACAGTCACACAAATCCCATTTCCTGTGATTTTGCAAAGTGGTATTGAGATCTCTGACAAAGAAGAGACAACATCACAGCCTGAATGAACTGTTGAGACAGTGGCAGTACCAGCAAATGATTTGGGTGAAGAAACAAGTACTGGAATAAGAAAAGTCACCCATCATGCTGACTGAAGGAGAAATGTGTCAGTTGATCGCACACCACCAACAATTACAGAAGAAACAGAGTCAAACTGTATCAGTGACACAGAAGAACACCAGAAAAACCAAGATGGTCAAAAATTGTGAGAGTACCTTGTTGGAAGTATTCTGCACCTGAATTATGTTAATAGAGTTCTAAATGACCCAGTGGAAAACATTCTTCCAGTGGGATCAGAACTCTTTGTAGCCCCATGTTAGTAAGTTGTAAAACAATCTGGGGGAAAAACTTTGAAAATGTTTTTCAGAAGACTTTGTTAATGGAGAAAGTGAAAAATACTGAGATACAAATGTTTTTTTTAAAGATTACCTAGGTCCATGGTTGCTGAAGAATAGTAGGGTTAACATTCAGAAGGAAACGGAGTAGAGTTAAGGAAGGCTGTATAAATATTGCTATTATTGAAAGTTAAATAGCTAATTGCATTGAAAAAGACTGTTTAAAGAAGACTCAGTGCAAGAAAAACCTGCTTGAGATGATCTGAACTGAACTTTCAATTACTGTTGTATATTTTTTCTTAAACGATCTGACTGCAAACAAACATGTGTTGCTTAAATAGAAATAGATTGTAGGATATTATGGCTTTTACAGTTTTAGTAACAACAATAGTGAGTATAATAACATGACATACAGGTCAATTTCGACACCTGAAACTACTACTTCCACAACCAACATAGATGAGACTAAGTTAAAATATCAATTTGTGAGTACCAGACAAGAAGATTATTCCATTTATGTTTATTCTAGAAAAGTGGCACGTATATACATAGGCATTAGACGTGAAGTAGTGTTATGTCTGTGCACATTTACCTTCATTAGCTGCAAAGGAGGTGATTTATTACCACATACGTTTGTCATATGCAACATCATATATCATTTTCTTTGCTTACTAGCAGAAAACATTTTGAATATTTTTATTCAAATTATGATCTTGTTCTTTCGAGAGTTCCATTAGTTAAGAGCATGAATTTATACCCGTAAGCAAAAGAAATGGACACAGCTTGGTGTTACTTTAGACCATCTATGCTAGTATACCTATGGGGAGAGGAATGAGGCAGGTGTTTCAGCTGTCCCTGATCCATTTTTCCCTGGCAATGGAAGTACTACTGCACTTGGATGTGGCCCGTTGGGGTATCGTGGTGGAGGGACACACTCATGTTGTCTCCCTCTATGCTGACGATGAGTTACTATATGTTAGCCAATATGAGAGATCGATACCTGCACTTTATGAGGTCTTCTTCTATGGGTTGGCCTCTGGCTTTCCCTGGCACGACATTCTTTCAAGAGTGAGACCACTTTTGATATTTTGGTATACAAATCCCCGATTTGCCTGAGGCTAACTATGCAATAAATGCGGGAGCAGTCCTTATGGGTCTCGATGACTCCATTTGATTCTGGAACTGCCTACTCCTCTACATTATCCGAAGAGTGACCCTTAACAAGATGGCGATGCTCCCCTGTTGCCTCCATGTTCACAGAATTATTTTTGCTGCATTCCGCGCACCACTTTTACCACCCTGAACAGCCTTCTGGTCTCCCTGTTGTGGGCCGATGGGCACAGTGTTGTGAAGCTGTAGGTGTTAAAATGGGATTTGGAGGTTAGAGGTCTGGGTCTTCCAGATTTTGCATTCTATTATTTTGCAGGACTTCTGCTGTATGTTGCGCAGTGGAGTGCTGAAGCCCTCAATACTGAAAAAGTACTGCTGGCGGAGGGGGGTAAAGGGGCTGACCTACCAGGGTGTTTGATGATGGGTTTACAGGTGCCTGCTGACTTCCTGGTCATAGTCCATCAGGTTGCAGTGGCATGGGATTGGGCAGTCACTCTGGTGCTCTGCAGGGCCCCTCCTCTAGGGGGCTGTTTTCACACATCTATCAGGCCTTGAATTCAGGCCATAGAATTGATGTGTCGAAAAAACTGGATTGTTGGTTGGCGGTCCTGCCACTGCCCCTCAACCATGAGGAGTGGCAGCGAGCATTTGCACCAATCTATGAGGTTCCCGGCAATGCCCGCTTCAAGCTTACGCAATTTTAATATTTGCACCGCACTAATCTGACTTGTACTAGTTAAACGCTGCATTGCCATCCATTGGATGCACCCGCCCCCCCAAACCAGACAAATGGAGGTTGGATCTGGGTGAATGTGAGATGGCCGAGGAGCGGCAACCACATCTGGTCCACACTGATGAAAACGCAGAATGAGACCTAGAGATATTGGGGAGACATGTTGGATGGACTGGTGGCTGATGACATGCCAGGGACCCTGCCAACTGCAATTTCCAGGAATGCAGGGTCCACTGCGCCCCTGGTGGTGCCAACAGTTGACCCCTCCAGCTCCTGACTACTATTTGGTGGTGGCTTCAAGCATGGATGCCTCACGTAGGGGTTGCACATGGGGGCGGGTTGGCTGCAGTTCTTGTCTGTCGCTGGGTGTGTCCTGCTTGGTACGAGATGTGCCTCCTCTGACTGTTGTGTTTACTAGCTTCTAATTCAGATGCAGCCACCTGTTGCTGTAGTGGGCTCCACAGCATCGTGCCCACTCCTTCTCTCCTCCCCTGCATGGCCCCCCTTGTGAAGATGGTGGTAGTTCCCTTTTGAGCACCTGGGACCCCAGATTTTTTCGATATATACTCTTACCTGACTGCCATGGGCGTTTATATCCATGCTGATCTACTGTTGCCACAGTTGTTTGTTATTCTATTTCTTTCAAAGGGTTTAATTATGGATATGATGCACCTTTCATTTATGCTATGGCTGTGCAACTGGTTATTCCTTTCTGATATTGTTGGGCCAGGGTTGCTGGCACTGGTGCAGGGCTGCCTGTGATATACTGCTGATTTCATGGCGCTATGTGCTCTACATTGTGACGTTTTCCCCATATCTGCCGTCATGTAATGTAACATTCTATGCACATCCTTAGTAAAAACAAGTTTTACAAAGAATTGCGAAGAGAGGAGACATTGATTATTTTGTATGTGAACGGGATGATTATTTCCAGATGCTATCCAATTGCGAAGAGCGTTTGTTATTTAGCTTTGCTGTTTCCCAAGATATGTCATGTAT
Organism: Lissotriton helveticus; assembly: GCF_964261635.1. Classification (NCBI taxonomy): domain Eukaryota; kingdom Metazoa; phylum Chordata; class Amphibia; order Caudata; family Salamandridae; genus Lissotriton; species Lissotriton helveticus. The sequence goes on along the minus strand of NC_136067.1, from coordinate 462,476,550 downwards.
AATGTATAGATGCTTTGACAATGACACAATCACACAGACATACACGTAGTGTAGATAATGGAACATAACTAGTTGGAGATATTTTTGGTGCAATCATACCACCAGTAGAAGTCATACTGCATGACAAAAAGATTTGAAAACGTTCAAAAGTTCTCAGCAAGCTGACAACTAGCACTTCTGGAGCTTTATTAGTTTCAATTAGAGAATTAGTGACAATTTGGTCCATGGTTTTGCAGAATCGACTTGCACTAGACATTTATTCGCAGAAAAAGGTGGGGTCTGCAAGATTCTGAAAGCTCCACATTGTTGTTTTTATATCCTGGATGAATGTAAAAAAATTTAGAATTCACGTTTCTGACTTGAAACCTGAATTAAAACCTTTAGAGACTCCCAGTGTTTTAGAAAATATGGGAAAGGATCTTCTGTTTTTGGAAATTGGTTTACGACAGTTGGAAAAGGGATTTCTAAATCAAAATTTGTGCCAATATTAGCTGTGGGATTTTGCATATTAGTTTTATTTGACATTTTCAAACTGACAAAGTTTTGCATTAAGAGAAGAAAAATTAGAGAAAGGGACTGATGAATGGAAAGAGATTTGGTATTAAATGATCGCCTTTTTGAGGAGTACAGGAAGGCAAAACATTACAAGAGCTTAAAAAAGATAGAGAAAAGACTTAACTGAGAGTGGAAACGGACTATGAAGACTCATTGACAAGAGAAATGTGATGATTAATGTAGCCATCAGATAGGGGATTGGAAGAGCAGATTCATAATCAGCAAGAAATTAATGCTGGTTCTTAATTAATGTGCAGATTTAATGTGCAAAGCTGTGTGATATAACTTACTTAGCATGCACAAAACTGTAAAATGTTGCTGTTGTTGTGTCATTCAGTGTATCTGCCTAAGCTACTTCCATATCTACATCAGACTTTTTACTACCCCAGGAGGTGTCAGGGCCTAACCTTGGAGCGCCACTGTCTGTATCTGAGAAGGAATTTGTTTTTATGACATCAGGAAGTCCATAAACCTTTGCCCTAACCGAAGAGCAGCTGCTTTGACACACCATCTGTATAGTAGGACTGTAGACATCTGTAGTACTTTGAACTTTTTGTTAGAAAGTATGTTTTCTAGGACCTTTTGACCATTATTTGGACTTTTTGTGTTGAAAGTCTTGAATTTATATTCTATGTTCCCTTTTGAACTTTGCAAATAGACTTGTCTCCTGACTTTCCCAACATGTTTTTTCTGTTGCCCTCTCAGACCAAGTTGACGTTTCCTCCCTGGATGAAAGCACTGTTTTTTCCTTGTGCTCATAGCCAATGATTGTTCTGTTTAAAAAATTTAAAAAAGAAGAACATTTAAACTTAAAAAATATAGACTTTTTTGGAACTTATAACTTTAAAGTGTTTTTACTCTTTCCAGAATATGTGGACTGGCCTCTTGACATTTATGTGTGTTGCATCATTCGAAAATGGGGAATGGCACATAGTATATAGCACAATACATTAACATTTTCCTCATATAAACATTATGGGGTCGATTAGGATCGCGGACGGACTTGAGTCCGTCCGCGACCCCTGAGGAGGAGGGAACGTCCGCATGGGCTGCGGCGTTCCCTCCGATCAAATTAGGATGTGACCGCCAGGGTGGCGGTCACATCCTCTATCACTAACATTGCGGCGGGTGCAGCTTCAAGCTGCATCCGCCGCAATGTAAAAAATCCATGCACAGCATTTGCGTGCACAAAGCGGCAGGCACCGCGCGGTGCCTGCTGCATTGTGCACGCAAATGCAGGGGGGTACCATAGGTACCCCCCATGTGCACCCCCCACCCCACCTTCACCCAGGGGGCCCGCAACGGGCCCCCAAAGTGAAGGTCCGTATGCTTTTCCACAGCGGTAAAGCCGCCGCGGAAAAGCATATATTTTCAGACATCCTAATATGCCTGGCGGTGTCTGATAGACACCGCCAGACATGTTAGTGCTTTTCCGCCGCGGTCGCCTTCCGACCGCGGCGGAAAAGCGGCGGACAGATTATCAGACCCACCAGCCATCCTAATTTGGCGGTGGGTCTTTGGAGTCTCCGCCGCGGTTTTTCCGCATCCTCCAGGCCGGCGGACACTTCCGCCGGCCCGGAGGATGCGGAAAAACCGCCATCCTAATCGGCCCCTATATGTGGCTAGGAGCATGTAAATCAACACCAATACTATTAGGTAAAAGTGATCTGTATATAAAGGTTACATCGAAAGTTTTAGGATATGTGGATATAAAAGTAGAGTTTTGCTTTTTTATGATGATGAATAACTGAAGGTTTGCATGAAATGGAAACACTTTTTGTTATTGCTGCCCTCACACTGCAGGGGCTATCCATATCTCAGCCTACTCAATACTGAGACCACTGGAGTTTGAGTTTGGGTTGTGTATTTGGAACTGGTCAGTTTGCAGATTATGTAGGTGGGCTATGGTCACATCCCGTTTGGTGGGGTCACAGAGAAGCCAGTGGTTACTTGGCATGAGCCATGGGAGTTGAGGTTGTTTGCCACTGGTATCCCATCCTACAGTGACTCTGCATACTGGGACAAGTACTGCCCCTTCCACACTTGACCCTTAGTGTAGTAAATGTGAACGATTATGGGCTTCTCAGGGAGTCAGTATAGGAGCACTTGAGGGCAGAATCCAACAATCAACCAATAGACAAAAAGAAGTTAATGTTCAGCCTAGTTCTAATCTTTGCAATAGAGAAAGTAATTTAATCACACCGTTGTAATAAATATAATCTGATTCTATGAAAAATATGCAAGTCAGTGACTCTGGGTGCCATGTGAAGTAGAGTCCACGCCTATACCGCTCCGTTCCTGTTCCATCCCAGGCAATATTCCCAGTTTCGGGTTTCCCCCAGTCTATAGGGGCAATCAGGAATAATGTGCATCAGATTCAGTTGACATTTTGGTTACCCAGTATTCAAAAATGTCGTCAGAATCTTTATTACCCCTTTCTCCAGATAGGTAAGTTCTCAGAAGCCCATTACGCTGCCATCGCATGCTGCCAACCCCCTGTGCTCATGCTGTATTAGGCCAAGCCAGGGGTATCCAAAAAGGATCTGACTGGCCTCCAATAATAACTTGTGACACACAATCATGTTTAGCACACCTCTGGATATCAGTGCAAGGGGTTTGCATGTGTATAGAAGAAAACTTTACACAGAAGGGCCAGTAAACCTCGACCCAGGTGACCCTAATGAAAAGGTCTGGTCACACTTTTAATTTTCTTAACCGCTGTATGCTGCCCCCCACTCTCCCCCCTCTATGTGATATATTCATGACAGCACAGTATTCCACTGTCAGTACTGAGATAATGCTCGCTGTTTCCTTTGCAAGTTGCTATTCGGTCCCAGTTGGCCCAGAACAACATTTTTCTTTGAATATTTTTTACTTTTCGTAATAATACTTCAGAGCAACATTTTAACATTAATGTTCCTAATAATAATTTTAATGATTCCAATACTAAAATACTACCAACCGAATCCCCAAATACAACTCAAAACGTTTACAAACATTATGGAAAAAGTCACATTTATGAACCCTCATATGAAATTGGCATAGCTTTAAATATAATTTTAATTTAATGAATTAAAATAATTGATAGCGATTAGCTGCCAATTGATTAAAGGAGTCATTCTCCGTGGGCATGTGTAAAGCAGCTGCATGGTTAATCAGCATTGAATTGTGACTTAATTTGAAGAAAAAAAGTATTTGAACGGAAGGAAGACTGTGACCTTGTGGTGTCGGGTTCAAATCAGGCCTACATACTCTGCTAAACTCTCGAACGCCTTAGTATAGAAGTTGGCACGGACACTGGAAAAGGTAAAAGACAAGTTTATTAAGACCCCATGGGGTGGTGGTACATTCCTACAGCACCCTTCGGCAATGTAAGAAGTAGCACCCCGAACATCGGTGCGCGACCTCTTTTATATAGTTTAATAGCAATAAAAAGATAGGCGGTTACAAGTTACACATTTTAGGTACATATAAGGTCATTTTTGGAACACAGCCAGCACGTGGGAGGAGTTTAACGGCACTGGTCAGTTAGTGTGAACATTCCCAAAGAGTGACCAGTTGATGCATAGTGCGCATGTGCGCTTGACCAGTACTAAAAATAGCCTGTTGCCGAGCAGAATAGTGACCATGGGTATCGAGAAAGGACGAAAGGGCACACTGACCACGAGGCAGCGTGTTCATAGGAAACGGAAGTCAGAGGGATTCAAAATGGCCCCCGTTCGTTTTGGTCAAGTTAACAGAAAAGACCGTGTAGCTGTGCTAAACGCTAACTCAGGAGCTGCCAAAACACGACAGACGGCCCTTTTAGCGTTTAGCAAAAGCTACCTCATAGTGGACGTAGTCAGAATGTTCATCCTCAATGTTAATAGCCATTATTTTCAATACTTCATCATTGATCAGTTTCTCTTGCTTATCAATAGCTCGTTTGGACGGAATACAGGCTGTGATACATACAGAACATAATGTAGGGCCACATTGAATACATAGACAAAGGAAAAATAGTACTCCAATAAAAACACAGAGAATCGTTAATAATTTCCAACCCCAAGTACTAAGCAGGGTCCAGAACCAACCAGAAAAGGTCCATGTTCCATTTTCTGGGTGGATCTCAGCAGCTATCTTATGTAATTTTGTAATCGAATCATATACAGAAGGTGAGTTATCTGGTACGTACACGCAACAACTACTTCCGATGACGCGGCATGCTCCACCTCTATCAGCTAGTATCACATCTAGAACCATTCGATTCTGGAGCGCCACAATTCTGGTAATTTGTAATTCCTCAGTAATATTCCCTAAAGCGGAGGCAGTTTCGTTAGCGACTGCTTCCACCACACGCGTAAGCCGCCTTATCTTCCTGCTATTCAGTGCAGCTCCTACGAATGAGAATAACCCCAAATTGAAATCTACATATTGTTGTAAAGTGGTATCAGTCTGGTCTATTTCATCAAGATCTACTGTTCGTTTGACCCTGTTTAGTATGAAATCATGGTACAGAACGTAATCATTGTGGTACATGGGAGGAGCAATAAATACAGGTGGTAATACAAAAGCTATATAACACGTTCCCAACCATCCCAATGGTAGACGATGGTATCCCTTATTTCCACAAATGAAATACGTGTTATGTGAAGCTACAAATGCAATTCCAATTGGTGTATCAAAGGTAAGTGTAATATTACATTCACTGCGGCCTACAGGGATTGTACCTTTATTTCTAATACACAAATCTGCTTTTGTATCAATGACTGTTATCATATGCGAGCTCGTCACATTTATAAGTCTTTGATTCGTATATACACGAGGTGTAGAAACATTGTCCGGACGGTACTCTTCCCATTCAAACTTAGTTCCTTCAGCGTGTGGATAGCCGTCTTTGTCGTTATAACATATTTTATTCAACCGAAAAAGTAGTCCACCTTTCGTTGGCCATCGCAGAGTAAAAAGAAGAGTGTACCAAGCATGACAAGAACCATTATGAGAAAACGGGAGAGGAATGAGTGGTGTTCCTCCCTTCTTCTGATGTCCGGGCAACATTCCACATACCCAACAATTGGACGTGTTGGTCATGTTATGAGTATGATGCAAAATCTTAATAAAGCTGTTATTCAAATAAGTCTGCCTATGTCTTTCTTCGTGAACAGGCAGAGTGAAATGAAAATGTTCAGATGGACTTGGAGTGGTGGGCAGCAAATGTTCTCGTGCAGGAAACAACAGTTCTATAGTCCAAGCTAATACTGCGATCACCACTACGGTCAAGACAAACAAAACAACACCAAGAATTCTCCCTCTTCGTGTCGAAGGAGATGCCATAGTTCACAAAACAATACTCTTCAAGAAAACAACACTAAGCGGGAAAAAATAAAAACGATGGTTCTGAACCGAGGCTGCCGTTGATTTGTTCTCCGGGATTCAAGACGGGTGTCGCTACACTGGGCAGAACTGATCCCCCCCCTTGATATTCCCGGCTTCCGTTTCACAAACCTCAGAGCGGTTACCAACCAGTTTCAAAAACACAAAAGGAATCTTATTTCCTGGGGCGTAGATTGTACTTCACTTTATCAGAAACAACGTGGTCCGGGAAGGCTCCCTCCAATTCATCAGGCGTGACAGCTGGGCTCTTTTCTGTATCCAAAATCTTTCTGTAGTCGGATAGCACCACAGGGCTCACCAGATCCGGAGAGACACGTCGGCAGTGCGTTGAATGTATCCACCGCTTCTTGTTAGTGACTCTCACAGCAGTTCGCGTAGCCAGCAGCACTTGCTCAGGGCCATGCCATCTCGGTTCCAAACTGCTGGATCGTTCAAATACTTTGACCATCACGTGGTCCCCAGGGCGGAGATCGTGAGCCTCACCAGTGGAGTTATCAGGGAGCGCCTCTCGAACCTGTTGATGGATAGAAAGCAAATCATTTGTTAATCGTGCCAGATAATCGTTCATCATTATACAAGGCATATCATGTATCAAACGAGGTTTTGGAACTCCCCAAATATTCATAGGCCTTCCAAACACCACTTCGTAGGGTGTGAGGCCAGATCGAGAATGTGGTACTGACCGAATGGACAGTAATGCCAGAGGCAAAGCGTCCGGCCATTTCAGAGATGTAGATGCCACTATCTTTGCTAGCTTCAGCTTCAGAGTTGCATTGTATCGTTCTACTAACCCTGCTGATTGCGGATGAAAGACAGCATGGAATCGTTGCTTGATTCCCAATCCTTTCAGGACGTATTCCACTACTTTTCCAATGAAATGAGGGCCATTATCACTCCACATAAGTTTACAAACACCGTAGCGCGGGAAGTACTCCTTGAGTAACACCTTAGCTGTTGTCAATGCTGTATTGTCTTTCGTAGGGTAAGCCTCAATCCATTTGCTGAAGGCACACACCACTACTAGGACATACTTGAGATTATTACAGCGTTCCAGCTGGATGTAATCCATTTGTAGTACTTCGAATGGTGCAGTAGGTGGAACAAACCCTCCTTTAGGAGTATGAGTCCCTTGTCCAGGATTGTGCTGCAAACATATCAGACAGGTCTGCACTACTCTCTTAGCCGTGCTAGCAATGTCAGCATTTTCCCAAACTCGTGTAAGCAATTTAGTAATTGCGAGAGCTCCAATGTGTGCCAGCCCGTGTGTCATTTGCACCATTGTTTGTAAATAGGCCATGGGTAGTTTCCATCTCTCCATATCTTTACTACGCCAGCAACCCTCATCATCCAATACTCCTTCAGTGGCCCATTTCATACGTTCTGCCTCAGATGCTGACTTCTGTATATCTAGTATTTCTTCTCTAGCATCATGCCACCGCTCAGCTTGTGACTTCACCACATACATGGGGAAATTATTTTGCAGCATAGCGGTCTCTCTCGCAATGCGGTCTGCGAAAGCATTGCCTTGCCCTATTTTGTCCGTCACCTTTTTGTGTGCACTACACTTGACTATTGCAACTTTCTTTGGGCATAACAGTGCATTCAGGAGATCGCGTACCAACTCTCCATGCATGATGTGTACTCCGTGTGAAGTCAGGAATCCTCGTTCCTTCCAAAGTAGGCCAAAATCATGCACTACTCCAAAAGCGTAACGACTATCCGTGTAAATGTTCACACATAGCTCAGCACTTAACTCACATGCTTTCGTTAAGGCTATCGATTCAGCTGCTTGAGCCGATTTCTGGGGTATTCGTGCTGCTTCTACCACGGTCTTAAGTGTCGTGATCGCATAAGCTGCGGAAGTCGTACCATCTGGTAACCTCACACACGATCCATCAACCCACAGTTCCCCATCTACATCTGGAAATGGCGTATCCTGTAAATCGATACGACCCTTTGTCTGTTCCTCAGTCAGAAAAACACAATCATGTTGTTCTTCCTTCTGGGTCTCAGCAACAGGATCCGGCAGTAAAGTAGCAGGATTTAGTGTCGCACATCGCTTTAGTGTGATGTGCGGCGCCAACAATGTTAGCTCATATCCTGTCAAACGGGCACTGGTTAGATGCTGCGTTTTTGTTTGATTCAGTAACGCATCTACCGCATGGGGAACTAGCACCAACAATTTGTGTGACAAAACTATTCCCTCACTTTGTCGTATCGCAACTGCTGTTGCTGCAACTGCTCGAAAACATCCAGGCAATCCTCGAGCCACAGGGTCGAGTACCGCCGAGAAGTATGCACAAGGCCTCTGTTTGTCTCCGTGTGTCTGCACTAACATTGACAATGCGCACCCATCCTTCTCGTGTACATATAATGTAAAGATCTTCGTGTAATCAGGTGTACCCAACACTGGTGCAGAACAAAGAGCTTGTCTCAATTGCTCAAAAGCATTCTGACATTCATCCGTCCATTCAATGGGAATCGGTGTATCTTTAGACAACAATGCCAACAATGGTTTAACGATATGTGAAAAACCCAATATCCATTGCCTACAAAAAGACGTCAAACCTATAAAGGCGCGAACATCCTTCTGAGTGCGAGGGACTGGAGTATCTAGGATTGCTTGAATTCGATCTGGTGTCAATGCACGGCCCTCCTTAGACAAAAGATGACCGAGGTAGGTCACCTTTGGTCTACAATATTGTAGCTTTTTCTTCGAAACTTTATGATTATGTTTGGCCAGGAAGGAAAGCAAAGAAAAGGTACTCTTCTCACATTGTTCTGGCGTGTCTGCAGCAAGTAAGATATCGTCTACATATTGAATGAGAACCACTCCCTCTTGTAAGTCAAAGGAATCAAGCTGTCTTTTTAATGCCTGACTATAAATGCTAGGACTTTCAGTATAGCCTTGAGGAATTCGACAGAATCTGTACGATTTATTATTTAATGTAAAGCCGAATAGATATCGACTGTCAGGATGTACAGGGATCGAAAAGAAGGCATTCTTCAAATCGATAACTGTAAAAGTAGTTGCCGTCGATGGAACCAACGTAAGCAACGTGGTGATGTCAGACACCACCGGGTACTGAGGCACTACTATCTTGTTTATTTCCCTCAAATCAATGATGAAACGGTAAACCTTAGCATCTGTATCTCTTTTAAGAATCGGTAAAATTGGGCTATTGCAAACATTGTAGGGGACTTCCTCAACTACTCCTTCCAAAATCAAATCGTTCACAATGTGCATCAAAGCAAGTTCTCCTTCTCTGGAAATCTTATATTGTGGGACCCGTGGTAGAGATACTCCCTCCTTTACAGTAATACGTACTGGAGGGATTACCATCTGCCCCACATCCGTGTCAGAAGTGGCCCACAACGTGTTTGGTAAGGAGGCCAATACTTCAGATTCATGGAGAAAACACACTCGCTCAAAGTCTGGGTAATTCTCATTCAACACAACTCGCACTCCTTCTGGGGCACAGCGAATAGTAGCTCGAAAGTATTTTAACATATCGAGTCCAATAATATTATCTGGTGTATTTGGAGACAACAAAAAGGGACATGGGGCAGCAAATTTATCAACATGAAATGCAACTGGTTGAGACAATGGGCTAGAAGTAGGTGTTCCATCGAACCCTATTGCTGTAATTACCTCGCCAGACAGGGGAGCCCTTGGAACCAAGTATTTGGACAAAGCGCTACGAGTAGCTCCTGTATCGACCAGAAATTGATCAGTGGAACCCAGAACATGTGCTTCTATGTATGGACCCCTTTGATCAACTGGTACCTCAACCGATTCCACACCCCATCCTACGCAATCCTATGCATAATGCTCATCCCGTGGTTCAGCAGGACCACCCTCATTTATCTGATATTGATTGCGGTTATCAAACGTATTATAATCAGACTGACCACGACCCCTTGCTCCATATCCTCCACGATCATTCGTACCATAGCCTCCTCGATCATTCGTGCCATAACCTCCTCTTGACCCTCCATAATAATTCCTAGACCTTCCACTTCCTCGTCCCCTCAAATTACGCTGCTCTTGAAACACCGGACAGTCTGCAATCCAATGCCCAAACTGTTTGCAGTATGCACATTGATTCACAGAAATGTCAGAACGAGGGGGAGGAGCATTACTGTATGATCCTCGCCCTCCTCTGTTATTTCCTCTCGTAGCCTGAACCTGGGCTAACATTACCTTCGTCTTCAAATCCTTTGCTTTCTTTTCACTACTTTCTTTTGCCTCTAATTCCTGTCTTTCATAATATTGAGCCATAGTCAATAAAGAAGCAGGGGTTGCTGTGGTCCATGAACTTTCACTCGCTTTCAATCGTTTCGCAATCTCCGGTAGGAGATTAGCCACATACTTATCAACGAATAAATGCCTGCCAGTATCTTCTGTCAATAATTGACCACTGTAATCATGGAACGCTTCCTCGAAGCGAGAGAAAAAATCGGAAACTGATTCATCCGCTTTCTGCTTACAAGAGGCTAATATAGTCCAATCAATCTTTTTAGCGGGAGCAAGAGTCTTTAGTTTTGTTAGTATGGCCCCTGGAAGGTCTAATATTAATTGACACGGCTTACATGCTGGTTCTCTATCTAAATCAGCCTGAACAAGATCTTTCCAAGTGGCCCCGAGAGTCGTGAGGTCATCAAACCTACGAATCGCTCTCCACATATCAGGGGGCAATATCAACCCGAAAAATAGATCAATATCAACTAACGTCATGATACATGAAGAAATTGCACTTTCAACATTTTCATAAAAAGCCGCAGGGTTTTTACGGGGATCAGGTAAAGCATTCTTAAGCGCCATGACATCTGCTCTATTCCAAGGCGTATAAACCCAATTATATACAAAATACCCTTTCGCGTCTTTGGATCTTTTATCATCATCTGTGCCATCCCCTTTATGAGGGACATATAAAGGCGCAGCTTCTCGCATAGGTCTAACATTAATCGCAGCGATCTTATCTGTTTCAAAGATAGGGCATTCTTTGGATATCCCCGTCGCTCCGGACGTAGACGAATTCTTCGACTTTTCCAACTCCCGTAGTCGTGTTGCCTCATTACGCAGTTCAATCAAACGCTTGAAGAAGTCGTCCGCATCTGAAAGAACAAAAAGACCTTTACGAAAATTCTCACGATCCTTGGATATCTCCTTTGGTTCTAACTCGAGAGAATATTTTCTATACCGCTCAACAACTTCATCTCCAAAATGATCTAAAAAATACAGTCGTTCCTTATCAGGCCACTGTTCCATTTGTTCAGTAACGTCAGAAACAGTAACAGTATTAATATTTAGTTTTCGTGCAAATGAACGTAATTCCGCAGCTCGTTCCGCATGTAACCTGGTACGCTGTGTTCGATCACTATCCTCGTCCGAGTCCTCGTTCGGAGCCGTAGGTACGACGTACGGAGGCGGACAACGATCTAGTAATGAAAAATCATCTGTTTCATTAGTAAGGACTGGATAAAAAGGACGCCTGATAGGGAATTGACCATTAACCTGTAAATTGCGTTCTCGTCTCTCCCTCACTTTCTTTTCCTGTAATTCCTTCTCCTGTAGCTGTAAAGCTTTGTCATGTGCAGCCTTCCGCTGCACTTTCTCCGCCAAGGCTTCCTCACGCTTCGCTCGTTCACGCACCTCTTTCTCCCACATACGCACACAATCAAACATATCTTGTCTAGACCTTCGCTGAAACAAACACTGCTCTACATACTGTACCTTTCGAAGGTCAAACGACCCATATAGCGGCCACTGTAATTCACGATCAGTCTTAGTATACTTATGCCATAATGTACTATACATTATAGGTGGAATACCGAATTTGACATACATTTCACGATTTGGAGTCCCCTCTGGGGGAGCCGGCTGCTTTTCACTTAATCGATAATTGGTACCATTTTCAGAACAGCACATCCTACGGAGTGTGCTAAAAACAGGCATGTTCCAAAAAGTACTACGAAAATGTGATACTACAAAAATGTCACCTAACGCGGTGTACCGTTCAAATCAAATAAATCAGAGAAATATCCCTACATGCCTGCCTATGTGAGGTGCACTTCACATATTCAAATTCAAATTCAAAGATTCAAAACGTTAGCTAACAAATTCAAATTCAAATTCAAAGTTTCAAAAAGCCACAGTAAGTGTCAGTAGACTACCTCACCGCTCAAAAGCTTACCAAATATTTTCAACCGTCCAAAGTCCAACTGCCAAGTTCTGTGGTCAAATCAGCCAAAACGGCACATCACGACAATCCAAGATCAGAATCTCAGTCGAGGACCGGCGCCACCTGGGAGGTCAGATCGGAAGGAAGGGAAAACACACCGTGGGTGCCAAGACTCGGGTCACTCAGTGGCAGCGTACGCGTCCATGGCGAGTTTCCTGACCTTCGTCACGACCTCTCCTTCGGGCATCCGAGTCACCGATGAGTCCCTTCGTGGTCGCCAATTATCGTATCGGGTTCAAATCAGGCCTACATACTCTGCTAAACTCTCGAACGCCTTAGTATAGAAGTTGGCACGGACACTGGAAAAGGTAAAAGACAAGTTTATTAAGACCCCATGGGGTGGTGGTACATTCCTACAGCACCCTTCGGCAATGTAAGAAGTAGCACCCCGAACATCGGTGCGCGACCTCTTTTATATAGTTTAATAGCAATAAAAAGATAGGCGGTTACAAGTTACACATTTTAGGTACATATAAGGTCATTTTTGGAACACAGCCAGCACGTGGGAGGAGTTTAACGGCACTGGTCAGTTAGTGTGAACATTCCCAAAGAGTGACCAGTTGATGCATAGTGCGCATGTGCGCTTGACCAGTACTAAAAATAGCCTGTTGCCGAGCAGAATAGTGACCATGGGTATCGAGAAAGGACGAAAGGGCACACTGACCACGAGGCAGCGTGTTCATAGGAAACGGAAGTCAGAGGGATTCAAAATGGCCCCCGTTCGTTTTGGTCAAGTTAACAGAAAAGACCGTGTAGCTGTGCTAAACGCTAACTCAGGAGCTGCCAAAACACGACAACCTGGCGGATCTAGATTGAGGTGAGCTATTTGCACATCGGGCAACTGCCACCACCTCTCCTTGCACTCCTGCCATTGCACGAAGATGTGGATTGCCCGCAGACAACAGACAGATAGAAGACAGAGACTGGAACTTCTTTAACAGTATACTTTTCAATATGTAAGTATAATAATGTATTTATTGTACAGTTAGTTAAAACCTTTACAAAAATGATCATCTCTTGTAAGACTGAAAAACGTCAATTTAAGAGGCTAGTAGCCACAATTAAGAACACAGTTAAAATTGCAAATTTTCAATGTGTATAATGATGTTTTTCTCTCCATAAGTGTCCAGAATTTGTTTTAATTATTTTACACCTCCTCCCAATTCACCTAACCAGCTTGTAATTTTTAGATGTAAAACTTGAAAAAGCAGAAAGCAGATAGAATATGGTAGAACAATGAATGCGCTCTTTGTCGACACTGGCAATAGTTTGTTTCTCTGTTCTCCCTTATCTGTCTTTTTTATTTTAGAAGTGGTGTTCCACTGATTAGTACTGCTATGTACTCTAGCACTCTCACAAGAAAGTCTGCATATGTGGCAGTTTCTTGTGATGCACGATCTTCAAGTATGACTGGGCTTATTTCTTAATGACTGTTCAGTACAGACGAGTCACTTTGTTGCACAAAAAGAACAGTTCACTTTAGCACATCCCAAATCCAGATGCATAGTTTAAGATCTGAGGCTTTGGGCACTTTTGCCTTATTGTAGAGTTTGATTTGTAGCTAGGTATGATATAAAGTAAATAAACTGGAGAAAATGGGTATTGTTGAATGATGTGAAATGCAAACTCCCTTTAATACTCACAAAATAACGTCATCTTGTCCTGGAGGGCAGGAGAAAGTGTGTTTCCAGTGCGAAATAGCCGATAAAAGACCCATATTAAATGTGATGTGGAAGGACAGAAGGGCAAGCGAGTTTCCTGTGGAGTAAAAAGCTGTTCCTGAAAAGTGCAAAATGTCCTGTAAGCCTTCTTCGGTAAACAGATTGTGTTAGGAATTTAGAGGCCTTAACTTCGAAATATTGTTAATCTCCGAGGGTAAGACTCTGGAAGTCTGCCACTTACCAGCCCCCACTCCCCCCCCAAAAAACTCTACTTCAAATAAATACTTACATTTTCCTGCCTGGATGTACCATTGTTTCAATGAAGTTTGTGCAAAAGGGACCGTCACATTATACTGTACTGCAATGCAAGGATGCCTACGCCCACTGCAAGCATGCCAGCTGCTTCTCAGACTTCCCTCAGTTGCAGTGCACCCTTTTTCAAAGGCAACTATCTCTAGTACCCCTGCTGCACTCTCATCCATAACGTCATTCATTAATGTCATTTGAGGCCCTTTGCCACTAAACAAAACTCTTTTCTTTGTCACCAGCTTTCTACTTTTGTTCCGACTGGGAAAAAGATCATCCATAAGGGCTTTTTGCTTCTTACACAATCCTATGCAAAAATGCATACATTTCCAACACTGGGAACGAAATTCGAACGTGAATTTTTATTGCGTTTATTTCTATCGAGTGGAGGAGGGAGAGACGCAAACGTGTCAGCCTGTTACATCCTAGAAGTTCTGTCACTGAATGGCTACGTCACCATTGGTGCCACATTGTACGCTTGATTCAGATTGGTATTTTAAATAGAAAACGAAAACTTTCAGTTAGAAGGGGAATTAATCAGTACCTTAAACAGAAACTGTGATATCTACACATTTGATTTGGATCTATCCAAGTGAAACTGCACGTAGAAAGCAGAGTTCACTCCACACTGCAGCTTCAAAAGTAAAATGTGCTCTAGTTTTATAGTTGCCTACCACAGTGCCATTATCGGGTGATTACTGCAAAGGCTATCAGCGAAGCAGTACCATTGACAGTCACTGTATATACCACAATGCAACCTAATGACTTTTCTGAATCGTGATCTCTGATTTGTGTCAGCTCTTCATGAGAAAACTATTCCAAGCATTGACTTCCTGCCTGGGACATCAGGCTGCAGGAAATTGCAATTACAATGTGTGTGCTGCCTAGAGTGACCTTCGGATTGAACATTTTCCCAGGAGTGACTGGGATGAGGTTGCTAACTTGTCAAGACGTGTCCTTTAAATAATATCTTTGCCTCACATGTTGCCCTTTTTTTTAGTGTTCTGTTATCTGCATTGAAGCCATTATGATCGCAAGGTGTTGTGCCAGGGAGGTTTCATCAATTCCTTAGAGTGCTTCTGTTTTTCTTGAGGTTTTCTCTTTGATTTATGAGGTGCAGCTCAGATTAAGCTATGGGTTATGCCCCAGAGGAAAGCTAGCACTGACAGCATAATCTAACTGAAGCAAGGCAAACTCACTGATATCAGAAAAAAAATCTAGGATGTATTTTATCAGCTTTATGTCTACAACAGCAATTTTTTTTTACTTGTTCAACACTTTCTCTGGGGAAAACTGTGAATTGATCCTCAGTATCTTATTTTAATTTAGAAAGATAAAACATGTCACACTGCGCTGGGGATAGCGTTTTTCAAACATAAATCTCAGACATTTGTAGCCGAATTTACCTAGAATTTCATAATTATCCAAAAAGAACCATTGTCTTAAATGTAAACAAACCAGAAGCTTTTGTGTTATTGTGTTTATGGCATACCTCCTGGGAAAACAACGCTGCTCTATTGAGCTGACCTTTGTGAAATTGGCTTTCTAGGAAGGCATCTGAAAGTTGTCTAGAATGCAGCAGTGCTATTTGTAATTAAGGAGTTCACGTATCCATCTACTCATGCTTTGTTTCTCATTAAACGGTGAATCCATGCAAGGTCAGTAAAATAGGAATGCTACTTTGCTTAAAGGGTGTGTATTGCTTTTAAATCACGGCAGACAGGTCTGATACCGTAAAAAGACAACTGGTACTGAAGAGCTTTGCATATTTCCTGTTCCTTGTTGTCATCCCCATTAAAGACTGGAAAGGATATCCAGTGTCTGATGGCAGTGAAGCAATCAGACGTGCTTGCAGGCAGTAAATCAAAGAGATATGATGTAAAATAACACGATATTTCCCGAGCGCTCGTCATGCTCATTAATTGTAATTATTTTTATGAGATTGTTTTTAGCCATTTACAGCCAGTCTACTGTATAGTTGAATTGCTGGTTTTTTGTGTTATATAGCTATTTTTGGTCAACGGTGGGGCTCATTTGTTCTAACTTTGTTTATCTGTTTACTTAGCCAACCCGCCTTGTACTGCTCCACCTATCCCTGTCTCCCAGGAATTGTGTGATTCTTTGGCCTCTGCGTTTGAGGAGAAGATTAGGACAATTTTGAACGGACTACAGATTTCTGCTCATTCCACGTCCTCCTTGTCTCCCCTTGCAGAGTCCCCCCTTATGGCGGCGTCTGGGAAGGATGATAATCGGGAGGGCCTATCTCAGCTGTCCTGCTTTGGAAGAATTCTGTCTCTTGGCTAATGGCGTATCTTCAGGATCACCACTTGATCCTATGCCTCACAAGATCTGGAAGGCATTCCAAGATGAGCTGTTTCCTCCGCTCCATACCATCTGCTGTCAGTCACTGAGTACAGCAGTAGTCCCATATAGCTGGAAGTTGGCAATTGTTACACCATTGCTGAAGAAGGCTTCTTTGGACCCTCTAAGTCCGGCCAACTACAGACCCATCTCGCTTTTACCATTCATAATAAAAGTTGTAGAGAAGTGGGTCACCAGAACATTATCCAGCTTTCTGGAAAATAACTCCTGCCTGGATACATCGCAATTCGGCTTTAGGCCGGCCCACGGCACTGAGGCTGCATTGGTCACCGTATTGGACGATCTACGAGCGCGTGTCGACATGGGCAAGTCAGCATTTTTAGTGCTGCTTGACATGTCGGCAGCGTTCGACACGGTGGACCATGCAGTACTATTGAGCCGTCTTCAGAGTACAGGAGTAACTGGCTTGGCGTTGAGATGGTTAACATCTTATCTCAGCAACAGACAGCAGGCAGTGGCATTACCACCTCTTCGATCTGCCATACAACAAGTGAATCAGGGCGTCCCCCAGGGATCGGCGATCAGTCCGATCTTGTTCAATCTGTATCTTCGACCCCTGGTTGACCTGATAAAGTCATTCGGCATATCCGTCATCAATTATGCCGATGACACTCAATTGATTTTTTGATTTGAGGGCTCTAAGGCAGTATCTAAGGACACCTTCCACTGCTGTATGTCAGCAACAGCTGAGTGGCTGCGAGCTAACTCGCTTCAATTCAATGGATCTAAAACGGAGGTTCTTCATTGCTCCCTAGACCGTACCCCCCGTCCGCTTCCGGACGATTTCTGGCATACATCCATCTTAGGTACGGTAGAGGCGGCTGAGTCGGCCCGTAATCTGGGAGTTCTATTTGAACCCAACCTGCAGCTCGATGCCTCTGTGAATAGGACTACGGCGGCTTGCATGGGCTTACTCCGTGCCCTATGTAGGATCTTACCCCTCCTTCCCATAGAGGCCAGGGCAGAGGTAGTGCGCAGTTCTATTCTTAGTCGATTAGATTACTGCAATGCACTACTTCTGGGAGCCCCCAAAACTTTGATCTTAAAGCTGCAGAGGATCCAAAACATGGCGGCCAAATTGGCTCTATCCCGCCCTCGCTCTGCCTCTTCTTCTGGCGCACTGGCTGATCTTCATTGGTTACCCGTCCAACAGAGAATTTCCTTTAAGGCTTTATGCCTTGTTTTTAAGGCTCTGCATGGACAGGGACCGATACCGCTCCAAAATCTTTTTTCCTGGTACCACGCTGCCAGACCTTTGAGATCCTCCTCCGCGTTTCTAGTGACGGTCCCTAGGATCAATAGAGTGAGGATGGGTGGCCGTGCTTTTAGCTTCACGGCCGCTACTCTTTGGAAAACCTCCCGCTGACGCTGAGGAGTAGACAAGATCTCACTTCCTTTAAAAAGGATCTCAAGACCTTTCTGTTCCCCAGAGTAATGTAATTGTAGTTTATCTGTAGGAATGATGTGGTCTCAGCGCCAGGATACCCTTCGGGTGGCAGACGCACTTAATAAGCAAATAAATACATACATACATCTCTGGCACTTATACGGAGCCTGTCAGAGCTCACATGCTTGTCTACCTGCTTTACGGGCTAGGGCCCTAGGCCCTTATGCAGTAGCATTAATGACACGGATACATGGTTAAAGTATCTAGAACTGGCCTAGGGCACATTCATCCGGCCCCATTTATTGGCAGGGTCACCTGACCGGTGACACCTGTGATGTATGGGTGTGGGGTAAGTGTGGAAGCCAGCCCTCAATGAGTGGCTGATGGAAATACAGTATTTTAGAAACACTAGACCATGATCAGCAGTCACTACATCCCTTACAAACATTATTAAAAATGGGACCACGGACCCAACCTGTGGGTGAGAACAAAATGACAAAGACAAAACTCCACTGATTCTATTATGGTTGCTTGCAGGACGGGACACCACGGCATGCCTTTGTTGGTAAACCAGACTACCCTGGGCACGAATGGCAGTGTGGATGAAGTCCGGACGTCTCACTGGCTAGTCTAAGTTGTCACAGTCTACATGGGTCCTGTGTGTCCTGTCCCACCTGATCTCATTATGTGGAAGTTTATTTACTACATTTGCTTTGAGGGTGCCTTTGGAGCAATAGTAGAGTCTGCTGCTATGTCTTCAAAGGTTCCCTTACTCCATGGATAGCAAGCCTCCAAAGACAGACGAAGTCAATGCGACTGTTGAAGAGTCTTCCTCGGATGCTGCGGTGCTTCCAGCTGCCCAAAGGTGGACTAACTTCAGACTTCCATCTCTTACCAGGATTCCCTTCTCACGGGAATCCCCTGAGGCCTTTTTCACCAGGATTCAATGTGACTGGCTGGACTGTAAAGTATCCCTCCCATTCTACGCCATAGGGCCATGGAGGATTCACCAACAACACCACATCTAAGTCACTCGCTCTGCCTCGAGGGTGATTGTTTTAAGGTCGGTGTACTCTTGGCATCCGGACTTCGGTACACAGGCATATACAGGATAGTCTTTGAGGTGACCCAGCCTCCATGCACACTTTTGTTGCTTCCTGATACCTGTTATGGAGTGGCTGGAGACACATCTCTCTTGGCAGGACTGCTCTTTCACAGGAATCCCTTGAGGCCCTTGCCCCTGGATTGCCACGGGACTGAGTGGGCTGTGTGGTGTCTCTCACAGGCCATGCCAAGGGGTCACTGATGAACTCCCACCAGGGCCTACTTCAAGCCTCACAAGCAATCCCAGTGGTGGATGGTCCAATGGTTGAGAGTGCTCTCACCAGCAGGCGCTAGTTGGATGGTTTCTTGGTGGCCAGCCTCCCACAGCACCAAAGATGCCGCGCTGACCTCTGGGTGTTTCATTGGCACATGGTCCCACTCTAGATGTTCGGTGCTCCTTGGATGTTGATGACACTCATAGTTATTAGTCTGTAACTTGTGGTGCAACAGATATCTTCTACACACCTTTCTCTACTTCCTTTATCATCTTCACACTCTAGTGTTGTGGCCTCATGCCACCCACTTCTTATCCTTTCTCATCTGGGTTTCCTTCCCTTTATCTCATCTTCCTTTTGACCTGGCCTCTGCATGTGACATGCATTTCTTGTGGACCTTACTGGTCACGCCCTACCTCTGGGACTCTCTTTTCCTCTGTCTCTTCTGTCCAGGCCTCTTGCTGTGATCTTCTTTTCACAGAGACCCCCCTGGTTGCATCCTATCCTCTCTGTAGGACTCAACTCTTCATCTCGTGGTGAAGCTCTCACAGGTATTCTCATCGTGGATTTCTCACAGTTCTCCTAGCATTGGACCTCTAACAGGTCTCCTCATCATGGACCTCTCACAAGTCTTCTCTTCTTTCCCACCAGATGACACACTCCTTGCGCCTCAATGCCACATTGTGGCAGCACTTCCTTTCTTTCCTCTTTCTCTCTTCACTGGACTGCTACGTGCATGCGCCTCTAGGCTGCGCCATCATAGCGATCACTACTGCCTCCACTAAGGGGTCTGTCACACCCTGTGACAACATTAGTCCTCTTCCTCGCAGGGCTCTCACTCCCAGGCTCCTTCCCGTATTGTCTGATCTCCAGATGTGGCCCACTGTGCACCTCGGATCTTTCATGCGCCTGGTATTCTTCAAGGGCACTCTCTGCTGCGCCTTGCACACCTGGTCCTTTCTGCTGTGCTGCTGGCCTTCGCCACTAGGGAACACAGTCGGCATTCTTGACTATTGCAGTGCCCACCCATGTCCCTTAGGCATCACCACAGCACCTTCATAGGCCCCAGAAGTTCTTCTTGGCAGGTGTATCTGTGGCCAACTTGGAGCTCTTATACTCCATAGTGTGCATAGTCTCGCCCCCTTCCAGCACTTGTATATATACTGTTGTGCTCAGGTTATGCCCATAATCAAAAGGGTCCACATTCTCTGCGCTTCAACGATGAGCAACTCGACATGGTAGGTGCTCTCTTATCAATTCTCTGTATCATGCACCTCCCAGGTGAATGGCAGATCTACAAGAAGAAAAAACAGCATGTCTCTTCAGGGCTAATATCGCCACTTTCTCCAGCACTGCAGAGAAAAGTGCGGGATAATCAGCACTGCAGCCAACACCTAATCACATGCCGCAGGAACTCCTCCATGCTGTTGGCATGTCACTCCCCACAGATGCAGCCAGGGCAGGTGCCAGGAACAGCCCGCCTCTCTCTCCTGCAGGGGCGCAGCATCGAACGGCCAGCGAGCAGACTGATGAGTGGGAGGCCTCTCGCAGGGCCTCAGCACATAGACAGCTGCAAACTGGGCTCATGTCTTCAATGGCATTCCAAACGTAATTTGACCTCCCTCCCCTGCAGTCATTTATATCCATGAGCCTCCGCTTTGCAAGTCACAGCACTGGCAAGCAGGCACACATGACAGAGACTTCCTGACCAGGTAACTAATGTTGGGGTCTGTTACTCCATCCTTCCTTCCTTAACCTTCCTGGCCACAACAGATCAGCATCCTGCCTTTGTGCGGGCTATCTCATGATCTCTTCTTCTTCTTCACTTGTGGGCTTTACCAGGGGTGCGTGATTCCTTTGTGCTGTGCTTTCACTCTGGCAGGGCTTTCCCCGCACTCAACAATTCATGATTCTGCCCTTTCACGCTGCAGTATGGGAACATTTCAGGTTGGCCTATAACATGGACTACCCCCTCACAGGCTGGTGCCTTGTTCACTGACTTACTGCCGACATGTCCTCCACAATGTGTGGGCCACACCATGCTTTTTGCGCTTGTGGGTAGGGTGCCTCTGGTTCTCTGCCTGATTTTCGCCCTGATGATTTTGAAAACAGCAGGGTTTGCATAGAAAAGGTAGGTGCTGTGTTCTCACTCACGGGTGTACTTTAGGTGTAGGGGTGTTGCACCACATGCATTGAGAGTGCCTTTTGTCTTCTGCTGCACTCCACCCCCTAACACCACTCAAACACCGGCCAAGCTTAGCTCAGTTGTACCTCCAGGCTCACCTAATGCCTGGCGAGTATACATGTCCATCACCTACTCCTTTTTGACATTTGTGGGTCTCACCAGCAGGACCTGGAGCTAGCTCTCCCTTCCTTGCTTCAGGGAACACCACTCGTTGGTATTCCGGCTTATGGTAGACAGATGCTGTAGTGTCACTCACTGGTGGGCACCATTAATCTCGCCCTCCAGGTGCAGCGTGCATGCAGGGGTGCATTATACTCAGGCTACACTCTCCAGCTTCGCCAAACTTCAGGGCTGCTGTACACACACATGTGAGTCCACCTGCTTGTAACCATTGTAAGGGTAAGGGCCCTACGCCCTCATGCAGTTGCATAAATGACACAGATACGTGGTTAATGTATCTAGAACTGGGCTTGGGCACTTGCGCCCGGCCTTCTTTTCTTGGAAGGGTGTGGGGTGTGTGTGGAAACCAGCCCTCAATGAGTGGGTGGTGGAAACACAGTATTTTTTAAAACACTAGACTGTGACCAGCCGGTCACTACACCTGCCAAGTAGTACTTTATCCCTCAGTAGTTTGGGGGATCAAAACGTCCCTATATTGTTGGCCATTTTGGGTGGCTAATGAGGAAGAGCAGGTTAGTGTTTTAGTACTGATCCTCCCATGTGTTCAGCCCAGTATATAAATATGACCAATGAATAGATGCGCTGGTAACGCAGCGTCCGACATTTGTGGACGCTCGTCAAGCTCATTAATTGCATTATTAATTGATTTTTAATAGTTTT
Source organism: Lissotriton helveticus (assembly GCF_964261635.1). Taxonomy (NCBI): domain Eukaryota; kingdom Metazoa; phylum Chordata; class Amphibia; order Caudata; family Salamandridae; genus Lissotriton; species Lissotriton helveticus. Next base: position 462,454,297 of record NC_136067.1, on the reverse strand, counting down.
TATAAGGTTGTTTTTAGCGAATTCCTGTCAGTCTACTCTTTATTTGAATTGCTGCTTTTTTGTGTTTAATAGCTATTTTTGCACAATAGTGGGGCTATTTGCTCTAACCGGGGCACTGATACTGAGTCAGAGCTCACATCTATCTGTCAAGTAGCACTTTATCCGTCAGTAGGTCGGGGGATCAACCCTTCCTTCTCTTGTCAGCCATTTTGTGTGGGCCATAAGAAGAGCAGGTCAATGTTTTAGTGCTGACTCTGCCATGTGCCCAACACAGTGTAAACAAGCATTTGCAATGCAATAGGTCTCACATTTGTGAGAGTTAGAGCTATTGGCATTGTAAATTAAGTTGTCTTTTACCAATGTATTTTGGTTTGGAGTGGAGTGAATGTATGTGGTGTGGAGTTGAATTGTGTGTGTTTTAATGAAACTGTTACTTTTGGAATTGTGTGGTGTGGATTTGTGTAGTAGAATTATGTGGCATGGTGTGCAGTGGAATTATGTGGATAGTAATTATATGGTATAGAGTATACTGGAATTATGTGGAGTGTGATTGGTGAGATGGAATGTAATTATGTGGATTGGTAATTTGTGTGTGCGGTGGTATGAACTGGAGTTTAATTATGTGGTGTGCAAGTGAATTTAGTGGCATGATGTGGAAATCTGTAGTGTAGATTGGATATATGAAGTGTGTGTTGTGTAATTGTCTTGTTGTGTTGAGTTATGTGGTTTATTGTTGAATTATGTGGTGTGGAATGGAAACGTGTAGAGTTGAGCTGCAGCACTGCCTGGAGTACTTAGAATGAGGAATTACCACTTGGACCAGAGAAGCAGCTGCAGCACTACCTAGAGGACTTAGAATGAGAAATTACCAACTGGACCAGAGAAGCAGCTGCAGGACTGTTTAGAGGACTTAGAATGATGAATTACCAATGGCACCAGAGAAGCAGCTGAATAGAACCAGAGAAGTAGCTAGCAGCACTGTCTAGAGGCTTTAGAATGAGGAATTACCACTGAGACCAGAGACACACTGGCAGCACTGTCTAGAGGACTTAAGAATGAGGAATTACTGACAGGACAAAGTAGCAGCTGCAGCACTGTCTAGAGAAATGAAAATGTGGGAATTACTGACGGGAGCAGAGAATCAGCTGCCGCACTATGTAGAAGACTTGGAATGAGGAATTACCAATGAAACCAAAGAAGCAGCTAGCAGCACTGTCTAGAGGACTTAAATGAGGAATTACTGAGAGGACAAAAGAAGCAGCTGCAGCACTGCCTTGAGGAATAAAAATGTGGGAATATACTGACTGGACCAGAGAATCAGCTGCAGCACTGTGTAGGGGACTTAGAATGAGGAATTTCTGATTGACTCAATTTAAATGTCTGCACTCCATCTGTTTTACTTAGCATAGATATGAAAGATAGACTTGAGTATGTGTTTGAGGAGAGAGACTAATTTAGAGCTGTATAAACCTATGCTTCCATTGTATACCAGGGACAAGGAGGAGGGCTGAGAAGGGCGGGAGAGAGGGACGGAGGAAGTGGGAAGCAGGAAGCCTTGTTGTTTAATCCGCTGGCAATCCACAAAAAAGAAATAGTGTTATTGCTGCTATGTTGGACCTGGGGAACTGGGTTAAAGTTTGAGAGTGCTCTACAAGTAGCAACCCCCCACAACTCCAAAAAAATCCAGACACATGCAGATATCCAAAATGAAAATACCATATGGTACGTAAAGCACAGGTAATTGCAGTAGGTCTTGCATTTGTGAGAGTTAGAGCTATTGGCATTGTAAATGTGAATGTTTATCTTTTTTGATTTGGAGTTGAGTGGATGTATGTGGTGTGTAATGGAAATTTGTGAATTGCATTAGAATTGTTTGTTGTCGAAGTGTGTAGTAGAACTGTGTGGTGTGGAGTAGATTTGATTAGTGGAATAATGGGTCATGATAGATAGATAAGGGTGAGAGCTGCTCAGAATATATATCTCCTAAGATTTGTAGACACCAATTTATAGTAATGTTAAGATATGCTGACATTAAGATTCCCTAACATTAAGGTATGCCAATATCAAGAAAGGCTGACTCAAAACGTGCAGATGTCAACATATGCTGTCATTAAGATATGTTGATTTTATTATACAGCAACATTAGCCTGAAAAGATTGTAGTGCTGGCTCACGAATGCACTACACAAAACTAGATACCTGTTTATGTGTGCCTGCTTGTGTGTGTGTGTTTAGTTACACTGTTTTGTTATTTAAATATATATTATCTTGCAAATAAAGTGTATGCATGTTACCTTGTTTAATATTTATAAGGAACATATCTATATGTGCATATTATACACAACAAACGGATGTAGATGGTTGTTGGAAGGATTGTGCCTTGGTGGCCCAATGCAGGATGTTGGGTGTTTGAAGGACAGTGGGAGGTGGAAGGACAGAGAGACAGAGGTGTTTGTTGGAAGGTTAAGGACTGGGTGGACAGATGGGCAGAGGTGTGTTCTGGAAGGATAGAGGGTGAGTGGATGGATGTATGAGTGGGTGAATATTTGGATAACAAAGACTGAAAATTGCAACTTAAAGCTTATGTGCTTGTGTCTCATTGTATGCATCATTGGCAACATGAGATCCATTTTGACAATGTTTTGTTACTATCTCCAACACCTCCCTGAAAGCTCAAGTTTGCCTCAAACAACATAAGTGAATGAATTGATTTAACAATTTATTTGCTGCTTCTTTGAGCAGGTGATGCCGGTCTTATGCCTTTCCCACACATTTTGCTGCCTGCCATCTTTTTTCCTTCTTAGTTCAAATAGTACTGGTGCATTTACACACAAGTGGCTTCTCAATGTTTTTTAAATGGCAAGAATCTGCCTGGGCTTTAAAGCTGTGAAAGTAGTCAGTTTTGGCACCAGACACTGGACTTAAATGCATGTTGTTTAGATGGCTGGGAGAATTAGGTGTTTGTGATATTGGGGGCGATTACCGGACTTAGGTGGTGGCTGCCATAAGTGTGGCAGGGTATGCTCAGACGTGAGTCCCTTGCTCACTTTGCCACTGGATTCAAGCAAGCCGGGCTGAAGACGGCTCTAATGCCAGAAACCGGTCCTCGGAAGCTTGTTTCCCGTCCAGGGAAGACATGGCTTGGCAGTTCGGGCTGAACTGTTCCCATGAGGCACAGGGCCAGACTGATTTGCATATAGCCATGTCTGAACTGGGGTGGCAGAGTGGGCTAAAGAACGGTGATGGATCAAACCCAGATCTTTTGACTGGGTGTGGGTGTTTGATTGGTGTTTGATTGGTTCAGATGCTCCGTCCATCATCACCCCCTTTTGTACCGCTTTGGCCGCCATTGATTCCATAACCAGACGGCTCTCAGCCTTGGAAAAACAGGTCGACTCCATCACCCAAGGCCTTATAGAAACACTCCTCAACCTCCGTTTTGCCTGTACTCCCGTCAAACACCCCACTCGAACACCCCTCCTCGCCAACCCCAACATCACCCAGGGTCCCATAGTACCCCTCAGTACTCAATGTAATACCCCCAAACCTTCCAATACCCCGCCCCTAACGCCCCTCCTCGCCAATGCCATCATCACCCAGGGACCCACAGAAGCCCTCAACACTCACCCGATTGATCCCTATCCCAAGGTCCTGGCTTCCAGTCCCAAAAAAACTGAACTCCCCAGAACCTCACGGACCAAGCCTCCGACAACTAACCCATCTCACTCCCTAGCAGGCTCAAAACACCTGACCACCAGACCACTCAGATCAGAAGCCCCCATGTCAGACAGTGAAGCAGCATTACTAGCCACGACCTACGACTCTCCCATCTCAGTCTCACCTAAATCTAAAATCCAAGTAATCACTGGTTTCCGGAAAGATCAACCCACCCTCAAACGACAAAGATTACCAGTCCTCACCGCCATACCCAGAGAAATTAAAGACAAAACCACCAACACTCAGGAGAGAATCACCAACTGCCTCCTAATGAACTGCAGATCGGCCTCATTACATGCAACGGACATAGCTGAACCATCCTCACACACGACATAGACGTTGCGTTCCTCACTGAGACCTGGCTTAATAAGTCATCTCCCCCCTGCCTAGACATGCTGGTTCCACCGGGATTCTCCCTCATCTCCAAAGACAGGATAGAACAACGAGGAGGTGGAGTTGCTATCATCCACAAGGACAGCTGGAACATCACTGAAATCTCCCCCTTTGAATACAACTCATTTGAATGCCTATCCGCTTCCATCAAAACCAAAGACAATGACTCTCTACTCTGCCATCTCCTTTATCACCCCCCGGGCAGAAACAATGAGTTTGGAGACCAACTATCTAACCTGATCGCGCAAGACGCTCTCGACGATTCCAAAAACACAATTCTTGATTACCTGAATCTCCGATGGAATGAATCCCATAACCCTCTAATTAGATCACTATCCAACCTCCTCACCGACAACAACCTCACTCAACATTGCACCGAGGAGACACATTACAAAGGAGCCACACTGGACGCCATCATTGCACAAAAGAAGTCAATCACGATCAACCACATACTCCCTGTTGACTGGTCAGATCACCATATGATCCTATTTCACATTAACCACCCCATCATCCCGCTTAAACCTCCCCAAGACCCACCCAAATGGTCAAGAAACCTCTCCCAAGTCCCCCTAGACATTCTAGAAGGGCAGCTTAGTTCACTTCTTCTTGACAACTCCCCACATCTTTCGACCAACGAACTCATTGACCACTACAACTCTGAGCTAGTCTCCATTCTCGATAATCTAGCTCCTCCAAAGCTCAAAAGAAGCCGCGCCACCCCATCTAGAACATGGTTCAATACGGACCTCAACGCAGAAAGAAGATCATTGAGAGCCAAAGAAAGAAAGTGGAGAAACAACCCAACAACCACCCTTCGCCTACAACTAAAAACAGCCCGCAAGAAGTATAACAACAATATCAAAAGCAAGAAATCCAGCTTCTTCCGAGAGGCTCTAGCCAACTCCAAAAACAGACCTAAGGAGCTCTTCAACATAATCAGACATCAAACATCCAAGCCTCTACCCTCACCCTTGCAAGCGTCCAAAGAACTTTGCGATAACTTCGCCAGCTTCTTCAACGACAAGGTCCTAAAAATTGAACTATCTCTAGACATCAGTAACGCGGCCATCCCTCAGACCCCTCTCTCTGCCCCCCCCCCTGCCCCGTGGCTGAGCTTTCGCCACGTGCAGGAAACTGAGATAATCTCGCTGATCTCGACATCCAAACCATCAGCTCACATCTCAGACCCCATTCCTCCCTCACTAGTCAAAAAAATGAAGCTCACTTTAGCTCCCATCTGGGGCAAAATCATAAACAGCTCCCTACAAAGCGGAGTGGTCCCTGACTGCCTAAAAATGGGTCAAGTCACTCCTTTGCTGAAAAAACCCGGTCTTGACTCTGCAGACTTGAACAATTTCAGACCGATATCTAACCTCCCTCTACTCGCCAAAACACTGGAACGCTGTGTTCTTCTGCAACTGACTCATCATCTGGATAACATCAATCTCCTTGATCCCCTCCAATCTGGCTTCAGACAAGGCCGCAGCACAGAAACCGCGATGCTGAACATCATAGATGACATTCACGGTTCTCTTGACGCTGACAAGTGCTGCCTTCTCATACTCCTTGATCTATCCGCAGCTTTCGACACGGTAGACCATAAGCTCCTCATCAAAACTCTGCAAGTAAGAGCTGGCCTCGGCGAAGTTGTTCTTGATTGGTTTTCTTCCTTTCTCCACAACCGTTCGCAAATAATAAAACTGAAGAACTTCACCTCCGAAACGCAGCAAGTCAACAAGGGTGTCCCCCAAGGCTCAGTACTTTCACCTCAGCTCTTCAACATCTATATGGAACCGCTCGCCAAACTACTCAGGAATGCCAATATCCTCTTCCACCTCTACGCGGATGACACGCAGATCTACCTGGAAACCTCTTCGCTTAATGACATCCACAGACTAAATGCTGTCTTAAAAGATGTTCAAGATTGGCTGACAAAAAACCATCTGAAACTCAATCCCGACAAGACCGAAACTCTTCTCATCTCAAACAAAGAAGACAATCCCCAAATCACTGAATGGCTGAAGTCGATCGATGCTCTTAAAGGTTCTCTCACGCCAACTGAGTCCGTCAAATCTCTGGGTTTCACCCTTGACCCCAAATTAACCTTGACAAACCACATTAAGAACTCGGCAAAAAGTGCTTTCTTCAACCTCAGACTGCTAAACAAAATAAAACCTTTTATTCCAAACAAAGACCTTAAACTAGCCACCCAATCTCTAGTTCTATCTAGACTGGACTATGGGAACTCAATCCTTACAGGTATACCCAAATCACACCTGGCTCCATTAAAACAACACTACATGCGGCAGCAAGAATGATCACAGGATGCAAAAAATTTGACCACATCTCCCCAGCACTCAAAGAACTTGAATGGCTCCCGGTGGAAATGCGTAGCTCCTTCAGAACGGCCTGCCTAACACACAAGGCCCTCCACACCGGTAAACCAGAATACTTGGCTAACAAGCTCACAAAAGCAGGCCAAAGCAGATATTTGAGAAGCTCCAACTCCCTGTTGCTCATCCCACCAAAAACCAGAAAGAAGAAAACTGCGGACTGCTCCTTCACTGGAAATGCCCCCAAAATATGGAACTCTATCCCCCCTCATATCAGAACTCTACCTTCCTATCCGGACTTCAAGATCCAACTCAAAACCTTGTTCCTCACCCGTTCTCTGGGTCCTAGATAACTAGGATCTCCCTCTGAACTATGTGTTATCTCTGTATCCGTCTACCAAAAGGCCTACTGTTACGAACTTCTCCTCCCCCAACATTGTCTTTGAGGACTGCCTTTATTTGTTACGTATCTTTTTGCTCACCATGCCTTTCCTTTTACTGTAAAGCGCTCTGCTACCTTCGGGTCTTTGTTAGCGCTATAGAAAACTTCTAAATAAATAAAAAATAAATAATAAGTGTGGCAGGGTATGCTCAGACGTGGATCCCTTGCTCACTTTGCCACTGGATTCAAGCAAGCCGGGCTGAAGACGGCTGTAATGCCAGAAACCGGTCCTCGGAAGCTTGTTTCCGGTCCAGGGAAGACATGGCTTGGCAGTTCGGGCTGGACTGTTCCCATGAGGCACAGGGCCAGACTGATTTGCATATAGCCATGTCTGAACTGGGGTGGCAGAGTGGGCTAAAGAACGGTGATGGATCAAACCCAGATCTTTTGACTGGGTGTGAGTGTTTGATTGGTTCAGATGCGCCGTCCATCACCACCCCCTTTTGTACCGCTTTGGCCGTCATAAGTGTGGCAGGGTATGCTCAGACGTGAGTCCCTTGCTCACTTTGCCACTGGATTCAAGCAAGCTGGGCTGAAAACGGCTGTAATGCCAGAAACCGGTCCTCGGAAGCTTGTTTCCGGTCCATGGAAGACATGACTTGGCAGTTCGGGCTGGACTGTTCCCATGAGACACAGGGCCAGACTGATTTGCATATAGCCAGGTCTGAACTGGGGTGGCAGAGTGGACTAAAGAACGGTGATTGATCAAACCCAGATCTTTTGACTGGGTGTGAGTGTTTGATTGGTTCAGATGCTCCGTCCATCACCACCCACTTTTGTACCGCTTTGGCCGCCATAAGTGTGGCAGGGTATGCTCAGACGTGAGTCCCTTGCTCACTTTGCCACTGGATTCAAGCAAGCCGTTCTTAAGACGGCTCTAATGCCAGAAACCGGTCCTCGGAAGCTTGTTTCTGGTCCAGGGAAGACATGGCTTGGCAGTTCGTGCTGGACTGTTCCCATGAGGCACAGGGCCAGACTGATTTGCATATAGCCATGTCTGAACTGGGGTGGCAGAGTGGGCTAAAGAACGGTGATGGATCAAACCCAGATCTTTTGACTGGGTGTGAGTGTTTGATTGGTTCAGATGCTCCGTCCATCACCACCCCCTTTTGTACCACTTTGGCCGCCATAAGTGTGGCAGGATATGCTCAGACGTGAGCCCCTTGCTCACTTTGCACCTGGATTCAAGCAAGCCGGGCTGAAGACGGCTGTAATGCCAGAAACCAGTCCTCGGAAGCTTGTTTCCGATCCAGGGAAGACATGGCTTGGCAGTTCGGGCTGGACTGTTCCCATGAGACACAGGGCCAGACTGATTTGCATATAGCCATGTCTGAACTGGGGTGGCAGAGTGGGCTAAAGAACGGTGATGGATCAAACCCAGATCTTTTGACTGGGTGTGAGTGTTTGATTGGTTCAGATGCTCCGTCCATCACCACCCCCTTTTGTACCGCTTTGGCCGCCATAAGTGTGGCAGGGTATGCTCAGACATGAGTCCCTTGCTCACTTTGCCACTGGATTCAAGCAAGCCGGGCTGAAGACGGCAGTAATGCCAGAAACCGGTCCTCGGAAGCTTGTTTCTGGTCCAGGGAAGACATGGCTTGGCAGTTCGGGCTGGACTGTTCCCATGAGGCACAGGGCCAGACTGATTTGCATATAGCCATGTCTGAATTGGGGTGGCAGAGTGGGCTAAAGAACGGTGATGGATCAAACCCAGATCTTTTGACTGGGTGTGAGTGTTTGATTGGTTCAGATGCTCCGTCCATCACCACCCCCTTCTGTTTCGCTTTGGCCGCCATAAGTGTGGCAGGGTATGCTCAGACGTGAGTCCCTTGCTCACTTTGCCACTGGATTCAAGCAAGCCGGGCTGAAGACGGCTGTAATGCCAGAAACCGGTCCTCGGAAGCTTGTTTCCGGTCTAGGGAAGACATGGCTTGGCAGTTCGGGCTGGACTGATTTGCATATTGCCATGTCTGTACTGGGGTGGCAGAGTGGGCTAAAGAACGGTGATGGATCAAACCCAGATCTTTTGACTGGGTGTGAGTGTTTGATTGGTTCAGATGCTCCGTCCATCACCACCCCCTTTTGTACCGCTTTGGCCGCCATAAGTGTGGCAGGGTATGCTCAGACGTGAGTCCCTTGCTCACTTTGCCACTTTATTCAAGCAAGCCGGTCTTAAGATGGCTGTAATGCCAGAAACCGGTCCTCGGAAGCATGTTTCCGGTCCAGGGAAGACATGGCTTGGCAGTTCGGGCTGGACTGTTCCCATGAGGCACATGGTCAGACTGATTTGCATATGGCCATGTCTGAACTGGGGTGGCGGAGTGAGCTAAAGAACGGTGATGGATTAAACCCAGATCAGTTGACTGGGGGTGAGTGTTTGTATTGTCAACGCTCCGTCCATCACCACCTTTGGTATTTCTTTGTTCGCCCTAAGTTGGCAGGGTATGCTCAGACGTGAGTCCCTTGCTCACTTTGCCACTGGAGTCAAGCAAGCCCGGCTGAAGACGGCTGTAATCCCAGAAACCGGTCCTGGAAAGCTTGATTCCGGTCCAGGGAAGACATGGCTTGGCAGTTCGGGCTGGACTGTTCCCATGAGGCACAGGGTCAGACTGATTTGCATATGGCCATGTCTGAACTGGGGTGGCGGAGTGAGCTAAAGAACGGTGATGGATTAAACCCAGATCACTTGACTGGGGGTGAGTGTTTGTATTGTCAATGCTCCGTCCATCACCACCTTTGGTTTTTCTTTGCATATAGCCATGTCTGAACGGGGTGGCAGAGTGGGCTAAAGAACAGTGATGGATCAAACCCAGATCTTTTGACTGGGTGTGAGTGTTTGATTGGTTCAGATGCTCCATCCATCACCACCCCCTTTTGTACCGCTTTGGCCACCATAAGAGTGGCAGGGTATGCTCAGACGTGAGTCCCTTGCTCACTTTGCCACTGGATTCAAGCAAGCCGGGCTGAAGACGGCTCTAATGCCAGAAACCGGTCCTCGGAAGCTTGTTTCCGGTCCAGGGAAGACATGGCTTGGCAGTTCGGGCTGGACTGTTACCATGAGACACAGGGCCAGACTGATTTGCATATAGCCATGTCTGAACTGGGGTGGCAGAGTGAGCTAAAGAACGGTGATGGATCAAACCGAGATCTTTTGACTGGGTGTGAGTGTTTGATTGGTTCAGATGCTCTGTCCATCACCACCCCCTTTTGTACAGTAGTAACAGCACCTTATAGATCTCTTGAGATCCTAATATATATGACAGCCCGGCAGAGCTGGGGCTAGCCGTTGCTTTTGCGTGTTTGTTGGTGTGCATAAGATAAATCCAGAAAAAGAATAAAGTTACATATAAAGTAAATCCCATAAAACTGGAAATATAAATATGAGTAGTGGATAGAATTGAGCAGAGGTTTGGTGTGGGGAAAAAGGAATCAGCAGCAGGGGGCCGTGGGGAGGCTTAGTGTGGAGGTCAGCAGGAGACAGGGGAAGGGAGCAGCACATTGGAGAGCCGAAAAAATATAAGGCACCTGGGATATTTGTAGAAGGAGTATTAATGAAGAAATACATTTCATATTATTGACAGAACTGCTGACTTTGGAACTGGAGAACTAGGTACAAGTATAGGCATTGGGTCAACATCCTGTCATTCTTGGAAAATTACAATCTCCCTGTGCCTGAAAAAAAAACTGAGCTTTTCATGCCTAATGTAGCTAGTTGGTGCTCGTGTAAAGCGCTCCAATACTTTCAGGTTGAGTTTGCGCTATGTAAAACTGCGAAAAAGTAAATCTTGCCAATAAACGAATCAAATTGAGTTAATACTTGTTGGACCAAAACGGAGAAGGTTCTTTTCAGTAAGACTTGTAGCATGGACAGGCAGAGAGAGACGCATGGCATGGGAGCGGAAAGGTTCATATAAGAAAGAGGGTGTGAATATGTAAAAAGATGTGTGGGTGGACACTTGGACAGCAGCGTCAAGTGGAAGGATGGAATTACTCACTGATTAAATGGTATAGCCGATGGGCAGATGAAAATAAGAATAGATAGGTGTGCGTGGATGAATGATGGATTGAGTGATAAATGGGTGAATAAGGCTCTGTGAGTGAATGGATTTTTAGATGGGTGTTTTTGACAGGCAAGTGGAGCGATTAAACATTGGATGGGCTGGATGACTAGCTGATAGATGTATTCACAAAGAATTTGGTGGACATGTGAATGGATGGGCCCATAGATTGATAAATAGGTGGCAAGTCAGATGGAGTAATGAAAACATAGGTGATAGAATAGACAGAAGACACATTGGTTTATTAAATGCAGGACGTACAAGCAGACGGGTGAATGGATCGATTCATACAGGGCTAAGCATGTGGATAGATGAAAACATAGGTGGGTAAGTCAGAAGATTGAGTGGTTAAATAGTTACATAGATATATACCTCGGACAGATTCAACCTGGGAAATTCTGTATACGTGCTTGTGCCATGGTAAGGTCTAAAGCACAATGTTTTATTCTTCGTAGGTGAGAAGCGTGCTTCCAAGATTTTACACTGATGTATTCTCTTAGGATAATGAGATAACAAAACAACGTTACCCTTAAAATGTGCACATGCATGATTTAAATTAAAAAAAATATCACACTGTGGGTTCAGATGCATCGTTCTCCCTTCCCCACAAGCCCTCAAGTGGGGATGAGGACACGACATAGGAGTAGGGAGGGCAGAGGGGGGGTTTTGTAGCAGCCTCCTTGGTAGAGGAAGCAAAGGGAGCCAAACGCATGGTGGGAGCAAACAAAGGCAACTCTCCTCATGCACACTTCTCAAGGGTGGCAAAGAAGCTCTCTCCGGTTCAGACCTGTTTTCCAGGCCACTACTGTGTAGCTAGCCTTTATGCTCCCATGTAAATACATATATTAACCATTTATAACATATAGCTTTCAACAAATTAAACATTTGAAATATTGGGATTCAGGGCGGAAACAAGAAGAAAAAAGAACGTGTTATTTAGAGACGTTTGAAATTTAGCACCAATAAAGGATTACCATACTGTCCGAATTTAGTGCTACAGAATAATTGGCAAGGTAACGAAAGTACACTTTTTAGATTTCGAGAGCCTGATACAAGGTAGGATGGGGCATATAAGGCCAGGCGATAAACTTATTGCCACTTAAGCATCTGTTTTCGGGCATAAAGCGGTGATAACTTTATCGCCTAATCAACAAGGACATGCTACCGCGTGTTTTGCAGATTTATCCCCCGTTTCCAGCATGCCTAACATTGCATCGCTAATGAGATGCAAAGTAGGCGTGGCTGTGAAACCAACCATATTGCGAAGGCAGCTTCACGATATTATCAAGGAGGGGTAGCAATATTTTAAATCGCGTTAAGTATGCCTTAACACAGGAATTTAACATCTGTTAGATTTCTGACTAAGGCATACCTAACATGGGGGTGGATTGTCTGGCTAAGACCACAGGCCCTATCATCAAGGATATCAGCGTTATCCAGGGAACATCGTTGAAAAAACAGCGATGTTACATGGAAAACATCGCTATTGCAAGGATAAATATCGCCATTGCGCTAAGCGTTGTTGATACAGCACTAGCAGCGGTTAAATATTTTAGCGCTAAGAGCGGCCAGCGATAGTTATCGTTGGCCGTTGATAATATGCCCTGATATTTGGCAGGCACGTGGACTTCAGTAGTGGAAGTTTATGGTTGGCTGTGAAGCGGGTGAATGGGCCAGAAAGCACGGCAACAATGGAGCACGGCACTATAAATACAGCCATACCAGTAATTTACGCAAGGCCAGGCTTTCCTCTGGAGTCTCTGAGAAAAAACCCAGGGGCAGATTTATGAGGCACTTGCGCCACGTTTACGCCGCTGTTGCGTCACGCAAGGCGGCGTAAACGTGGCGCATCCCTACGAACAATTTACAACGTGACGCATCTAGGCAGATGCGTCACGTTGTAAAGCCCTGCGCCGCTTGTGGGCGTTCCGGCGTAGGGTGGGCGTTCCGGGGCAGGTGCGCCTCGCAAAAGTGGCTGAGTGAAATCTATAAGATTTCACTCAGTCACTTTCAGGCCAATGCTGCGTCAAAAGCCTGCGCCTGCTTGAAGCAGGCGTAGGTCTTGACGCAGCATTGTGGAGATGGGGCACCCCCCGAGCCTTGCTGGAGCTGCTTCGCGCTTGCGACGCAACTCCAGCAATGCGTCACCTTTACGGCACAGATGCGTGCCGTTTTTGCCCCATGGTGCGCCGCATCATAAATGCGGCGCACCGTGGGTGGCGGAGCTGTGGCGCACTGTGGCGCAAGTTAACTGGCGCATCCCTGAGGATGCGCCAGTTAACATAAATCTGCCCCCCAGTGCCTTCCAGCCAGGATACACCGAGAATAGGCGGAGCAGCAGGGACCCGGCAGGCATTCACTAGCAGGACTTTAAGCACAGCCATAAATCCAGTGAAGCCGAGTAGAGAGATCCATCGGAAAGGTCTCCAAATAGATAAACGTAAAGGAGCATTTCCGGAGCCAAATCATACATTGTTCAACATTATCCTGACAACCCCAGCCACCAGCATTTAATGCAGATGAGCTAATATAATGACACCTAATTCACAAATGCTTTTTGAAGTTACCAGGCAGGAGAGAAATGGATGCCTTCTTGTTTCTTGTGCCCCGGGGGAACTGCAGGGTGCGTGCTCGATCAGAGCTATGTATGCTTTTATTTAAATGTTTTTTGCCGGTGCTTGTAGCATCCTTCAAAACACCACATGAAAAATGTAAATGCTATTCAAATAAAGAAAACATTCGATCGAGCTTACGCTAAATACAAATCCCAAGTAAAGTAGAAATAGTACCTAATTCACAGCTCGAGCAGCGGAGGGACTCTAATAAAGTTTAATTAATTGGTAATTGAGCAGTGCTCCTCACAAGCCACAGGAAGTGACATATCGCGAGTTGTGCCAAATTAAAAGGCAGCAAAGGAGAGTGATTATACCGTCAAGAAATGGTGAGTGAGTGTGGGCTAAAAGTCCCTTTCGATTTTTTTCCTTCACAGCAGATCATCACCATTGCGACACCCCATGCGCGCTGTCTAGGATCGACCTAAAAAAGGCTGATGGAAGGGTGTGCCAAAGGCAAACCCATCTGTGCCTGGACTGCGCTTTGTGCCAGAATCCTTGCTCCATTTTACCCTTAGAACGTTTCCACAGAACAGCAGCTACAGATCAATATTCCAGGTAGGCTTATTTTATGTAACAACATTGACCTCAAGTATGTGCTCAGAGAGTCATTACCGTGTGCATTGCCACTTTGCTTGTCTAACTGGGCCCTTGCCGGGCGCTGAAACTAAATATTACAGATAATCATTCAGTTTCTCACCAAATCACCGTCACACTAATACTGAACTGTGTACTGATCAACTTTTTAACAGAGACTTGGGCAAATTAGGCATTAAACCCTGATTTAATCACTGAATCCCAGTGGGCTATGCTATTGCTACAGTAGGCAGAGGTGGTTTAGTGGTCATCCACTGTGATTATTTAGAGATTATATGCTAGCCAACAAGTATTATGGATAGTGAAGCAATCACCGTTAGCTGAAACTGTCAAATAACTCAACTTCTAATGGCCTTTTGATCTGTGGGACCCCCAGTCCCAAAGCTAATGTTTTAATGTCCTTAAGTGAATTTTTTGAATGCAGCTTACAATATGCAAATTATACTATTTTATGCGGCTTTAACTTCCATTTGGAAGAATTCGCTAATGCAGCCCTCCTGGACTCAGTTTGGTTCTCCCTTACTTAGCTTTTGGCTGCCTTTGCTCACACAGTCACATGTAATACATGTGTTTTTGCAACCTGATATTATTTTACACTGCAGATATTATTTGTTATTCAGTGACTCTTCTTGGAATTAAGTCTAAACATTTCACACAAGCGCAAACAACATGGTGTACTTTTTTTTCTGTAAGCAGTCAGCAACATCGTCTAAAGTTTTTAGACACAAACACAGTAGCACAGCTTCAGATATCTTACACAAAAGTTCTCAGAATATAAACTGTGTCTCGACCTCTTGGAGGTTAGAGGGGAAAATTCCAGCAGAGAAAGATCAGTCTTGAAATGGAGGCAGAAGGCTTGCATAAACTGAGTTTAAACCTATGATGTGGACCTCCTAACCACACATACCAGGCACGGGGTTCAGCACTAATCCCAGAGATCACTAATATGTCCCTGTACCCACATACTGAGGGTAGGTTTAGCTATATATATTACTTGGCATGGTCGGGTTGTCCATTAGTAATGTTGACTACTTTTCTAGTTGTATCTGTTTACTAATCGCAGCAAACCTGCTACACAATAGACTATGATAGTTTCAATGAATATATTGTAAACTTCCTTCATGTCTTTCATTATTTACTATAGCCATGCATGAGTGAAAACAAAAGGTGATCATCTGTTTCCACGGTTCCCTTGGGGACTCGAGGTTCATGTTCTAGGTTTTGCGAAATCATTTATTACTCTGGAAAATTTGGGAGTGTAGGTGAGGCACTGTGAGCTATTTGGATTTAGGCCAGCAGGTATTGATGATGTTAGAGATAATCAGTCCCTACATTCTGGCATCCTGTTCTCCTTAGGCACAGTTCTATTTCCAAACAGAATCCCTGCAACGTGGCACTATTAACGATGGTCTGGTATGAATTCAGCGGGAATCCTCATTGGTGCTTGTGCATGCCCATAGTACCCTCACACCTTCCACCGGAAACATCTGTGGTGTTAGGGATACATCCTCCACAGTATTTTTAGGAAGCACCTATTTTTTTCTGTTGCTTGTTCAAGCTTGAACCCTCAAAAGGATTACCCATGTGGAATTGCACTTTGTTTCCATTACTGTTTTAATAATGGTGCAAACTTCACCGGTCCTTTTTGCTCACAATTGAAGTCTTAGTATAGAAATTGTAGCATTCGTCAATGAAAATGAAATCTCATCCATATTAACAGAATTGCCCATTGTGAACTCCACATCAACCTCTACTCACAAATATGTATTCAATCAGGCCTTGAGACCAAGACCTGAGATTGCTGATTGATAGGTTACAGGTGGGAGGGTACATAGCTGGCAGTTTGCCCCAATAAAGCACACATGGGTGCAGGGGTTACGCACGCTCTAAAACACCATAATAATTAGATACCGCAAGAGTTAGGAGCACACAGTCAATCATGACCTAACACACGCAGTGATCAAACGCACCCCATGCCAGACATCTGGACACATTATCCACCCACCACATCGTGTCCGCACAAGGTTGAGACCTACCTGTGGTAACCATTAGACAATTAATTTATGACTCTAATGGTAGCTACCAATATTCCTCACCATATATGGTACACCGGAAACTTTTATAAACCATCATAATTTGTATAAAAGAAGGACACATACTGATTGTAAATTGAGACAGTTTTCAGACCTTGTGCCTGTAACTGTTCTCCTGGACGTAAAGTTTAATTAAACATACTGTTACTGTTTTGCCAAATACCTCTTGTCTTCTGTTTTTTAAGGGATTTCTAACTCAAGTAACAGTAGACCTGCAGTCTTTGCACATGTAACTTTGCATTGCCTTGTTGCTGCAGGTGGTGGCATTATTTTCATGGCTGAAGCCCACAGTAGCTATCATTTAAAAGTCCTTGACTCTTGGGTCAGTTTTCCGGCTGTGATTGCTAATACTGAACGTTTCATGAATACGGAAATGTCATTCCACCACAAGTATAGAGAGCATATGTGCTCTTAGAAATACCATTTTAAACTTTGGAACATCAGAATTGGTTCCAAGGTGCCCTTATGCTTGTACTTTCACCTGTATGCATGTGTTCCCTTAATAATGAAGGGGATACCTGGCCAGCATTAGCTGTTTACACCATTCTCTACTATAGTCAATCTCAATGCTCAAGAGCTACAACAATTATTCATTGCTTTAATTAGACTGTATAGACGCTTAGCTCAGTATGTTTCGTGCAACCTTGCTGACATCCTCAGCAAGACTCGGCCTGGCAGGGCTAGCCCAGTTGCCCGCAGTGCCAACCATAAGTCCTGTAATCATTCATTTCATTATGGACAAAAGTCTCACAAATCATGGGGACAATTCAGTTTTTAGGTCACCACTTGGGACACAGTCTTTGCCACTGTATATAACAGTGGTTTCCAAACTGTGGTCCGTGGACCCCTGGGGTTCTGTGACACATTCCTAGGGGGTAAACCACTGCAAAGTTTATTGTATAATCAGCAGGTTTCTGTCAACAATAAAACTGTCAAGATAACTCTGGTGATTAATGTACTTTCTGGAGAGAGATGGGAGTTTTGTCCAGGGGCAGCTTTGAGTCATCTAAGGTAGCGCAGAGGGTGAATATGCCTGCTGCAAATAACGTGTACTATGCATTTCGAAAACAATATTTTATGTGCACAGCTCAGTGGTTAACTGCTTTTGCCATTGAGATTCTGTTGGCACTGTGAAGGTCATAAGTTACAATCATAATCTAGCATAGTGTGCTATGAACTGCCATCAAAGAGCTGTATGCAAACTGCATGGTACAAGTTAGTAAGTTATGTTTTTTCCCAGTCTTTCATTATCCTGATGCTGCTAAAAAAGGTTTGTTTGAGTATAAATACAGCCTTAAAATTAAAGTCCATGCTAAACACTGTGTTATGTTCTGAATCCTGAGTTTGTACTTCTACAGATCAAGCACTCTTAAGGAAAGCCTACCAGTATGTATGACATGTGAATCATACACCTTGAAGTCCTCTTTACCCTATGTAACATTCTCTATACTTTACACAAGTATGATTCATTATTTCTTTATGTATGTGGTGAAAAGTCATTTGACACCCTACACTGGTGTGAGAGGTGCTATGAAACACATGAAATACATTTGACAGAGGGACTATGGGGAGATAAGAGGCACAGTTGGAGGGTGATAGTGAGGGAATCATTGAAGAGCCCTAACAAAGATTGTCATATCCTAGTGCACAGTAAGGTCATCATTTACTAAGCTTTGAAAGCTAATACAATTCAATTTATAATGACAAATGTGTTTTAGAACTTAACCTTTTTCCCTAATGTTCTTGGGGGGAGGGGTCCAATAAAGCCCCCTTTGTAATGGCAAGGCTCACTCACTGCACTTGGTGTGCACCGAACAGGGACTGGTCTGACAACATTTGCCCGGGCTGCTTTGGGTTTCCAGTCCGGCTATGTCAGGAGTAGGAGCCTCAGACCGCGAAATAAAACCAAACATTGAAAAGTTAGTTGCCAAGATGTAGCACCAACCTTCCCATTAAAATGTTGTGATTTTTGCCAAATTTTTTCAATATAAAATCTTTAGTGGTTTGAGTATTTGTTTGCTGTGCACTTCTTTGTGTATTTTTTTGTGAATGAATGTGTAAATATTTGAAATTTAAATGGTACAAATAGCTTGGTGGTCTCCGGCTTCCAGTAGTGACTCAATTTGGGTCCTCAGGAGTCAAAAGTTTGGGAACCACTGTTCTATAAAATATAACTGTTCTATACCATATAACTCATACTCTGTCTATGTCAGTCTTGTTGGAAGTGTTAACACAAATACAGAATTAACATGGGGCAGCTGTTGCCCTGAATTTGGGGTATAAAACTAATGGGAAACTTTCCTGTAGTTTCTGCAATGCATAACATTAGAAGCAAAGCAGTATTTCTGGCTATATGCCAGTGTTTCACACGGGTTGCACCGTCAACCAGGAATTTCAGCTACCTATAATTATTGCTAAAGTATATTCGTCTACAGGACGCAATATTAATGAACAAGACCCCGAAACTACAACTCAGCAAACCTAGTTTAGACAGGGAGACTGCCAAGCCGGGCCTGGAGTATAGAATAAACCCAAAACAAAACAAAAAGCAAGGTCTCGATTAGGATCCCTGCCTCCAGAGTCCTGTGAGAAATGCTATAATGTGCGTGATCGTATACAAATAAGTCACCTAATAAGTATCAGTTTTCTGCTCCTCGTCCTTCTTGTTCCTTACAAGACTCCTCAGAGAAACAATACAAGAGAGGAGGACGTTCTGACCGCAGACAGGAAGAGCACACGAAACTGAGTGGGACTCACACTGCTCATCTGATGTGTAGAAATTTTTTTAGGAAAAACATCCTCAATTTAAGCCCCATTTTTCAGAAAAAGGTTAAAGACATAACCACAAAATATGCTACAAACACAGCAAACTCTCCTCCACAACAGGAGGTGGGCGGTGGTGACTGTCTTCGACAATGCAGCAGAGGTCACTATAGTGTGCTGGAATCTCCAGGAGTTTCTGGCAGCGACAGTAACTGATACATTTGTTACTGTTGAAACTATAGACAGGTGTGTAGCCTCTCCAGACAGTCTACATAATTTGGATATACCAAGTGAGGGTAACATATCTCACACCATTAAAGTAATATTCTTGAAGAATTAGCTTAGTATTACAATTTTTTTAGCGGATATCGATTGGCCAAGCAGTTTGTCCAAACATCCCCACAAAGTGAGGATGAAATACTTCAGTCTTCCGCTGGGCTTGTCCGTGACACAGTAAAACAAGCCAATGCAGCTGTATGGGCTCCTGCACTAGCCCCAACTTTATATCACAGTCATGTTGGCTAAGATAAAGATTCTCCTCATCATAAGGTCCAGCCCACAAGGGCAACTACAACACCCATCAATATAAGACACAAAAGCACCTGTTAGAGAAATACTCTCTCAGATGGGGTACCAGGTAGTTTTTTAACTTTGTTTTTCAAAAGAATAATACACTTTTTCCTGTTTTGAAACTGGATAATTGATATTGTATAGCCATAGACGACAGACATTTAAACAGTCAAACACATACTTACAATACTTATAAATTATATAATCGATAAAAAATACAAAACATCTCCAATGATTTTTTTCTGCCAAAATATAGTACCTGAAAGCAGAGATTGGACTGCCTTGTCAGCACTCGGCTTCCAGCAGCATTTTTCATGTCTGCCTATGGAGTAAAAGAACAGTCCAGGACTGTTTGCTTCCTGCATAGTGTCAATTCTACAAGATGTTGACCCTGACGCATTGTCTTATGAGGATGATATCTACTTGACGGACAATGAATTAAACACACATTTAGGCAGGGTGGATCACATATTAATGGAATTCACTGACTGCGGCTAGAAGTTCAACTTTAGGAAATCTAGAGTCAAATGTACAACCATAGCATTTTGCGAGGCGCAAATTGTTCAAATTGCGAGTCGCAATTTGTGAGTTGCAAAATGCTATGTACAACAGTGTCTGAGCCACTGTTTGCGATTCCCAATGGGGTCACAAATTGCATGCCTGATGAGGCTGTCGCAATTTGCGAACCCATTGGGAATGGCTAGCACTCCCAGAGATGGTGGCCTACTGGGGTCAGCAGACCACCATGCCTGGAACTGCCTTGCCCACAAAGCAGTTTTTTTAAAAAATGCAGCCCGTTTTCCTTAAGAGAAAACAGGGTGCATTTAAAAAATAAAAATAAAACTTCCCAGTTTCATTTTTTAAGGGCAAGCAGTGGTCCTTAGGACTACTGCATGCCCTTAAAAAATATTTGCACATGCATTTCCAAAGGGGAAGGGGTCCCCTGGGGACCCCTTCCCATTTCTGAGTGCTTTACCACCCTTCTGAGAAGGGTGGTAAACAGTGAGTGTTTTGCAAACACAATTGTGGTTGCAGAACATTCATACATAGTTTTTGGAGTCACTACTAGGAAGGGATGCCCTTGGAATGCCTCTTCCTAATAACGAGTTGCTAACCCTAAATTGTGAGTCTCTAATTGATAGCAACTCGCAAAATAGGGTTGGTACATTCGCCACACGTTTTTAGCTGTTGCAAACAGACCTAAAACCCCTTTGCGACTGCAAAAAATGGTCGTACATCTGGCCCCCTATATAGCATTTCTAACTCTCCTTTTATCAGGTTGCAAACTTACACATGAAGGTAAAAGCCTTGCACCACACGTCCTCGCAAAGTGTGCTCTGCTGTAGCCTCCATGCACTCTCTGGAAACTGAAATCCTCTTTAGGATTCCTTACTTTGGCAGAGCCTACATATCAAATTATGCACAACTTATTTAATCATTATATGAATTGGTTCATGCTGATTTTTCCAGTTCTAATTGGACATCAGAACACACAGAGATACAAGGATCACTATAATCTGGCTTGCTTAAAACAGGACACTTACACACACGTGTGAACAAAACCAATCTGGTCATCTGTATAATTGCAGGTGCCATTGGCTTCACTTATGTCACCTTTAACCAAAGTGAAACAGTGCCGATTGTATATAAATTACATTTATATTCCAGTGCAGAAATGCGTTTTGGATCAACTGAAAAAATATTCACTGCAATGCAGATGGTTATAATTAAAGAGCAGCAACTTGGTAAGGGAAACACATTATTGTCTTTACTCCCATTGTAGCCCTAGATGCTGTTACAAAAGCTAGCGTTCTAAATGCTAAAGCTCTCCATCCTAAATAGATACATGGGGCAACATCCTTGACTGCTGTTGATGTAGACTTTGTCTTCAATATGAGCAAGTTTATCCCATACCTAGATATACCTTGCTTTTTGATCAGTATAAATAGATTGTTTATACTGATAGTTCAGCCCAACCTGCTATAGATTCCAAGTAGCAATATTCAGTGGTGTGCTCCACTGTTCTTGGTGTGATGTTGGATGGAAAATGCCAACCACAAAAAACTTACACACAGTCCTTAAGGGACTATACTGCACAGTTAGCTGAACTGGTATTTTTGAGGACTGTACTGCACACTTAGCTGAACTTAAAACCCTGCTACTTGCACTGGAAAAAACAGATTCAGAATTCCCCACATTTATAGTGTGTGATTTGTATTACTGTGTCCATTTTCTTAATGACCATTTGCTTTATTGGCGTCAAAATGGTTTCAAAATTTCTAAGAGTTACACAATAAAGCATAAAACGCTTCTGGAAAAGGTGACAGACCTTAAAGAAAGGTTTCCACAGGCGTATGTCATTCATACATTGAGTCCTCAATGTATGGGACCACATGTTGTAGGGAATTCTTTGGCAGGTGAAGCAGCCAAATCTGCATTTGTGACTGAAACTGACAAGACTGAAGATACCGACTGCAAACTCTTTGGTCCCCCCCTTTGTGGCCCCCATTTCCCCCATGATGGTAGGAGTTCCGCAGGGATTGATTTTGAGCACGCCTTTTTTTTAATGTTTATATGGCTTCCCTTGCTCTTCTAGCTGAGGCACACAGCACGAAAATAGAATCATATGCAGATGATACACAATTGTTGTTCACCTGTGACAAGGGCGCCGATTTTAGTGGGTGTGAGATTAACACCTGCTTGACCGAGGTGTTCTCCTCGCTAAAGCGGAACCAAGTAAAGTGGAACCTTGAGAAATCGGAGATCATTTTCTTCAGGCCTTCGCCATGCAAAGCGTGTCGCCAATAGTGGCCTCAGGATATGTCCCCCGCAGCCTCGGTAGACACTGTAAAGAATTTAGGGGTCAAGATAGATGTCAATCTTTCTATGAATGCTCAGATCCAAAAAGTCGCCGGTACCTGCTTTGGCCTGTTAAAAATGTTAAAACATTTTCTTCCCCTTCTGCCGGTTACGCAATGGAAGATGGTAGTCCAAGCCCTGATTTAATCAAGGCTGGACTACGTCAACGTCCTGGACCTGGGCCTACCGGATTATTTAGTAAACTGCCTGCAGGTGGTCAAAATGCAGTGGCCAGAGCAATTCTCATGGTTGGACCCAGAGAAAGAATGTCCATGCATCTGAAGTCTCTACACTGGCTGCCGGTCCGGAATAGGATCCAATTTAAAGCTCTAGTCCTTGCTTTCAGGGCACTTCATGATACTGGCACCTTCTATATCAGGAAAAGGATTCAGCACTTTGTGCCACGAAGAGCCCTGAGTTTTTCATTGCAGCTTTTGATGACCATCCCTACATTTTCCCGCTCTCGTCAGGGCGGCTGCTCCTTTCAAGTACTGGCCTCCCGTTTATGGAACTGTCTGCCAGTGCCTCTCAGGCAGGTGCAGCATCTGCTTACCTTTAGGAAGCAGCTAAAAACCTGGCTCTTTCAGCAATAGTCTTCTGCTCTCTGCTTCTTTCTGTGATAGTGCTATTGTCTGTCTCGAGGTCCTCTTGCACTGGGACACTCTGTGGACTAGCCGTGCTCTCTATAAGTACCTATTTAAATTACATTACATTACAAACTGTTGCCGCAATTACTCATTCTGAAACAAGGGTAGACAATGATATATTAGCTGCCGTTCATGCTACACACAACGTCACCCGTTTACCTAGGGGTTTTTGACTAAATACACATATATTTAAGTGAAGAAAACATTTCCATTGTTACAATTCCAAAGGTAGCTGATCATTTGATTCCCAATCTAGACCGATGGTGAGCATTAGTGATAGCTGCGCATGAAGGTGTTGCTTCTGCGCATGCAGGTGTGTGGTGGTGATAGAAATGGGTTCTCTGGTTGGCTAGGGTACGTACCTCTCTAGTTAGGATACAGAGATTACGAGTATAAAAGAACCCCTGCTTACCCCCTTGGTAGCTCGGCATGAGCAGTCAGGCTTATCCCAGAGGTAGTGTGTAAAACCTTTGTACATAAAAAACAGTAATGCAGTGAAAACACTACAGAAGGACACCACAACAGTTTTAGAAAAATATCCAATATTTATCTGGGTAAAAGAAGACCAATTCACCATACAGCAATCCATAATGCCAATAAAGGAAAATAGACTTTAAATACAGTTTCTAGAAGTGGACAGCTCCTTGAGGGTCTATCACGGTGTTGTGAACACCAAATCCAACTGTTCTGGCCAACTGTGGCATTGAGGGCCAGGAATAGTGTCAGGGAGACCTGTAAAACAGTACCTTTGGAGATGCAGGATGTTGGACCGTGCTGTGAGCTCCAGAGGAGCGACGTTAGCTCTGGAAGTCAGTGCAGGAGTTGTCTTGCCCTTGAAGTCACACGCATTGCAGGTCAAACTCATTGAGTTTGAAGTCAGGAGCGCCAGCAGGCGTTGTGCCTGCAGTGTGAAGTGGAGCTGTGGGACATGGTGTGCCCTCATGTCCCCAGTGCAGGCAGCGGCTCGTGCCTGTCATCCAGTGCTGGTAAACTAGGGCTGCCGTGCAAAGTAGGGCTCTGCTTGTAGCAGTGCTGACAGGTCATGGTGCAAGCAGCGGCATCGGTATACCAAAGGCCGCAGTGCAAGATGAGGTAATGCATTGTGTGGGCCCACAGGTCATGGCACAGGCAGCTGCGGCAGTTGATGATCTGGAGTCGAAGGCGCTGGCGTCAGTGGGCCAAGGCTGTGGCGTGGAACAGGGTGGTGCGTTGTGTAACTTACGAGCGATGCCCCCAAACCACAGTGCAATCATTAGCATCAATGTCAGCCTAGATAGGCATTGTCAGTGAGAACAGTGCTGCTGTACGAAGTGGGATGGTGCTCTGTGTGCTCCACGATCAGTGTCCACGGTGCAGGCAGGTGCATTGTTGATGGTGTGACGGCATGTTATGTTATGTTATATGTATTTGTAGAGAGCAAACTGACACCCATGGGTGTCCTGGCACTGTAAAGAAGACCTGCTGTGGATTGAGCCTATGACTATCTGGTTATCTTGAAAACAGCCATCTTTTTACTGCCTTTCTAAAAAGCAAAAGGTTAGGAATGCTTCTGATATGCAATGGTAGGGAGTTCCATGATTTGGCTGCATTAATCGTGAAACTTTTTCCGCCCCAATTTGCTTTTTTGACTCGGGGATGCTAATACGTTTTTGGTCAGCAGAACATAAAACTCTCTTAGCCTTTTACCAATTGAGGCGTTGTTGTAGAAAATCCGGTCCGATGCCATGTAGTGCTTTAAACACAAGGCATAGTGACTTGAATTTGGTACGATTGCTGATCGTTAACCAATGAAGTTGTTTTATTTTGGCTGAGATAGATTTGTATTTAGGTGCGGCTGTAATAAGTCTGGCTGCCGCATTTTGTAGCATCTGCAGCTTGTTCATTGATCCTTTATGAACCGTGAGATATAGACTGTTGCAATAGTCTAATCTAGACATTATGAGTGCAGAGAATACAGTTTGTTTTGCTTCCTTGGGCAACATGGGCATGATTTTTTTGCAGGATTTGAGGATGTATGAGGTGGTAGAGGCAACCTGGTAAATTTAGTCTCTAAAACTCATTTTGTCATCGATCAAGATTTTCAGATTCTTGACCTTTTTTATAGGTACAGGTAGTGATCCCATCTCATCTGCCCAGCAACTCGGTGTCCAGAAGGTGAGATTATTTCCGAAGAGAACCACCTCCGTTTTACCGGAGTTCAACTTCAAACAGTTCTGTAACATCCAGTGTCCTACTGCTTTAATACATTCCTTGATCTTAGTTACTATTTCATAAAAATTACCGGGGAGTAGTGTCACCACAATTTGGCATCATCTGGGATACCAGGGTGGTAGTGTGAAGTGAGGCGGTGCGGATTGTGGTGCCCACAGTTCACGGTGCAAGCAGTGGCTCTGTGGCTGAGTCGGATGGCATCATGGGTGAGAACAGGGTTGAAGTGCAAAGTGTAATATGCCCTCTGCGGTGCCTTCATTTCAGGGAGCTGGCAGTGACATTGTTGAAGGCATCAGCTTTTTTTACTCTGTGCCAGCTGAAACATCCAGTTCCAGAAACCTCCACCCAGAAGATGTTTAAGTCTTTGATTTCCCTGAGACTTCAAACAGGAGGCAAGCTCTACATGAAGCCCTTTGAGATACTTTAGACCCGCTGCAGAGGAGACCATTCTCCCAGTAGATCCAGCTTGATCGAGACTGATCACCAGCTTCCTCGTTTGCAAGCCTGCTGCCGCAAAACCTCTAGAGAAGGGCATTCTTTCTTCTCCCTGCCATTATTCTTCTTTGGTGGGACTCCTTATTGCTTCCAATGGATCAGCTCTGATAGTTTGCCCAATTCAGCCACTTGCCCCCCTGTAGGTGCCAGGGCATCGCCCTCAAGGTCAGTCTATTCCTGGACCGTGAGAACTTCAGGGAAGGGTTTCCCGCACCCCTTGCCCTTTATCTTGTCAGGCACCTGAGACACTGCATTATTTATCAAAGGTGAGGGAGGTAGAAGTTGGAATCCATTCAGCTTCCAATCTTAGTTACAAAAATCAACTGAGGGGAATGGATCACTTGAAACTACGTTGCCAAGGGTTTTTTGATGCTCGATGACTCTCATAAAAAACCCTCATACACGCACGTAGATGGTCAGTCGTTATATCTTGGTTCTCCGTTAATATACGTTGCGTTCATGCATCATCATAGGCTGTTTTTTTATCATATGTTAACCTCCACACAGAGGTAACCATTGGTTACGTAGTAGTGACCAGATAAATGGAGTGCTCAAAAAAAGGGGATTACAATTCTTTGAATCATCTCAACGGAGATTTATTAGATTCAAGAAAGTTAAAATTCTGTTGTGTAGGTGAGGATCTAGTTACTGGATCCACTATACAAATCGGTCGACATGTTTCAGCCCCACTGTGCCCAGCCGGGTCTATGGGGCTTTCTTCAGGACCAAGAGAGAAAGGCAAAACAGTACTTACACAACTTGTGTAGCACATGGAGGTGGTATTGTACTCCACTCTCTTATACCTGAGGCCAATAGTACCTGTGAATGGATAAAAATATGGACACAAAAAATATATAGATATAGAATATCTAACAACCCTTCATGAAGCTATAACATAAATCATGTCTCACTTTTGTACGGAGTCCGCTATTTGCGCTCCTAAATACATGCATCCTAATACGGTGGAAATTTCTGTAATGATAACACTGAGAGGGTATAAGTTCTGGTGAATGTCTGTGTGTTATGAACATCCCTTTCACTTGTAATGCGGTGTCAATTTCAATATCTAACTATCCACAATAGGAATACAAGAGTACTTGATTCCGAAGTGCATTTGTTTCATACTGTTCTTACCATGTGGAGGTATTCATGAAAATGCAAGGGTAATAGAATATAGTGCACGTTGATTTCTTTCACGCTCAGTTGTTCATAAGTAAGTAGCGTGCACTTGGTTTTAGCTCTTAGCGCGCTCTTTGTATGTTCTCTAGAGAAACTTATTCGAAGAAGATTTCACAACTCTTTCGTTGGTACGAAATGTATTGAATACTGCCCATATATTCAAGCTTTTTATCAAAAATCACTGGTATGTACTCGATTGCCGCGCATTTCAGTTTACGCCTCATTGCACGCTTGGTATAGGTTTGTGTGCATTAACCAGGAGACTGCTACGTGACTGCTGCCTATCACTATAGTATAAGCCCCCATCTTTACGGGTTGTTCTTGCATCAAAAATGACGATAACTCGCTGTAATATTATTTTAGCCCGAAGTTAGATTTAAGTAACAGAGTGCTAGCGTGCCTCACGTGAGCCTAACTAGTTGTTTATTCTTGAACCAAAAACAAACCCACATGCATTGATATTACCTCAAGGTCTGTAATTACTCTATTACTTCGGGGGACCAGAGAAAGTTTCTTGGTATCCTATGATGAAATACGGGACCAGGTTAATTACTTATCTTCGTTCTCCTGGCGTGCATGGCGTCGTCGTCGTTCCTCTCTTACCAGCAGCTCGGAAATTCCTTGCTTGTGCTTGCCCTGCCCCCAGAAGTCAGCGGAGAGTTGGCACCTATCCCTTTTCTATTTTTAGTATCAAATGACACTAAAGAATTGTACATGATCCACATGGATAGTGTCCAGTAACTGGATTCATATTCCAGACCTTCCTGATACCTACCGACTCCATTCTTATTTGTGATCGTGTATGGACCAATAGGTCTTTTAAGTTCTTGATTCTGTGATTCGCAAACCTTGGTTTTGGCCAATTTAACTTCCTTGATGTTACAATTTTCCAAATTTTTTTATCATCTTTTTTACTGTATTGGTGGCTCCATTGTAAGTGGTGACATACGTGATTAAATTCTCTGCGGGTTCTTTTGGGATGGTTTCCAAAAGGCTCTCTCGTGGTTGATGTCTGGCTCTTTTTTGACACCTACAAATTGTTTTCATATGGTAATCTCTCTTCCTCAGTTTATAAGACACTGCCTCAGGCTCCAGGTCCTTTTGATTACCCTTAATGGCTGCCATGGACCGAGTGGTCACGCAGGCCCACTCTTGCAACCCATGCATCTCCAAGTGAGCCCTGAACTCCACATCCTTCCATAAGGACTGTTCTAGGTTGTTACCTAACAGACAATCTACAGGCATGGTAGGGCTTACAAACACCCTCAAGGGACCTGAAATCCCCCAATTCAAAGGGAACCTGCGCCACCTCACACTGGCACTCTGAGTTGTGCACAGCAACTACTTGGTGAAATACCACACAGACTACTTGCTCCTCAGAGACTGGGAGACACAAGACTGAGGTCACACTGGCTCCAGTATCTCTGAGAGCCTCTTCCCTTCTCCCATTGATGGCCACCCAGACACTGTACTTCTTAGTGTTTGCAAGCACCTACCTGGATATCTGGGACCATCTCACTGTACTCTAGTGAGATAATGGTAATTTCTGTGGGATCTGCACCTTCCTCTGGGTACCCCTCCTCCCCAAGCACTGAACTAACCGACACCTGGGACTGCTTACCGGTGGGTGTCTGTGCCCTCTTGGGGCACTTGGGATCCAAAGCACTCCAAAACTCCACACTCCAGGCTCCTCCAAACTGCACTGTTCTTATTTGTTTCTCTTCTGTAGACGTCTGTAGCAATTCAATAGAGTGGAGATTCCCCTAGGGGGGTGATTCAGGTGCTATATAAATCAATAAATATCAAATATTATTATCAAATATCCTCCTTCAAGTGACTCCCCAGCTCACAAGCATAGCACTTGTGGGGTCCCTTCTCTACAGACTTACCTAAAGAGACCAATGGTTTCTTATCTCCTGGGGCATGGGAATCCTTACCCTGGGTACAAGTGTGGGGTCCTTTAGAGAACGTTTTTCCTTTATCATTGTCCCACCCACTCTTCTGCTAGGGACCCTGCCCACCTTTGGCAGAATATCCCCCATATACCTTCTTGTGGTCCCTGGTACTCACCCAGCTGTCTGCCTATATAGCAAGCTTCCTTTGATCAGTCAGCTTGCTATTGGTCAAGTGATGGTACAGCTCTACAAATTATAGACTAGACAAGTGCTCCCATACAATCAAATTGTACAGCTCCAGAAAATATTTTACATTGATCCCATTCACTCAACCATGCAGTGACTTGCAAAAAGAATCCACACATTCCAACCATGTCTGGGAATCAGTTTTCCTAATGGACCAAAACTGATCCCAGTGCTTTCCAGGATTGAGACCATACCTAGTGAGAAGGGCATCCTTCTTGTCAGTGAATGTGAGGTTGTACCCCTCACCCTAAGTCAACAAGGTGCCCCTCCACTCTTCTGAGACAGGAGGCCGCAATCATGCTCCCCAATTCCTTTCAGGGACCCCATTCATGATGACAGATGCTACGTAGCCCTGACACCACCTTTGTATGTCATCACCCTTCTTAAATTACTTTCCTACATTCTTGGGAATGTGTACTTTTCTATCTGAGTGCACTGAGGAATTGATGCCACCATCTGTGCTGGATTTACTTTTTTACTCCAGCTCTTTGAGACCACGCTTATGGTCTATAACCATCTTCTGTGATTCCATCTTGAGCCTCTAAAGCTCTATTTGATGCCTTCTAGCTTCCCTTCTGCACTCCAGCTCCTCTGGAGACAAACCACTGCTGCCTGGCCTGAAATAGCCTCCTCTGCCTCCACACTCAGGTCTCCAGGTTGGCCCATGGAATGTCTGGCTGCTACCCTCTTTCCTGGTGAGGTCTCTGATTTGAAAATTTAGTTTTCACAAATATCCTTTGGATCCTTGGCTCCTTTCCTCCTCAAAGGCCACTTCTAGGGATGCAACTGATGATGCTGCTGATTCAGGCATGATGCAATAGGAAGTTTTAAGTTAAAAAATAAGGGAATAGAAAAATAGACCAAAAAGAAAAAAGTATGTGGTATGTAGTGGTCAGCGATATGATAGTAGTGTACACCAATCACTCTAGGTCAAGTGCAAATGCAAGTCTTATCCTCACCGCTGGCAACCAATTTTAGAAATGAGATTTCTGGTTGGCTGGGGTATGTACCTAAGCCAGGCAGAATCCACCACTCTCTTCAGGTTAAGGGGATTACATGTCTAAGATAACCCCTGCTCACCCCCTTGGTAGCTTGACACAAGCCATCAGGTTTATCCCAGAGGTAGTGTGTAAAGCGTTTGCAAATAAGAAACAGTAACACAGTGAAAACACTGCAAAAGGACACCAAACCAGTTTTAGAAAAATATCCAATATTTATCTGTGTAAAACAAGACCAAAACAATAGAAATTGACCAGATAGTAATCCACAATACCAATAATGCAAAAAATAGACTTTATACACAGTTCCTTGAGGTCAATAGCTCTGTCTGGGACTACCACTGCGTTGTAAACGACAAATCCAACAGTTCTGGATGACTGTGATGTTGCGGGCCAGCTATGGTGTTGGGAAGATTCATAAAACAGTACCTTTGGACCTTGCAGTGAGCTTCAGTGGAGCAACGTCTGCAGGCATTGGTTCCTGATGTTGGTGCAGGAGTTGTTAGGCACTTGAAGTCACACGTGTTACAGGTCGATCTCCTTGAGTTTGAAGTCAGGAGCACTGGGGTCAACAGGTGCAGGGGCTGTAGAATGAAGTGGATCAGTGCGACATGTGGTACCCTTAGATCACCGTGCCGGCAGCAGCTCAGTGATGGTCTTTCAGCGCTCCCATTGAGAACAGGTCTACGGTGCGAAGTGGCGCA
Source organism: Lissotriton helveticus (assembly GCF_964261635.1). NCBI lineage: Eukaryota > Metazoa > Chordata > Amphibia > Caudata > Salamandridae > Lissotriton > Lissotriton helveticus. The sequence goes on along the minus strand of NC_136067.1, from coordinate 462,423,486 downwards.
TGCTTGTTGCGGTGCTGACAGGTCAAGGTACAAGCAGCAGCGTTGTCGTTGCTGAAGTGCTGTCTTCAGTAGACCCCAGGTTACTGTGCAAGGCTGGGTAATACAGTGTGTGGGGCTGTAACCGGGGTTACAGGGGCCCACAAGTCACAGTGCAGGCAGCATCAGTTAATGATCTGGAATCGATGGCACTGGTGTTGGTGGGCCAAGGCTGCGGTGTGGAACTGGGTGGTGCATTGTGTAACTTACTAGTGGTGCCCCCAAACCACAGTGCAAGCAGTGACATTGATGTCAGTCGTCAGTGACACCAGGGCTACGGTGCAAAGTGGGACGGTGCTCCGTGTTCTCCATGAGTGGTGTCCACAGGTCACAGTGCAGGCAGCAGCATCGGTGACAGCAGCACAGCTTTGTCTGGGACACCAGGATGGTGGTGTGAAGCGAGGCAGTGCAGAGTGTCATGCCCACAGGTCACGGTGCAAGCACCAGCTGGGTGGTGGCATTGGATAGTGTCGTGGGTAAGACCAGGGTAGCGGTGCGAGGTGTGGCAGTGCCCTTGGTGCCTTCAGGTCGTTGATTGCATTGGGTTACCTTTTTCCTCTGTGGCAGCTGAAGCATCCAGTTCCAGAAGCCGGTACCCAGAAGATGTTAAAGTGTTTGATTTCCCTGGGACTTCCAACAGGAATCAAGCTCTACATCAAGCCCTTGGAGATACTTGTTATGCAGAAAGAACAGTCCAGTCCGTTACCTGCCCAAGACAGAAGCTGCAACTCCAGGCCAACCCAGCAAAGCATAATGCACAGTTCTTCCAGCTCTTCTTCCTTGCAGTTTCTTTAATCCAGCAGTAATCTAAAGTTCTGGGGTCAGGGCCCCAATATGTATACCACATTACCCTTTGAAGTTGGCACAAAGTTCCACTGGCATTCATAATCCAGTTCTGCCTTCTTCAGGCCATATTCACTCCAGGGGGTGGAGACACAGCATTGTGGAATACTGACACAGTCCATTCATGTGCAATCAACAACTCCTCCCACTACTCTAAATGCAGCCAGGTCTATTCAGCCTGGGTCTGAGTCACCCAGGAAAGGCAGGACATACCTCATCGCTCCCTAATGTCTGTCTAGTGTGAATGCACATCCCAAGCTTCTGCCACTCTAAACCCAGACAAGGAATACACAAAAGGCAGAGACAAAGGATGGTTAAGCAAGAAAATTCCCACTTTCTAAAAGTGGTATTTTCAAACACACAACATCAAAATAATCTTTACTAAAAGAGGTGTTTTTAATCCTGAGTTTAAGAAGCCTAATCTCCATATATCTTCTTCCAATGGAAAGTTATGTATGTAAGATATTATAAAGCGACTCCCATGTCAGCCTATGGGACAGATAGCCTGTCAATAGTGAAAAATTAAATTGGCAGTATATGACTATCAGTACATGTCACACACAACAGGACATGTCCAACCTTTCACATACACTGCACCCTGTCCATTGGGGGAACTTTGCCCTAGCTGAGAGGTGCCTTTCATGTGGCTTATTCAATCAGGCTAAGAATTATGACCTTTGTTGTGACATTTGTCAACAAATTAAATATTGCACTGGGGCTTGTCCATTGCAGACACACCTGTTCATTTCCAACATACTTTTCAGCTGAATTTATTTGGACTTCTGGACCACAAATGGAGCATTTAAATGTAACCTAGTTTCATTTAATTCTTGCTTCAGGTTCCTCTGGGTGTGGCCACAATGTTCAGCTGATGCTTGCACTGTTATTAAAGACATGCATGCACTACATTCCACTCAGACCAGGGCCCTGCTTTCACCTCAAAAGCGTGTAGGGATTATAAGGCTTAATTGGGTATAGAGATGCATTACTCTTCACCATATCGGCCTGAGGGCAGTTCTGTTGTGGAGAGCCTGAACCATGACTTAAAGCAGTCCTTAACATCTAGTGTAACAGGGCATAGTTGGATCCATCACCTCTATGGTGTACAAAGAGTACTTAATAATCTCCCTAAAAGATCTGTTGGTGGCCGGACCCCATACGAGGTCCTTTTTGTCATCAAAATGTACTTTGCAGACCTTGAAGTTTCAGACATTATGGCGGTAGCCATGCCCTTTGACGTAAATGATAGTTGTGCTGTTTTACAGGACTTGCAAAACTTCTGTGACGGCCAATCCAATGAGCAGTTGAAGATGTCTGACTCTGCAGAAATAAAAGAGCAACCATCACCCGCCGGCTGGATTCCACAAGTTGGGGATCTCGTTTGAGAATGAATTGCAGTAAAGAAGGAGTTTGGCCCATCATACAAAGCACCAGTGCCAGTCATTTGCATTCCAGGTACTAGAACTGCAATTTTGCCACCGCTTGCTGGTTCTAAAGACAATCATTTTGTCTCCATTGATCACATCAAGTTACATCATGCGGCCGATTTTAAACAATAGGCCATGAGTTCTTAGTAGTTCCCTAACTCCTCTAACTAGCATACATGAAATTGATCTGCAGCTGATGAGCTCCATCAAAGCTGTTTCTCTTCAACTGGGGGGGGTCATTGTCATTCTGACTAGCCTGGTTCACCTACATACAGCCCATGTTTCTTTGCCTATGGTGCCTCTTTGAATGGGCACTGGATGTTTGTATTTTGAGAGTTGTCCAATGATCTTGCAACTACTTCAGGACGCATGGTATGAGCCACTCCCCTAGGAGGAGTTGAGTGCCTCAGGACAGAGAATATTGAACTCTAGCTCTAATAACATGGATGCAGGTTGGCAGGCTACTTCCTTAGCATCGGCTGTTCACGAGGATTATGGCTGCTCTTTGGAGCTTTGAAATGGAGCAATTGTGGAATCCTCTTCTGTGGAGAAGCAATTCTTTTTTGATTCAGTAAACATTGATCTTGTGGAAGAAATCTTGGGTGCCATGGAGTTACATTAATTTGGCCATATTTGTCAAATTGTCATGTTATGTTTTTTATTATGAATATAGTTTTTTTTGTAGGACATTTTGCATTGAATTTTCTTAGCTTGTTCCTGTGTTTGTAATATTTTGTTAGTAGCTAAGTTCTTTCTGGACCAAAGAGGGGTTGTATTATTTCCCCTTCTGGGTCCACTTTGGTTCTCCTTTAGTTACATGCATTATCAGCTTTAGGCTGCCTTTGCTTCACAAAGCCACACATAATACATTTGTTTTTGTGACATGATATTTTAGCAATGCACCGTGCATATTATTTGTTATTCAGTGACTCTTCTTGGAATTTAGTCTGAACATTTCGTGCAAGCTCGAACAACATGCCGTATAATATTTCTGTGCCCAGTCACCAACATAGCCTAACAATTTTAGACACAACACAGCAGCACAGCTGCAGATACCAAACACAGTATGTATTATATAAACTGTGTCTCGGCCCCTTGGAGATTAGAGGGGAGAATTCAATCAGAGAGAACAGCGCTCAGATTCCGTCAGATTGAGTTTGGTCTATATAAAAAAAAACAAGATAGATAGATATATTAGTTGCCATGCTTAGGTTCTTCATTGTTTACAGTCTGTTAGTAATGTTGATTACTTTTCTTAGTTGTATCTGTTTACCAATTGCAGCAAACCTGCTACTATAGTTTCAATACATTTATTGTAAACTTCCTTTGTGTCTTTCTTCTGTTTACTATGGACATGCAAGAGTGAGAACAAAACATAGTGATCTGTTTCCACAGTTCCCTTGGAGACTAAAGGTTAATGTTCTAGGTTTGCTGATATCACATGTTACTCTGGAAAGGTCAGAGGTGCAGGTGAGTCACTGTGCACTAGTCAGCTTTTGGCCTGTGAGTACAGATGTGGTAGAGAAACTCAGTCCCTACATTCTGGCATCCTGTTTCCCCAAGGAAACACCAACAAAGATATTGAACAACTCATGGATAATCTGAGCTGTTTTATTCTTAGACACTTGGTGAATTATGCTACTCATAAGGCTGGCCAAGCCTTAGATTGCATTTTCTCAAGCCATCCAGATTTGCAGTATGATGCCATACTACCACTAACGTGGTCAGACCATAAAGCTGTTTAAGGTATCTTAAAGATAGTTGTCTCAAATTCCTTTCTGGGCAGAACAGTGCAGGCAATAAAAACACGAGAATGCCATGAAATCAATATAATTGAACTTATTGATATCATGACTGCTACTCAAGTTACTCTATTGAATAATCAATTTAAGGATAAGGGTCTTGGGGCTCTTAATCAGAAATGCTGTAGGCAAGAGAAGATTTGGAGAAGAAGCTATAATGCAACTGAAAGAAGTAAATATAAATAACTTATTTCACTGACAAAATTAATCTAGCTAAAAACACCTCAAGTAAACTTTTAAGCCAATGTAAAGGCATTTCTGCTTTAAAACCAGCACAACCACACATGGTCAGTTGCTGTGAGATAATTTAGCTAGTTAAAAAAAAAACATGGTTGAGGCAGTATATGGAGACTTTGACTCGATTCATAACAATAACATTGGTTGTATTTAAAGAACAATTACCATGAAGCAAAGAGGAGCTCAAGTTCCACCCCCAAACACTAAAGAAGGAGTGATTGCGCGTATTACCCAAATCACAGCTGGAACTCCGTCAGCCCCCAGACCCCAAAAATCTTACATGAAATTGATGAGACTGTTGTAGCTCCCCTCACCTCCTTAGGTAATAATATTAATATTATTACGTTTGGACAGGTCCCGACAGAATGGAAAAAGGTTTCCATAATACTGCTAGGAAAGAAAACTCTTCTTAAACCTGATGACGAAAATAATTATCGCCCAATTTAACGCCTGCCAGTGTTGGCAAAAATTATTGAAAAACTCCTTAAAACCACTCTTTTGGAATTCCTAAACAAAAATTAGATCCTTGATGAAGCTCAACACAGTGTTAGAACAAACCACAGTACCAAAACGATGCTGGTTGTAGCCATGGAGGAGATAAGATCCATTATAGACAATAGTGGGAAGGGCATGGTGATCCTTTTAGATCTGTACACAGCCTTCAATACTGTGAGTTATCATAGACCACCTAGCCAATATAGGGATATGTGGATCATCAGATGGTAGAGGTGTGCATGCACAGGCCTGTAGCCAAGGTCTTATGTGTTGGGAGCATAGTCCCAGTATGCACAGCACAAAATAAAGTGTGCATATTCATTCCTTGTAAAGATAAGGATAAATTGCTGCTGACAAAAAATTGACAAGTCAACACATTTAAAATTCTTTTCCCTGATACTGGTAGATGCCACACTAGCAGCCAGTTTCTAGCTCAGCGTACCTCCTAGAATAACAGCCAATGAGTGAATGTAATCAGGAAAGAGAAAACGACATACTTTCCACGCACAATCTATATATGGCGAGTCTTTGGCTAAGGATTCAATGATTTTTAGTAAATTTCTTACTGAGAGGAAAGAACCTTTAAAACCTGTCCCTTCAAATAACTTGTATTTTGTTCTTGCTTCTCTAGTAAATGCTATTGAGTCACGACTCTTCCAGTTGGAGTCAATTAAGTCATAATTAGTTTAAAATTCACAATACTGTCTTCCATCACTGCAAGGATATTTTAAAGCACTGCATGTGCAAGCAACGCTGCCACATGACAAGACCCATTGGAGCTGAAAATGGTGCACTTAGAACAACACTGTTAAAGTATCCTGCAAAGCATGACTAAGGAGCACTGCTCCAATACCTGCGTAGGCCCAGACGGGTCCTCATACAATGCAGTGTCCACGTCCTGACCTTCATGATGAGATTACTCCTTCCACTCCTTGTGGTCTCTCTGCTAGGGGCCAAAAGAACCAAAGTCATTGTGATCCAGCTGTCTCGGTGAAGAGGTGTGTTTCATCTGCTACTGCTGTAGAGGTATGCGGTGAGGTGGGATCATTGAACTGAGTGCTGAAACATTTTTGAGGAGAGTGTTTTTACTAGTGCAGGTTTTGTGCACTTAAAAAGCAAAGCGTAAAGCCTAAGGATACAACTCGTAAATCCTTTTGAAAAAAAGCAAATAATCATAAACTTACATAAAAGTGGAAGTTTGCCTTTTGAACCAAGCCCTAAAAAAGTAAAACCTGGGACTTGGTCATAGTAGCAAAGATACTCAAGCAGCAAAGTGACCACAGTTACTGTAAAATCATTAATTGTTCTGTTTGAAGCTTTTGGCTCCAAAACCGAAGGCTTCAGAGCAAGCACAACAACACTATCCAACTGTCGAGGGATTCAGCATGGTGCCTTGCCTCTCACGAATAACTTGAGAAACAGAAGAATAAGACAGTGCTCCGGTAACAACGCTTTCCTGACCAACACTCCATCCCATTACCTCCTCGTCCTGTCTTCCCGTCCCATTCCTTAACAGTGAGCAGCTAGTCTGCTCCCCATAAACCTGAAACCTAGCATAGCTTTAAGCATTTCCCCCAATATGGCGCCACCAGTACTGTGAGGATAAAGGGGGAAGTGTGTGACATTACATCCTGATAGTTTTTTTCTGACTCTTGGCAGTTTCCTGTTGCCTAGCGGAACTGTTGGAACTTTCTGGGCTTCATTCGGGTGAGTTCTGTCTCTGTGTTATTTGTTTTGTTGTTGGCGGCCTGCTGTAGCGGCCGCTTTTTGTGTTATTTTGTAGTGGAGACATGCTTGATTTATGCTGCCTTCGCAGCCCGCTCTAGCTGCCACTTGTGCCGGTTTTCCTTTTTTAACCCAGCTCCTCACCTGCTTCCTCTCCGGCGAGGTCCAAGCGTGCCATGCTTTAGCGGGCGGGGATTCTCTGTCTTTCTTGACGGTGCAGAGTGTCCTTTCGGGATTCCTGCATCCTGGTTTTTTTTTGGGGGCTATCAGTCGCTCTTTTATGCATCCACCCCATTGCCTGGTACAGTGAGAGGTCGAGTGCCTCGGGACTATGTTTCTTTCAAAACTGGTCCATTTTCTTTTGCTTCCCACCTCTGCTGTTTGTGTTTGGTGCCCCTTACACTTCGATTGTGCTGCCATGGATGCTCCTGATACCGCTCCTACTCTGGGTGCCCTTCGCCTCCTGATTAATGAGCCAGTTTCTAGTGCTTTCGGGGCTCGGGAAGCAGCTGGCCCTCTTGCCAAGGTGCCTCGTGGGTCTCTTGCTCAGCCTGACCCTTCTGCTGAGGAGGTGGGGACAGAGAGGATGATTGTGTTTGTGGTCGCTTTGTGCAGGGTGCAGAGCTCTCAGAATTGTTTGGCCATTTGTGTGACAATTTGGGTTTCGCTCCTCCGGTGCCTGACGTCCTGGAGGAGGACTTCTTCACTCAATACCGCCAGCCAGATCCTGATTCCTTTCCCTTGCATGGCGCTGTGCACAAGATGCTTGCTCATGAGTGGAAGGATGCGGATAAATCTGTCTTCCCTCGCTTTCTGGGTAAGCGATATCTTTTGGAGGGGTTTGCTGCTGAGTTCCCTCAGTCTGTCAAGGTGGACAATTTGATGGCTGGTATTTCCACGCAGGGTCTGGCTCTATCTGATGATGCCCTTCCTTCTGAGGCTGTAGATAAATGGGTGGAAGGGGCGGTGAAGCGTTCCTATGCTGCTTCCAACTTTGCGGTCAGGGGTACGACCTACTCCAACTACGTGGTCCAGTCCCTGCTGAAGGATTTCCAGGCCCTGGCTCTTATTTTGCATGACAATAAGGGTGCCTCCTATCTCTTGGCCCTCATGGAGCTCCAGGTGTGCTATTTGTCGGACATTTCTTTTGACAATTTGGGTTTGGCTGCGGCTGCTTCTGGGGCTTCAATTGCTGCTAGGTGTCATATCTAGATGCGTTCTTGGAAGGCTGAGACCTCTCAGAAGTCGGTCCTGCTTAAATTGCCTTTGTGGGTTCCCGGGTGTTCAGGCCCCAGCTGGAGGATATGGTCAAGCATTCGGCAGAAAACCGCAAGGTTGTGGCTCCTGTTCGCCCTCCTTCTCAGGGGCAGGGGTTTGGCTACCGCTGTGCCTTTGGTTCTTCTTCTTCACGGGGTGCTCCACAGTCCTTTCGTGGCAGGGGTCGTGGCCGGGGGGCCCCTGGTGGTACCAAGTCCCGGGTGCCTGCCGGTGGTGCTGTCCCCATCCCTTCTCCTGCCCAGTTACTATCTGCCTTTTCTGGTTGGGGGTCACCTTTGCCTTTTTTTATGTCCATGGTTGACTCTTCCGGATGCCTGGGCAGTGCAGACTGTGTCGGAGGGTTATCGGATCAAGTTCTTCTCTTCTCCCCCACCGGTCTTCCGGGAGACTCCCCTGCCCTGTCACCCAGTGAGCCGGGCAGCCTTGCTGGAGGGTGTGCGCCTTCTGTTGGAGAAGGCGGCTGTCTTGGAGGTTCCTCCTCTGGAGCGGGGCAGGGGTTGTTATTTGATCCTCTTCCTGGTCTACAAAAAGGATACGACAGATCTGCGCCCTGTCTTGGATCTGATGAGGGTCAATCCTTATGTTGCCAAGCGTACTTTCAAGATGGTGACTTTGCTGTCAGTCCTGCATCTGGTGCTGCCTGCCTGTGTCCTTGCTACCCTGAATCTCATGGACACTTATCTTCACATCCCTATCCATCCTGCGGATCAACGGTATCTCCGTTTTGCTGTGGACTCTCGCCATTTTCAGTTCCGAGTGCTTCCATTCACCTTTTCATCGGCCGAAAGGGTTTTCACAAAGCTCTTGGCCCCTCTGGTGGGTTTTCTGCATTCCAAGGGTCTTCAGGTTTTCCCCTACCTGGATGATTGGTTGACTGTTTTTCCTTCTCTCTCTCAGGCTCTGGCGTATGTGGACCAGGTGTGTCATCATCTGGAGTCTTTTGGGTTCCTTATCAACTACCGGAATGCTCCCTGCTGCCCTCCCAGACTCTGAAGGTCCTGGGGGCTCTCTTCTGCATGGATCTGGGGATTATGTACCTCTCCCGGGAGAGACAGTTGACTTTTTTCCGTCACCTTTCTTGGCTTCTGTCCCAGTCCCATGTTTCTGCGTGGCTCTGATTGCGGAGTCAAGGGGAGATGGCTTCCACTCTGCATCTCCTCCCTTGGGCCTGTCTATATTTGTATCCCCTCCTGCATGACGTCCTGGCCCACTGGGATCCTGTTTCTCAGGATTACAATGCTCCTATTCCCGTCATGCCGGAGATTTGGGCTGCTCTCCATGGGTGGTTGTCCTTTCTGTCTCTTTCCCGGGGGCTCGACCTTCTTACCCCTCTAGCTGTTGTTGTGTTGTCCACTGACGTCAGTGCCGTGGGTTGGGGTGCGGTCATGGGTGCTTCCAAGGCTCAGGGTCGTTGGTCCCGGTTTGAGTCTCTTCAGTCCTCCAACTGGAAGGAGCTGCTGTTCAGACCGACAACCAGGTTGTTCGGGGGTATGTGAAGCACCAGAGGGGCATGTGCTAGTCTCTGCCTCTCCTTTCCAGGATGATCGGTCTTGGGCCGAGCGGAGTCTCTTGTCTCTGATGGCTGTCTATCTTACGGGGAGGGAGAATGGGCCTGCGGACTCCTTGAGCAGGGTGTGCCTTCCTCTGTGGCAATGTGTCTGTCTCCGACTTTGTTCGATCAGATTGACCTACGGTTCTGCCTTACCTGGCTGGATCTGTTTGGCTCAGAGGAGTCGGCCCTTCTTCTTCATTTTTGCAGCCTCATTCCATCTCGTCTGGCCTGGGCGATGGACGCTTTCTTCGTTCCATTGTCGCTGGGTCTCCTTTTTGCCTTCCCGCCATTTACCTTAATCCCCCAGGTCCTCCTGTAGATTCAGTTGGACCGGGAGGAGGTTCTTCTGGTGGTGCCCGAGTGGTCATGTCAGCCTTGGTTTCCCCTTCTGCTGACTCTGTCTGTGTGTCCCTATTGGCAGTTTCCCCTGTGTCCCTCCCCTCTGAGGGATCCTCTCCTCTGCCTCTCCTCCATGCGCTGCCTCCAGCTGGGGGTTTGGCACTTGAAAGGCTAAGTTTGTTGGGTCAGGTTTGATCCGTTGAGGTTGCCCAGTGCATCCAGTTTTTTAGGCGCTCTCCCACCTTGAAGTCCTATGACTGTCATTGGAAGAACTTCTCCTCCTGGTGCCTTGGTAATGGTCAGTCTTCCTCCTCCTGTGTGGCTGAGGGGGTGCTGGATTTCTTGCAGAAGGGGTTTGTCCTGGGGCTCGCTATTTTCACTCTCCAGGTGCAGTGGGCTGCCGTTTTGGCTTTTCGGGGTTCTTCTGTTTCTTCTATCTCCCCTTGGTGGGTCGCCTCTTGTGGAGTTTTTTGATTCAGGAGCCTGTGTCTCTCTCTCCTGTGCCGGCCTGGGATCTTGCACTGGTTCTCCAGGCCTTGACGGGGCCTCCTTTTGATCCTCTGCTCTCGGTGGACCTTAAGTTCCTTTCTGCTAAGGTTCATTTTCTCGTGACCATTACTTCTGGGCGGCGGGTTGGTGAGCTTGGTGCTTTGATGCCCCCCTTTTTGCGTTTCTGCTCTTATAAGGTCGTTCTTTGTCCTAATCAGTTTTTTCTGCCCAAAGTTTTGTCTTCTTTCCACTGTCAGGAGGATATTGTCCTCCCTGGTTTTTTTTCCGGACCCCTTCTCCCCGGAGTAGTTGGTTCTCCATTCTTTGGATGTGCTGAGGGCTCTCTGCATCTATTTAGACAGGACCTGTGGTTTTTGGAAGGTTGATTCTGTATTTGATAGCAACGGCCTCTCAGGGAAGGGCCTTTGGCCTTCCATGTCCACTGTGTCTCGTAGCTTAAGGGTGTTGTTGGGTCGGCTTACAAGTCGGCTCACTGTCCTCTCCCATCTTCGATCCAGGGTAGGTCCACCCAGGATGTCTCCTCCTCCTGTGCCTTGTTCAAGGGTGCCTCCTTGCGTGACATCTGTAATGCTGCCACGTGGGCTTCTCCACATACTTTTGTTTCTCAGTATCGTCTTTAGATGGGGATGGCGGCTTCGGCTACTTTTGGCACTCATATTTTGTCTGCTGTACATGGGTTATGATTTGTACTGCTTTCTTTTGATTACATTGACCTGTCTGATGCATTTCTGGTCTTTTTTGCTTACAATCACTTTGTGCTTGGGTATGGGCTCACTGTTAAGGAATGGGACGGGAAGACAGGATGAGGAGGTAATGCTCGGTTACTCACCGGTAATATTCATTACTCCGAGTCCTGGTCTTCCCATCCCATTTTTGTGCCCTTCCCTCCCTCCCTGTGATTTTTTTTTCTGGTGACTGTTTTTTTTTTTCTGGGTTTCTTTGGTAGTCTCAGGATGTAATGTCGGGGGAAGTGCTTAAAACTCTGCTAGGTTTCAGGTTTCTTGGTAGCAGACTAGCTGCTCATTGTTAAGGAATGGGACGGGAAGACCAGGACTCGGAGTAATGAATATTACTGGTGAGTAACCGGGCAATAGCCGGACAACATGGCTAGATAGTGGTAGATTGCTAACATTGACTTTTTTGTCATTGACTTTTTTGGGTGCTTGGCGTTTTCTTGCCACGCTTTGCATATATCGGGTCCGTTAATTGATTTTATCCACTTTTGTGTATTTTTGGTATCACATTTTATTGTGGTTTTGTTGAATTGGTTTGTGTATTTTTTAGAGTTGGGTTCCTCTGGGTCCAACTCTTTCTGCTGGAATGTTGTTTCAGCAGATTGCATGGTTGTCTGGGAAACTAGCTGCTGCTTGCACCGCAGCTACCAAGAGTTTATATAGAGATTCTGTTAGTGCTGTGACCTTAACAGAGAGTATTTATTATATTGGTATGGTATTGAATCTCAAATAAACAAATTCAATTTCTGACAGTCATAGTTATAATTGGTATGCAGTTTGTGCACAATTGCTGTTTACATACCTTCAGGTGGGAATAACATGTTAATAGCTCATGAAGTCCTTTTTCCAAGGTGCGAAATAGGCACATGTGCACTATTTGCCCAGTGATTTCTCCAGCTTTGACCCGAATAACAGTGGCTTGTCAAAAATTCATAGAAAGCACCATGTGTGCCTCAGTTGTAATACCATGTTGGGCAAAATTTACATTTTGTGTCTGAGTCAATAGTCTCTCAGCAACTGAGATCAGACTTTTAATCTCCATATTCTATGATTGATCCAGTGAAAATGATTTAAAAAGGGGAGGAAACATGCGTTCTCATCTTGATGTACTGCAGCCAGCTAGCAATGTATTTCCAACGTTATGCAAAACAGTGACTACCACCTGCTGTATAAGCACACAGAGATGTTACCCCCACATGCATCAAGCATTTTTGTAGTCGCAAACGGTGCGATTCCTTAAAATCGGCCGTTTGCGAATGCAAAAGTGCTTTTTGGGATGCATGAAGCAATTTTAGAATTCGTAACATTTTTGCGAGTTCTAAAATTGCGGGTGCTTTTAAGAAGTCGCAGATGTGCGATTTCTTAAAAGCAATGCATCATTACTTTTGAAAGTGTAAATTCGCAATTAGGGTGCCAAATTTACCGAGTGGTTGAACCACTCGGTAAATTTGGGAAAAGTGTTTAAAATGCTGAAAATGGTTTTTTTTCAACATTCATGTTTCACACACACATGTCCTTAGGACATGTGTGTGTGAAACATGATGCGAAAAAAAAATTTCAGGGGTGCATGGGGGGGTCCTTTGGACCCCCCCCTGCACCCATGAAATTTTCAAAGTGCCACTCGCAATTTGCTAATGCCTTCCCATTGACTCCTATGGGCCTTTTGGCCCATAGGAATCAATGGGAATTGCGAAAATTAACTTAAGAATTCGGTATTCATTTGGGATTCGGTAAAAATTGCGATTTTTACCGAATCACAAATGAATACCGAAAATAATGATGCATAGCATTTTGCACTTCTTAATTTGCGATTCCTTATTTTTCGCAAATTAGGAAGTGCAAAATGTCACAATGATGCATGTGGGGGTTCAAGTGCTATTCACCAACCCCGTATAATGAGCACATGCCCTTTCATAGGCGAAAGGAAGTTCCTTAGGTCTTGGCGATATAGATCTAAGATTATTGCGTGAGTGCGCTTATAGCTGGGTCTGGTTGCTTAATGGACTAATTGGTCCACTGCAGGGACCTGTGTTCGACCTCATGTTCATAGATTCAAATCTCAACGGGTCCACTCATCCTTTCATCCATCTGAGGTTGATAAAATGAGTACCATTCAGTTAGTTGACAATAACCATCGGTTATTCAGCGCCAACCTGCTTCTGGGTGATCGTGCGCTTAACATACATTATGTAGTCAATCTTCAGGCTGCATAACATACATTTCTGATTCAAAACAGAGGTCATATTTTCAGTACAAGCAATATCACTTTGTACGTAAAGCAACATTTGATGTAACAAAGATTTTCTAAATGTTGGTTTGTAGGTTACAGTATGATCTTGGATACTGCCACATCTGAATATTAGTACAGTTAAAAAGAGGAGATATAACATAGTACATCAGCCCAGTGATATAGAGAAACTTGAGGGGGCCCTCCGGACCCAGCCAGGAGCTCTCAGGCCAGGGGTCAGCCGTCTGTGCAGGTGCACTGTGTGCTGCCTAGCCCCAATGCAAGCACACTTGTACCACAGTGCAAGGGTGCCTATGTAACTGGCAGGGTTGTATTTTTTGCACAAAGGTATACCATCCTACACAAAAACAATCATTTGAGGCTTAGGCTTTTTTTAAACTTTTTTTAATTTTACATAACATGAACTAGACCCGAATATATCAGGTAGCAGAGCACTTTACATGAGCGCCAGTTTCGTTACAGATGGACACATTTTTGTTAGACATGGGGAGATTAAGTTATTTGCCCAGAATCACAGGATGCTGAGCGTCGTTGCCAATAATTGAACCTGGTTCCCCAGCTTCAAGGTTGACTGCTCTAGCCATAAGGCTACATCCTCTCCCTAATTCCTCTTTCTATGTGTGCTGAAGTATTCAGCTCAGATGGAAAGAGGAAATAATGAGAAAAAATAAAGATTTGTATCCTTGTTCTGTCTCTCTGTGGTAGGCGTACCATTTTTGCACAATCATGGGTTTACTGTCTTTAGTAAATCTGGGATTACATCAACTTTCAAGGGAGGATGCATGGGAATGCCTATGCTGCACCTTTCAATCACCTCCCACAACAAAATGTAATGCAATGCAGCACAAGCCCTACATAGAGTTATATTCACACAAGGTGGCACAAATCACCCCTTGAATGGCTTTGTAAATTCCAGTTAAGGACTTGACTTGGTTCTCAGTTAAGGACTTCACTTGCATTGTCTATTTTTGTCCTGTCAAGGACAGCACACGTCCTTAGTACACCATGGCCAGGAATGCCCACTCACAAAACAGAAGGCTCACATCAGATCACCTTCACTCCCTGACCCATACCTTCTGCGACAGGTTGTCCATGCACAGATTCTGGGATGAGATGGACGGTAGTCCACTACATGTGTGAAACCAGTGTGCCTACATGGTCATGTGCAGTCAAGCCAAAGTCTATTAGCTCAGTTTCACAGTGGGACCATGTTTTAAAAGGTGGACTCACTCGCCCTCCTTATCAATTTTCACAGTGAGTGAGATTCAGTAAGTGAGATTCACTCACAGTAAAAAGTCCAAAAACTTGATAGTTTAAAAGCAAAACATCCTGGTTAGACCACAAATATCCAATTTAGTGTCTAATTAAATCAGATGTGCTAACCTCTGTCTCCTAACTGTTGTCCTAGCAAATAATTACAACCATACCTCTATGAAAACCTGTCCTGATGAGCTACCATCTATTCTTGCCCTGCTGATATGCTATGATCCAGTGCTCCATCCCTAGCTTTTAGTCTAGGCTATTTCTTACTGCTCATCCTTTCTGTGACTTCAAGTTGTTCTGCTAAGTGTTGTTCTGCTCATCCCAAATCAATATCCAAGACCTCTCCAGGATTTCGAAGCCCATATTCTCCACCTACTCATTCATGGGTGTGCATATGTGTGCGTGTGTGTGCATGCAGGGGTGTGTGTGTGAAAGTTCCCACAACATCTCTCATGTTATTTAGTAAAATTCCTGCCCCAGCCTGTACACTCGGGGCACATGTGCCCAGTACAACAGGTGCCTGAATCTGTAGACTTGCACAGCCTCAGAAGAAAGTAATTACCATATTTGTCCTTATATTTAAGCATCATGCAACATATCCAAGCAAATGCCTGAACCTCACACCCAAATCAGATGCCTATTGTTGGTCATGCCTGATGCAAATTTGGGTTTTCTGCTATGGGGACAAGAGTGAGAGGTAAGTAGTTACTTGATGCCACTGTACTACTCTGCCAGTATCATAATGTTGTTTTACTTAGGCCTGGGCCTAGTTCATGGAGTTTCGCAATGTGGAACTTAGCGAAGTGACAAAATACTCAGCGGAGGTCCGCAAGTGGCAGAGTGCAGTACGAACTGCCAGTGATGCTGGATTTCCTGCCGCTTGGGTAGAAATTCTTCCTGAGTGGCAGCTCACGAACTTACCATTTGCAAGCGCGAACGGGGAAAAAAAACTCAGTGAGCTCTGCAGAGCGCGGAGTGCTGAGAACTCGAAAAACTCCATGAATGGAGCAGTGTTCACAGCCCTGGCCTAGTTTTACTGGAATTTAATAGGTGACCCTGGTATTTGTGTGCTCATGGTGAGAGCCAGAATAGATTACACAGTGGGACACTACTCACTTCTTGTTCAAACCGCCATCAAGATTTACTTTTGCGTAACACTGGAGTAACACAACCCAGCACAAATTGCTGCGTTGTGTAA
Source organism: Lissotriton helveticus (assembly GCF_964261635.1). NCBI lineage: Eukaryota > Metazoa > Chordata > Amphibia > Caudata > Salamandridae > Lissotriton > Lissotriton helveticus. The sequence continues at coordinate 462,407,799 of NC_136067.1, read as the reverse complement.
CTCTGCTGCAGGATGGTGTTCCATGGGCATTGTGTGGGTGTTCCAATGCACCCCCCATGGATTTTTATGCATTTCCAGATTTACCAGAGTTAGTAAACCTTGGAATGCACCAAATGCTACGCTTTCCCAGGGGAGACTTAACAAGGAAACATATATTTATTTCTTATTGTTACTTCATCTATCTAAGTGTGCTGCATTGGGTAGATAAGTTTGAAAGAGGAATATGCCTCAGCAGATTCTTTTTGTGCAAGAACCGGCCCCTTCCTACACAAAAACAATCATGCATGCAACAGAGGCACCCTGATGCAAGGGTGTCTGCATTGGCGCTAGGCTACCAAAAGGGCACCAATGCAGGGACAAATGAAGGAATGCACCGTATTCTTTAAAATATGGTGAATTCCCTGTGACGCAACACAGCAAAGTGACTTGCTGCTCTGTCCCATAATCCTATGAATCTGCCCCCAGTTGAGGGCCACAGCCTAATGCACCACCATAATATATCTATTAATATCGAGAGCAACCAAACTGCCCTCATATTTATATTTATGTAATATGGTTTTCCACTCAGTGGGCTTTTTCATTCCGAATAAAATTCCATATTTTCTTCTGTTTGGACTTCGGCACCTTTGGTTGGAAGTTCAGGGACAGCTATGAATAGCACTGTTTACTAGAAGGTAACTTTGACACTTTTTATCAGACCCATAATGACATTTTAAGTCAACCCCACCTGTATACATCTTTGAAGAGCATGTCTAACAGTAGAGGCGCCTTGGTAGCCTATACCATTTACACATTCAAAGGTAACACTATTCTCAAGTATTTTATACTACTTGCAATCTATTCAAATCCCAGTCCTTTGGTTGCCTGCGCACTCTCTTCAATTTACTATTCCACACTCATGTGTATGGATTTACTATAGTTGACCGTAATCCTTACGTTGTATGGAATTATAATTCCTCTAATAATTTGGGCAATAAGCTTGAAGGCTTTGACAGGAAACATAACTGTTAGACCTGACAGCCTTAGGGTGGTCATCCTCCAAAATACTGACTGCCTCCCTCCATTTTCTGATCTTATTTTTGCTGGTTTTAGAACTCTGCACACCTACCACTGCTGACCAGTGCTAAAGGACTTCTGTTCTCTCCCTTAAACATGGCAACATTGGCTTAACCCCAATTGGATTATTTAATTTACCTATAAGTCCTCCACCTGTGCCCAGGGTCTGTAAATTAAATGCTATTAGTGCCAATGCAGAATTCATTTTGCCACCCTCTGAGACAGCCCTCTCACCATGGCTTAGGCCTGCCATTGCAAAGCCTGTAGGTACAGTTTTACTCTGTAACTTTACCATGGCAAACTAACCTTCTTGCCAGGCCTAAACCTTCCCTCTTATAAATAGAAGTCACCCAAGAGCTCGGCCCTGTCTAGCCCGCAGGACAGAAATCAATGTATTTAAAAGGCAGGAACTGTACTTTGAAGTTTTACATGTCTTGGTAGTCAATAACTCCAAATTCGTTTTTCACTGCTGACAGCATATCTTGCCATTAGAAAAACATTGGGATTAACTTATTACATCTGTTAAGTGTAATTTCCAATAGTAAAGAGATAGACTTTTCAAGTTTGGTGTCACTGGATTCACAATTTAAAAGCACAGTTTATGGTGAGGTTGGATTTTAAATGACAGTTTAGTAATTGTCCCTTTTAGAAAGTTAGCATTTACTTACCGTAGCTATTTGGCGCCTGCTGCCTGTCTCTGTTCAGTCTCGGTTGGGTGGCAGCTGAGCTGTGTGTGTTCCATCTTGACTGCTACACACAAAGGGAGCTTAAGTGTGTTTTGAGGGACCTTCCTAAAAAATGGTAGGGCGAAGCTGGGCACAGCCTCACACCTGAATAGGCGTTGTGCTGTCCACACCCAAAGGGCTGCATATCCTTCTGTCCTTCTGTACGGAGTCTGGAGCCATGGCATGAAAGAAGGACCTCTGTGCACTTCAAAGCTTTCTTTAAAGTCTCCCCCACTTCAAAGGCATAACTGGGTATAAGTACTGGACCTCTAACACCTTGACTTTAGTACATATCTGGACCTGTGAACATTCTGCCAGGAAGATGAACTGCTGTGCCAAACCAGTCCTGGGCCCTTGGAAGTGGGTATAAAGTGCTGCTTCAACAAGAACTTATGCAGCTTCATCGGAACCAGTGCATCTTCCCCTTTGTGTGAGTCAAAGCCAGCGCATCCTCACAATTGCGTGGTATGGAATCGGCGCATCGCCTTCGGAACCAGTGCATTGCCTTCGGAATAGATGCATCGCCTACTGCTGGAGCAGCAGCCATGCATAGCGTTGGGAACCAGCACCTCGCACTCAGAACCAGTGCATCACCACAGTTTCATGGAGAAAATTGACACATCTCGTCCACTGCATGGCTCGACATCGACGCATCACTTTGGTTGCAACTCACATCCTACCTTTTCTTATGGTATTTTGTTTCATTGCTGCTACCTCAAATGGGTGTTATTTTTTGGAGTATTTTCCATCTAAGTTCTCTGTCCATGCTGCCTTGATCCAACCAATGTTGGACTACGGGTGCAGTTATTTTCTTATTGCGAATATTGGATTCATGTTCCCCAATGCAAATTCTTATTTCTCTTCCTGTTTCGCCCACTTAACAAAGGTCACAGGGGCAAAGGACACAGTAGACAACATAAGAGGTCCTACAATAGGTCATACTTCTTGTTTCAATCATCTTATGTCCGATTTTAATGTGGCTAGTTGTCATGGCATTTTCACATGCCTGGTATGTGGCACATCTATGGTTACCCCTGATGGGATCAATTCCTGTGATAGATTTTTGGCAAAAGGATCCCTCAGTTTTGGATTTAGCTCTAACTATCAGGTTTCTCAATTTTCTATTCCTTCTGTAGGCAAATATTGGTTTGGGTAATTTGGGTTCATCATCATTATTATTTAATAGGTGCCATTGTGAGTAAACTGCCTGTCTAATTTTTTGATCCAGGTTGGAGTGTCGTGTAACACAGACCAACTTGTCTTCAGTAGTTTTCTCCTTGGCCTCAAACATTGCCTTACTGTTGTAGTATTTGACCCTTTTGAATGAATCACAGATAAGTCTCTTAGGATATTATCTAGAAAGGAATTTATGTTTAAGGACCTCTGCATGTTTGACAAATTCACTAATATTCAAACTATTTCTGAGAAGGTGCAGGAAGAGATTAAAAGGAATGCCATCCTTTTGACAGCGCGGATGGAAACTGTTGTAATACAGAAGAGTATTTTTCGTTGTGGGTTTAGTATAGAGAGTCAAAGAAAGGTGTTGATTCTCATGCAAAATCTAGATATTGAGGATTTCCATTCTTTCTCTGCTTTTGTTGGGAGGGAACTTGAGATAGTTGTGCACAGAGATTGATCTACTCCAAAAACGGATCTAAATCTTCTTCTTCACCTTGCCACACAAAGATGTCATCAATAAAACGATACTGAGATGGTATATTTTCAAAGAAAGGTGCAATCTTATTGTGGATGAACTGGATCTCGAAATTGTCTGTATACAAATTGGCTACACTCAGGGCACAGGTAGATATGGGCGAATTTTGCATATTCGTGGTCCACGAATTCGCGCGAAATGGCAAAAAAATCCAGGAGTTTGCGGGAAAATCCGCAAACTCGCGGATTTACACAAATAATGTGACCACGTGTGTCTGTAACTTTGCCACAGTGGCGAAAGGGGCCCGAGGTCCCTCGAGTGAGCTGTCCGTCTTAGTGAGGAAAGGGCAGAAAGACTTTGCATACCCGAGTGTGTGTGTGACGGGGCCAAACGGGCGGGGCTTCTATGTGAGTTCACATGCCTCTTGTTTATAAATGGTCAGAGACCGATGAGAGCAGCAGATGAGAAGAAAGCAGCCTCCTGGTCACAGGAAGTACCCGGAGATTGTGTTAGAGAAACTCGTGGATGCAAAGACCTCCATCAAGCATTACATCTAATTGAAGGCGGTAGATATGGGGAGGAAGCACACCTGGACCGTGCTCACTAGTTGTTTGGGCTGATTATAATGCGCAACTGAATTTGAGCTTCAACTCGGGCACCTACCTATATCTGTAAGTGCTTCCTGTTGAGGTTTAATTTTTGTGATAGGAGCATCGTGCCAGAATGAATCCTGCCTGCATATTTATCCACGAAGATGCCACCGTGTTGTGCCATACCTCTACTCAACTGGAGTACTTTCTACTGGCTAATCAGTAAGTGCTACCTCGTTGGGTAAATGTATAGTGCTTTTGCTACATTACAGCTGCGTAAAGGGCCAGAAGAGTTGTCTCCAGTGACCACGTGTGTCTGTAACTTTGCCACCGCGCAGAAAGGCGCCGAGGTCCCTCGAGTGAGCTGTCCATCATAGTGAGGAAAGGGCGGGAAGATGTTGCATACCCTAGTGTGTGTGTGGCGGGGCCAAACGGGCGGGGCTTCGATGCGAGTTCACATGCCTCTTGTTTATAAAGGGTCAGAGACCGATCAGAGCAGCAGATGAGAAGAAAGCAGCCTCCTGGACACAGGAAGTACACGGGGATTGCGCTCGAGAAACTCGTGGATGCAAAGACCTCCATCAAGGATTACATCTAATTGTAAGCGGTAGATATGGGGAGGAAGCACACCTGGACCGTGCTCACTAGTTGTTTGGGCTGATTATAATGCGCAACTGAATTTGAGCTTCAACTCGGGCACCTGCTTATATCTGTAAGTGCTTCCTGTTGAGGTTTAATTTCTGTGACAGGAGCATCGTGCCAGAATGAATCCTGCCTGCATATTTATCCATGAAGATGCCACCGTGTTGTGCCATACCTCTACTCAACTGGAATACTTTCTACTGGCTAATCAGTAAGTGCTACCTCGTTGGGTAAATGTATAGTGCTTTTACTACACTACAGCTGCGTAAAGGGCCAGAAGAGTTGTCTCCAGTGACCACGTGTGTCTGTAACTTTGCCACCGCGCAGAAAGGTGCCGAGGTCCCTCGAGTGAGCTGTCCATCATAGTGAGGAAAGTGCGGGAAGACGTTGCATACCCTAGTGTGTGTGTGGCGGGGCCAAACGGGCGGGGCTTCGATGCGAGTTCACATGCCTCTTGTTTATAAAGGGTCAGAGACCGATCAGAGCAGCAGATGAGAAGAAAGCAGCCTCCTGGACACAGGAAGTACACAGGGATTGCGCTCGAGAAACTCGTGGATGCAAAGACCTCCATCAAGGATTACATCTAATTGTAAGCGGTAGATATGGGGAGGAAGCACACCTGGACCGTGCTCACTAGTTGTTTGGGCTGATTATAATGCGCAACTGAATTTGAGCTTCAACTCGGGCACCTGCTTATATCTGTAAGTGCTTCCTGTTGAGGTTTAATTTCTGTGACAGGAGCATCGTGCCAGAATGAATCCTGCCTGCATATTTATCCATGAAGATGCCACCGTGTTGTGCCATACCTCTACTCAACTGGAATACTTTCTACTGGCTAATCAGTAAGTGCTACCTCGTTGGGTAAATGTATAGTGCTTTTACTACACTACAGCTGCGTAAAGGGCCAGAAGAGTTGTCTCCAGTGACCACATGTGTCTGTAACTTTGCCACCGCGCAGAAAGGTGCCGAGGTCCCTCGAGTGAGCTGTCCATCATAGTGAGGAAAGTGCGGGAAGACGTTGCATACCCTAGTGTGTGTTGGGCGGGGCCAAACTGGCGGGGCTTCTATGCGAGTTCACATGCCTCTTGTTTGTAAAGGGTCAGGGACTGTTCAGAGCAGCAGATGAAAAGAAAGCAGCCTCCTGGTCACTGGAAGTACACGTGGATTGCGCTCGAGAAACTCGTGGATGCAAAGACCTCCATCAAGATTTACATCTAATTGTAGGCGGTAGATATAGGGAGGAAGCACACCTGCCTAGCCTAGACCGTGCTCACTAGTTGTTTGGGCTGATTATTTGAGCTTCAACTTGGGCATGTGCAAAGAAATCCACCCGCGAGCGAATTTGCTAATTTTTCTGCAATTTCGTGAGATTTGCGGATAGCAAAATTGCTGAAAATTTGCAAATTCCGCAAGCATACTTAGGCACAGGCTGCTCCTATGCTTACTCTTTTCATTTGTTTGTACAAAACATTGTCAAATTTAAAGAAATTCTCATTGATGACAATTTCCAGGCATTGGATAAGGAACTTGTGGTCCTGCTCTATTCCTGCCCCAACCAGGACATTTTGCACCACTTCTTGGGCCTGTTGTTGGGGCATGTTGGTATACAGAGCATCTATGTCCATCGTAGCTAATATTTCTCTCTTGTTGTTAAATGGAATACCCTCTATTTTAGTCATGAGATGGCCAGTATCTTTGATATAAGAGGGTGGTTGACTGACTATGGGCTTTAGAAAGACATTGATGTATTGTGACAAAGATGAATGAAAACCAACTGCCTCAAGCTCAACACACACAAAACGGATGTTGTACTCTTCAGCAAAGACAAGCAGATATTGAACTCCACCTGGCGGCCCAAAGAATTTGGACCCAACCCCTATCCAGCAACCCAAGCAAAGAACCTTGGCATAATGATCAATGACCAGCTCATATGACCAGCCAGGTAAACCTAGTCTCTGTCTCCTGTTTCTACTCCCTCAAAGTGCTCAAGAACATCTTCAAATTAATCGATGCAACCAGGACTGCCACACAGCACCTCATCATCAGCAAGCTGGGCTATGGCAACATGCACTATGTTGGAATCAACACCAATCTAACCAGGAGACTCCAGGCCATTGAAAACACAGCAGCCAGACTTGCACTCAGTCTTCTTCCGCCACACCCACCCCACACCTTAAAGCGTTTCACTGTTTACCTGTCCATAAACATCCACTCTTCAAACACATCACACACAATTATATACCCCTACACAAACTTGGGCTGGCCAATCTCAACAGCTACATTAACTTTCCCACACACACCAGATATCTCTGCTCAGCTGGACCCCCACTCACACACAACTCCCTCATACTCTGAACCAGAGCCAGTCCCATGCCTTCTCCCACCTAGTTCCCATAGCCTACATCTTCATATGAGAGATATCTCCATAGTTCTTAAGTTCTGAAAAAACTGAAGACCTGGTTCTTCCCTCAGGCATGGCATAGACAGAGTCTGGGCGGACCCTGTTTATAAGCGTCAGGATATCCTCCTGGGTGAATTGCACCCTCGACAAATACACCTAACATACCATAACATAAACCTATCATAGTTAGAAAAAAAGCAAATACCATGAAAGTTAAATGTCCCCCTTCATCACATTTGCTATATGAGCTGTAACAATTATTATTTTCTTCAAATGCATGCCACCCAGAACTTAGTAATTGAGTGGCTCTGAAAGATGGATGAGATATCTCCATGACAAAGTGTGATGACACTTGAAGTAAGCATGTGAAGTGCACCTAAACATTTTGCTTGACGTGATATGGTGGTGTGTACATTTTTCAAAGGTTACAGCTGCAACTTAATTTTATCTAACAATAAAACATGGATCATACAGAGCTGGACCTCTTTCAACATCTGCTTAAATCGTGCAAAATGCTGCTAGGTAAATCAGTACTTCAGTCTAAATTTGAAATTGAGAAAACACATCAAACACATGATCACAATGGAATCTTATGCTTTGGCAGGACGTATTATCCAGCTAGAGAAGATCTAGAAAGAAAAGACTGGGAAATAAGTCTACATAAAAACAAAATTTTGGGAACATTAGTGGAAACCGAATCCCTCTTCAAACAACAGAGGCAATTTTGGAAAGAGGTTTGGACGGTTCCAAGCTCAGGTTCCAGGGCAACCTTAGAGGATGTATTTTGATATGTTCCCCTTAGATTTGAAACCTATATGGCCTGCATAGGATACACTTGTTCAAAGATCTTGCTCTGACTAAAACTCTTTTATGAAAACATGCTGGCAGAATTTATGGATGCATTTAATACTTAGCACATGAAGGGCATTGCTACAGTGATAGTATCTTTCAGCATGAGACAAGAAAGATTTTTCAGTATTGGGATTCCACTGGCCAAAAATCATCTGTAAGGAGAATACCCCTTAGAAAGGGAAGACATGGAGAATGCTTATATAAACTGTGCAACACCCCTTAAAAATAATTATTTCCAGGCAAAGATACAAAGCAAAATGAATCCCACGTCCCATCATTTTCTTTTGAATGAGGAAAGAATACTTACTTAATTTCAAAATGTGTTTCTTGGAGACCCAAATGGCCGAAAAAAAGGACATTTTCAACTGGTTTGTAGATCTATTGAGTGACTAGCACTTTACGTTTTACCACAGCTACTTCCCATGGAACTGTGATAATTACCTACAAATGACTGGCACACCAATGGGGAATTGCGCAGCGCCTTGCTATGCAAATCTTTTCATGAACACATTTGAGTTGGACAACATCCTAAATGATCACGAATGGCAGGAACATCTTCATACCTATTGCAAGTACATCAACAAAAACATTTATCATATGGAACAGTTGCAAATCAAGCTTGGTGACAGCCATTGAGACACTCAATGAAGTTAATGATAAGATTGGGTTTACCAATACGGCCAGTGACAAAATTATTACATTTTTGGATGTGGAAATCACCATAAGCAATCAGTCAGTGGAGACCAACATCTATATAAAACTAACTAATCACAACACCCTCTTGCACTGTAGTTGCTTCAATCAGAATTTGCTTAAAAAGGCATCTATCATTCTCATCATTACTGTTAATTAAAAGCATACTCTCCAATTCTAATAATTTTGACATATGCATAAATATGTTGATGAACAAATTCACACAACGTGGATATCTCAAAAGCGTCATCCAAGAAGCTGTAACGTGGGCCACCACTAAAGACTGGTCATAACTCCTGAAACCAACTGGATAGTGTATGTGTCAAAATATAATACCAGGAACACCAGACAAAAAAAGTCATATTGAGACATTCGCCTATGCTCCAAACTGAAAATTACTTTAGAGGGATTTACAATCTATCACCAGTGTTCGCTTGTGAAAGATCTAAGAATCTTAAGGAACTGTTGGAGAACAAAAGAGACCCAGCTAGTAGATTTACTCACACAGAAACTTTACCATGTTTGAACTGTGGAAGTAGCAATAACATCATCAGAGGCACTTCTATCACCCACCCACTAAAAAAGCACCCAGAGATCACTTCATGTGACCGCCACGTGCAACACTAAGAATGTGTGAATGAAAATTAAAACCAGACTAATTGAACACAAAAGTAAGATTTGTACAAATAATTAACAAACTACAGTGGCCTCACATATCCACAACACAAGAGCATCACAGCAGCCAACTAAGACATACCATGTAAGAGAAGGCATTGACAACAACAAAAACCTACTATGAATGGAAACGTATTGGATTAAATGCCTAGACACTCTAATACCAAATGGTTTGAATGATTGTATCGTGTTTACCTGGTAATTATAACCATTGTTTACATCTCTGAGCATAAAGTTTCTATTCTAGATTAGCATTTAGTTCACTCTTTTCTCATTCCGTATTCCTACAATATTGAAACCAGCTCAACTGTTTCTTAATTGACTGTTTGTTTCTCATAAGCACTACTTACGTTTTTACAGTCACAATATAGGTTGCCTTTTACCTCCACTACACTCTGACACTCTTTCACCACTATGTATAGTTAATGATCCACAAGATTGAGAAACGAGGCCTTTTTAACAACTGGACTTATTCTCTCCATTCAGTGGTTTGGTTTTTCACGGTCTTTTTACATCTTGCATCCATTCCAATATGGCGAGAGCTTTGCTGACGCCTAGGAGTTTACTTTCTATGCTCATTAAAGAGCACATGTTTTAGAACAGAGTTCTTCAATCTGTGGGGTGCCCCCCCCAGGGGGGCAGAACACCCTCTCAGGGGGGGCATGAACTCCAATGTAAGATCTAATCTTTCACTGTTTCCTAATCGATGGGGCACGATGTGCCCATACGTTTGCAATTTCAAAAGAAAGCTAGCTCCAAGAGCTGAAATGCTTCTGCTGCTGTGGGAGGCAGGGAGTTTCCTGTGCTGTGAAACCGAAAGCGAAACATTTTGGCTCTGGGAATTAACTGTGCTGGGATGGTTGGCTTTTCACACAAAGGAAGCAAAGTTTCTCTTTAAATTACATTAAGTATGGGCATGCCTTGCACTCAGGGTTTTTTTTTAAATTCCATAAGTGCACATTTAATGTGGCTATTTTCATGCTTGTTTAATGCACTGTGCTCAAAGAGCACACTTTTAAGACATATCTTTCTTTATAATAGGTTGAAGACAAATGGCTCAGGGGACAAATGAAGGGCAGTTGGCTCATGCTACTATGAGGTTTGGCAGCTGAGGTTCCCTCACATGAGAGTGTAATCAATTCAGCAACTACCATTTTATTTGTAGTAAGTGAATGGAATTCAAGTGGAAAGGGTGCTGGGAGCCTCAGATGGTAAATAAAAGAAAGTAAGAACTATGAAGAAGGCCATTCTTGTCAGTGACACGGTTGACATCCTTTGAGCATGTGGCCCTGAACCTAAATATTAAATATTTTTTTTTACATTTGCATGCACTGATTGTGCCATGCTCATTTTGTGCCACTAGCAAATGTACAGCTATGTGAATTGCAAGCATGGCTAGCTCACACAATTTGCAGCTGTCCAATTTTGCTCCCAAATAAATGCTTCATAGTGATCTCGCAACAACGTGTTTCAAAAGTAGGGTTTCCCCAGTCTTGCGGAAAGGCAGAAGAGAGCGTTTGATGATGGGAAATTTCAGCAGCCTTTCGCATACCTGTGTCGAACGGAAGGATTTCTAGCAATGTACCAACTCACGCCTTACATTTGTTTCTTACTTTATCACCTCTGTAAAGCACCACTTGTTTCCTGACTGAATAATGTCTGCACTTTATGCAGCATACACTTATATAGTAATACACTCAGAAGCATAAAGAAATGAACAGAAATGACAACATGATTAACGCTGAAGCGCATAGGCGACTTGGCCAAGGGTGGTTCTGAGGCAAAGGGCGATCTTACAAACACTGCTTCCAACTAGTCCATTCCTGACCTGACTTCAATGTGGGCAGAGCTCCCTTTATATCGGAGGTGGCAACTGGTGGCCCCCGGTACTCATTTTTAGGAAGCAAGAATTCTTTTTCAGCATCTAGCTTTGAGCAAGAGAGAGCAAAGCAGAATAGGGTTCAAGCAAAGGGGCAAGAAAGCTGTGAAAACAGAGACAAAGTGATAAAACAGAGATAAAAAACAAACTGCAAGAATAAGACAGAGGCAGAAATAAGAGGGTGGAGGAAGAAGGTGGCGTGTGTTGGTTTGTTCAAGACTCAGCAGTCATGGTATACAGCTGCCCTGGCATGAGCCAGTGCTGGCAGAAGTGAAGTAATAAAAGCTTTGGCACCTGTACTTTTATTATTATTATTAATTAGGCACTGCCTTTGGGCATCTGCCATAAACCCTTTCAACCTCTAACAGTCTTTTCTAGTCTCTGCTTAGACCCTCTCCCTGGAGGCACACACATCAGTCGCGGCAGGTGCAGGCAAGTGCGGTGGGACAGTGGAGTGGGCCGGGGACCGAATAGGTCTTATTTATTTATTTAATTTGACCTATTCCATCATCTATCGACTTCCCCGCCGCCGCCCCATCGCACTTACCTGCATCGGCTGCCGCTGTATTTACATGCATTGCAATGCTGCCAGTTCACTGTGCAGCTGGACCAAGATTCATTTGATCTTTAGAAAGTCTGTCAGACTCTCATGTAAAATAGGCAACATCTTTCAGTTTTTATTTGTTCTATTTTTTAAATATAAGCCTGACGTATCCTAAACCCCAACTCAGGGCATAAGTCTTAAAAAAACAAGTGGGGGGACTAATTAGCATGAGCAATGTGCATTGGTGTCACATGACATCACAGGAAGGGATGTCAGCCCCCCGTGAGATCCTTCTTTTAAAATAAATGTGCTAGCCTTTCCTTGCTTGCTTGCTATGGAAGGAAAGGTATTAACCTGACTTGAGGGTAATTACTTTGGAGGTGAATGGGCTGCTCCAGATAACACTGTCCCATTATGACTCAACTGCATACATAAAACCCTAGTAAAAATAATTTGCGCACAATTTATCTTGGAAAATTTTGATTTGGACTTGTTACTAAGCATCTCTCATTTCACCAACCCCACTCACAAACCTGCAGTTTACTTAACACTCTTACTCTGTTTAACATGTTTTGCCTGATATGGCCTGGGATATGCAGATGGCAGTCAATTATGTAGTGTACCAGATTCCAGAAATTTCTGTCAGGTGGAGGGGGGGCCCGACATCTAAAAAAATTCAGCTGGGGGGGCTCAATCTAAAAAAGTTTGAAGACCTCTGTCTTAGAAGAACGTTAGACAGGTCGTACTCTATGGCTTTAAGACACTCCTACAACAAAGCAGGTTACTGATGCGGAACATCTGAATGATGAGATTTAGTTTCACTGTAAGATCGCTTAAAAGGTTATTTTATATGGGGCGTGGCTTGCGCGCCGCTGAGTGATGGCGAGTCGCGCTTGAGCTCCAGGGCGATTGAGGTCAGTTGGAGGTTTTCACCCGTTTCCAAGTGCCCCTGTTCAGCGCAAAAGCTCTCCTGGACTTTGGAATACGCCGAGAACCGTTTGTGACCATTTCCTTCGGATTCCGGCTGCGGCTGCTTGATTTATGACAGTCTGAAGTGACGCTCGCTATCTTTACGAGCGGCCGCCATTTTATCTGGTTGTGACGGAGTTCGGCATTTCTCTTCAGAAACTACGACATGGATACAGTCTTACCAGTTCAGCGAGATACAAGGTGCTATTACATATATTTGGTTACTTTTTGACTTTTATGTACTCCCTTTTTTCTTTGCGCTGCTTGGCTGGTTATTTTGTGGCTGTTTATTCTTACATACGCTTTGGATTACCTCAGTGCAGTTTTTTGAAGTCGGAGTTGCATTTCACCTACTCTATGTGACTCTGCTTTGGCCTTCTGGTTTCTGGAAGATTACTTTGTTAGTTCCTGCGAGTGCATACCATATAAGTCCGCCCTTTTAGTCTATTTTGCTTTGTTTGCTTTCAGTGCGCCCTTTTACTTTACTTTTGGTGTGGAATAAACTCCCTCTGATCTTTTTGCCTGCCTCTATTGCACCTGAAGTGGCTTTATATTTTTCTCTGTGGCTGTGGGTTCCATGGCTGCAGCTATGGGCCGTTCATCAACTACTAAAGATTCAAAAGATTCCGGTGCCTCTCTTAAAAGGCTCAAACAATTGTCTCCTACGCCTGAGTCTTCTCAAACAGACACCAGTACCACTCTTGAGACTATTTTAACGCGCCTCAATGAGGTTCATGATATTGCGCAGTCAACAAAGACTAACACAGATTTACTGCAAGTGGAGGTGTCCGCTATCAGGAATGACTTTAAGGCTCTTTCTATTCGTGTTTCGGCCACGGAGACACATATCAGTGGTGCAGAGGATAATATGCAGAAGCAATCTAGGTCTCTTTTCCACTTGGAGCGCTCAATGGCGGCATTGCGAAGGGATCTCACTGAGCAGGAGGATCGTAATCGCAGATCTAATCTGTGCATTTTTGGCCTTCCGGAAGACGCAGAGAAAGCAGCCCCTTCTATGATTGATTTTTTATACCAATGGATTCCTTCTACTCTACAAATCTCCTTTCAAAGGGACTTTGAATTAGAAAGGGCACATCGTGTCCCCACCTTTCGTTCTAAATCTGCAACACAGCCAAGAGTGATAATTTTTAAGCCACTGCGCCATCAACACACGGAGCAGATTCTTGCTCATATGCGAAAGGTTAAAGCTGTCTCCTGGGAAGGTCATCGAATTTCAATCTCTCAAGACTTCCCCAGGGACACAGTGATAAGGAGGAAGGGCTTTCTTAATCTTCGGAGACGTCTTTCTGAGATGAACATCCCCTTTTCCTTTTCTGGACCATCGAAATTTCGTATTACCTTCAAAGGTTGTTCCAGAATTTTCGATGAACCCGCAGATCTGGCTTCTTTCTTAGACAATCAGATGGAACTGCAGATGGAGCTTCAATCGGAATCTTCGCTTGATCCTGGTGCTTCTGGCACTTGAAATGTATACCTCTACCTCCTCTGCTCTCTCTTTTTTTCAGATCTATTGACTTAGTTTTCTCTTAAGATCTGTATGGTGGTTTCATGTTCCTCTGTTGCTGGTGTATTGGTGCGGATGTATGACGTTACAACGCATACTTTTACCACGCCTACCATTACCACGCATTTTTTACAACGCAGGATCCATGACAACGCATACCTTTACCACGCATGTATTTACAACGCATATACCTTTACAACGCATACAATTACAACGTAAGTATTGGTAAGTATATAATATTTTTTAATATTTCATTTAATTAAAATTAATATAATGTAATTTAATTTAATTTAATTTCATTAATTTAATTTAATTTAATTTAATTTAATTTAATTTAATTTAATTTAATTAATTTAATTTAATTTAATCAATTTAATTTAATGTAATTTAAATTTAATTATATTTAATTTTTACACTGTACCCTTTTACCCAAAAACCCAAAACTGACCCTGAACCCCAAAAATACCCCTTTTACCCAAAAACTCAAAACTGACCCTGAACCCTAAAAATACCCCTTTACCCAAAAAACCAAAACTGACCCTGAATCCAAAAAATACCCCTTTTACCCAAAAACCCCAAACTGACCCTGAACCCTAAAAATACCCTTTTACCCAAAAACCCAAAACTGACCCTGAACCCTAAAAATACCCCTTTACCCAAAAACCCAAAACTGACCCTGAACCCTAAAAATACCCATTTACCCAAAAACCCAAAACTGACCCTGAACCCTAAAAATACCCCTTTACCCAAAAACTAAAAACTTTCCCTGAACCCTAAAAATAACCCTTTACCCAAAAACTGAAAACTGACTTTGAACCCTAAAAATACCCCTTTACCCAAAAACTAAAAACTGACCCTGAACCCTAAGAATAACCCTTTACCCAAAAACTGAAAACTGACCCTGAACCCTAAAAATACCCCTTTACCCAAAAACTGAAAACTGACCCTGAACCCTAAAAATACCCCTTTACCCAAAAACTGAAAACTGACCCTAAACCCTAAAAATACCCCTTTACCCAAAAACTGAAAACTGACCCTAAACCCTAAAAATACCCCTTTACCCAAAAACTGAAAACTGACCCTAAACCCTAAAAATACCCCTTTACCCAAAAACCCAAAACTGACCCTGAACCCAAAAAATACCCCTTTACCCAAAAAACCCAAAACTGACCCTGAACCCAAAAAATACCCCTTTACAAAAAAAACCAAATAATATTTTTAATAAAATAATATACTTACCAATACTTACGTTGTAATGGTATGCGTTGTAAAAGTACCTGCGTTGTAAATACATGCGTGGTAATGGTATGCGTTGTAATGGATCCTGCGTTGTAAAAAATGCGTGGTAATGGTAGGTCGTGGTAAAAGTTGCGTTGTAAAGGTTGTATACCGTATTGGTGCTGTCTGTGCGTGGTTCTGCCAGTGGAGTTTTGGTTTTTGTTTCCTTCTTTTCTCTGTTTGTTGCTCTTCCTTCTCCTTTTATGGGGTAGATGTTTGTTATTTTAGTCATCTCTACGTTCTGTCTTTGTTCACTAGTGGTGGTATTGTCTCTTTCTCATGTCACCCCTACTCCTGCTCTTCTTTTCCTTTTCTCTTCGTGGGCCTGTCCGTCCAGCCCTTGTATAGTTCTTTTGATCCTGTTTTGGTCCCTTATTTCCTTCGTTTCTTTTTTGTAGGTTCTTCTCTCCTCTCTTATTTTTCTGCGTGTGACCTGTTTCTTACTTTTTCTCTGACTCCAGCTACGGTTCTTATTCCTTTTACTCTTTAGTCTGTCCTTCTCCATGGGTTTTTTTTATGTCTGTCTGCTCTCTCTTTATTTCTCACACAATTGCATTCTCTTTTCATGATTTTCTACATTATATGCATGAGCTGTTTCTTACGTTTCTATTGTTTGCATGCATATCTCTAGTTTTAGGTTTTTCCTATT
Organism: Lissotriton helveticus; assembly: GCF_964261635.1. Lineage (NCBI taxonomy): Eukaryota > Metazoa > Chordata > Amphibia > Caudata > Salamandridae > Lissotriton > Lissotriton helveticus. The sequence continues at coordinate 462,391,667 of NC_136067.1, read as the reverse complement.
ATATCTCAGTTAGTAATAGTTTTTCTGTTGCTCATACTCCACTGATAAATATTTAATTGTTGTTTACTTGTCTCCCATGTTGGAGTATCTACGTCTCACTTCCTGGATGTTCCCTTATTTGTAGGATGTTTCTTCTCTTTTAAATTGACTATGATTGGATTTATATACCCATAGGCAGTTATTTCGGTAGTTTTTAGGTTGCTTCTCCTTAGTGTGTATCTATTTTCTAGATAAATTAATTCTTTGAACTAGTTGTTCTATAGCTTCATGGATTGTTTGGTTTAGTAATTATTTGTTGTTTTTCTTTACTTGGTTCATGTTCTTTTATTTATTTAGCACTTTATCTTCTTCTCGATAAGTAACCTTACACGTCATTATTAGTTTCTAGAATTAAAGGATGGACTACTTTCGTATGGTTCTGTTTAGTTTTAACCTATGTTTCATGCGGTTCCTTCTTTTTCTAATTAACGATAACAAGTTTTGTATAATCTGGTGATTGCTATTGTATTGATTTCTGTTAGCTTTTTGCCTATTTAATATATTCTTCATTCGAGTATATATTATCACTAACGATTCATTGATTGTTACTTAGAGCACTTATTACATGCTTTTTCTAATATGACTAATTTATTGTATTTATATTGTATTTTTTAATCCTCTATTGTAGCTTCTTTATTTATATCTATTCTCTCATACAATTACATGATAGTCTGTTTCTATAATATGTTTTTTATTCTTAATGCTTATTCCAGATATTTTTCTTTTCATTATCTGTTTCAAGAAATGTTTTCTATTGGGGCTGATGATGCTGAATGTATTTCTTCTCATAACGGTTTCCTTGATCCCCCTTTTCCTGTTCCCCCTAGTATGAATTTGGTCTTTTTCAGACCTCCCTTCCTTGCTCTTCTTCCCCTTCTTCTCTCTTCTCTTTTGCTTTCTCTTTTTCTCCTCTCTTGTCCTCTTTTTTTCTCCTATCTCTTGGCTTTTCTATCTCCTTGGACTTCCTTTTTGAACTTTCCCTTTTTGAAGATTTTGTTTGGTGTTTGGAGGCTTGCAACTGTTCTGTTTGTTTATCTATTACCATCTATCTATTATCTTTTCTATCTCCCACATAGCACATGCCTGGCTTGAGCATATTATCCCTTAATGTTAAGGGTTTAAATCATCCAGTAAAAAGGTCGAAAATATTGAACTATTCCAAATCTCTTTCTTCGGATCTAGTACTATTACAGGAAACAAAGGTCTCGGTCAGGGAGGCACTATTCCTGAAGAGGGAGTGGGTATCAGATGTTGCTTGTTCGGATGCGTGTGGCAAAAGAAATGGGGTCATTACGTTGATTTCTAAAAAGTCCGGCTTGTCTATAGTCTCTTCTGAACAAGACACGGAGGGTCGTTGGCTATTATCTAAGTTGTCTGATGGTAATGTTGATCTCTTTGTCATGAATATTTATGCCCCTAATAAGGATGATCCGTTGTTTTGGAAAGCAGTAACCAAAAAATTGCATGACACTCCTCATTCTGGTAATCTTATTGTTGGTGGAGACTTTAATTTACCAATGGATCCCATCCTAGATAGGAATTCAGCCTTTCATTTTCGCCCCCCGAAATCACATAAACAAATGACTAATATGTGTTCTCTCCTCCATCTTCAGGATGTCTGGCGTCTCTTTAACCCCACTGGTAGTGATTTTTCCTTTTTCTCCTCCCCTCATTCTACTTTCTCGCGTATTGATTATCTTTTGGTACACTCCTCTCTTCTTCAATCCTCCTCCTCTCCTCTTATTCATCCTATTTTGATTTCAGATCATGCCGCGATTTCTTTCACGCTGGTGTCCTTTGCTCCCAAGACAAGATCTCGTTCATGGAGACTAAATACAGAACTTTTGTATGATGATTCCCAGGTTTGTGAGTTTTCTAAGGAGATTGAAACTTTTTTCCTTGAAAATGAAGGCTCAGTCACTTCCCCAGTGGTGCTGTGGGATTCTTTAAGATGTACTTTCCGCGGTCAGGTCATTAAATGTATGTCAAGGAGAAATGCTGCTATTAAAAAGGAACTCACAGATTTAGCTGTTGAGATTAAAAGCCAAGAATCTCTTTTTCGTCAATCTAAAGATAAATCCTGTCTACAATCAATTAAACAATTAAAATATATGTATAATACTATTGTCACCAGAAGAGCTCATATCGGACTACAAGCTCAAAAATCTAAGAAGCTCTTATTAAAAAATCGAGCTGGCAAGATTCTTGCGGCTACATTAAAATTTCAGGAATCTTCTTGTAAATCTTCCCGGATTTCTTCTATTAATGACCACTTGGGTAACAAAAAAATTCAGACTGAAGAGATTCTTGAGGTATTTCGGGATTTTTATAATAACTTATATACTCCCTCTAATTAGGCCTCTTTTGAGCAATGTCAAGAATTTTTAAAAACAATTCCAGTAAAATCAGTATCAGTGGAGGATAGTATCTTTTTGAATGGCCCGATTACTTCTGATGAAATTACTGCTGCAATTAAAGACACTCGTTCTGGGAAGGCACTAGGACCTGATGGCTACCCTATTCTGTTTTATAAAACCTTTCTTCCTGTAATTGTACCCAAATTACAATCCGTCTTTGATGCTTTTATTAAGGACGGATCTGTTTCTGGCTCTGCCGCTGATGCTACAATTGTAGTGATTCCAAAAGAGGGAAAGGATCATTCCGACCCCAAAAATTTCCGTCCTATATCTGTTCTCAACATGGAAGCTAAGATTTTTGCTAAAATCTTGGCAAAGCGCTTAGAATCCTTTATTCCTCAACTGGTACATCCCTCTCAAACGGGATTTGTAAAGGGTCGTCTGGCGCGTGATAATATTCGAACATTCTGTCACATTCTCGGATCAGCTAAACATTCTAATCTTCCGGCCGCGGCCTTGGCACTCGATGCTGAAAAGGCCTTTGCTAAGGTTTCTTGGCCTTTCCTGCATGCTATTTTATGTGTTCATAATCTTGGGGACTCCTTCATTCATATGGTTATGTCTCTTTACTCCCGCCCTAGAGCTAACATAAGAGTCAATGGTGCTACGTCATCTTTTTTTTAATCTTCGTCAAGGTACTAGACAGGGTTGTCCCCTATCCCCACTTTTATTTTTATTATCCATTGATCCTCTTCTCAGACTGATTGACCTCCATCCAGATATTAAAGGGTTTTCTTTTGGTTCTCATTGTATAAAAACAGCTGCTTACGTGGATGATGTCCTTATTTTCTCTGATGACATTGCATTGGCCCTCCCGGCTATTTCGGACACGATTTCTCTCTTTTCAAGGGTTTCTGGATACACCTTAAATAGGGATAAGACTGAGATGTTCCCTTTGAATGCGTACTGTTTCTCTCATCATATGGGCTCTGCTGGCTTTAAGTGGCAATCTAAACAATTAAAATATTTGGGTATTTATTTTTGTTCTTCCCTTTCTGCTACCGTCTCTTATAATGAATCTCAAACCATTCTTAAGGTGCGGCGTCTTTTGGAAACCTGGTCTCCGAAACACATTTCTTGGTGGGGTCGCCTGCAAACGCTTAAAATGATGATTACACCTGTCATTAATTTTGTTTCCTCTATGCTTCCAGTTAAACTTTCTGCTTCCTTCTTTCATGAAATTGATGTTCTTACTTCTAAATTCTTATGGAATGATAAAAGGGCTAGGATTGCCTATAAGTTTTTACGTAAACCTTATGACATGGGAGGATGTAATCTTCCTGACTGGGAGAAGTACCAAATTGCCTTTTTGGCGTCTCAAGGCGCTTTCTGGTTTTCTTCCCCTTCTATTCATGTTCCATCTTGGCTGTTAATAGAACAACATCTGGCCTCTCCTTTGCCGACTGCTTCTTTTATAACTACGAATACCCTTTCTATCCCTTTCTCCCGCACCATTATTCTGGATACTATTGCTGCGGTCCGGAAGATTGATAAGAAGGTTGCGGTTCCATTGCATAAATCTAGATGGTCGTCTATTTGGCGGAATTCTAGAATTAAAATCAATATTGATCCTTCTTTGGTGTCTTATTGGGCTAACAAAGGGATCTCGCTTGTTAAACATCTCTATGATGCTGATAATGAACCACTACCTTTTTCTTCCTTAGCGAGACAATTTTCTTTAACTAATTTGTATTTTTATACCTTTCTTAAAATAAAAGTGGCACTTGCTAAGGTGCGCCTTCATCCTTCTTCCCCCACAATCACCCTCTTTCAACTATGGATACGGTCTGGGCATGTAGCCTCTAGGATTTATAAATTCTTATCATCTTCTTTATTACCTACCCCAACTGTTGCTCAACGGAAATGGTTGCATCATTTTGATCATAGTGTTACGGATCATATCTCTCCAGACACTTGGCAGCTTATTGGTACGCTTTCTCTTCGTAATAAAATTGCCCCTTCACTAATGCAATCTAAATTTTTCTTTATGAATCTCCTTCACTGGAATCCTATTCGCTTGCATTCGCTGAATCTTAAAGAAGATAACTTGTGCTGGAGTTGCGGTTTGCTACCTGGTGATTTCCAACATATGTTCTTTGGTTGCTCCCTTCTCCAACCCTTTTGGGATCTAATACACAAACATCGTATGCTTATTTTTGGTATTCAGTTCCAACTTTCTTTTCCATTAATTCTTTTAGGTCCGTTAGCTGCCCCGGTCCCTCTCCCTTTGGATTCCATGGAATTGCAATTGTTAGACCTGTTGTTAACTGTTGCAGTGAAAGTAATTCTCATGGAATGGAGGTCTTTCTCTTCAATCTCTTATCATACTTGGTGGGCTTGGGTTTCCTTTTTACGGAGTGCTCATACTTCAGTCGATCATGCTCATCTTTCTCCTTCCATAGCTGGGGGTGTTTGGTCTGCCTTGGATTCGTACATGGATTTAGCCTCGAAAGGGTTGGTTGCTCAATTTCCCTTTGATATGTCTGATTAAATGCTGTTTTTCCTTTTTAGGAAAGTTCTTTGGAATTCCTTTTCTCTCTCTCTCATTTCCTTCTTCCTTTCTCTGTCCTCTTTTTTTCTTTGCTTTCCTGTTCCCTCTTCCTTCTTTTCTACTTTTTTCCTCTTTTCTATCTTCTTTTCTCCTTCCCTTTTTTCCCCTAATTTTATTATCTGATAGTGTTACTTTTGATAGTTACGTCTGCTGTATATTAATTTTTCTCCTTCAATTGACTTATTTATCTGACTTCAGTGGACCTAGATGTATTAGAAATATGTCTCGTGCTAATTACTTTTGAACCTCATATTTTGATTGTAGTTATCTGATTCCAATGGTATCACTAATGTCTGTACCTTATTTCCTTATGTGCTCCTTCAAAATAATAAAATCTTTTGAAAAGAAAAAAAAAGGTTATTTTATATTTGTTGATACAACAGAGGCACTGCATGCATGAGTACATTTCACCTGGATGTCAACATTTCTGTTTGGGCGTCTATTAGACTCATGTTGACCTTACCTTCATTGGATTGGACCTGTAAATTATGAATGGCATTACAGCTCGTTTAAACTGAGTTTCGTGATCATTCAAGCTCCTAAAACTGGACACCCAGATATTTATTGTTATAACCGAGGCACTAAGAGCACGTTGTTACCCGCATGCTTACCTCTCACTCTTGTTAAATTTTCTATCTATGGGTCCATGCCACAGGGTTTCCAAATACGTTTTCCGCTTACAAACACTACTGAACGCACTGACATTTAGTTTAGTTTATACTGGTTTGTTTAAATGTTTCAATCTCATCGTTTTAGATGAGGCACTATGAGCACCAAAACGTATTTTACCAGCATGCTTATGTATAACTTTTCTCCTACTCGTTTTTTGCTTACAAACAAGGCAGAATCTGCTAAATTGTATATTTATTTATTGGGTTGGATTAAACTTGACCAGCTCATGGGCCGATGGCAAGCACTTTCACCATCTTTGTGAGCAGGGCATTGATTGTGGTTTATTGGCATGGTTTTACCACTCATTTTCCCCCTTATGATCTCTCCAACATTTTTAACTATATCGTGTAGGTCATGCTGATTGTCACATATTTGGATGTGTTGGAGTAAAGCAACACCCTGTTGTAGATGTCTGGTTTAATTTTGGTTTAGATAAAAATACCCTGTGTTGACGTTTGTATACATTACATTGTTTATGTATTGCTAGAACGACACAGCCTGAAATGCATTGGAATTGATGAAATAATATGTGGATATTATTATTACTGATGATACATCCCGGAATGAATATACATGTATAATGAATTTTGATTCAAAGATAAAGATGTTCTACCAGTAAAGAATCTTCATTTAGTTAATCTACAAGAGTTCGAGGGAGTTCCCCATCTTGGGGTGCACGTTGGGGACGCTGTTCTCAGATTGGAAGGGCAAAACAGATTTACAATTAACGCCCAGGATCAGAAGGCAATTCCCTGGCGTACCTAACAAAGTCAAGCAACCCAGAATACAATATTTTCGAGTACTATTTTGGACTGCATTTTCAAAAATGTTTTGCATTGCGAACAGCACCATGACATCATTGTCCTTGATCTGTTCCTTGCACTAGAAAGATCTAAGAAGGGATTGAGTAAAAATCAACAACAGTATATCTGGTTGAAGCCTTCCTATGAATGCGAAGGATGCTGGTGGGAAGCCTTAAACCAGTCTTTAAAAGCACAATATTGATTAAATAATGCTGTGCAGACAAACATCTAGCAACTGCAAATGAAAGAATTAAGACCAGAGTCAAGTTACCAATCTGGTCAGCTGGAAACTACTCCTCCTACTTTCGTCCATTTCTCTGTTTTCTCTTTTTTTTCTTCTATTTCATGCATGCCTTACTGGTTGAAAGGAGAATTTATGAAAGACTTGTGCAGATAAACATTCATACATTGGCACTCCTCTTGCTACTTTTTCACTCATATGTATTGCTTTTACCCGTTGAAACGGGCAGTTTTATGTTTCATACATATGGCATTTACTGGCTGAATGTGATTAAACAATTAAAACAAACATGGATATAAATTTGTACTCATATGGTCACATATAATAGGCCCTGTTTTATGTTTGATAATTATCGCAAAGCAAAAAAACGACACCCAAGCGTGCTAAATGTATATGTGTAATAATTATTAACAGTTGTCTTATTTTGAATATAAATAGCGACATAACATATTGGTGGTTACTACACGAACACCCATAACCCGGTATTTACCAGGCACTCTTCGCCCAAAAATATCAGTAGGTTATCCGGAGGGATTTGGTATTTATGACACACCATATGTGGGTGACACAATAGAAAACACAAAACACAAGAATCTGACACGTGGTAGGAGGCATTATTAATGAAAGTTATCCGACCATTTATAATGAGGGCCCTAGTCTGGCACTGTTGAGATGTTCCATCTGCTCTTTAGTATTGTACACAAATGCTTATGATGAGGTTAGATGACAAGAATCAGAATGTTCAGAATTCCCAGTAACTTGTTTATGGAATTTCCAGAGTTTATAAATAATTTCCTATTGACGTTTAATAAAATGAGAAATAATATGAAAAAAACCTACACCAATTTCTCATGTTATGTCATAAATTATGGAATTTTTTGCTTCCTACAAATTCCTCCATGTTTACTCCTGTTTCTGACCAAATTGGTATTAAGGTTGCAATGTTGTCCCAGGGGTAGGTAAATCAATTAAGAGAACACTTATTCTGTAGTTACAATTATCAGTTTCACTTATGTCTTTTCCTTTGTATGCTAGCTTCCAGATCCATTGGTTTCAGGCACTTTGTGTGCAAGACAACAAATGTTATGCTTTTAGAGTAGTAGAATTGGTAACTTTTTAGAAATGCCAGTTCGAGTGTTCTAATCACAGCTGTGAAGCTTTCAGACTGCTTATGTGTGACATTTCTGTGCTTTCAGTGTGCTTAGGATGGAGATTCTACTGCCAAGTGCGTGACATTTCAAGTGACACTTCCTGGTGAGTAAATTAAATCACTACCGAGTATTTGGGTACCTGTTTGTGTGTTGTTAAGGTGAGTGTAAGGGGTACTGATCTTCAAAGCACCTTAAATATTTATGTTCTCACATTCACACTGCTTCACTGTGCAGTTTCTCAATGTTTTCTACATATTCCAATTTTGTTACCACACCGTCTCCTTCATTGTTTCACCCTGTCCTACTGCATACACTTTCTTGCGCTGAGCTAATTTACCACACACCCACCCACTCTCTCTTTTTTCAAATGTAAACACAACATTTTCTTTTCATTTGGTGTTGTCACAAATGTGGTAGTTGTATACCTTCTTCATGCACATATATAAAATGGGAATTGCAATTGGCATATATGTGACCATTCTTTTGCGCGCCCTGCAGAAACACCAAGAATTAAATGAGCATGTAGATTTGAACATCTTCATTAATTCTACCCTTTCCAACAGGCATTCTCATTACCTTCAGCCATAAATCTAGAGCTTTCAACCGTGCCCCGTTTTGCACAACTCATAACCTAAATTTCTAAACACCTTGCAGCGATTCAGTTCACTGTATGAAATATTCAAGAGTCACATGTTTCATAGAAAGAGAATTACAAAAACACAACATCAACACGTGAATCTGAAACAGGGACTCAGAGTTCATCATAAGTATAGATTATTAGGGTTTAATTCTGAGAATTCAAAATGGGCTGCGCTGTCTGAGTAACAGTCTGGAAGCGCAGGCTTCCACTGTGTCACTGCTCTTATAAGGGCCCGATTCCAATCTCGCTATTCAAGCCCTCCGTACGACTCAGATCCGGAGGGCTTTCCTAGCGAATCGCGCTCCAGGAGTCCGAGCGACCAATTCCTATGCATCCGTAAAGTGACGGAATTGGTTTGCTCTGACTGTCATTGAACTCTATGGGAGCCTGTATACCGAACACGTACACGGGCTCCAATAGCAAAAAGGGGTGGGTGGTGAAAAGCCTGCACCTTGTGGTGGGCACCTCATGGTGTCCGCCACACTCTGCATGCATGGAGAGCATGGAGAGGGGGGACTCATGGGTACCCCCACTGACTGATTCTGCAGTGCCCGGGTGAAGGGGGCCCTGCTATAGTCCCCCAAAGTCTGATTCCTACAGCTGCTTTATCTCGGAAAAACTGAGTCAATACGGCTGTCCAATATGTGCATCGTACTTGCTAAATCGTAAACCGGCTCCATTGCGCGACACAATTCGACTGTGACCGAAAAAGATTCTCAGGATCGGGATCAGAAACGATTCGGTCGATGGGACGAGATCTTCGAATCATACTTGGTCGTTCAGGTTGGGGAACGACTTGGTCGGAAACATGGGCTCTGAACAGGATTTGCATGTTCTGGAACCAGTCTGGAGGCCTTCCTTGAGAGATCTGAATTGGCCCCTTAGTCGGAGAGTTTCACTCGACCTTGAGAGAGGGTCAAGCAGGCCCAGAACTGGCTACTATGGCAACCACAGTCACTTCTTCTCTGGACCCAACTCACACTGCTCTCAACGGCTGGGGCTCATTAAAATATCAATCAGTTAAGTGATGCCTTAAGATCACAGGAACTTGAGCAATGATAAGGAGCTAAATATGCGTGACAAATAACTGTAGGGCAGTAATGCAGGAGCTCTCACTAAAATGCGTTATACTAACCCTAGATGCATGCCACTTGGCAGGGCTTTTTCATGCTTGCAGCAAAACCTTTTCAGCCACATACTTCTTACTTGAGGCATAAGAAATATTTTCTGCAAACAATGAAATTAATCGAAGGGTGAAGGGGTGTGCGCCATACAGCTCATTGCTCTTGGAAAATGCATTGAGCCCAATAACAAGTGCTTTTGATTAAGAAGTAAAGCGTACACTGTTGGTGGCATTCCTTAACAATCATATAAAGTACTTAAACTGGAAATATGGTGTTTTTGATAACATGGATATTTTAGCTACTTTGAAGCATTCCACTTGCCTTCTTTTTTAATGATTTGCATACAGAATGCACTGCGGCAAGACTAGTCAGCAAATTTATATGCAGACACCACAGTCGCTCAAAAGAACAAGAGCTAAGCTTTGAAGTACATGCTTTGACCTCACGCTATACACAACAAAAGGTTATTGAAAATCTGTCTCCATATATTTGTGCGTGGGGAGAAAGTGCTGAAAAGCTCGAGGGCTCAATAAGGCATTGCATTTGAAACATTTGGAAAGCCAAATAACTTCGAAGCTATTTACATTTTTATGGTCAAATGACTAATATTAGCAGTATTAAATAATAATGCAACGCGCATATAGAAGTCTGCAGGCGCAAACAAAGAAATATTGGTTCCATGAACTAAATCTATACATTTGAGATATGTGTGAAACTAAATAAAACATATACCTACTAATAAATAGTTCAATAATTTATAGTGGCAGGAAATTTGCATTGCCCTACAGCTTTTATATTTAAAGATTGCTCAGTATATACATTTGTTTCGCCTGCTCAAATAACATATGCGATTTACGGTATGTGTTATAAACAGGTTTCAGAATTGCAGTGTGCTATAAGAAATAATACTTTCGCTGCATTCAATTATTTAGCATACATTTCACAAGAAATGCTTTTGAAAGAATTATTTAAAGTATGGATGGTCCTGTACTTTAACATGGGTGCTTTATTGAAAAAAAATATATACATTAAACAGGAATTGCAAAAACTCACATGATGCACTTTCAAACTGCATATAAAGAGGCGATATTTGTTACAGCCTACATGTAGGACAAAAAGGTTGAAATTTACAACAGATGTTTCTGATCTTGACAGTGAGAAAGTGGATTATTAGTTGATGTTGATGCTACTCCTCTTCAATTAATAATGGCATTATTCCTGAGTAGGTACATTTAGATCTAACTAGTTTAAACCTGAGTTCGACCCTTGGTACCTGTAACACAGCTTAATTTAGGAGAAATGTGTTAAGCAGTTAAAAAGTAGAAAACACAACAGAATTAAAATACCAATTACAATAGGAGGAGGGAGCACACTGACTGGCATACCAGCACACAATTAGCCTAGAAATATTGAGGTAAATGCAGTGCGAGATAACGCTCACTTCATTTGAAAGTATTTAGTATTAACCATTACAATACATTGTATAAACAATTGAGAACATGTAATGCTCATATAGACACCAAAACAACAAAAATCTGATTTTTAAAAAGTTTTAGATGTACAAAATTCCAAATGCCGGTATGTGGTTGCATTAGACTGAGTCAAAGTCAAAGGTTAAGGCCAACCGCGATGGAGCAGAGGTCACATACAGATACCAGCCTTTGTACTGAGAAAAATGCAACCTTCTGACTTTAGAAGTCAAACATCCTGAGCGGGGCATAATAGCAAGCTGTGGCCAAGGAGGGTTCCACGAGGTCCCATTGAAGCTGTTGGTTTTAAAGTGCATAGTCATAACTATGTTTTCATTATTTTGGGGGAGTATAGGGGGTGTAAACAACACCTGGGCACTTGCCAGCTGGACAGTTTCGAACAGCATTTGGATCATTTAGCAGGTCCACTCCCACAAGGTCTGGGCGAGAATTGCGGGATGCTACCACCAACCCTTGATTGAATCCTCGAGAGTCTGTTAATACAAGTCAGGTGAGTGTTCACCCCCAAAGCCCCTAACAGGAGACGCATCTGTGGTAATTCCTTGTCTTTTCTTTCTTTGCTTCCTTTCAGCCCTATCAGCCGTTAAAAGTGTTTATAAGGTTTCTGTTATTGGTAAAGCATCCACACAGTTATGAGATGTCATATCATTCCTTCACAGCTGTCATTAGAGGAGCAAGCTCGGAAACAACAGAAGAGTGAAAACGAAGGACAAGAAGGAAAAGAAAAGAACAGCATGAGGAAAAACCTCCTTATTTAAAAGAACCCTGACTCACCCACCTAGTTGGTGAAACGCTTCATCATTGGATTCCCACCAGAGAGGCCGAGTGCCCTCCTGGTGTGCTACAATGCCTGAATTACAGCGGAGTGGGTTGTTATTTTTCCCCCCGTGAGACAGTGTCAGTACAACAGTGTAAGTGATGCAAATTAAAAGATGGCTGGTTTTATCAAAAAGTGACTTTAATGGTGGAAAACCAGATATCATTAAAAACAGGTGCAACAAACATTAGTTGTCTGGCTAGATTGACCAGGCTCGTCCGAATTATTCTAAAAAGTGGGTAGTGGTCTTTCTGCTTTTAAAGTGTGTTTATGCTAAGCATTCTTCAGGACCAGACCTCCAAGGCGCTATACACTCTCTAAGGCGTATCCTGACCTGTGGAGATGTATGAATGGTAAAACTCATGGTTTTACCTCCGCTGCCTTCTGAAATTTCAAAAAGCCAAAGGACTGTGAAGTAGTAACTGACTACACGTCATTGGTCCAGGTGGGGGTTAGAGATGCCAGTGGGATTTCCAAAGCAGCACTCTCCTACTACAAAACTATCTGCATTCGTCCTTGGACCTGAATTAAAGGAGCAAGTCCATTGACTCTGCCACCCCTGAACTGATGTCAAACAGATAAGATTGCAATCCTGTCCCAAACCAGAACAAATAATTTTTCTTTCTGTTTTTCTGCCCATGCAGGCCTGGCCTCTTACCTCCAAAACCTCAAAGGACCATACCAATGTCTGACACCCAAAATAATCCTAAAAATGAATGCCAATTACTCCCGGATGCAGACTAATTTCACTGGGGCCGATTGACAGAACTAATCTGAGACAAAATCCTAAACGTACTACTTTTGGTGTTCACAGAAGGCACTTACGATTTTTGGTATTCACAGAATGCACTTACCACTACTAACTTTACGTCCGCAATCGGGCTGGAATTTCTGCACTCGGTCCGAAATTTCCACACCTGGAGCGGGAATCCCGCATTTGTGCCAGGATTTCTGCTTCCGGGCCCGAATTTCCATTCCCTGGTTGGAATTTCCAAATCCGGACCGGAATACCCACATTTGGGCATGATGATCATTTTAAGTGCCTACCATCCCCACCATGCTCCAGCTGAATTCAATTAACACCAACTGCAAGACCAGCACCCCAAACCATATAAAATCAGAACACATTGAAGGAACAGGGTTGGCCACAAAGTTCCTCTTTTCATTCGCTGTTCATGAAAATGTACCAAATGAGGAGGAAAAATAACTTCACTACTGAGGAGACCACCATGATTGTGGAGTTCATTGTGAGGCACCACAAACGGCTATATGGTCTCCCACCTTACTACACTAGTGGCACACAGAAGGCAGCACTATGGCTGCAATTAGCCACTGGTGTTCACAGCATTGGGGGAGGATAGGCACACACTCCAGTACACCAAGAAGAAGTGGCAGGATGAAAAGAAGAGGGTGAAGGAGAAGTACTCCAGGATTGAGTTGAACAGGATTCTCCCTGCCCCACACTCAGGACCCCGCCTCCATCTTACCCCACTAGAGGAGGCTATCCTCACTACAATCCACCTCCACATGCTCCATGGGCTGCCTGTGAGTGATGTCTGCAACGTGGTACCGGATAAATGGGATGACACGAATAAGTATATGAAAAGATTGTGTGTGTTGCACTGCCATTGTGAGTAAGGAAGTTGTCCAAAGGTTATATAAAAATATAGTCAGTCAGAGGCTTATGTGTTTCCCTCTGTATGATGAACCACAAGTCCCGGAATCCTTTGTATTAGAAATGGCAAATCCCTCTCCCACTATTTAAAACATGGGCCCAGTACTGCTGGCGTATATACCTAACACTGATAAGTGGCAATTGACAAAGTGCCCCTTCCACTTATCCAGATGCGGCTGGGTCAGTCAAGAACTTAATGGGGTGGGGGTTGCAGTGCAGAGAAAAATCAACTGACATGAGAATAGGGAAATGAATACAAATTGTGCCAGCCAAAATCACAAACCAGAAGGTGAGAGAACCCTTATCTCAAAACATTTCATTCACATATTCCGTTCTCTATTTCCCACCCTGCCACGCATTACATCCCCAACGCCCCACTGCTTCTACCTGCACCGGCCGTGGCAGTACTTCACAATACTGTTAGCATGCAGAAGATATGAGGAAATGTCCGACAAGTTCCACATGTACATTTTCCATTTGGTGACTTTTCTCTCTTCTCACCTATTGACACTTTCAGCCAGAGCCCAGACAACCACAGTAGCAGAGGTCCCTGCATCTTCTGCGAGGGAACAACATCATCCACAGCAACGCTCACCACCCTCACTAACTGGTAAGTCAAACTGGCCAGGAGATGGTCACAAGGCATACATTGTCAGCAGGCAACAGGGGGATACATAGGGCCAGCATATCAAAGGTAACCAGAGAGGAAAAACTAGCTTCACAACATTTGGAGTTCTTAATGGAAATTTACCCTTAGCAAATTACATTTGTGAATAGCGAAAGACAAAATATAATATATCTTGCCTCATCATACCATTGTAATTTAGGAACATTACATGTATTCCACCAACAGTTTCAGAACTGGGAACTCAATCCCAGAATAGAGTGCCACAACAAGTCAAAAAGGAGTCCCCACTATATTGTAATTATTTTTATGGACCAAATCAAGAAATACAATGTTAAAAAATATGACAATGATGAAGTGAGATACTATTGTCAGGAGTATTAAGAATGAATCCACTATCCAACTTATAATGTTTTTACTATACATGAAATTGCCTAGTCCACCCAGCTGGTTATATATGTTTTCATTGGATGGCTTGTTTTTTGTCCATTAAAAAAACACAATAGTGGACCTTACCTCAGGATTTGTAGTCATGTAATTTTAATGAACGTTGCTTCTAGGCAGTGGGGCCATCATAAGTTAAATGTGGTATCACTCATGATATTTAGTGCTACACACTTCTGCAACGGTAGTGCCCACAGCTGCTTGTGCTTATCGTTTGTGCCTGAAATTGAGTGCATCACATGTGGCAGCGAAATGTAAAGTTGCACACACACTTATCATTGTAGGTCCAATGATGTCCTCCCAGATTCCAACACCCACATTAACTTCTGCAACAAGGTTGGCTATGACATCTGGTCAGGGACCACACACTGGACAGGTGCTGGGCCATGGTAAGTAAACCCAAGAATAATGTATGTACGTGAATGCTCATGAAATTTGCCTTTTATTCTCCACTGTATGTTGTATGTGTTGTACAACATTGTTGTCCTGCATCACAATATTCTCACATATGGCATTAAAAAACATAACAGATCAGACTATGGTTGCTACTGAAAGGATGACACAACATGTATGCCAAGTGAGTGCAGAATGGACATAAAATAGTACATTGTGTCATATGAAGTGTCCTACATACAACTGGATTGCAATTCAATAATATGAAAACTCTCTTGCAAAGTATCAATGGTAAAATCATATTGAAATTGGTGTGGAGGAGGCTCGCACTGATGCCAGTTTTGATATTGGTGTATGGGCTGCTAAGGTGATCTTCAGGAAGTGACATTTTCAAATCACTAGCCTGAAAAGCATAGCGCAAATCCAGTGCAGGCAGCAACCATCAAAGCTTCTCAACTTACACACAATGTGGGATCCTAATCAAATGCTGCATTCTGCTTACCTCCTCTTCTACTGTAGTCACATATATAATTGAGTGGTTGACATATGAGGTTAGGATGTCTGCTGTACAAGACACCATTCGTTGTCAGCTAAGTACCCAAGATATTGGAAATGGAGTATGCGAACAGAGGACACTCAAAGGATGGACATAACAAATGTGTGATCTCTCATTCCAGAACTGAGCTTTGTGACTTCCTGGGTACACAAAATGTACCTGACTATTGCACATATCACACATGAACTCTGCAATGCAATGTTTGAACACTCCTTTCGACTTGTCAACAGACAACATTATGCTCATGAAACATGTTAGAATTAATGGTGAAGGTGTAATCAATGTAATGCGGAGGAGTACTGATCACTTATCCCCTTCCTTGAAATGTCAGTAACCTTCTCGTACAAGTTTGTTGGTTGATGTGTCATCTCATTGATGTCAGTGCTGTTTGGAGTTAACAGCTGGCATTTACTGCATTTGAGCAGGGGCCCACATGTAAGGTCCAATATGGAAACATGCTGCACATTGTCCTGGAATACCCTATCAATGGTCATTTAAAATGACATATATGTGGTTAGCTCATAGCTACCATCTGGTTTACTGAAATATGGACATGAATGTCTCATCACAGCTGCTGACACGATGACACCAGTGCAGCGTACAACACCATTCCCGGGAATGCAAGACATCTTGGCTGCAGCAGTGAAATCCTCTTACACCCATCCATCAGGTAAATTTGGCTTGAAGTGTTTCCCTATCATAGATTACTAAACCATGACAAAGATCGAAATCCCCTTCTGAAAAGAACCTGCAGTCGTTGCTTACAAAGTTACATACATATTATTAGTGTCACATGTGACTGTTTGTAAATTAGTAATGCAGACCATTGAGAATGGTGGCACTTCCCTCTATAGCGCTGGATCAGCGACAGCTTTGTCAACAAAACCTATAAGGAGCATGGTTCAGCAGTTGACAGGAGGGGGGATCGCAAAGGGACAGAAAGCTGTTGCTGGAGCTGGTGAGTTTGCTTGTGCAATGTACTTCTCTGTTTAACACCTCAGTGCTATGGTGTGAGCTGTCATTTGTAGGGGTACCCAAACCAGGTCACATGTACTGTTGATGCAAAGTACAGTTAATCCAACCCTTGTGTTGCATTACTTCTTATGCTAGGTCAATTACTAATATGGTTGCAACCTTTGTGTTCCAGGGGATGATGACGATGAGGAGGATGAACCTTCCACCAGTGTTGGGCGACAGGCAATCGAAAGGGAAAATCTGCTGCTCCTCCAGGCAGTTATGTTGGCTGCAAGTACTGTGCAAGAGGAGGAGGAAGGAGGAGGAAGAGGAAATACCTGGGGATGAAGGATTGGAAGATGATGGTGACTATATGTCCATCGTCTCTGGGGGATGATGATTCTGGTGCCATGGACAGAAATCTTACCACATTGCCCAAATCTTGCAAGGCATCACACCCTCCGCCCAGAAAAGTACCTCAACCTCCTCCAAAACGGAAGATTGCCTTTCCCCAGCATAGAACTAACCAGCCACAGCTCACTTGCATCCCAACAAAGACATCACTCCTTCACAGCCCTCACATCCAGGACAGACATGGTGGTGCCCCTACATGCTCGTCTCTATATAGTGTATCCCAGGCATCCACTCCACCATCTGGGGGAAGTACCAACCCTGTTGTGCTACAGGTATCCCCTGGGCACAGGCCTATACCTGACACCCCCTCCCTGATGTTGGGCCTGCTGGTCTCATCCATGACCGATCCCTACAAAGAGGGCCTGCACCTGGCTATGGTGACCAGTGGGAGCAGGACTTCTTCCAACAGCATTCAGATGTGAGCCAGGACATACGTGCCATAGGGGCTACCCTGTCAGACATGCCTAAGGCCATGCTCCAATTTCCTCAGGTGGTGGACAGACTGACATTTTTTGGATAGGATGGATAGGACTTGGTAATACATGTCCAATAATATCAGAGACATAATATACATCCAAAAGGAAGATAGTGCAAGACACCATGCCTTGGCCATGAAGATGATGGAGGGCATGTTGAAAGTGATCCAAAGTCTCCCTTCATGGTCAACGCATGGAGGGGAGCAATCACATCTGCCTACAGCACATTACACCCACACACCTGTACCACCAACTGCACAGGACCATAGCAAGGGTACACACCCACAACTGCACCCTGAACAGGGACTCCCACAATGTGATGAAAGGGGGTGGAGCTAACTCCATCATGGCTGCTCGGAGATGTAGCTTTGTGGAAGCCCCGCACAGTGCTTTTTCTCTCCAAAACCAGCAGAAGAAACTCACTCCCGACATCAGCGTTCTGGGAGCGTCTGCTGATGTGGGCGCCGTTCCACTAAACTGCGCCGTTGCCATGTAATCGGCAAAAATTCGCCAGACAATCGCGCCTCAAAATGGCGCCTGGACTGGAGTGGAGTCGATCAACATATGTAACAGAGCGGGGACCACAAAATCAATGAGTGGCCCCCCGGGAAACTGTTGGGGAGCGGTGAGACCCTGAGCCCCCTCCACCTTCATCCTCGATGGGTGCCTGCTTTTTTTACTGTAACCATGAGTAGCAGCCCAGAGACGCTGCTGACAGAAATTAGCGCTGTACCCTCCTCTCGCTGAGCGTCCCATCCAGGCAAACGCTCCCTAGAGATAAGTGTGAATAGCCCCACAAGTCCATCCCACCATGTGACTTTGGCCCTCACCTGCGTTGGTCCAGGAGGAGATTGACTTTGGCTGCATATGAGATCCACAGTCAGCCCTGCATCCTTGAGGTTGTGATGAAGACTATTGCACCGCTCCTCAAATCTAACAGGTGGGAGCACGCATGGGGGCATTTCCTTCTGGATTATTGAGAATAACAGGGACAGTCTGAATTCAAACTTAAAAGAGTCATCCCCCTTGCCTGACCTCAAGATGGCCTCCTCAGTTGGACCCTCCTCGGTGCTCTATCTCTCCTGGTCTAAAATCAATGGTCAGCGTCCTGATCTCGATCAACCCTCACCGACACTGTTCCTGCTCACCCTCCAGGACATATACTCTGAGAACTTTCCCTCGATAGCTGAGACCTAGCCATTTCGACTGATGCCCGGTGGAGCTACCTCGCGAGCTAAAGGGGAGATGGGCTATGGATTCCCTCCTTGACCATCACCTACCCAGCCAGTCTTTGGGAAAACTCTCTTGCATCTCTCCTGACCTTATCTCCCCCCTCCCCCTTCACCCTACCCCCTACCCCTCTCTGCTCTACTCTTCTCCTCTTTCCAGCTATTGACCTTTGCCCTCACCCATCCCTTCTCATAGTTCACACCCTGTTTCTCCACTGTGCTTTCTTCTGTGAACTTTCCCTCATCAGTTGAGACCTAGCTATTTGACTAATGCCTGATAGAGCTACATTGTTTAGCTATAGGGGAGGCGGGCTGTTGATTCCCTCCTCGGACGTCACCTACCCAGTCGGTCTTTGGGCAGACTTCCTTTTGTCTCTCCTGTCATCTTTTCCCTTATCCTCCCCATTCACACTTCCCCCCTTTGCTCTATTTGTCTCACCTTTCTTTCCTCTCTCAATGTGTTGCTTATTTTTGATGTGATGTGTAATTGTTATCATTTTCTGTAATATTGTATAACCTAATGTAAAGCGCTCTGATACCTATTGGTCTAGCCAGCGCTATATAAAACTCATTAAAAGAAATAAACGGGAACAACCACCACCACTCCCTTAACAGGCACTCCCACCACCTGCACAACCAGCCCTTGTCCACGCACAAATGCTAACTGTACATACATCATCTGCCCCTGCACATGAACTTCACCCCGTACAGGCACATGCACAATACCCACCTACACGTAGGCAGCAAGCCAGACATGATCCCTCACAGCAATCATCACCTCCGAAATTGCGAAGTCGCAAGTGCTATCCCCAATGACAACATCCCCAAAACTAATTGACCACTGTGAGTATGTGTAAATAAAAAGTAATTACCTTCACAAGTCAAGATTCTGTTGCATATCATGTCCTGATAGGCAAGTGTATACTAATTTGGGTGAATTAGATATGTGAGGATATATGTGTGCGTGTGAGACACATTTACAAGTGTAACCCCATCATTGCAACAAGCCATAATGTGCAGAGCAGATGACTCATAAAATACTTGTCCATATTTTGTACAAGACATTCACAATGAAGTCAAACAAGTTAAAGAAATAAGGATTCAAAAATATATTTTATGTAAATAGAAGTGTGTCATTTGAAGAAACAACAACAGTCCGTTTGGAAGGGAGAAAAGAAAACAAATGATGATCTTAATCCAGAAGGAGAAGGTAACTTGGATTGGGGTGGGGAAACAAAAATATAACACGTCATGGAGAGGTTGGGGAACAAAAGATGACATGGCTGCAGCCAGGGAATTGACACTGGCAGCAAGGGTGGCCAGAGCTTTGCCAATTTCCTCTCGCATCATGCGTATCTTTAGACACCTATGCAGCATGATGCAAGAGGACCTGTCTGGTGGATCCTCACATTCCCACATCAAGTCCTCTGGGACAGCCACAGAAGAATAACACAGAGAGGGGTTTGGGTGGAACATGAGGTGTGTGGTGCCTCAGGTTCGGAGCCAATAGTGGGGTTGACCTGGCAGCTATGATGAGAGGGACAGGGTGCAGGGGAATCAGCAGGAAGCCCACTAAAATATGGCAGATGGCGGAACCTTCATAAGGATCAGCTGGAAGCCCCAATGGAATGGGGGCCTCTAGAGGTAGAGAGGGGGTGATGGAAGGCCCAGGTTGGTTAGTGGCCTGCCCCGGAGACACCTCAACATACCTTACTGGTGAATGGTCCGGGGGAGAGTAGCTCTCCACCCCGCCGGGCCAGAGTTATCCAGTTCCCCCCCCCCACTTCAATGCCCACAGCCTCCACCCGGTACGTAGCACCAGAGTTGTCTTCCTGGTCAGTTTGGGTGAGCACAATGCCCTGGCCTCCTGATGTTGAGGTTCCCACCTCATCGTCCTCTTCTTCACTACTGGAAAGAGGTTGTAGCTGCCGGCGCACCAAAGATCTCCTGCTCTGAACCTGGTCCTGCTGTTGTTCCTTTTGGCCAGCTGTACCCACTGAAAGTTAAGAAAAATCATGACGTAGTGGTTGTACACGTCAGGACAAGACACATGCCTAGATGAGCCAAGGTCAGACTTTGTTTTCCTCTGATCACACTATACAGTAGTCAGTGTTTATGAGCTTACATTACATGTATGTTCACTGTCATCTTCTGATTTGAATCTGACATGGACATCTCACGAGATTATTTGTGGATTACACAACTGTATTGGCCAAACCTCAACTTTGGCATTCTTGTGACCTGTTTCTCCTGTCACTGCTACATGGGCAGGTTCCAAACCCAGTCTACTAAAGGAGATCAGAGATAGTCCAGATGGTATTGAAAAGGGCCTGTGATATGGAATCTCAGCACTTTTACATCTGAACAAATGTTATCTGCTGTGTAGCATTGTATGGGACAAGAAAAATGCTGATTGTGGGTCACACATCCACATAGGGCTTGGGCTAATTGGCTTGCTATGTCGTGAGTCTAGCATTTTGATATTTCTCACAAAAGCTGACAATCCAGTGCCACATATTGGCTTTGGTGATTGATAAGGTAGTGCTTTGCACTGGTGAACAGTAGTGGGTTGTCATTACAGCTACCTGTACATGTAAAATGGCATACAAGCCACTGGGGATAAGACATGTGTCAGTGGACACACTTGGCAAAATTGGAAACACTTAAGAGTGAGGCAAGGATCTCAAAGTCTGTCTTGACTCCATGGCACACAATGAGCTGTCTCGATCAGAACCCACACTCAACAAATGCAATGCAAGTCACAGCATCCAATACCCATTGGTCTCTCATACACACACTGGATAGTGTCTGTACCATTCCTCATCCAATGCATACATCAATTATGATTCCCTTGGTTCACTGTTAGTGGTGCTGGCAGTGTATATTTCAGTACAAATGCACGTGTGTGGCTCAATTCCCCAATTGTCATGAAGAAACTACAATTCCCAGAATGCACTCTGCCCTGTACAGTCCATATGCCACAGTGAGCCTTTTGCATCATGATGACTGCTGCACAGCCACTGAATAGGTGAATGGAGTCATGGTACACACAATGGTACAGCTCTGTCTTCACTCACATCATACTTTCAGACACATATTGCATATAATGCACTTACCACGTCTCTGCTGCTCATGCTCCTCCAGCTGAGCATGGAGGGTCGGCAAAGCAGCATGCAGGACCCTCCTGTACAGTGGGGAGAGGCGAGGACGATGCACATTGTGCTGAGAAGACTGGCCCAGTAACTCCTCAGCCGTGTGCCGAGCCCAGCGTTTTAGTTCCTCCCACCGATTGCGGCATGCCCTTGCATTCTTTGCGTGTGAACGCCCACTGCACTGCAGCACTCACCAGTGTTGGCCCATAGCCTGCCCACGGCTGCATTGCTCAGCTGGTACTCTGGCCCCCATACAGCTGAGGAAATTTGGACAGCACCCCCTCAGCTAAGATGTATAATTCCCTTACAATGAAAGGGGGTGCTTTTTCCTCATAACCCTCAGCCATTTTGGGGGAAATGAGTTTGAAAAGAGCAGCAGGATGGCTGAGGATCTGATCTGTGAAAGAGGATAACTCAGAATGAACACAAAATGACTGTCAACAACTTCCTGTGAGGTAATTCATTATTTCATACAGAAAATGATATACAGGAAGTGGGAGACAGGAAATACATCACAGGAAGTAGTTGACAGCCATTTTGTATTCATTCTGATCCATCTACCATTTCAAATCAAATCCACTGCCATCCTGCTGTTATGTAGTGGAAACACCTGAACATTACAAGAGAGAATCATAGACATGTAAAACAAGCATTGGCATAGCCAATAGGTCTTGCCTTTGGGGCCATATAAGGGTTTAAAAAGAGCTATTGGTTTATTTAACATTTATAATATGTGTTGCAGAGCATTGTGAATGTTGTGCAGCATGTTTTAAAGTTATATGTTATAATTAAAAAAGTGTTATAACTATTTATATATAACCTAGAAAACATTATATACAACTGAAGTTTCCTAATAAAAACCAGAATTAACACCAACATTTTTTAGTTTTGTTGTTTATGTAAGGAAGGGGCAGTGGGCGTAAAGGGGAGTGGAGGTGCAGGGGGGCGGAGTGGAGGTAGAGTGGAGGTGTAGGGAGGGAGGGGGTGGGCAAGGGGGCAATGGAGGTAGAGGGAGGGGGTGAGTGGGTAGAGGGAGTGGAGGTGGGAGTGTAAGTGGAGTGAAGGGGATAGGTGGTGTAAGGAGGGAGTGGGGGTGGAGGTAGGAGTAAAGGTGTAGGGAGGGAGAAGGGAGTGGAGGTGGAGGTGGAGGTGGGAGTGAAGCTGTGGGGAGGGGGGGTGGATGTGGTAGTAAAGGTGTAGGGAGGGAGGGGGAGTGGAAGTGGAGGTGGGAGTAAAGGTGTAGGGAGGGAGGGGGAATGGAGGTGGAGGTGGGAGTAAAGGTGCAGGGAGGGAGGGGGAGTGGAGTTGGGAGTAAAGGTCTAGGGAGGGAGGGGGAGTGGAGTGGGGTGGAGGTGGGAGTAAAGGTGTAGGAAGGGAGGGGGGAGTGGAGGTGGAGGTGGGAGTAAAGCTGTAGGGAGGGAGGAGGGAGGGGAGGTGGAGGTGGGAGTAAAGGTGTAGGGAGGGAGGGGAGGTGGAGGCGGGAGTAATGGTTTAGGGAGGGAGGGTGGAGTGGAGGTGGGAGTAAAGGTGTAGGGAGGAAGGGAAGGTGGAGAGGGTAGTCTGTGAGTAGCTAAACCAGTCTGTTGTTCTCCTCTGCATTCTGGGCCTCGTAGTCTTTGTCTAATATTGAGCTAAACATGGCCAAAATGTTTTAAAAAATTGAATGCACTGGACAGCTAGAATTCGATGTAAGCTTTTCACTGACTGAGATGCTGCCCCATAATCCGAAATGTGTTAATTCAGTTCCTATCCCCCACCAGGCAAGCATCACTCCGGTGAAACTAGGGACGTGGATCCATTGCTGTCTAATGACCGCCGTGGGGGCCTGGAGTTAGAGGTGTCTGTGCTGGTCTACTCTGGGGCTTGGAAAGGCAGGAGGGAGTCTCTACTATTACCCTGGCACTGGGCTGCACTTCTAATGGATGTTCTGGGACACAAGGGGTTACTTTATGACACATTGACTCCACTGTCCTTTCAGTAAAGAAGACCAAACACAGCGCCATGCGATGATCGATCGATAGATATTGATTCTACTCAGGGGGCCAGGCTGGGGGTGGTGATAAGTCTATGGACCATTTTATTTATAATTTAAGCAATTTATCCTGTGGAATTGTTGTGCAGTTTTATTGCTATTGTGGTGCCCCCAGCACCTCCAGCTGGTATGTTTTGTTTGTTACGAGTCAAATTAACTTTTGAAAATGATCACTCACTAGCAAGTGACATGTGACTAACAATCTGCAGAGGGCAGCCGCAGAGGTTGCAAAAACACCCCAGGATCATATTTGCTAAGGAGCCGCCATCACGTTGAACCCAATTAATACTTGTTTTTTAAAAAGGAGGATAACGCACACACAGCTTTTGCATTGGGCTTTGTGCACCCTATTAGCTGCATGTGCACTCCTGTTTTGTGCCACGCCGGCACCTTGATGCAAGTCACGTGCCGTATAAACGGTCCAAACATTTCCACAAACCAGATTTTATAACAAGAGGGACAGCCCGGCGACCGCAAACGCACAATAACTACTAATGTGCCATAAATACAAAAACATAAAACCCAAAATATTCTATACAACACCATACCATAACATAAAATTCTACAAAATCACAGAACCTAAGGCACAATACCATGCCTCAGCATATGACAACCGAACATAGCCTAACCTGACCAAATCTATAACCATCAAGTTCAAGTAACACTGCCAGGGTTCCAAAGACGCAAACGACAGACAGGGTGTGCATATGACAATGTCTGAATTGGGGTGGTGTGGTGAGCAAAAAAATGATGGATTTAGGCCCAGATCTCTGTACTGGGGTGAATGTATGACATTGTTCTGAATTCTGTCCATCAACTGTTGTTTTTGCATATGACAATGTCACACACGTCCTGTGCACTCAAAAAGAGCATGTTTACTCTAGTGTTTTTCATTGTATTGAAGTAATTCTAAAAGCCCTTGTGATACCGTTAACGTGCTGGTTCATTTCCAAAACAAACATACTTTATTATTTAAAAGAATATATTTATAATAAAGAGCGGAATGCAGAACACTTGTACACATATAGCACTTTAAAAAACGAATCTGTTAGGAGTCTGCCGATGTCGAGCATAAGAGACATACCTCGGTCACTGGACACTTACCTCTTCAAAGTCCTCGCTTTCATGAAGGTACATATTTGTACTTCCAGTGTGGATGCTACAGAGCCTGCATGTCTCAGTGGTGACCAGATTCACAAGGAAAGGCAACTACAGGCAAAACAGGCTCTGAGTGTCCGCCCAAGCATGTCTACTAGCATAACTAATCAGAACAACGAAAGAGTGACTAAATAACCACTAGAAAAACTTTCAAAAGGAAAGAAACAGGCATGGGAAAACAAAACGTTTTTTAAAAGAACCCTCACTCACCAACCTGGTTGGTGACATGCTTCATCATCGGGTTCCCACCAGAGAGGCCGAGTGCCTCCCTGGTGTGCTGTGACGCCTGAATTACAGCGGAGCGGGTTTTTTGTTGGAGTTGTGCAAGTTAAAAAGGAACCGATTTTAACCTATCAAATGATTTATTCCAGGCAAATCGGTAACGATTAAAAACAAATGTGATGGACGTAAACTAGCTGGTTAGTATTGCTAGAAAGATCCGATTTAGGTAAAAAAGTGATTGGTCGACATGTTTCAGCTTGTGAGAGCAAATTCTGCTAAGCATTCATCAGGACCTTTGCTTTTCCACGGCGGTATACACACGCTAAGTACACACGCTAAGGCGTACCCTAACCTGTGGAACGCTACAATGGTAAAACTCAGGGTTCTACCGGTATGGTCTTCTGGACATTCTTAGAGCAAATTGGCGCCTGAAATGAAAAACAACATGAGAGCATGTATATGGATTTGTAATATACTGTCTGTGTCGACTGATTATCAGGTATCCAAAAGCAATTCGTAATCCCAAGTTTGTGACGTAGAGACGTACTCCAAATGAACACATTTGTGTTCATAGTGCTTGATACATCCACTCCATGCACATTCAAACGTGGAGGGGTCTATTTTTACATGTGTAACGTGCTGTGCATCGTTAATGTGCCTGTGACTATACAGGCAGAAATGTGAACAAAACTCTGTTCATCCGTGACAATCATTTCAATGGAAAAGCTTTGCTCATTGCATTTAAAAGGCGATCATGATTTCATGTGCCCCCAGTAAAACATGCCCCTGCATTGCTGTGAGTGCTTAAAAGTACGGGAGCTAGGTTCACGTAACATGGGTGAAATACAACAAAGTACAATAAAGTAACAGCATGGAGAGGTTGGCTTACTTAGAAGACTAACGTGTTTCACGTCATGGTTTCAAGGAGAGGGACGCAATGCTGTGAGGATCTGCGAGCAAGGGAGAGGACAGGAAAAGAAAGGTGAACCAAACCGAAGGTAACAGGGTACATTAACCGGCATCCTACGGATTTCACTTACTTCTCTACTCGCAAGGTCCCACCGCAAGCCTATCCGTGCTTTCCTTGGCCCGAATGTTAACGTGTGTTGGGAAAGCCGGATGCAAGTACCCGTTTCTGGTCACGTGGTAAGCGTGACTGCGCAGGAAACGTGTATTGCGCTACGTGGTAAAAAAGAAAGAACTAGACTGCTAACCAGTACGCTGTACAAGACCAAAAAAACGTTATTGAGACAAGTGATGGTAAAGCGTAACTGGCGCCTCTTAGTTACACAGGCTGAGGTGCCGAAAAAAAAACCCTTGTGTTATAGGAGCAACAGGAAAATCTAAAACTGCTAATTTAACGGGGGTTCTTATCTATAAAACAACATTTCCGTCAAAAATTTTTTTGCTAAGGATCACATGGGCATCTTCCCTGCGTTCTACTTTCCATGATCCAAACTATGCAACATCAGCTCTAATAAGGACTCAGCTTATTTACAGGGACTAGCTAATAAAAGCTAGCAATGCCCTTGCAAAACTATGTAGCAAGAGAATAACAATCAATAATAGTGTTATCACCTAAGACTTGTAGAACAAAAACTACCCACATCTAGTTCCCCTTAAAGGTAAAATAAGGGAACAACAATCTAGACTACTCATCCTGTCATAATTTCATCAAACAGGATGCGCAGTAACATAACATATATACTTATTCATTTTATTAATTCTAACAATATTTAAAACAGTATTACTGAATAGCCAATTAAATGTCTCATTGCTCTTTCACAGACAACTTAGACAGGCTAAAAAAAATGAGAAAAAGAGAGAGCAACATACATTTTACCTAGCCTTAATTTGTAGAGGAGCTAGCCTCCTTCCCCCATTTTGTTAGTAGGAAACCTGAAACAGGTTTCACTTCTGTCAACACTATCAACCCCTACTTGTAGCAACTGGGCATAAACAAACCCTGAGGAGGTAAATAGTACGTTGAAGCTAAAAACATGAATACTCAACCTCAAATCCCTTTAGTAAGTATACTAGTTGTAATATAAGGGCAAATGAAGTCAAACTAAATCTAATTGGCTCAGCCCTAGTAAGGGCCAAACTAAAAGCATTTGTGATGTATATATGGCCAAGCTCACATATACAATTATATTGTGGTATATTCATATGAAAGTATAAAAACTTGCTTTTGCCAACAAAAAATAAGCATACCTCCTCCTTCTTTCCCTGCGCTGCCATCTTGTCTTTCAAAAGGTTTCAGATGTCAAAATGTCAAAGCAGACCTTGCTCTGGGAGCCCTGCTAGGCATCTAAATATAGAACTGACATGTAA
This sequence comes from Lissotriton helveticus, assembly GCF_964261635.1. Lineage (NCBI taxonomy): Eukaryota > Metazoa > Chordata > Amphibia > Caudata > Salamandridae > Lissotriton > Lissotriton helveticus. Next base: position 462,364,058 of record NC_136067.1, on the reverse strand, counting down.
GTCTTCCCAGCTGTCCTATTCTGTGTGCAAATTTTCCATGTGGCTTGCCCAATTCAAAGTCACCCTAGAGACAGTGTGAGTTTAGAGTTAAAAGGATAACTTCTGCTGGTTTTTTATATTTATTTTCAATTGTAAGCAGTGTGCAGTATACTTGTCTAACAATATAGAGGTCAGCTATTTGTTTTATACCTAAATGTGTGCATTTAGTGAAGCCTAAGGCACTTTAAAAGCTGCTCTGAATGCAGAATTTGTTTTCAAATTAGTGAATTTTGCCCAATTTCGATTTTTGAGGCACTTAAAAATGAATATCCTATAATTTTTTGCATAATAGGAATCCCCAGAGTGTTCTCTAGCTATCCCAGGAATGGGAAATCAAAACTATTTAATATATACCCTTATAAAAACAAGTTTTTTACGTTCGCGAAGAGTGATATTTCAAATGCAACTTTTCTCATTATGCGGTACAACACAACTTAAATTTGCTAGGAGGTTACAGTATGCGTATTAAGCTTTATAAATATTAAAAAACGAATTAAAAAGCACTTATTTTTTAATATAATTTTTTCCATAATAATAATTAAAAAAATGATAAAACCAATCATTTTTATAATTCCACATAGAAGCTCCATTCCTTGCCTATCATATTTAGACGCATTCATTCATAAGCCTAAGCACAAAAGCCTAACTTGAAACATGAAACATTTTGCGCCACTTTTTAAAAGGACAATTATTTAACATTAGAACCAAGAATGTGCTTATGTAAAAAGGATATAAGAAAGGAAATCCCTACTTTAAATGTTTTCTTGTTATCCAAAATAATGAACCTCATTTTTGTAACTTTTTAAAACAGCAGACTGAAATGCAGGATTTTACCCCGTGTTTAACTGACAAAATCCTAGCTGAGTCAACATTCCTGTCTCTCCGTGGCCTACAATCAAAACGACAGCTGCTGCTCAGGGGCAGTTAAAACACAGCTGTTGGAAAGCTTTTTTAGTGTTGAAATGTAAGCATGGTGATAGTCTATTTTAAAACTGAGGCATTTCAATGCATGTACTATAATGTGTGTTTAGTTCAGCAACAGTCAATTTATTTACTCAGATGATGTGTTTGCCTGTTAATATCTAATACATTGTATCTAAGGAAAATTCTGTAACATTTTATAATTGTTTATTTATTGCAAATTACACAATTTCGTTTTTTATGCCTCTTTTATTCCTATTCAATGTGAATTCTAATTTTATCTTTTAAGCATTGGCAGTTTGTACATGTGCATAGTTGCTTGCTCTATACATTTAATAGTAACATGCAGTTATTTAGCATATCATATGGTTCATTTCTGGATTTTTATTATTTTTATTTAATATTAATTAAATGACATTTTGCATAACTGACTGATGACAGCAGGAAAACACAAACAGACACATTGAGCTAATTCCAGACATATACAGAAGGGGAGTCAAACACTCAGAACACACAATACAGTGCGCTTAAGGCTAGCCATTTTTACACAAAGAGCGCAATCGCTATATACTCACAGAAGTATCACTAATGGGAAAACCACGAACCACATAGACATTTAAACACACGATTAAGCCATAGATCAACACTTAGGACAGAAACAAAGGACAGCCCACAGACTGTACTTAAACCAAACCATTTGTAAATACTCGTTGTAAGTCATATTTACAAGAAGAGATTCTTAATAGTATTCCAAAAGACTGCAAAAAAAACAGCTCAACAGTTTTATTTTCAAGAAGCCAAAATACACTCAATTGACTAGCTCTGGCTGGCAGAACACCAAAAAATCACTCTGCATATCTCCATTTATAAAAGTGCGCAGAAATGGATCCTTGTTTGCACAGAGTCACCAAGGAAGAAATATGTTTTTATACCTAAACCTCTTTAGGTATTCCCCCTAGGGGAGCCGGCTAATTTAATTCACATCTCACTATGGTAACTCCAAAAAGCAACACATTCTTCGATGTGTGCTTGAAACAGGCATGCCAAAAATAGTGCAGAATATGCAGTATTATAACCAAAGTAGCACTTAAGGTACTCTTCGTACATTGCGCCGTTCAAATCAATTCAAAACAGAGAAAAATCTCCTCATTACCTGCCTACATAAATTGCAATTTATATATTACATACTTACAAATACAAATATTGTCCAATCATACAAATCAAAAGCCACAGTAAGTGTTACTAAACTACCTTACCAATCCAAGAACCAACAACAAGTGTTGCATCAAAACAACCTTACCAATCACTTTGTGTCCAAATTCTAACTGTCAAGTTCTGAATGACCTAAAGGTCGTTTTTTAGAATACTCACGCCAAAAAGGTTCTCAGTCAGGAGTGACATCATGTGGAGGATCAAAATCAGGAAGATCAGAAATATACTGGGCTGCAGAGACAGAGAATCCCCAGAATCTCTGTGCACAGAGTACCTCCTTAGTAGGAGGTACTCTGTGCACTCTGTTTCCCTATCCCTCAGTTTATTTTCTGTAAGGTATCATGAGGACTCCGCGTCGCAAAGGGTGCAATGCTTCCATCGTGGCAAGCCCTTTCCTTAAACAAATCATTGCATTCCGATGTGCTAGTTCAATTGAACCTTGCTTATCCGCCAATATCCAGAGCGCCCAGAAACAGGCCAAAAGTCAGATGAAAGAGCTATATAAAACGTACGTATCTGACATGATTTGTCTATTGCCTCATTTAGAGCAACAGGGGGCCGAGGGAGTGATGCGGCTCTCTGTGACGTCAGGACAGCCTGCGAGGCTGCGCCGGAGAGCGGAAGGGGGAGAGGGTGGAAGGTGGGCAGAAATGTTACCGTTCGCATTAGAGCTGAGGAAGCACAAATGGAATAAAACAATGTGTGCTGATGAGTAGGCAGAAACACAACCGCCTCAGCCTGGCATGTCAGCAGACAGAGCTGCTGCTGCTCTCACACATTATCATCCAGAAACATAAACAAGCACCGGCAGAAGGGGGAGGCGCGTGCGTCTTGCGCGGCAACAGGGGGATGAGGAGGGTGCGCGATTCACTTGCGGGGAGCGGTAATTGCTGCCATTTGGCGCACGCGTTGCCCTTGAAGGCAATGGAACGCATGCACGTGTTTGGCTAAAAAGCTGAAGCAATAGAAATAGGTCATTTTGCCTTTGCAGCGCATGTGCGCTGCTAGGCAAGACCTAAAAAGGGGGAACAGACCATTTATTGACATTTTGGCTCGGACAAGGGGGAGCCAACACAACATCAAAACCCAGTTTAGTTTTCTCCTTCTTTGCATTTTGGGACATGTCTTCCATATTTAGTGCTCAACACAAAAGTTATCTGTTGTGTTACAGAAAATTGGGGGGAAGCAGTGCTGTGTATCACAGACACATAGTACCAGATTCACTCATAACATCGTCACTCACGTTGTGGGCCCATCATTTGTGGGGGAGTCAAATCTGTTTTCGGGCAAAGGCTCTGAGAATAAAATAGTTATACTCATTTGTGATTAACCCTTTCAATGCTGATGACGGAACCGCTCCGTCATCAGCTGCGGTCGGGCTGTGCTGATGACGGAACCGCTCCGTCATGAGCACAGCCCAACCGCGGCTGATGACGGAGCGGTTCCGTCATCAGCATGTGGCCGCCGCGCGGCCGCCCCGCCCCCTTAGCGCTGCGGCGGAATAGCCGCCGCAGCGATGCGGTTAAGTAACCCATCCTCATACGGTCCAGGAAGGTCTCTCAGAACATGTACAGTTTTCTTCTGTGTCAAGAGATTCCTTAGGGACATCCACTACACTGACCGCTGACATGGGCACATGACCTGAAGCACGGTCAATCTTTTGACTACTGTCAACAGCTGTGGTTTACATGCATTTAGTTTGGCTTGCAAAGTAGTCTCAGGATGGGATTTGTGGACAGAGTTGTAATTATCCAACTTTCATCATTGACAACAGACTGCATACCACATTTTGTCCATGACACAACAGGTTTCTCATGTGAAAATCGTGGCATATAGCTGATCACGGACTTGCATACCCTGACCTTGGTTATGTGCAATGGCCTGGTTTCCCAGATTCAGAGCTAGTCGAGGTACAAGAGGTATGTGTAAGCCATGAGTTAAAGCTATGTTGTGCAAAACCCAACAGGCTAATAGGATCTTGCACACAACTTCAGGGGAATACAGCAGCACTCCCCTGTACGATCAAGACATCTGAATCGCGACTTCAACAGACCAAAAGTGCACTCTATGATGGCTCAAGTCCGAATGTGTGCCCTATTGTACCTACGTTCAGATACAGTGTTTGCACATATGTAATGGGTGAGGAGTTGTGGGGAGAGTGCATACTCAGTGTCGCCTGAGGAGGGAAGAAAGGGCAATTGATTACATTTCTCTCTTTGATTTACAAATGACATGAGCTATACTTTGGTACATGCAGTGTGTGTTGAGACCGTGTATGTTGCTTTATAATTCTCATTGTACAATCGTTGTTAATGTAAAGTGGCATTCAGACATTTCAATGACACATATCCCTCATTTTTAGTGCTTGGTACTTACCCAGCAGCCACATGGTGCCAAATTCTCCAGCAGCCATCCGCCCGGCAAGAGGTCACATGCGGAGTACGAAGCTGTTATGGGTACTGCCTGGGAACACTGCATGCACATCAATGAATCTCCAACTGGCATCACAGACAGCTTGCACATTGATGGAATGCCATTGGTGTCTGTTGCAGAAGATGTGTGCAATGCGGCGGGGTGGCTGAAGGGCCACATGGGTACGATCAATTGTACCCAGCACACGTGGGAAGAGAGCAATGAGATAGAAATCTCTAGCTGCCCTTTGTCTCATGGCCAGTGTATGGGGCATTAGTATGTGGTGGTGGGCTCTTGCAGTGATGCATCTCATTACCTGATGCAAGCACCACGACTGGCTTGCCTGGGAAATGCCCACATGGTTCCTGGAGACCCTTTGGAATGGCCCAGTGGCAAAGAAATGGAGAGTAGAAAGGATCTTGAGATTGGCTAGAATGGCATGGTAACTGCTGGTCACAGAGTCAAGTTCCTGCTCCCACTCACATACTATCTCCAAGATGACTTCTGGAGGGAAACAGTATCTGGCCCTGACATCTCGGCTGGAAATGTGAAATAGGTTGATCCTTTGTCTAAAGATCCTCTCTACTCTCCTCCTCAAGTCTTCTTGTCACATGGCAAGGGGCAGAGCAAAAAACACATCCAGCAACATGTTGAAAGGTTTTGTGTGTGTCTGCTCTGCATTGATACATGCTACAGGGCTGGGATTGGTTGCAGTGTGTCAGCTGATGCATGATGGGGGATGGTCGGCACTTGGACAGGTGTTTAACCTTGAGGAAAATTCCGGCACGGAAGCGGAAATCCCAGCACAAATGCAGGATTCCCGCTCTGGATGCGGAAATTCCGGCTTGAGTGCAGAAATTCTGGCCCGATTGCAGACATAAAGGTAGTAGTCGTAAGTGCATTCTGTGAATACAATAAATCGTAAGTGCCTTCTGTGAATACCAAAAGTAGTACGTTTAGGATTTTGTCTTAGATTAGTTCTTTAAATCGGCCCCACTGTTTGTAAGAAAGATGTAGCAGCTTGGATGGAAAAGAATTGTGTGCCTACTGAGGAAAATTCTCTCACTACTGTTAGCAGATAAGACATTCACAGGGATTCAGGCAATCATAGAGTAACTTTTTGATTACTGCAATGCATTATATTTGGCATACTCCAAAACACTTTAAATGAACTTCAAATCATGCAAAATATTTCTGACAGAATAATTCAGAATCTATCACAATCAGTTTCTTTCGCTAATCATTTTTCACAACTATGTTGGTTGCAAATTAAGAGAAAAGTTTAATTTAAAGCACTCTCTAGCCACCATGAAACTATTTATGAAACTTCAGAATAACTAGGAGGAAGGTACTTTTCCTATGTGACATCCTTTATGTGGAATTCTCTCCCTCCTCACTTACACTTTACTGCTTGTGCTTCAAGAAGGCAGTTATGGCAGTTCAGTGTCTAAATAACCTTGCATGGTAATTGCAAGCTCTAGTAAACATTTAAACATAGCATAACAACAATGCCTCAGCTCAATGAAACATAAGGTAATTTAAAGTAGCATAACATACCTTAATTAACAGCAGGTTTGGGGTTACAGCTATGAGAATGCCTGTTTTCCCAGCAGGAACATCGTAACTTCTCAGTAATGGGTCCATTGTTCACCTAGGTACTGATTTTTCAAGTTATGGGACACACTAATTATTCCTCTCATCCAGGTATATGTTCTTACACAAACATGTTTAGGTATTTAAAAAGGGTAATTATTTTTCTAAATATATATTTCAGCTGCCCAAATGTATACAAGCATCTATTCTGCAATGTGTTCTTTATAGTACCCACTGGTCTAAAGTATACAGAATGAAAACACTACTCATAAAATACTTTACCCAAAAGAAATGGTGCAGTTCTTTTTGTTTTCTAATTGAATTATTAATTTAGATTCGGCTCATATGCTACAATGCTACCTGCGCGCTGATGCATGGGCAGGCAGACAACAGTCTTCCTGTCTCAGATAACACCAGTTGACATTTGTCACTCACTTTTCCCTAGCTGTCCACAGCAGCTGATCATAGTTTGTGAAGTGGTCATGGAGGTTATAGCTACTAGCCAATTTGAACACATCTTTACAGTAGGAGAAACATATTCATTGGCTCTCACACCAGAGCAAAGGCATGGACGTCATCTGGGGGGTAGTCAGGGCTCTCAGCTGTAAACTCTAGCAGGCTCCCTGCTACTTCTGGCACTTCTTATACAACACCTGGCCTCAGAGGGGCCAAAACGTTTGCCTCCTCTGAGTCCAGGGTTCACAAAGGGTATATAAGGCCAAAGGTAAATATATATATGGCCTAGCACAAATGTGCAAGAATGGAGCCAAACTTATGCTACTCCACTGTCTGTGCTTGGGTCCAAGAGTCTGAATCCTCACAGCCTGTGGCTAATGTGGTTAGGAAGGAAAGTGCATCATTAGCACATTATAGACAAGTGCTAAAGAATTTCTCCAGATTCCATTGAGTGGTTTTCAGGGTTGGATATCAGTTGGCAGTTTAGTTACAGCATAACTTTCAAACTATTTTCAAGGGCAGAAATACACCAACATTTGAGGAAGGACTTAAAACCTCCCATTTCCAAAAGGCCCTCAAAACCATTTAATGTTGTTCTGATCTTTTCCACCCCAACAAATCTATTCATTACAAGTGTACACACACCTTGTCTGGGGCCATTGAAGTCTGGTCAGCCTCAGTCTAAAACGATTGACTAAGGAAAAGAGAAAAGCTCTGTCATAGCCAAAGAAAAAGGACTGGCCAAGGTAAAACATACAGAGCATTCAATGGCTTTAATGGCTTTGCATATGGCCTCAGCTATCAATGTACGCATTCTCGCTCAAGAAGCTTTGGCTCTGCCTCAACCTATTTCACAAGCCTATTTGGCTTTGTATATTCTGATGCCAGGTTTTAGACAATGACTGGCAAGAATTCAGCATCAAATGTTGTCTGAAATAAAATTTTCTGCGTAGTAAAATCCACAATCTGACCAGGTGCACTTGTGAGTTCACCTAATGGTTACATCAGTCTTCATTAAAAAGAAACCACCACTCTTCACATTACAATGTGTTTCTGAACTTTGTGATCAGTTCCCATGACTTTCTTTGACTCATTGAATGCTACGATATTGCATGGTCACCTCGACTTACACTTAAGATGGATAAAACTATGTTCTCTGTTTTTATTTATTTAATTATTGCCAAGACTTTAGAAGCCCCTTGCGCTGCCAGTGCGTCACTTATTGTGACGCACTGTCATCGCATTTTTGCTGCCCCAAATTAAAAGGACGGGAAAAGCCATCCTGCGTGGCTTTTCCTGTCCTTGTAAATATGCCCCTTCACATGCAGCACTTTGCGTGAAAGGGGCGTTCATGTGTGTTGCTGTGGGTGTTCTCACGCAACACCCATGGAACCATACACATTTCTAGATTTACAAGAAATCGTAAATCTGGAAATGCGTCTGAATACCATGCCTCACCAGGGGAGGCATAGGGAGGCGCAACAAGGAGAATGTATTCATTTCGCCTCGTTGTTTTCCTCTTTCTATGCCTGCTGCATTCTGCAGCACACATAGAAAATTACAGAGAAGTTTAAATTGTTAAATGATACCAAAACAACAAATATCCAATAAGGGCAACTAGAGATATGAATTGTTGATAATTTAGGGGAAAACCGCCAAGAAAAAGTAAAGCACCAATCAGTAGTAACTGTTACGGTTGAACAGTACCTAGACATGATTTCAGGTTGACCACAATGAAGGACAGGTTGTATACTCCAAGGGTATCTGACTTAGTCACTTAAATGAAAGTCGTAATCCTCCAACAGGGCATGGATGCAGCATGTATCCAGCGAATTTCTCTCAGATCCAGAGAGCCACTGGATGGTGTCCCACTGAATCCATTTATTTTGGATTGAAAAACTCAGAGCAGTAGAAATTAACATTTTGTGTTCACTAAAGTCCTTGCGTTGATCACATACTTTTAGTTTCTTCTCACTGTCAAGATTTCTATCTTCCTACTTACAAGCCAAATAAGACTTGTACCTGGAGGTGATGACAGTGAAAACTGGCATTGTATTCGCCCACTCTAAATCCAGTGGGCAGACACATGGGCAGACTGACGACCCTTACTCCTTCTGGCTGTCAAAGGTGTATGTTGATGGCAGAGACTGAGAAGTATCCACTATCGACATAACGATGGTCCGCTGACCTCTAAAGGAGGTGGACGACCTTGCAATTTGGTGGAGATGGTACTTCGTCGGTCTTTGCAATGGCCTACCCTCTCCTCCAAACTCTAATTCGGGAAGTTAGTCTTTTCTATGGAGCTCAAAATCCTCCAGAGGTCAAACCTCCATCTTGCTTTTAAGTAGGACACATTTGTTTAGACAACCTGCAGACACTCCAAACTCATGGTCACTTCTCCATTTACAGGGCCTCAAGGACAGCAATTAGCAGAGGCTACCACAAGGTACCAAACCAGTTCCAGTTCTTAGCTGGTCAGCTGCAGCTTAGCATTTTAGGAACAATTCTATTGCAGCTTGCTGTGTCACTGCAGTCACACAGAAGGTCATTCAACTGACCTTTGGAGTCAACTTCTTAGTCCTGAATACAAGTGGGAGAAGGTCCAGCCCTTCAGCTTTTCACACAGGTCTCAAACATCAAGTCCAGTCCTATTTTGCTCTTCTTCAGGTCCAGAGAGTGTTCAGATGAGCTGTGGTTAAGGTGCCAGCTTTTTAGATTTCACTAGCCAGTCGGTGAGGGTGACTCCTTCACTCTCCCTAATAAATGAGAAAAAAGTTCCCTGGGGCAATCTTTCCCACGTTTGCAGCACATCCCAGTTGCCTTGCTGCAAACTATCACACAGTGCGCTATTGTGAAGCACATTCAACATGGCAGAATATTTCTGCCCCTGAAGGGGAGCATGTGTGCCAGTCAGTAATGTGCCTAGGGAAATGAGCAATCCCCCTAAACCTCACTTACACAAAACTGCTTCAGGAACCAGCTCCTTCTTTCAGTGGGCTGATGCTTAACTGGCTACAGATGGCATGTGAAACAAAAGGCTTCTCTTCCACAGGTCTCCATTTACACAATCATCAGACCTCATCTTGGTCCTTTTCAAGGTAACAACGTTTCTGAACATTTCTGTTCTATTATCTGCCACATCCCTTTTTAATGTGTATGTATCTGAACTCACCCGCTGATGTGAGAGCTTGGTTTGGTCTGACGTCTTACGCCAACGCCACCCAGAAAGTAGTGGCAGCATACAAACATCAAACCTCACCCACTCTACAGTTTCAGGACTGTATGAGGGAAATAAATAAATGGATGGGAACACACTGTCTTAAGCTCAACTGCGAGAAGACCGAGGTTGTAATCTTCGGTAACCTGACACCCAGATGGGACAATCTCTGGTGGCCAGCGGAGATGGGTTAACCACCAAAACCAGCTCAAAAGGCAAAGAATCTGGGAGTGTGGATCGATAATAAACTAGCACTCTCATACCAGACAAATGCCATTGTCTCTGCCTCCCACTTTCTGATAAAGAAGCTCAAGAAGATCCTACCGTACATCCCTATTGACTCTAGAAAGACGGTGGTAACCACATTAATTCAGTCAAAATTGGATTATTGCAATGGGCTCTATCTGAGTTTGCAGAAGTAATATTAAAAAAGCTTCAAACAATTCAAAACACAGCTGCATGACTGTTGGTAAATATCCCTAAGTACGATCCAGTAACCAAGGAAATTCGTAGACTCCACTGGCTCCCAGTGGCAACATATCAAATTCAAGTCTTTATGTCTAGCATTTAAGGCACTGAGCAACACAGGACCACTTTTTCTTAGCAAACTCTTTGTCTGGTATGAACCGTCCAGACAGTTACGTTCCACAGGTGCTAGTCTCATGAAAGTTCAGAGAATAAGGTCCGCAAGCTAGGGCGGCCGAATTTTCTCTTATGCACCACAAAACTCTGGAACATGCTGCCAATGGTGCTCAGAAGTCCAAGCTCCCTCACCATCTTCAGGAAAGGGCTAAAACATGGCTATTTCAGAATTAGACGCTTTGGCTGGGCTTACTGAGTTCATAGCACCAAGACACCTCAGGGTATTCGCGCTCTCAATAAATCTCATTAACATAACATAACATAACATACCTTAGATCCAAGTCTTCCTGTGAAAAGTCCTAAACCATTGTTTCCGCACTTAGAGCACTTTCACACCTCATTGAGTGGATGCTCTGGCAGGGTCATCTTCCAGCAGACTGATGTTAATTAGCCTGCTGGAGGATCTAGGCCAGGAAAAGAATAATGTTTAAAGTCACTTTTGTCAATATGTTTTAAAAACTTGCCTTCACCAAAGAATTGAATGTTTATTAAATAATAAATATCGTGGTTTAATTGCTTCTGTTGCTTATGCCAATCCAAAGTTATGAGATGTTAGACCTGTCATCCTTAGGGTAGTAGTATATTGAACAAGGGAACCCGTGTTAATGGCCAAGGACCTCGGGTAATTCGTATTTTAACAAGAACAAAGGTCCTAAGGACCTTATTTCTTGTTAAAATCCTTGGGGTAGTGTTCTCCCAAAACTTTTGCCTTCCTCCATTTTTGCTGATCTCGCAAGGCTTGCCTTAGGACTCTGTGCACTTTACTACTGCTAACCAGTGCTAAAATGCAACTACTTATACTCGATTGTTATATTTAATGCACTTATAAGTCCCTAGTAAAGTGATTCTCCATGTACCCATGGCCTGTAAATTAAATGTTACTAGTGTGCCTGCAGCACTAATTGTGTCACCCACTTAAGCAGCACTTTAAACATGTGGCAGGCTGTGTGGGCAGTTTTAAACTGCCTTTTCAACCGGGCAAAGTAAATTGATTGCCATACCAAGCTTTCCTTTTTAATAGACATAAATCACCCCAAGGGTAGGACCTGGACAACCCAGAGGCAGGGTGCACTGTATGTTAAAAGTACAACATGTACTTTTAAGACTTATACGTCTGGTAGTGAAAAACTTGTAAATGTGTTTTTTTTAGCTACTAGAAGGCCTACCTCTCCCTTAGGATAATATTGAGGTTCTCTTATTATATTTTATAAGTCTAATTTCCAAATGGGAAGGGATACCCAGTTCATATATGAGAACGCTGAAAGACTGTCCATCACACCACTGGTTTTGTAAGCTTAATTTTCAAGTGGGTCACGTGACTTCGTAGTAACACCTTCTTGTGTTCTGCACCAATCCAAACCGAAGCCACTGACAGAGCAGTTCCCGTGAAGGACACAAGAATTGAAGTTGCAGACTCCTCCCGCAAGACATTGTGCCCGTGTCCACCACACACACCGCATACGTCACTTCCGCAGTCATGGGAGGCAGAGGTGGAGGTTTCAAAAGATTGCTGCGGAGGCACTCTATCCAGGGGACATTCTATTATCCAGGCATTCAGTTCAGCTATGATTCTGGTTACAATTTCACTGGCTCAAGCTGTGCCCAAAAAATTGCTGCTTTACTGAGTTATCAAGCCGTGGCTGCGAGCAATCTTTAGAGTAAAAAACACTGATGTTGCAGGAATTGTTTTATTATTGGGATATCGCTCTCACTCACTGCCGTCACTGCGCCTGGTCAGCTCGTGGAGGCGGGTCGCTACGGATGTGCGGCAGGGCGAGACGGGTGGTGAGGAGCTGTTGCTGATGGGCCGGACATCGAGCGTGCAGTGTGCAGCTTTTTCTTTTAGCTTTTCTGGATATCCTTTATGCAGGGGCCTATTGTAGGTGCTGCAGGGGCTGCTGGGGGACTTGCACTTGCATCAATGCCATTATTTGCCACTAATGTTAGGCCAAAGTTCAGCAGACTGTACAGCCTTAAGCCCAGACTTAAAACCTAACCTCCAACTTCACAACTCCTAGATGCTTCTTATAAGCCTCCCTGTCCTTGAGGACAAGTGGGGGTTAAGAGGAGGAGATGTCAAGGAGCAGGATATTATTGAACTTCATTGAATAATATTGTCTACAGCCTTGGGACCTGGGAATATGGTGGAAGCAGCGTCCCACAAGCACCGGAGGAAGAAGGTAAGTGGATTTTTTAGGCTTTAGGCATTACTGCACTCATTCCTGCTTAATGACTGTTGGACATGATCCTTTTTGCAGGGTCATCCCTGAACTCTTTGCCTTCCTCCTATATTTTTTCTGACCTGTTGTTGGCTATTTTATGACTCTGGGCACGTTAATACTGCTGATCAGTGCTAAAGTGCATATGCTCTCCCTATTGTAAATTGATGTATGGATTAGTGATTCCATGATTGGCTGGTTTGGTTTACTTGTCAGACCCTAGTACAGTCCACTGAGTGTGCCCAGGGCTTGTAAACCGAATACTGCTAGTCTGTAAAAGTGTTTCTCAGGTCTGCCATTGCAGAGCCTGTGTGCAGTCTGGTACTGCCATGCTGACTGGGCAAGTGTACCCACTTGCCAGTCCCTGAACCTTCCCTTTTCTTCATATCAGACACCCCTATGGTAGGCCCAAGGTCAGGGTGCATTGTAAGTATAAGGTAGGACATACCCTGGTGTGTGTGTGGCATGTCCTAATAGTGAATTACAGCCATTTTTGTTTATCACTATTGCAAAGCTACCTGTTCTCCATAGGCCAGAATGGGCAGCTAGATTATTACATTTTATAATCCTAACTGACTCAGGGAACATGGTAGAAATTTGAGTTTAGTATGCCTGAACTCAGAATGATAAAATACATCTTTTAGTGAAGTCGGTTTTAACTTTCTGTGTTTGAAAATACCACTTTTAGAAAGTAGGTATTTTCTTGTCTAACTATCCAGGCCTGCCTCTGCTAGGTTGTGTATTCCTTGTCTGGAGTTTGAGTGACAGGGCTGGGGAATTCGAGGAGACAGAATGAGTCAGCCCAGTGGTGAATAGAGAGATCTGCATCTTGATTGGAGGGAGGAGGTGCACCTGGGACCTGAATAGGACTGTGCTAGCCCCCACAGTGCTGGCTCCACCCCCTGTGGTGTGTCTGATGTCTCTGCCCTGCACTGTGAAAGGAGAGAATGATTCATGTCAACAGAGTGTTCCAGAACTGGTTTGGACTGGCCCCTCTGCCCTCAGAGGACAAAGGATTTTGGGGTATAAATATTGGGACCCTGATCCCAAGAAATTAGATCACTTTTGGACTACAAGAAGAAACCTTTGCTGATGAGAGGAACATGAAGAAACTGAGGAGAGACTATCCCTAAGCTGAGGTGCTGCTTGGGGGATTGGCCTGCATTGGTTGCCTGACTGCCAAAGAAAGGAGAAAGAACTTTGTGTGCTTTATTTTCAACTTGTGATGGATCTCCAAGGGCTTGGAACAGTGCTTGCCTCCTGCTGAAGTCTCAGGGACAACAGACTTCAACCCCCAGCTCCCCAGAGTTATTTTGAAGTGCCTGCTGCTGTTTTGAGGCCTTTTGAAGGACTGTGTGTCGCAAGGAGCTGGAAGCGCGACTCAAGAGGAAGAAGCGTGTCGCTGCTTCTGCCGTCGCAACTCCAAAGGAGGGTGTCGCTGCTGTAGCTGTCGTATTGCACTGCATCGAGAGAAGAGTTTCGCAATGAAGAGAAAGTGTGTCGCCGTCGCTGTTGCTGCCGTCGCAACTCCGAAGGAGGGTGTCACCGCTGTAGCTGTTGTATTGCACCGCATCAAGAGAAGTGTCTTGTTTTTAAAAATCCATGCTGTAACTTGATTACTCGCCGTTTGCACTCTAGGCCCCTCCTCCGGTCTTCTTCCCCGGTCCACCGCGGGCTCCTATCCCGTTTGAGTGGAGGGAAGAGCTCATTTCCGTGTGGGTGGCGGTCTAGTGCTGCTGCTGGGACTACTACAAATGGCCCCAGAAGGCGGAGCGCGCAGCGGACGCGCGCAGCGGGCACGACGGCGGCACGCCGGAGTTGCGCCACAGTCTAGCCCGTCTGCGCCCGTCCGTGCCAGGACGACGCCAGATGCCAGAGATCCTGGCCTTATTGCTATAGAATATTATCCCTCTTTACGAATCAATTACACCAGACTAGATCTTCTTAGTCTACAGCCTACTGCATCTTTAGGCTGTCTCTCAGGCACATGGCCATGCATGGAAGAACCTTTCTCCTGCCGACACTGTCCGTTTCAAGCCTTCCTTACCCTCCCTGACCACCCAGATCTTCCTCTTACGCCCTCTGTTAATTCCACTCAGAGAGGGTGGAAAAATTTGCTGGCCAATATTTGCTCTCTGCCCAAGCACTCTACGGAAGTCTGAGACCTAATCTCCTCAGTTCAGCCGGAACTGGGCTACCTTACAGAAACCTGGCTTAAGCCTCACTCGATTCCGGCTATCACACTGGGTATCCCGGAAGGATTTAAAATGATTAGATTGGACAGACCCCTCAAAACTGGGGGTGGTATTGCCATTATTTATAAAAATGACATCAATATTTCGGTCCTAGACCAACACAGTTCGCCAGCATGGAAGTTTTGGTGTTTAGGATTGATGCCCCCACTCATGCCTGGTGGAAAGGTGCGCTGGTATACCGGCCCTCAGGTCCTATAAACAATTTTTCCCTGCAACTAGTTGAACTGTTGGCTCCACACGTAACCTCGGGTAACAACTTCCTGTTACTCTGCGATTTTAATGTTCATAGTGAATGCACAGATAATTCGGATGCTCAGACTCTCCTGACTGACATGTCTCTTCTAGGACTAGTTCAGCATAATGAAGGCCCTACTCACACAGCTGGACATACTTTGGATTTAATCTTTTCGAACTCTACAAAAATTAAATGTGACCCGCCCAGACAGGTGAATTGGTCAGATTACTCCATCACCGACTTTCATATGCATGGCCTGACTGTGCCCAAATATCGGACCCAGGCTACATCTTATTCGCAAAGACAGTGGCACAAGGTCTCAGCGGATACTTTTCAAAATGTGTTCATGGCTTCTCAGTTCAATGCTGCTGATAGTACCGAAACAGCTGTATCCAAATTTAATTCAGCCGTTACTAAGGCGATTGAGCAGATAGCCTCTATAAAAGTATGTAGGAATCGCCCCAATCAACGCCAGGAACCGTGGTTCACTGACCAGTTGCGCACACAAATGCAAGCATTAAGGAAGCTAGAAAGGGTCTGGAGGACAACACATACCGAACAGGATAGAACCCAATACTATTGTTCTTTGACCAACGACCACAAACACATAAGATCAGCACGAAAAATGCATATATCATCGACACAGGCCGGAAACTCACCAAAAATGCTGTACCAAATTCTACAATCTTTTACCAAACCTAAGGCATGTGAAAGCTTAGAATCACCATCTCAAAAGATGTGGATGATATCTCCTCCTATTTTTCCCATAAAATAGGGGTCATATTTGACAAAATTTTAATGACAGGAACATTGGCGTGTAATACAGTATTCTCACATACCCCTAAACTGGTTAACTCTGTGCTGCTCAGCGTTTTTCCTGCCATTGCTACAACTGAGGTTGAAACTCTGATGTGCCAGATAAAATCTGGATCTCCATCTGATTAAATCCCTGCCAAAACTATCCTCCTTCTGGCAAGGAACTCGGCCCCATAGTGCAGTCCCTGGTCAACCTGTCCCTCACTGAGGGTGTCGTGCCGCAGGAATGGAAGGTGGCCCAGGTGAGACCCATTCGAAACAATCCCAGCACTCCTTGATCAGAGCTGCCTAACCTCCGCCCCATCTCACTTCTTCCATAGCTGAGCAAGCTTATGGAAAAATATGTTAATATGCATCTGTCGAACTTTATCGAACATACTGGTTGTCTAGATCCTTCCCACTCCGGGTTCAGGCCCAGGTACAGCACCGAATCCGCACTTCTCTCAGTCAGTGACAACATCAGACTGTCCCTTGACAAGGGACATTCTATGATTCTGGTGCTGTTGGACCTATCCGTGGCGTTCGACACAGTTTCCCACGACATCATGCTCAAAAGATTGGAAGAGGTGGGACTAAGAGGGTCAGCTCTGTCGTGGATGAGGAGCTTTCTGTCTGGTCGCTCGCAAAGTGTCAACCTCGGCCCTTATCACTCAACTCCCATGGAACTGACCAAGGGGGTGCCACAGGGCTCTTGTCTGAGCCCCACATTATTTATTATCTATGTCGCCCCTTTGGCCAGTCTCCTGAGGACCTTCGGGTTCATCCCCGTTTCCTATGCTGATGACACACAGCTCCTTTTTCCATTCAGCAAACTCACAATGACGGTCCAATGGGCCTTCTCTGATGGAATGCGAGCTGTGTCCCAGTTGATGGTAAACAACTTTCTGCAATGCATCGTAGGGAAAACAGAGGTGATGCTGTTCAGCGATGCTTCCCTTACGTGGACTCCGGATGTATGACATTACAATGCATGCTTTTACATTGCATGCCTTTACAACGCAAGTATTACAACGCAGTCCATTACAAAGCATAGTGCTTTGGGGTGCTGAATAGTGAATAGTTTAATTTACTATTCCAACTCCAGTCCCCGTGGACACTAGGGAAGGTTATTGGATAGTAAATTAACCTATTCCCTATCCTAGAGCGCCCCCCAGAGCAATACGTTGTAATAGTTTGCGTTGTAATTGTTGCGTTGTAAAGGCTCTGCGATGTAAAAGTTGCGTTGTAAAGGTTGTTTACCGTGGACTCCGGAACGGTGGCCATCAGATCTGGGTCCCAATCCTGCCCCTAAATGAGTTGTGAAAAACCTAGGCATCCGATTAGACCATGCCCTCAGCCTAAAAGAGCAAGTGACACACACTGCTGGCTCATGCTTCCACATAATCGGAATGCTCCGAAGAGTCTTTCCTTTACTCCCGGATTCTACCCGGAAAACCTTAGTCCAGGCTTTAGTTATCAGTCGCCTGGACTATTGCAACGGGCTCCTGATCTCAGCTAATGACTCCCTACTAGCAAGACTTCAATAGACCAAAATACTGCAGCTAGATTGGTCCAGAATGCACCTCATAGGTCACCATCGCGCGCTCTACTAGTGAAGCTCCATTGGCTGCCCATCCGCCAACAGATCAGGTTTAAAATCTGCTGCATTACCCACAAAGCACTCCTGGATCTGGGCCCATCCTATCTGGCCGACAAATGTATTCCTTACACTCCTTCACACGCCCTGCGTTTCAGCAGTAAAAATCTTCTTGAAGTACCAGTCATTAAGAGGGCAAGATTGGGAGGGAAGGCCCTCTCCTACCTCGGTCCACGCCTCTGGAATGAACTTCCTGACTGTCTTAGACACTGTCCAGAACATACGACATTTAGAAAATTGTTAAAGACTTTCCTGTTTCGCACCTATTAACTCTGCCAGTTCCTAACTCTCCTTAGAGCCCGCTCAAGCGCAGAGATACTCCTCTGGGAGTCGATTCTAGCCAAACCCAAAAATAAATAAATAAGAGTGTCGCCGTCACTGCTGCTGCCGTCGCATCGTGGATTTCACCGCTGTAGCTGTCATATTACACTGCATCAAGAAAAGCGCCTCGCATCCATGGAGAAACGCTCCATCGTCGGAGCTGCTGACGTCGCATCTTGGATGTCACCGCTGTAGTTGTCGCATTGTGCGGAAGCCTCTCGCAACGTCGGAGTAGAGTGCCGCAGCCGAGGCTGTTGCCGTCGCATCGCTGAACAAGGGTGTCACTGCTGCAGCTGACGCATTGAATCGAGACTTCTCGCATCCTCAGAGAAGCGTGCCGCATCTAGAAGATCTTCACATCTTTATTTCTTTGCACCGGAACTTTGCCGTATTTCTATCACTGCAACATTACATTTTGTGGAAGCGCAACGCATTGTTAGGTACATTGACGCAAAGTGTTGCATTTTAAGAACTGAACTGAACTACGCTAAAACTACCATTTCTAAGTATAGTATTGTGGATTTTTCTTGTTTGTGGTCTTGTGTTAAGCCCATATAAAGAATACTTATTTTTGATATAAACCTTGTGTGGTGTCCATTTGTAGTCTTGTCACTGGGTTACTGTATGTGGTCACAAATGCTTTACACACTGCCTCTGAAATAAGCCTGTCTGCTCGTGCCAAGCTACCATGGGGGTGAGTAGGGGTTATTTTAAGAGTGTACACCTTTACCCTGACTAGAGACAAGGGTCCCTATTTGTCACAAGTACCTACCTGTGCCAACTAGAGACCCCAAATCTAACATTGACAGTTTACCTTTCATGCTGTATTACACGAGCCATGTTGCCATATTGCCATATCAGCCATCCTCAAGACTATTAGTATTGTTGGCTTGTGACTTCCCTGGTCTTTTGGAAATACCAATGCAATGGGACAGGGATGGATAGGGCCACCTCCCCCCTCATATTTTACAACCTGTACCCCTTTATTCCAGGAGTACAGGATGTACTGGGGTGCATATTGATAATCTGGACCTGAATCCCGATGCGGCCCTGTCTCCTGGTTTTACAATCCTATAGCACCGTAAAATTGGCCTCCCTTACATGACATGAAAATAAGAGCAATGGGAAAGGAGAAGCCATAGGCTGGCATTACTGCATCCCACAATAACACTACCATGGATGAATTTCTATAACATGCCATGGGGGTCATCTACAAGGAAATCGAGTTAGCGGAATGTTGCTTATCCCTCTCAACCTCCATATTGCCACCCCTGGGGTCTTTTGCTACCCAGGCCTGAGGTTCTAGTGTCTCCACTTTTAGCCACAGAGATCATGTTGGACATGGGACATTCAACAGTACTACAAACTGGACATATGGAGTACCCCCTTTGCTACCTACACCCAAGAAGACGCCCATTCCACTATAGGCTAAAGTTACAGTGGGAACAGTTAAGGACTGTGGAGTAGTAGGAAAAAGGAAAAGACTTGAGATGGGTGGTAAATCCAAAGCTAAACGGGCCAGAGTAAATACCAGGGCAAATATCTTCCAAACCACAGCCCTAATAACTTCTTGCGGTACTAGGTCTAGGGAAAAGGATAGATTAGAGAGTTTGATGGATTCCATGTACGATAAATGTAATGTTGTTTTAGATGCTAAATTGGAACCATCTCCTAATGCCATTAACATGCATGCCGCTTCTAACTAGCCATAGGGGAGTGCTACAGGAGAATTAAGCAACAAGCAATTAATCATCAAAATAAACCCCACAATCAACAGGCCTCTAATGAGAGGGTTACACATGACTCAACACCTGGTACCTTAAACAGGGCAGGAGAGAGTGTTGCGGGGGAGTAGTTATATACTGCTCAGAATGGCCCACCTAAAGTGACCTAATCTACCACACCTGCTAATCTAGCAGCAAGATTTTGTTTAATAAACACTATCACACCTAATTTCCATCAGAAGCTACCCCTTATGTTATAGTTCTAAAAAATGTCCACTCCCTCAAGGTCGGCTCTACTGAAAGTTTTAGTCCGCTAAAGAATAAGGTTATGTACTGGTTAGATTCTAAGTCAACGTTGTGGGTTTTTGTTGGAGGCTGGATCAATAAAGTCCAAAGAGTACAATGGATAGGCAAGGAACCTAAATCCCTTGAGGAGATTGTGCTATAATAAATTTTAACAGACCATCATTGGCAGCTGAATCCTTGACTAACCTAGACATGTCGGTATAAATCAAACTTCCAACCCAATTTGGGCCCAACCACTTGGTTTCATTTATAGAACTCCACCTATGGTTCAGACCCCTCAACTAAGTCTGTAGCAGTTACCGAGGCGCGCAGTGCCAGCCAGAGGTGGTTTCCAATTAACTCTGAGGGACTTGGACCTTATTAATAGGTATGCCCCTCTGACTTTTCTATGTGACTGTGACTGATTAGAAGGTTGCACTGAATTGGAATTGAGAAGCATAAGGGATTAGAAGGGCCTAAAAGTACAGCTCCAGCCTCCCTCCGAATCTATTGGGAAAGAACCCATACACCCCATAAGACAGGTAACCTGTTTTGATCTTACTGGGGAGCAGCCACATTTTAATAACCAGAATACAATGGGTTTGGCAACAATCAGTGGCATTCTGATGGAACCAACCAATGTGGATGGGAAAGGTCCCCGAGAACAGTTGAATTCCAGAAAAAACCTCCCTCAACCTCAATTTATAAAGGGAGATAAATGTATGAAGGAAAGACCAAGTTGCAGCCACACACAAAACCTTCAACAAGGTGCCCTTAAAAGATGCCCTTGAGGTAGCAACACCCTGGCTGATAGCCCCTGAATCACAGGATGAAGTAAAATTCCCGAATTAAGCTAGAAAAAGGAAATGGCCAACCTAACCCAACACGAAAGAGTAGATGCCATAGGGCGATGACCCTGCCTGGCACCACCAAAAGTGAAAAAAAATTCCACCTGACGAATAGAGGCAGTTCGCTCTAGATAAATGTTGTCAAATCAGGAGATGAAGCAGAATTTCTTCCTCCATGGAGGAGTAAGGAAAAAAGGCAGGACGAACAATGTCCTGGGCCAAGTGGAAAGGAGAGTGTACCTTGGGAAGAAAGGCTGAATCCGAGAGATGGACAACCCTGTATGGAAAAAATCGCAAAAAAGGAAGGTGACAAAGGAGTGCTCCGATTTCCCCCAAATGCTGCCTTGAGGTGATAGCCACCAGAAGACACACCTTAAGGTTCAGAACTTCCAGAGAAACGGAAGGCAGTGGCTCAAATGGGGACTTCTGGAAGGCATTAAAGACCAGCGGAAGATACCAAGGGGGCACAGGGGAGGGAATAACCGGCCTCCTAAGTTAGAAACTCCAAAGAAAGAGGGAGGCCAAGGACTCAAAGAGAGGAGAGAGGCACCCATAATAGCATTGATTGCAGCCCATTGGCTATGGAGAGTGGAGACCAACAGCCCCATCAAGATCCCATCCCAGAAGAACTCAAGAACTGAGCCTTCCTCACAAGAGTCAGGGACCGACTCTCTGGAAGACCACCAGCCAGAGAAATTCTTCCAGTGCCTTTCATAAACCCAAATGATACTGACTTTCTTGGAATTCTGAATGGAAAGAGCCACCTCAGAGGAGCAACCAAAAGTGTCTAGCCTTCTCCTTTCAATTTGTAACCCCCCAACACCAGCTGCTGGAATGCCTGGTGAGACAGATGAGCAAAAAGTCTGTGGAAACCTCCAAAGAGGAGCAATGGGCAAACTGTCCAGGAGAGGGTACTATAGTTGAAGAGGCCTACACGGAATTGTCAACAGCGCCACCACATTTTCCCTGCTGATTTTTTACAAAACCCTGCTGAGAAGGAAAAAGGTGGAAGGCAAAGAGAACACTTCAAGTCCCCAGGAAACTCAGGGAGTCCATCCTCCACGTCTCCCTGTAAGGAAACCTCAGTAGAAGAGCATTCTGCGGGGTAGAAAAGAAATCCAGCCAGAGTCTCCCGAACTTCGCCGAAATCTCCTGGAAGATCAGAGGAGACAGGGACAAATACACTGAGGAAGGGAGAAGGCCACTCAGCTGATCCACAAACCCATTCTCCCTTCCTGGCAGATAGATCGCAGTCAGACCCAACAGGTTGGCCTCTGCTCAAGCCCTAATCTGATCCACCAGGAGTGCCAAAAGCGGAGAACGGGTCCCCCCCAAATGGTTTAAAAATGCCAACTTGTCTTTGAAGAAGAGGGTAATGTGCAGGAGAGCTTTAAAAACTGGAGCCAGCTCCGTCCAGTTCGAAGGCATACAGCTCTCCATGGGTGACCAAGGACCTTGAAATGAAAGAGTTCAGAGGTTGCCCCCTCAAACTCAAGGGCTCACATCGGTTGCCAGGGAATGGTGCATGGAAGAGTCCAAGGGCGCTCCCTTTGTCAGGTTTTCTGACAGCAACCACCGCTGCAACTGATGAGAAATGATAGTTGACCCTGGTACCAAGGCATCATAATCCTGGGATGTCAGATTCCAGTGAGAAAGAAGGAAGGAAACCTCAATCACTCTCTTGCATAGCCGAAGTAGCAGACAGGAGAGACTCCAGAAAAAGACCTGAGCTGAAGCTGGTGAGCCGGTGGAAGAAACACTTTTACCTACCTTGTATTGAAGAGAGCACCTATAAACTGATGGGACTTGCTAAGATTCATAATGAACCCATGGGTCTCCAGGTAATTCTGCACAACTTCACTTCCTCCTGAGCCTTAAGGAAGTGTGAGGAATAAATTAGCCGGTTATCCAGGTAAGGAAACCGAAGCACCCCCTTGGCATGCAACAGACCCACCATGGGAGCAAGGGCCTTTGTGAATGTCCCAGGGAGCTAGACTAACTCAAAGGGAAGGACACAGAATTGGAAATGACACCCTAGGGCAAAGAACTTCAAATATGTATTTATTTATGTATTTATTTGTGTAACTTGTAGAGCGCACTATCACCTTGCAGGCATCCTGGCGCTAAGCAGCTCAAAAGTGGAGGTGAGTCAGAAGCAGGAGTCGACCAGCTAGTTTGTAGGGAAAAGCCAGGTTTTTACACGTCTCCTAAAGGGGAGAGGTTCCCTGATTTGCCTAATCTCCCAGGGAAGTTGGTTCCACAGTCTTGCTGCTGCCACTCCAAAGGATCAGCCCCCTGACCTGACTTTCCTAAATCTTGGCACCTTCACTAGTCGGGCCAAAGAAGAACGAAGCATTCTTGAAGGGAGCACAGGTCCTACCCCATGAAGGGCTTTAAAAACCAAGCAGAGAGACTTAAAGTGCACTCTCTGTCTCAAAGGGAGCCAGTGAATTTTTGCCAAAGCTGCAGAAGTGGAGGAACTTCTAGGCAGCCCTAAGACTAGTCTGGCTGCTGCTGACTGGATCCTCTGTAGTCTGTCCAGCAGAAAGTTGGGAGAGTCCAGCAATAGGGCGTTACAATAATCTAGCCTACTGAGGATGATACACCTAGCCACTAAGGCGCGCGCATGAGCAGGTAGGTGCGGAAACGTTTTGCGAAGGGACCTAATAATTGCAAAACAAGAGGCTCTTGTTTTCGTAACCAGGGCTTCCAAAGTAAGCGTGTTGTCAAACATAATGCCCAAGTTACGTAGAGTATTTATAGGCTGGACTGTGTTAGAAAAGCCCGGGGGCCAGAAGTTGTTAGGGAGAGGACGAGGGATCCTGTTTGCTGCACATACGATCACCTCTGTCTTGCCAGCGTTGAATTGTAGGGAGTTGGATTTTAGCCAGCGGGCCGTGTCCTGCAGACAATTGTGAAATACTTCCACAGACGTTGAGTCCTCTCCATCAAAGGAGAGAATCATCTGAGTATCCTCTGCATAGTTCACAATATCAATATCATGAGACTTAATGACCGCAATCAGAGGTTTCAAGTAAATGTTATCTAAAATGGGACTGATTGCCGATCCCTGAGGTACACCATGCAGCACATTGGAAAAGGTGGATTGGAAAGGAGGGAGGAACACTGCCTGCTGTCTACCCTGCAGAAAAGAGCGGAACCAGCGTAAGGCGCATCCTCTCACCCCGGCCTCACTAAGTCTTTCCAGCAGGATTCCGTGATTTACCGTATCAAAGGCGGCAGACAGGTCGAGCAGGTTCAGGGCAGCTGCCTGCCACCTGTCTGCCCGCCTCTGAAGCTTGTCCATGACGCTCACCAGGGCAGTCTCTGTCCCATGTGCCGGTCGAAAACCAAACTGAGCCTCTTCTAACCAATTGTGCTGTTCAAGGTGCGTGGACAGTGTGGAGGCAACAGCACGTTCCACAATTTTAGATGGGAACGGCAGTAGGGAAATGGGTCTGTAGTTTTTAGGGCATTCTGGGTCTAGGGAGGGTTTTTTCAATAAAGGGGGCACTAGGCCTTGATTCCATTGTCCGGGGACTACACCGCTCACTAACGACTGATTACAGATCAGACAAAGGGTGGGGAACAGTTCATCCCCATACTCCTTCCAGATCTTATGAGGTACTGGGTCCAGGGGTGAGCCGGAGGTGATACCCTGAGCCAAGCGATAAAAATCCTCAACCAGAAACTGTCTAAACTCAGATAGAATTTCTGGATCCTGCCACTCCCGGCCATCGTTCGCACCCTGCGACTCCTCCCTCTCAAGGACACCAGTGCACCTAGCCTCAGATGCAGCGTTCCCAGCTGTCAGCTGGACCCCGCAAGATCATCGATGATCAGCTGGATTTTTTTCCTGAAAGAAACTAGCCAGATTCTCACAAAGTTCTTGAGAAGGAGCTATTTCATTCCTGGAGCAATCAGGGCTAATGAGGCTATTCAGAAAGTTAAAAAATGCTTCTAGAACCATTAGAGGCATTACAAATTACGGAGGTGAAATAGTCAGCTTTTGTCCCTTTAATCTCATTTTTAAATTCTACAATGTGTTGTTTCCACAGCAGCTTGTCTGTCTCCTTGTACCCATGCCTCCATCTCCGCTCAGCCTGTTTACACCCAAGTTTCAAATCTTTTAATACAGTATTGAACCATGGGGAAGAAGCTTTACCTTTGTCTCTGTGTTTTTTGAGAGGGGTACACTCATCCAGGATCGAAGTGATCCTAAGGCACAGTGAGGCATAGTTCTCCTCAGCAGGTTTATCAGGGGAGAAGCTTTCGGTAACATTAAACACAGAGCTACTGCTCCTCAGGCGTGCAAGAGATTTCCAGTTTCTGCTGGTGTATTCAAGTGTCGGACAAAGGACCGAGGTTTGAGGGGTCTTAAATTTAACAAGAAATTTCACCAAAGAGTGATCCGTCCACTCCATTGGTAGAATCTCACAAACGTGAAGAAGGTGGGGTTCTGAAATATTTAGGTCAAGGAGGTGGCCAGCCTTATGGGTGGCCTTAGTGACCTGCTGAGAAAGGCCAAGACCTTCACATGAGTTAAGCTGTCAACTGTTAACTCAGCAGCATGTGAGTAAAAGTATGCGTGGTGGCTAAATTGTAGCTTGCAGCTACCCATGTGCTTAAGACGTCACGTCAGGAGGCTTGTAAGCACTCTGTTTTTTTTAAAGAATTCACCTAAGCTCACTAGTTTTTAACAGGCAATCACTCATTTTCCTTTACCTGTTTGTTGAGTGTCGCCTCTCCCCGCTCCACCGCAGATTGTGCTGTTTGTGTGGAGGGAGCCTCGGCGACCGAGTTCTCTTCGTGCCCTCACTTCCTTTGGCCCGAGTTTGGCGGCCATTTTGGGGGTAGCGGTCTAGTGTTGGGCAGACTCCGGCTGCCCCACATAAAAAGGACAGCTCGGCGCTGCCGCGACAGAAAGCTGTCAACTGTTAAATCAGCAGCATGTGAGTAAAAGTATGCGTGGTGGCTAAATTGTAGCTTGCAGCTACCCATGTGCTTAAGACGTCACGTCAGGAGGCTTGTAAGCACTCTGGTTTTTTAAAGAATTCACCTAAGCTTACTCGTTTTTAACAGGCAATCACTCATTTTCCTTTACCTGTTGTTGAGTGTCACCTCTCCCCGGTCCACCGCAGCTTGTGCTGTTTGTGTGGAGGGAGCCTCGGCGACCGAGTTCTCTTCGTGCCCTCACTTCCTGTGGCCCGAGTTTGGTGGCCATTTTGGGGGTAGAGGTCTAGTGTTGGGCAGACTCCGGCTGCACCACATAAAAAGATCACCATGGCGCGGCAAGCCCATCTGCGCTCGTCCGCGCACGGACTGGGCTCAGGGCACCCCCCCTGGTCAGTCTACCCCAGACAAACAGGTCATTTGCTACAACAGGGACTCGCTTATGGAACTTGACCCTCTAAAAGGAAAGGCAACCTTCCCAAGAGTTACACCAAACACACAATCCACGGATGAAAATCCCTGTCCAAACTGCTTGGCCCGTCTGCCGCACATTAACCCTCTTCTAATAAAATCACTGTCACGAGCTGACCAGTTAACGCATAAGTCTCTAGGACATACAGCAGCTGTGACACATAGGAAAGTTCAATGCAATTATACCTTGCCGGACAACACATCTGAGCCAGCACACGATTTAAGGAGAAAGGGCGCCTTAAGCTGTGGCTTGCTCAACGTTAGATCCCTTCCCAAGCATGCAACAGAGACACAGCTACTGATCGAGTCCAACAACCTGGATGTCCTGTTTTTAACAGAAACATGGACAGTGGCTAGGTTGGAGTCAGAGCTGGGACCAGCTTGCCCTGTGGGATATAAGATCCATCATAACCCCAGGCTTAGGGGACGGGGGGAGGAACAGGAATCATTTTTAGAGAAGAGCTGAATATCACTATGCTGGACATTGATGAAATCTCCTGTGCAGAGTTCCTTGGGTTCTCAATTAAAAATGAGTCAGGACACTGCCTAACTGGCATGGTGTGCTACAGACCACCAGGGGCCATCAATGCCAGGCAACAGCAGGAGCTGATTGACGCAATCAACAATATGACACTCACACAAACCAGACTGTTAGTGCTGGGGGACTTTAATTTGTGGACTAATGGGAAGCTGGATACAGCCTTCCACAACATCACACAGTCCTGTGCCAATCTGGGACTGAAACAATGGGTGATCAATCCAACACATAGGGAAGGCCACATTTTAGACTTAATTTTTGCAGAAGAGGACGCTATGATCATGGGAGAAATCCTACCAGTGGGATGGTCGGACCACCATTTAATGCCCAAACCCGGAACGACGCAAGGCCTGTGACCAAACAAATCAGGACTCTCCTTAGCCGAGACTGGAAAGGGCTATCAAGAAAGGGGAAAACAGGGGAGTCCCTGTTTCAGTTAGAAGCCCTCTTTAATCCAGAGAGCCACATCACAGAGAACTACAGCACTCTCTACGAACACTTAACCGAGAAACTTGAGCTAATTGCCCCGCTGAAGTTATCAGGAAACGAGGCAACCCGTCCGCACCATGGTACACTGAAAGCCTGAGAAATCTTAAGATCTCTTGTAAAACGGCCTAAAGACACTGGAGGAGGGATTACACAGAAAAAGAAAGAATATACTGGAGACTCTCAATAATAAAATACAAAAAGGACAGCCAAAGCAGAACACTTTGCAGCCATCATACTGGAAAGCGCCAATAAATCAAGGGACATCTTTAAAATAGTGAGAGAAATGACGCACCCTGACTGCACTAGCAGTAACAGCAAACCCTCCCAGGAGCTGTGTGATGGACTGGCCTCCTTTTTCCAGAACAAAATAAATAAAATAGTGGAGAGTATGAAGGACCCACCTCCGCTCATACCACTACATCAGAGCACAGTGACAAGAAGTAAGGGTGAAGATGGAATGGCCGAGTACCCTCCCCCCCAGGACCTGTCTGGACAATTTTGTAATTCCTTCTGAGAAAGAGTTTGCTCAGGTGGCCCTTAGCATATCCTCGGGATCACCATTGGATCCTCTGCCCCACAAAATTGTGAAGGAATTCGGGTCCGAATTCTTTCCTATTCTATGACAGATATGTGGTCAGTCCCTCAGTACAGGAACTGTACCGGTTAAATGGAAGCAAGCCGTTATTACACCTCTTCTGAAGAAACCAACTCACGACCCTGGCTGCTACAAGAACTATCGACCAATTTCGTTCCTGCCATATCCAATAAAGATCACGGGATGCCTGGTTAGCAGGTCCCTATCCGTCTTTCTGGGGACGAATGACAAACAGTTTGGGTTTAGACAAGCCCATAGGACTGAGTCAGCACTTGTGATGGGATTGGACAACCTACGAATGAGGGCGGACAAGGGCGAGTCAGCAATTCTAATTCTGCTGGACCTGTCCACCGCGTTCGATAGGGAGAACCACGACATTCTGCTGACAAGGCTGGAGACCTTTGGGGTGAAAGGAATGGCGCTTAACTGGCTAGGATCGTATCTGTCCGACAGATGGCAGACAGTGGCACTCCCTCCATACCAATCTGAATTTGCCAAAGTTCCACATGGGGTTCCACAGGGATCATCCATCAGTCCCATCCTGTTTAATGCTTACATGCAACCCCTGTTGGGTATCATTAAATCTCATGATATCAGTGTGATTAACTACGCTGATGACACACAGCTCATGATCTCCCTTAATGGTGCTCAGGCGGATTCTTTAGAATGCTTCCATGCCTGTATGCATGAAATGGCGACATGGCTGAAGGGAAACTCGCTCCAGTTCAACAGCGGAAAAACGGAGATCCTACAATGCCAGGTGGGGAAGGTCGCCAGAAGCCTGCCTGCAGACTTTTGGCCTCTAGTCTCGGATGGACCACTGACACCAGTGAATACGGTGCGGAATCTGGGGGTCAGCTTTAATGAAAATCTAAATCTGGAGACCCACGTTAACAAACTGGTGGACAGCTACTTTACTTTAATGCGAGGTCTCCGGAAACTGCTACATTTGCTACCGGTACAGGCAAGAACAACTGTAGTCAGGAGTACCATTCTTAGTCACCTGGACTACTGCAACGCCCTGTTACTGGAATCACCTGGATATCTGATTACCAGGCTACAGAGTATCCAGGCGGCAGCAGCTAAGTTGGCACTCTCACAAACCCACAGATCCTCAACAACTCAAGCGCTGGCTGACTTGCACTGGCTCCCAGTGCCTCAGAGGATCCTATTCAAATCCCTAGGCACAGTATTCAAAGCAGTGCATGGTCAGGGTCCTAAGCCACTTCAGGACAAGTTCCAGTGGTACGAGACCACAAGGGCCCTCCGCTCCTCTTCCACCAACCTTGTCAGAATACCTAGGATAAGAAAAGCGACCCAGGGCGGTAGAGCGTTTAGCGTAGCAGCGGCCCGCCATTGGAATAGCCTTCCAATTGAAATCAGGAAAATCAGCGATTTGCTGCTGTTCTGCAAAAAAATCAAGACCTGGCTCTTTCTAAGGGTATAACCCCTCAGGGGCAATAGTAACAGACTCCTGTCAACACACCCTCCTTATGCTCTCACGACTGACTGTTTTTTGTTGAACCATTCTCTCAGTGCCAGGATGACCGCAGGGTTACAGCGCGCTCTATAAATGATGTAAATAAGATATAAATAAATAAATGAGTGAAGCAGGTTAAAAACACCAGAATCAAGAGATCCATTAAGCCACAAATTGAAATCCCCCAGGATAATCAGTTTATGGTGGGTGTCTGCCAAGTTAGTAAGAAATTCAAGCAGTGAGAGTTGCTGTTGGGCGCTAAAGGCCCCAGGAGGCCTGTAGCAGATAATCCCTGTGCAAACAATACCCGACTCATTTTTTATTGTCACGCTGAATAATTCCAGGCCCATAACCGCATCAATATTAAAAGGCACAACCTTCAAGGAGTCTCTATAGATAATTTCAACTCCGCCCCCCCTCCCAAAAGACCTGGGTTAGTGAAGAATGTTGTAGCCCGATGGACATGCCCATCCCAAGTCAACCTCACAATCGGGGCTCGTCCAGGTTTCAGTCATAAACAGAGCATCAAGCTCGTGTGACTGTACAAGCAGCTGGATTTCAACGTTATTCTTGGGGAGCGACCTCACATTAAGAAGCCCACACATCAGCAGATCTGTATTAAGGAAATCTCATAATGGAGTCGCTGAAGCTGAAAGGTCCAGTGTCCCTTTATCAGCGTGAGACTCACCAATTTGAAGGAGCAGTTCTCTAGAGTATTTCATGGGGCCCAGATCCTCAGTAGAAGTGCCTCTGGAGCATAGCCAGGCAGCGTGGCTGGCGCTGAGCGCTACCTTGGCGCAGACGGGTGCAGACGGGCTTGCCGCCGCGCGCCTGTGCCATCGGGGATTAAATAGCCCAGAGCCCTGAGCACTAGAGCGTCACCCCCACTACCTCCAAGATGGCGGGTCTGCTCGCACGGACGGACCCTGTCGATGGAGAATTTTAGGAGGAGCAGCCACACAGCTTCTGCCCCCCAGCAGGGCAAGTAACACTTCAGGGACCAAAAGTCAATTTGCAGGTAAAAATTCAAGAGCCAAAATAAAAACGGTTTACCCAGTAAAAAGCGCTATGACAGTAATTATAAAAAAACGGACTACAATAAGGGTGTGAGATCGCGCTGGAAGATCCCTGCCAGGCACACACCACCGCCCTTGAGCCGCTATACTATATACAAATACCTCTGAGAAAGAGGATAAGCACCCGAAAGGTCAAGGAACAACAGAAAGGCTCCAGGAGAAATAAAGGGTTAAATCTTCTGCAAATTTACAATCTTGAATGTTTGGGAAAGAACATAGTAATTCAAGGTGTTGAGATCCAAAACTTGGCAGTAATGCCCATACACCTGAACCAGAAACATCAGAGAATAACACCCATGACCTAACTCGTTTTCAAGGACAGGAATGATGGCATCCTTCTGGAAAAGCTTGAAGTCCCCCTGCTGTAGACCCTGGGGTTTCAGAGGATTCTGAGAAGTTGGGGTTGAAACAAAAAGATCTGGCGGCTGAGAAGGGAAGTCAATGGAATAACCCTCTTCCACCAAGCGAAGAACCCAGGCATCAGTGACGTTGCTTGCCCAAGTTGATGAAAATTATTCGATTAGCCTCTCACTCTTTTATAGTCATGCTTTTGGAGTGGAACTGGCAAGGACAGCTCCTTCAGGCTGTTGACAGGACTTATCAGGGAAAGGAGTACCATGGCTTTGTCCCCTCCAATGAAAAGACTGGATGTGCCCCTTCCCAGCTGAGGACTTCTTCAACATCTCCTCGAGTTGAGGACCTACCAACTTAGCCCCATCAAAGGGCAAATGAGAAAGGGGAGCTTTCTAGGATGCCTCCACCTTTCATGGCCTCATCCATATGTGACATATAGCTGAGATAATGGAAACAGAAATGGCCACAGCAGTGAACAGAGAGTCGAAAGGTAATGCCTGCTAAGAAGGGCACTTGTAATTTCATTAAAGATAGATGTGAATTTACGTCATCCACTTGCTGAGTTTACTCCAACAAGCCTTGAAAGTCACATAGGAGGGACTGAACACCATAAGTGGCATACCCCCTGCCCAGATGAAAAAGTAAGAGGCACATTGTCCCGTTTAGCAGCACTATCCACCTTCTTATCCACTAGGTCACTAGTTGAGGAATCTTCAGAGATGACAGAACCACTAGAAGCCAGACCTGCCATCTGAGATTCCACCTTCAATTGAAGGGGAAACTCAGTCAGGACATTACTAAGAGGATACTTCTTAGCGAGGAACCTAGGGATCCCAGCCTTTTCGAAGTCAGGGCATTCTCTGACAAGAGACCCTGGATCGTTTTATGGCTGTGAAAAACCTCAGGCTCCTTCCGATGGTACTGCAAGGAACAATTCTCATCTTCATCCAGAGGAACCACAATAGGAAAAGCCAAATTGTCCACCATTGGACCTGGCCCTTTTTGCAGGGTTATCCCTAAACTTTTTGCATTCTTCCTCCTATTTTTTATGACCTATTTTGTTGGCTCTAGGACTCCGGGCCCTTTACCACTGCTGATCAGTACTAAAGTGTGTATGTTCTCTGTCTAAATTGTATTGGTAATTGGTTATCCATGATTGACATATTTGCTGGTAAGCCATTAGTAAAGTGCACTGTGTGTGCCCAGGGCCAGTAAATCTAATGATGCTAGTGGGCCTGCAGCACTGATTGTGCTGCCAAATTGACTGCCCTATAAACATGTCTCAGGCCTGCCTCTGCATTGTCTATGAGTGCAGTTTTAATCTGCTGTGTTGACCTGGCAAGTGCACCAATTCCCAGGCCCAAATGTACCCTTTTATTACATGTTAGGCATTCCTATGGTAGGCCCAAAGTAGCCCTATGGGCAGGGTGCAGTGTATATGAAAGGTAGGACATGTACTGGTGTGTTTTACATGTGCTGATAGCGGAATACTGCTAAATGTGTTTTGCACTATTGCAAGAACTATCTCTCTGGTAGATTATCATTGGAGCTGCCTGGCAATATCTTACACATTTCTCTTTCAATTAGAAAGAGATAGAGATTTTGAGTTTTGGCATCCTGAACTCAGAATTAAAAAATACATCTTTAGGTGAAGTTAGTTATTAAATTGTGTGGGCATTTTCTTGCTTTACCATCTTGTGCCTCTGTTAGCCTGTGGAATCCACATCTGGTTTACACTGAAAGTTGGGCTGTTTGTGCATTCACTCTAGACATTCACACAAAGGGATTTGAAGTGTGCCCTAAATATCCTGATTTCCCATCACCAGGCTGATGTGTATTCTTGAGCTGGAGTGGTTGGAGGAGTTGTCATTTGCACCTGAATAGGGCTTGTCAGTCCTCTCACAATGCTGCCTCCACCCCCGTAGTGTGTCTGGTGCCAGGACAGGCATGGCAGGACCTGTGCACTACAAAGACTATTCTTTGAGGTATGTCTACTTCAAAAGCCAAAAAGGGGTATGAGTATTGGATCTATAACCCCATAATTTTGGAAAACTTCTGGATCAAGAGGAGACTCGAGGCCACGAGGAAGAGCAATCAGGAGCACTGCCCCTTTGCTGTGTTGGTTTGCTTGGTTGGCCTGCAGTTGCTGGTTCTGTCTTGGAGAGGAAATGGACTGGACTTTGCTTTGTATCCTGCTTGAGAAGATTTTCCAAAGGCTTGTGTGTGCTTGCCTCCTGTTAAGATGTCTCGGGGCCATCAAAGACTTCACCTGCAAGCCTGGACTCCTTTGCTAGGAGTTCTGACCTGCAAAGTGGTGCCAATTCTAGTTCTTGGACCTTAGAGGTGGGTTTGCTGCAGAAAGAAGAAGAAAATCCACCTGGAGGCCCTCTGTGCTTGTTTATCAAGTTGCAAGCTTGCTGTGTGGTTGAAAAACAATGCATTGATGCGCTGCAGCCAAAGGATCGATGCAGCACCTGTTTGCATCTGGGAGAATCAACACCGTTCTGATTCACATGGTTCCTAATTTGCCGCAGCCCAGGTCTGGAGCTCTGTGTCTCCAATGTCCGAAACGCCTGCTCCGAGTATGATGCATGCCCGGCTGTGCAGCTGGAAAACCATTGTTCGCTGCTGGGAGCACCAACCCTAGCACATCTGAATGTTCCACTCATTGCATCTGTGCACCAAGTTTCCAGCACATCAGCAGAAAGGACCCGCTTTCAGATTTTGACTTATCTCTTCTCCTCACAGTAAGGAATTGATGCAACACTTCTCCTGTGATCAGCAGAACTGATGCCTCCATTCCCCTGGGACTCAAGAATCGAGGCATCACTGTGTTTTTCATTTTTTCTCTCCTTTGCAGTTGGTTTTTGTCGTGGAATTTGATGCTTCAAAGGTACTTAGTGCTAAAAAACACCGCATCCATGGAGTTCTATGGGCAGAATTGCATAAACCTTTAAAAAATGTTATCTTCATTTCTGTATGTTGGATTTTTGGCATTTTTGGTCTTGGTTGGTTTAAATAAAGAGTGTTTCATGTTCAAAAGGGGGGTGTGTTTACTGTATATGTTTTAAAAAATGCTTTACACAATGCCTCTGAGATAGGCCTGACTGCTCTTGCCAAGCTACCAAGAGGGCGGTCAGGGGTTATCTTGAGTGTGTAACTCCCTTACCCTGACTAGAAGGAAGGGTCCCTCCTTGGACTGGGTGCATGCCATTGCCAACTAGAGAACCCCACAAAGCCACAAAGCCACAAAAGCAAAATTCACAGCCTTATTAATCATGGCCTGAAGGACATCAAGATACATGCGAGGAAGCAGGATCCAACAACACGTCCAAGCCAGAAGAATCATGCCTACGCTTCTCAGAGCGCTTCTACTCCATGCCTTTAACCGGAAAACAACTACTGACATGGTGGAAGAACTTTACTTCCTTAAATACTGTGGTGAGACACTGGTGCTAGGCAACAGGCACGGACTCCGTGATGCGGCATGCTGACGATTGCAATTAGCGTCCATATAACCAAAAAATGTCTCGCAGGCATTATACCACTGCTGAAGGAGACACCCAGACGTGCCCAAGAAGACGCTTCCCTCTGCCCAGGTAAGGCCCTCATTAATGCAATGCCATACTCAGAGCAGGAGCAGCAGCCTGAAAATGCTGCTGTAACCTATGTGAGCCCCTGTTTTCCCCCCAGTGAAAGGCACCGGAGCAGAGGCAGGGACTCAAAGGCTGCGATCCCCGCTCCTGACCACTATAGCACAGGAGCAGCACTGGTATATCAAATAAAAAGAAGTAAAAAAAGCATCACTGTAGCTCCCAATTGCTCACGATGGAAGCATCAATACCAAGTGCTATAACAGTCCCCTTACAGAAATTAATAACAATATACTTACCACTCCTTCAAAGTGAACAGCACCAGCAGTGTACATCTATGAGTGTTCCTTGCCGGAACACAGAGAAAAAAACAGGATGTATTATGAGTTTGCCCCACCCTTATAGGCCAGGTGAATGCTATGCTATGAGTGAATGCTATGCTTCGAACACATAGTGCTCAGAAGTGGCTGTGACGAGGAAGATGGAGGGGGAAGGTAATACGTCAGTTCCTTACTGTCAGAAGAAGTGATGCATCGGTTCCTTACTTTAAGGGGAGGTGATGCATCGATTTCCAGACATGTGGCCTCATTTCCAATCCAATCCAATCCAATAATCTTTATTTCGGCCGTTTAGGCCATAAAAGATACATGCAAATATATACAGCAATATATAAAAAAAGCACATAGTTAAAATACATAAACAGGGAACAGCATAGGTCAAATCATGTGATAAAATAAACAATATAATAAAAGGCATTAACCAGCAGAAGCCATAAGTTGCAGTGGGGCTAAGGCATGAACATTCATTCTATATTGGTTTATCCTTAACCAGCTTGGACCTAATACGCCACATGGCAAGGAGAAATTTTGATACTGCAAAAACAATGTGGGGGGAGGGGTCAGATTTCAATATTCTATAAGATGTCAAGCAGTTCCTTATAGCCATGTTCCTGCATAAGGGCACCAACCAATATTTCCTTGGGGATTTATAGGTGGGGCAAAAAAACAGAACATGGATTTCCTCCTCATCACACAGGTTGCAGCCAGGGCATAATTTATCCCCTCCGTTGGTCCATTTGCTAGTGAAGGATTTAATAGGTAGAGAGCCAAAGCGCCACTGTATGAACAGCTTCCTTGCCATAATCGGATAGATAAAATCCAAAAAAGTTTCACATTTATAAATGTTTTTGGATTGGATAAAACAGTTAGTTAGGGTGCCAGTATTAGGTGCGGTCATGTGGGATGCAAGATTTTGTTCCTTGTATACTTCCACTAGTCTTTTCCTGGAGACCTTGTTACAACCAATTTCTGGGGTCACCCACAGCTCATTAAAGCCAAACCTATACAATTCTTTTTTAACAAAGGCTAGCCAGGGGATCTTGTCGTTGTGGTTTAAGTTCATAACGTGAACAAGATCTTGCCTATAGTGACTAAGCTCCTTTGTTGTCCAGAGTCTGTGCCAGAATCTTATAGGTTTGGATTTGAGGTCCTCCCTAATAGAAGGTAAGCCCAGGTCAAGACGTAAGGGGAGCAGGGGAGTTGCAGTGGGGAGGGCCAAAAGACGCCTCAAAAAACTATTTTCGGCACTTACCAGCTCAGTTGCCGCTTGGTGCCCCCATAGCTCGCTACCATAAAGTGCAGCAGGTTTCACTTGCACTTTGTACATCTCAACTGCAGGAGCTATAGGTTTATATGTTGAGGTGTTAGTAACCTTTAGAATAGCCCCGGAGAGTTGAGAGAGCCTTAATCGTGAGCTAGCGATCTGAGGGCCCAATAAGAGGTTCTCTTGGAGGGTTACACCCAAATACTGAAATGTTTTAACCCTCTCTAAGACCGTAGAATTTAGGGATGGGTTAGGTCTGGTTGTAGAGGAAGGGTTAAAAATCATATATTTGGTCTTCCCTGCGTTTATCTCAAGGCCATGCTGCCTGCAGAATAGGTCGAAGCCATCAAGGATTCTCTGGATTCCCATGGGTGTTTTGGAAAGCAGGAGGGTGTCGTCAGCAAACATGATTGCTGGCACCCTCCTGCCTGCCAAGACTGGGGCGTCATTGTCCACAACATTAGCTAAATGTGAGATGACGCTGTTCACATATAGGCAAAAAAGAGTAGGGGCAAGAACGCAGCCCTGCCTAACACCCCGGGAAACAGGAAACCTATTTGTCAGTGCGCCACCCCGCCCACAGCGTACCTGGGCGTAGTTACCCTGGTGCAGTCTAATTATAGCCTGGAGTAGATTAATTGGCACTCCCAACTCCTTCAGGACCTCCCAGAGCTTTCCTCGCGGCACCAGATCGAATGCTGACTTTAGGTCCACAAAGACCATGTACAATCTCCCGCCCTCAATGATCACTGTTTTCCAGAAGAGGAGAACTAGGCGGAAGATTTGGTCCATGGTGGACGTATTTTTCCTAAAGCCAGCCTGGAGAGGACTTAGAATTTCATTTTCCTCCATCCAGTCCATCAGTTGGTCCAGTAGGAGTCGCGAATAGATCTTCTGGGGAACATCTATCAGGCTGATCGGCCTGTAGTTGGATGGGAGCAGAGGACAGCCCTTCTTAAAGATGGGGACTATCTCTGCCCCCAGCCAAGTCCGGGGGATCGCCATACCACGTGCAAGTGAGTTAAAAACGATGTGAAGGTAAGGCGCCCAGATCTCTGGGTGGGACCTAAAAAGGTCACCAGGTAATTTGTCAAGGCCGGGGGCCTTACCCATCGCTAGGCCGTCTATTGCACTTGCCACTTCCCCTAGCGTGAATTCCAAAATATCTCCAGGGAGGGAGAGGATTGTTGCAACAGAGGCATTCGTATCCTCAACGACATCTGCATAGAGTTTCCCAAAATGATCTTCCCATATTTGTGCTGCTATGTTAGGTTCAACTGCAGCTTTGGGTTCCCCTGAGCCAGTAGTGACTAAGGACCAAAATCTTTTTGAGTCCCTAGTTGTTAGGGCTGCTGAGAGGTCCTGCCATCTGTCCCAGTCCCAATCTGACCTCGCGCGAGCCATTATATTTTTGTACTGTCGCCGCAAAGTGGATACACTGGTCCGGGGTAGGCCCTCTTTAATTGCGTAGATAAGGTCCGCTTTTGCCTTTCTGCAGTCAGAGTTATACCAAGTAGATGTTCTAGTATTGTACTTGGGCTTAGGCACCACTGGGTAGAGAATCTCTCCCAGTGCTCCCACTAACTCTTCGTGAATAGAAGGGAGGGTTTTCTGCAAAGCCTGGGTACTGGATAGACTAATTAGTTCTTCCAAGGCCTCAAATTTGGGCAGCACCAGATGATAAATTTTCCCAATGTTTTCTTCCGATTTGGAAAATTTTTGCCATCTCACGCTACGCCTGTTTGAGGTTAGTACCAGATTTCCCCGTTCATCTCTTTCCTCTGGGGGAGGGGGTCCTACAGGTTCGGGGAGATAGGCAATAGAAAGTAAGAGAGCGTTGTGGTCGCTATCAGTACGGGGGATAATACTAAAATCCTCCACCTTCGACCATAGACTGGTATCAACAAAAATATAGTCCAGTCGTGACTCGTGATTGGGTCTATTGAATGTGCACTTAGAGGGGGTATCTGAAGGGGTGCGTCCATTGCAAGCTCTTAACGCAAAATTAAGAGTTAGTGACATGATTTGGACCGCAAGTGGAGACCAGGATCTAGGATGGGGCGAGTGACACACTGGTATACCCCAAGATTAATGCAATGCCATACTCAGAGCAGGAGCAGCAGCCTGAAAATGCTGCTGTAACCTATGTGAGCCCCTGTTTTCCCCCCAGTGAAAGGCACCGGAGCAGAGGCAGGGACTCAAAGGCTGCGATCCCCGCTCCTGACCACTATAGCACAGGAGCAGCACTGGTATATCAAATAAAAAGAAGTAAAAAAAGCATCACTGTAGCTCCCAATTGCTCACGATGGAAGCATCAATACCAAGTGCTATAACAGTCCCCTTACAGAAATTAATAACAATATACTTACCACTCCTTCAAAGTGAACAGCACCAGCAGTGTACATCTATGAGTGTTCCTTGCCGGAACACAGAGAAAAAAACAGGATGTATTATGAGTTTGCCCCACCCTTATAGGCCAGGTGAATGCTATGCTATGAGTGAATGCTATGCTTCGAACACATAGTGCTCAGAAGTGGCTGTGACGAGGAAGATGGAGGGGGAAGGTAATACGTCAGTTCCTTACTGTCAGAAGAAGTGATGCATCGGTTCCTTACTTTAAGGGGAGGTGATGCATCGATTTCCAGACATGTGGCCTCATTTCCTTACTGTGGTGCAGTGTCAATTAAGTATCGGCATCGAGGGACAATGCATTGAAAATCCAGATGCACTGCATCTTTGCAAATTCAAAAAGAACAAAGATAGCTTGACTCCAGTGGCATGGAGAGCACGGGACCCACATCTGGGCATACCCGTTTCGCTCTGGGTGACAAATGAAAAAAAATAACAATTGATGGACAGAATGCAGAACAATGTCATACATTCACCCCAGTACAGAGATCTGGGTCTAAATCCATCGTGGTTTTGCTCACCATGCCATTCCAGTTTGAACCCAGCCATATGAAAATCAGTATTGACCCTGTGCCCAATGGGAACAGTCCAGCCCGAACTGCCAGGCCAGGTCCTCCCTAGACTAGAAACAAGCATCCTAGGACCAGTTTTGGGATTTCACCCCTCATCAGTCACAATAGCTTGACTCCAGCGGCATGGAGAGCACGGGACCCACATCTGGGCATACCTTTCCCACTCGGGTGAGAAATGCAAAAAGAACAATTGATGGACAGAATGCAGAACAATGTCATACATTCGCCCCAGTATAGAGCTCTGAGCCTTAATCCATCGTGTTTTTGCTCACCATGCCATTCCAGTTTGAACCCAGCCATATGCAAATCAGTCTTCACCCTGTGCCCAATGGGAACAGTCCAGCCCGAACTGCCAGGCCAGGTCCTCCTTGGACTGGAAACAAGCATTCTAGGACCGGGTTCGGGGTTTCACCCCTCATCAGCCAAGATATCTTGACTCCAGTGGCATGGAGAGCACGGGACCTATGTCTGGGCATACCCGTCCCACTCAGGTGACAAATGCAAAAAGAACAATTGATGGACAGAATCCAGAACAATGCCATACATTCACCCCAGTACAGAGATCTGGGCCTAGATCCATTGTTTTTTTGCTCACCATGCCATTCCAGTTTGAACCCAGCCGTATGCAAATCAGTCTTGACCCTGTGCCCAATGGGAACAATCCAGCCCGAACTGCCAGGCCAGGCATCACTGGAGCGTCAATACATTCAAGCTGGCCTGGCTGATGAATGGTAATACCCAGAAACCGGTCCCAAGATGTTCCGATTAGGTACACGGAGCAAGACTGATTTGTATATGGCTGTTTCTAAACAGGGGTGGCATGGTGAGCAAAAGAACATCCCCTAAGTGGGATGGGTATGCCCAGAAATGGGTCCCTTGCTCACTGTCCACTGGATTCAAGCTAGCCTGGCTGATAAAGGGTAATACCCAGAAACCGTTCTCAGGATGCTTGTTTCCAGTCCAGGGAGGACCTGGCTCGGCAGTTCAGTCTGGACTGTTTCCATGAGGTACATGGTCAAGACTGATTTGCATATGGCTGGGTCTAAACTGGGGTGTCATGGCGAGCAAAAGAACAATGGATTTAACCCAGATCTCTTGACTGGGCATGAACATATGATTTATTCAGCATTCCGTCCATCGTTTGTTTGTGTAGCAACTTTTCAAAAGTAGAGAAGCAGGCACTGTATCTTTTTTCCAGCCGCAAAGTAAACTCAGCATCAACTCCACATCCACCAACCAGGTGCTGCTTCGGAGTCGGATCGGGTGTCCTGGACTCCAGTGATACAGTGCACGGGACTCAGGCTGCAGCAATTTTTTCTGACGCACTGCAGTGGCAAGCTGGAGCCTGCGGTGAAAGCCATGGTAGATACTCAGATTGGGAACTACGCTTCGGTGCAGGCAGAGGTGATGTGTCAATCTTGTTCAGCAATGAGTCGAACAAACAGGCGCTGGGAGTCGATGCTTGGATTTTCTCTTCAAATCAACAAGTTACACTTCCAAGGGCTCGTAGGAACTAGATTTGGCACCACCTGGCAAGTCAGATCTCTCAGCAGAAGAGCCCAGGCACTGATAGGTGAAGTTTTGATGGCTCTGAGACTTCTTAACATGAACAAAGCACACATAAACACTTGGAGAACCTTGGAAGCAAGATGTCCAGTCCTTACACCCCAGGACAGAAGCAGCAAGCAGAGGGCCAGCACAGCAAAG
This sequence comes from Lissotriton helveticus, assembly GCF_964261635.1. Classification (NCBI taxonomy): domain Eukaryota; kingdom Metazoa; phylum Chordata; class Amphibia; order Caudata; family Salamandridae; genus Lissotriton; species Lissotriton helveticus. Next base: position 462,323,388 of record NC_136067.1, on the reverse strand, counting down.
AAACAGGCACATAGGCAGTCCCTCCAACACCATCCAGCTCTTCCTTCTGGCAGAATGTCCTCGGTCAAGAGATGCTCTAATTTTGGACTGTCAGAGGTCAAACTCCTATACCCCTTCCCACCTTTGAAGTAGGCAAACTTAAAAGAAAAGTCATTGTAGTGCATAAGATCCAACCTTTCTCTGACCAGGCTCCAGACACACTACAGGGAGGTGGAGACAGCTTTGTGTGAGGACAGGCACAGCCCTATTAAGGTGTTAGTAACAACTCATCCCACCACTCTAGCTTAAGAAGGCCCATCAGCCTGGTGATGGCCCATCAGGATACAAAAGGTACACCTCAGCTCCCTTCGTATGACTGTCTAGAGTTAATACACAAGAGCCGCAGTGTCAGCCAACCCAGACGTGTATTGTACAGACAGGCAGAGGCACAGAGTGGTTAATCAAGGGTACATCAAGGGTACCTTGATGTACCCTGTTTCCATTCTCCTGCCCGTGTTGTGAGCTCAATAGCCCAACTTTCCATGGTGATTAAATCTTCTTTTCATTTGATTGTGTTGTGGCGCCCTTCAGCGCGTTTAAAAAAAAAAAAATGTAGGATACCTTGATGTGCCCTGTTTCAGTTTTCCTGCTTGTGTTGTGAGCTCAATAGCCCAACTTTCCATGGTGATTAAATCTTCTTTTCATCTGATTGTGTTGTGGCGCCCTTCAGGGCATTTAAAAAAAAAATTATCACTGTAAATAGTAATACACATTTTACCTCAATTTTCACAGAGAAATCAATGTTCCCCGGGCCTCTTTTGTCCTGATGAAGACCCCGCTTTAGGTGTGATGTATACCTGCCACTGTAGTCTTGGGGTCGAAACGTCGACGGCTACTATTACACACCAGTTGACGCAACCATCATTATAAATATTAAATATTAGCATTGATAGCATGGTTTTCTTTTAATTGTTGAGCATTAGTTGCTCCCCTATTCTACTGGCTCGGTGCTCTGAAGCCAGTTGTATTGGTTTCTCATGAATTATGTACTGATACCATTGTTTGCACTATGACCTACCTTGCACATCCCTCTCTTCTTACACAAACACCGTCTCCTACCCTTCCCTTCCCTGGGGCACTTTGACAACTGTGTTATTGATCTGTTATATGTAACATGAATAAGCACATTGTGATTAAATAACAGTGTGTTTAAGTACTTGTTTGAGATTTGTTCTTGTCCCAAAAAATTTTCATAAAGTGTTCGCTTGTGTACTTTTGATACTTTCTCACTGGGACCCCTTATTCTGTATCATACAGCACCCAGGTCCCTAGCGACTATATTGGGTAAAACCCCCCCTTGTTTAATGCAGGCCTACTAGTAGCATATGATTTACAGGCCCTGGTCACACATGGTGCACAGTACTAGAGACTTATTAGTAACATAAATATGCCAATTATGGAGAAACCAAACACCAATACAATTTAACCAGAGAGTGCACATTTTAGCACTGGTTAACAAGGGTAAAGGGCCCAGTGTCCATAAACCAACAAAATGAAGGTCAGAAAAATAGGAAGAAGAATGCAAAATGTTGGGAGATAACCCTGCAATAAGGACCAGGTTCAACAGCAACAATGATGGATCAGAAGAAACACCTAAGAAATAGGCAAATCAATAATATGTGAGAAATTCACAATAAAAGGATATCCATTGAATACTATAAAGAGGTATAGAGGGCTGATAAAAATAGTCAAGTGTTGTTGACAAACAAACCACTGAAACAGGATAACACAAGAATGATATCCCTATCAACATTTTCAACAAACAGCGTTAAAATCAGAAAAATTATTTTAAAGTACAGGCCAATGATGCAATCCGAGCTGGATTTTAACGGCCTATTTAATCAGATACCGTTATTTGCATTTGAATGATCAAAAAATGTTAAGGAATTATTATACTCTTACAAAGAAATCAATGATAATTCTAACAAAACGTACAGGGGGACCCCATCGTGTTTGAATTGTAATAATGTGCAATAGCATAATCAAGGGAGTTGAAAAGAATCATCTATTGAAAGGCATCAAACGAACGAATCGAATATGTGAAACAAAAATGTACTATACATCTTGAAATGCCTATGTGGCCTCGCCTACATGGGTAAGACAGAGTGTGAAATAAAAACAAAATGATGAAACATAAACGAAACATAAGGATGAAAATGAAAAAACTGTCAACAGCAGTACATTTCAATGAGAGAGGTCAAAACGTCGGCAGATTGAGATTTACTGTTTTAGAACAAGTAAAAGCAAGAGAAAACACTGACAACAGTAAGAACTTGCTGAAACATGAATTCTACTGCATAAAGAAACTAAATATTAATTTCAAATGGATTGAATGAGAAAATAGAATACTCGTGTTTTTTTATGGACAATCAGAGCAAGGAACAACCTACGAACCATGAGTTGCATATGAACTTCAAAATATTAATTGATCATGTTGATATAAAAACAAATTGGTATTGTATAATGGGACAGCATGTTTAGTAGTGATGCATCAGTGAAAAAAGCAGGTATACAAATATTGTCACAGAGAGGATTTACTGATCTGTAATTTGAGTACAAGGACTATATTGATGATGACACTATGTGAACACAACATGTACACTAGGAAGTCATCTGTTTGATGATGTAACAGAAAAAAACATATTAAATAATACCCCTGAGAATTATCATGTTTACAGGGCATTTTGTAATAAACAATACTCCACACAAAAATCGAAACCAATATAAGCATGCACACATCAAACGCAGTAAATGATAGCGTGGTTTATCCAATGATATCAACAACCAACTTAACACATATCTAACATGATCGCATCACCTGGACAGTCTAACACAGTCATGATGAGCAGTAAAGCTTTTGGATCCATGTGCATGTGGATCATACAAGTAACCTCACATATGAATATGGCGGATTATGAGGATGCCCAGTACGGTAGACGCTGTGTGCTAATATAAGAGAATACCCGGTGAGTTGTCCTTACAAATCTTTTATGGCTTTAAACACTTAATGAGTTAGTGATGATCCATGCGTACATACTTTTTGAGTTTCATCAATAACAACGCACTGAAGCGTTCGGATTCCAAACGTACATGTAACTTTCTGAAGACACAAACTGATGGCAGTGCAATCAATGAGAGAAATCAGATATGTTATTGGCATGAGCCCAGTAAGCAATTTTAAACGACACTTCACAATTATGTTTTATACATCAGTACACTACACTTTGATTAGCATGGATACCCATAACCACCACAATATTAACATAAGCGAGACATGTAATGTGGAGACACTTATCTAATCCTGAGTGTTTTTGAAAAAGTGTATGCCCACATCTTTAGGTCTTGACTACGCAGCACTTGTACTGTCTCTTCAAGACATGCTGTATTCAGGATATGGACATAAAGCTCCACCCACTTTCCACCCATCTTTTTAATTGGCTCCTGTTCCTGTCCTTTGAAAACTGTTGCTTTTCATTGGTCAATAGGCTTAGTAGTCCCTACTTAGTACTGCCTTGTCTCTTCTTGTAAACTTGCCATGAGGACACCCCCTGTTACATGTGTTGTAACTCCCTAGGTTTTAATTACAGCCTCAAGGAACTATTTTTTTCAAAAGGCTTCAGGCAAGACACACACTTGGTGGTAAGCTAGGCTGGCAGTGGTTACTTCGCACATTAGAACATCTCACATTTATAGGAGACCGTCTAGAAATTTCCCTTCATCAGCCCCACACAGCGTACAACCTAATCCGAAATTAATGTAATAATTCTTTTGCCACATTTCAAAGCTACTAATTGTAGATATGGACATAACAATTTGAAAGTACTCGTAGTACTGTCTTGCATGCAATGCACTATGGGTAGGGTGGATTTACCATATCTTCTGCAGGGTGCAGTACCATATGTGATCAAAAGAGGTCCGCAGTGCTGGTGTCTTGCTCACTAGGGACCACTAGGAGCAGTTTACGGTACTGCGCCAAGACATGCAGTGCTGGTGCCTTGCTCACTAGGGACCTCCAGGAGAAGCTTGTGGTACTGCGCCAAGACATGCAGTGCTGGTGCCTTGCTCACTAGGGACCTCTGTGAGCAGCTTGTGGTACTGCACCGAGACATGCAGTGCTGGTGCCTTGCTCACTAGGGACCTCTAGGAGCAGCTTGCGGTACTGCAACGACATACAATGCTTGCACCTTGCTCACTAGGGACCTCTAGGAGCAGCTTGGGTCTTGCAGTGAGACTAGGGGTAGGCGGAAGTCGCGTAAGGGACTTACGCGGAGAGGCACGGAGATTGAATCAATCTCCGTGCCTCTCCTAATATTTCCGTAATGCGACACCCGCCGCCTCTCGCCCACAAAATTAAACAACATTAAAGCCTAAAATAAGATTTTAAAAACGTACCTTATTGAGGGGTCATCTTCCTTGTCTATGTGCAGTTTCAAGAACAAGGCTAGATAGACAAGGAAAGGAAGATGACTCCGCGATAAGGTAAGTGTTATTTAAATCTTATGTTACGTTTTAATGTTGTTTAATACTGCGGGCGGGAGGCGGGTGGCCAACTTCTGTTCCGCCCCCGAGTGTGCAGATTTTTTGCCCCATATCTCCGCCTTCTTTGCGAATGGCGGAAGGGGCAAATCTCCGCACATTCCGTGGGCAGAATGGAGAAGTCCGCCCACCCCTAACTGAGACATTCAATGCTGAGTTCCTGGCTCACTAATGCCAATACTTCAAACTATCAGTAATGCAAGACCTATTGCATTTCAAATGCGTGTTTAACAAATTTGTACGGAAATGCACCAAATGAAAAATTACAATGTTTGGAAATCATTCACTCATGTTGGCAAAGAAAATTGACTTTTCAAAGTTGATGAAGATTAAGGAAGTGTAAAACAAAAATGTTGATGGCTTAACCAAATGAGATTGAATGATGACCTAGCCTCAGTAAATGAACATTTGAGTACATTATTGTAATATTTACTTTTGTTCCATAGTATCTAATGAACTCCTGATGAAGGACCAGGAGTCCAAAATGCATTGAGGATTTTTATGTTATGTATATACCATAATTGAATATATGTAGGATGGAACCACACAAATCCAACGGTTCTCAAGAGCAATGGAAAAGATAAGAAAAACATCAAATAATGCTATTATTCTTTTGTGAACTTTGATCTTGAATTTTTTTTTTGTTATAAAAATTGATTGAAGAAACAGTGAAGTGAGAATTCCATACTGGGACCATAAAGAGTGTGAGAAGAGACACTACACCAAACTATTTTAGTGCATCATGAAGATATATGTAGCAACCCTAATCCTTTTCTGCCCAGGGACACAAATATTTCTCTACAATGGACTAAAGCAAGGTATATTTTAGGAATTCCATATTACTGAGGCAGGTAAACAGCATCTGCTAAAATCAGTGGGCCTGATTTATGAGGCCCCTTGCGCCATTGGAACGTCACTTTTTGTGACGTTCCGTGGCGCAGAAGCCTGCATGATATTAATCAGGCAGCACAAAGCCACTGTTTTTGGCTTAATGCTGCCTGATAAATATCAGTCCCTTTAACGCAGTGTTCTGCGTTAAAGGGGCTTGCAATAGGTGTTTCCGGGGGCATTCCCAGCAACATCCATGGCCTTTTGACACTGCCCCAGATTTACGAGAAATCGTAAATCTTGAGGCAGTGCCAAAAGCTTACGCCTCCTCAGGCGAGGCGAAAGGGAGGTGCAACAGGGAGCAATATCTTTATTTCTCCTTGTTTTTCCTTTTTCTATGTGCTGCAGCACACATAGAAAGAGGAAAAGCCTCTTGTGACTATTTTTGCACAGCAAGGTTTCCCTTCCTGTACAAAAATGATCATCCCCGCAACGCAAACACCCTTGCACCATTGTGCAAAGGTGCCTGCGTTGGCGCAGGCAGCCCATTGTGCACTGGCGCAGGGAAAATAGATACAGCACATTCCTGCCCTTTTCGTTTGCCGTGGGGAAGCGCAGCAGGAAGACCTGCTGCGCTTCCCTACGGCAAAACCTCATAAATGAGGCCCACCATATTTTGTACCAGCACAAGGTTTATCTAAAGTGCTCATTGGTGATTACATAGTATACTTCAGGAACAAGCAGACAGTCTTTCTTGTGAAAATCATAGGGGAGAAACGTTTGAATGTGCAAGTTTGTTATTAATATTTACAAGCCCCTTGAGCCACCAGTGCCTCACTTTTATTATGGGAAAAAGTGACATACCTGCAGCGCAAGGGCCTTGTAAAAAAGCCCCAAAAGATTTGCCATTTGCAGCTGACCAGGACCTTTTCACAATAACATACGTGTTTTCGTTTTCGAAACACAATTATCCCTTAAAATACAATATGCAGCTGCCAGCCTGCCAGTGAACCCACAGCCATGGGCATCAGAAACATTGAATAACATTTTATTTCTTGTCACCAAGCATCATCTCTAAGCTGTTTTGTTATTCGAATGCTAAGCGCGGATTCGCAAGAAAGCCTCCATGTTTTCTAGTTGGGAATCGTATGGACGTATATCCAATTGCAGTTGTGGAATTTCAGCCATAACCTACCTAGTCTTTATAGTCTCTTTTAAAACATACAACGTTAAAAGAAAAGGGAGAATACAAATCCATGGTTCCTTGCGTGAAAAAAAACGTTCTTTTCTTGGAAATGTTGTGGCAGTCAGCTGGATCTGTCCTTGTCGCTGACATAAGTATAATGATTTTTATAATCGTCCATTCTTGAAGTGATTTTCCTGCTTCTGACAGATTCATTCGACCTGCAGGAGTGTATCGGAGGTAACAATTTTTAACAAGGATGTTCTTGTGCCGCCATCTAGAGGACATTTAGAAGTCGATAAAAGTAGATTCAAACATTATTGCACTCCACATGTGTAACGAAAAAATAGGTTAAATTACCCATGTGCTTATTTTTATCCACATTTTTACAAGCATGCATTCGTTAATTTCTTCTTTTATATAAAGAGTTTTGCATGAATGATGTCCAGTGGAATTATGTAAACATAAACAATATGAAATCTAGGATCAGTGGATAAATAACCCTTTTCACAAAAGTACTGGTATCAATCTCAGACGTCGTACAGAACAGAATATGTGCCCTCATTCTAAGGAAGGAGGTAGTTCAGCTGTAGTGTTTTAGGTTCAAGAAAGGTATATAAGAGGCCTGGGCTGAGTTTGCACAGTTGTGGTATGCGGAACACCCAAAAGTGACAACAAACTTTCTGCTTGTGGGCAGAGTTGCTCACTGCAAACATTCATGTGGAGTTTTCATCATATGCAATGCGACATGCATTACTTTCTCATTTCCTTCCTTCATCCCTTTTCCTGTTTCAATTCTTATCTTCTAGTCTTTCTATCCAGTGCCATGGAACAGCTGGGGAGCGGCAGCGGCATGCCTCCCGAACCACCAGTAGCACCAGGTGCCTACCTGCGGTCGGTTGCACAGGGAAGTGGTGCAACGCTGTGCCATTTTTTCAGAAGTGGAGATGGCTGTGGTAGTTTTTTATGTGCAGCGCCACCTTCCCTCCACCCCGGCAGCAGTCGGCAGTCCTGGCAGTGGGTTTGGCCTCTGGGAACTTCAGGAGAGCTGGGAGAGGGTGTGCCGTGCTGTGCTTTGCAGCTCCGGGGTCCATAGCACCCAACAACAGCTTACGCACCAGTGGGCCAACATCCTGGATAGGGAACGGGACCTGCTCTACCTGCTGGGTGTGGAGGTTGCAGGGCTCGTGAGTAATAATTATTTCTTTGTTGTATTCTATGCTAATATTTTTTTCCCAAATAGCAAGCATGCCACTCACACTCTGTAAATCTAAGTTTATGTTACAAACATAATGTGATTGTCATCTAGAAAGGTGTTCAGCACTACTTAATCGTACGCATTAGTACTCGCTTGACCTGATTATTTAAGAAGTCATGCAGGGACTCCTCTGTCCTGTCACTAAGCTCGTACAGTCCCTAGCAAATTCCCAGTGATGTGTAGTATGCATGCATCTATGCATTGAAAAAATGCTGACTGTGTAGGCCTATCAAATGGGGTTGAGAGATTGAGAATGAGGTGAGAAACTGTTAGAAATGCGGGTCTCTAGTTGGCAATGGTTTGCACCTTTGTTCAAATAGGGATCGTTCATCCTAGTTAGGGTAAGGGGGATACACTTCTAAAATAACCCCTGCTCACCCCCTTTGTAGCTTTCCATGAGCTGACAGGCTCACTCAAAGACAATGTGTAAAGCATTTGTGCTTGCATACAGTAACACAGTGAAAACTCTACAAACGACACCACACCAGTTAAGAAAAATAAGCAATTCTTTATCTAAACCAAACAAGACCAAAAATGACAAAACTCCACAAAACAGTTCTGAAAAATATGCACTTTGCAGGAAAACCTAAACTTCTAGAAATATCCACAAAACACAATTCTTCTGAGTCTGTAGCTCAGTTTGGGGCTACTGCAATGCTGAAAATGGAAGAGTCTAACAATTCCAGCTGACAGCATTGGTATGGGTCAGCTAAAGCATCGACAGACTCAAAAATAGTACCTTTCTCGTTGCGCACATGGTTGAGAGTCGGTCGGGACAACCGTTGCAGTTGGGTTGCAAAAATGGAACCGGTGCAGGGTCTGGTGCTTCACGATACAGTGCAGGCAGTGGCTCGGTGACGATCATCCAGAGGGCGTCGGTGAGACCAAGGCATACATTGCAGGGTAAGGAGGTGCTCATTGCATTGCTGGCAGGTTGCGGTGCAGACAATGTAGCCGGTCGGTGTTCAGATCGGGCAGGGATGGTGTCAGTGACGTCCATGCAGGTTGCGACGAGGCGTGCCCACAAGACGCGGTCCAAGCAGCAGCTCGGTGACGATCGTCCAGACAGCATCGGTGAGACCAAGGATGCAGTGCGGTGATGCCTTCTGCTGGGCTTTCAAGACATGGAATGCTGAGATGGACTCAGTGACAGAGTCAGTTGTCCTTTTCTTCTGCGGTGACTAAAACCAGAGGTTCCAGAGACCGTGCCCAGAAGGATGGTGAGGTCTTTGCTGTTCCTGAGACCTCTCCAACAGGGGGCAAGCTCCACTTCCAAGCCCTTGGAGATACTTTCTCAAGCAGGATACACACACAGTTTCTCTCCTAGGCAGAAACAGCTCCTGCAAGACAACCCCAGACAGCATACAGCAAAGAAGCAGTACTCCTCCTCCAGTTTCTTCCAGTTCTTCTCCTTTTTAGAGGTTCCTCTTGAAGTCCAAAAAGTCTGGGGTCTGGGCCCCTCTTTTTATAGCACAAATTCCTTTGTTCTCTGGTGGAAGAGAAGCTATTTGCCCAACCAAAACCTGGTCTGTCCTCTCTGGTGCAGCTGCCCGGCAGGAAGTGGAGACAGCATTGTTCAAGGCAGACCAGGCCCAGTCAGGTGTGAAAGTAATCTCCTCCCCCGACTCTGAATGCACCCCAGGTCTATTCAGCCCAGCCCTGACTCACCCTGAAAAGGCAGGACACACCTCAACCCCCCTAGTGACTGTCCGAACAGAATGTACTTCCCTAGCCCCAATCTCTCCAAAGCCAGACAGTCAATACACCAACCTAGCAGAGACACACGTGACGGCTAAGCAAGAAAATACCAAATTTCTAAAAGTGGTATTTTCAAACACAGAATAAAAATAATCTTTACTGAAAGATGCATCTTTAAATTCTGAGTTCAGGCATGCTAAACTTTAGCTTCCTATCTTGTCCCAATGGGAAGTTATATTTATAAGATGTTGTAAATAAACTTCCATTCTATCGTATGGTATGGATAGCCTTCCAATAGTGAAAAACACAATGGGCAGTATTTCACTATCAGGACATGCCACACACATCAGGGCATGTCCTACCTTTCCCATATACTGCACCCTGCCCACATGGGTAACTTGGGCATACCTTAGGGATGACTCACATGTATGAAAAGGTAAAGCTAGGGCCTAGCAAGTAGGTGCACTTGCGAGGTCTACATGGCAATACCACACTGCGCACAGACACTGCAGTGGCAGTCTGAGTTACATTTACAGGCTGCTTATGTGGGTGGCATAATTAGTGATGCAGACCCACTAGCAGCATTTTATTTACAGGCCCTGGGCACACAGAGTGCACTGTACTAGGGACTTACCAGTAAATCAAATTTACCAATCATAGAATCACTTATCCATAACAACAATTTACAGAGGGAGCACTTGCACTTTGGCACTGAACAGTAGTGGCACAGTGCCCAAAACATCTAGACCAGCAAAAACGCAGTCCAACCCACAGTAAAATAATAGGAGGCAAAGGCAAAAATACTGGGGAAACCTAGCTCAAGGCTGCCAGGCCTAACAAAAACAAAGATCATTAATTGCAATTTATTTGTAGCTTCAAAGAGTAGTTTAGGAAATTTGGACTAGGGATAGGAAGTTAGTAATAGGTCGACAATGGAAGTACTATAGGCGATTTGATTTAGAAAACTTTAATGTTACTATGCTTGCCTTTCCCTGTCAACATATTTTTAGGGAGATTATTAACTGCAAAACTATTTGTTTTACATTTTATTTTTTTCATTTCTTACATCAGCATCCAGGGGCAAGAAGAGAGCTGGGCCTGGTGCCACGGAGCCGGGTGAGGGAGGAAGAAGAGCTTCCACACGTGCCGCGCAGATGGGTCTGGTGACCCAGGTAAGTCCTACTTATGTTAGTATGATCATTATTTCCCTAACTTTTACCTGTCCACATTTAGATTTTTTTCCTCTTTACTGTGCATGTCTCCTATTTTTTCCAACTCTTCTTCAATCTATCTGTTTCCTAAATTCATCTTATCCCTGATTTATCCTATTTACTTATTTTCTATATTTCATGTTTCTGTACTTGACTTCAAACTGTCTGTATTAGTCTGTCTTTAGCTTCCTTTTTACTCCTTTGTCAGTAGACTTTGCCTCTCCCCTTATATATCTTGTGGGCTGGTGGTACTGTAAGACTCACAGAACATATTGTTGGTCAGGTAATCTACTGTGAGGATTGCCTGCCCAAGTATGGTATTCTATGAATGTTTGTTAAGAAGGCTTTCCTTGTCTTGCTTATCTTCAAACAGTAAAACGAGAGAGTGGCCGTGTCATGGTGCACCCTCCCCAATGTTGTGTATGTTTTTGTATACCACCCGTGGAGGATCGTTGAGCATGGATAGAAGTGTGAGGAGGACATCCCATTGTATGTGCCAACCAAGACCATATGTCCTTTATTGACCGATTATTACACCCCTTCATCCCCTCATTGCCCTTCAATAACTCAGATTCATTATAGTTTCCCCCTCCATCACAAAACTTTTTTGGTTGACTTGACTACCTGGCTTTTCAAACATTCCGAACCAACAAAATGCCCAACCTGATAGTTTGAAAGAAGATACTGTAACCACTGTAGTGATGTATTGTGGTTGTATTTTCCTAAAAAAATAATTTTAGGTAGAGGCATGTCTGGCATCTAAAAGGTGTAATGTTTTTTCTAGCTGCACAGTCCACCATTGCCGGCAGCAAGAGTGCCAGCACAGCGGATGTGGCAGTTGAAGAGGCAGGGATGGGCAGTGGTAAGTCATATTGCTTGCTTATTGATTATTAGTCATATGCTCATTGCAAGGGAATTGGCTTGTTTAAACCCAATTCAGCAGATACAGTGCGAGTTGAGTAGTTAGTGGCCTCTTTTATCTGCAATTCAGAAGACAAAGGTTCATAATGAACTTTAACAATGATGGGTTGCTGGAAAAGGGAAAAAACGATGGAAGGAGAAAGGATTGAGGAAATGTAATATGAGTAAAAGGATGCATGGGTGAAAGGATGCATATAGGTGGATGATAGGATGCATGGATGGGTGAAGGATGGATGAAAGGGTATATGGGTGAAAGGATGCTTTACTGGGTGGGTGAAAGAGTATGGGTGAAAAGATGCCTGCCTGGGTGGGTGACAAGAAGCCTCAGGTGGGTTAAAGCAGGATAGGTGAACGGGTGAAAGGATGTGTGAGTGGTGGGTAAATGGAGGATCGTGAAAGGTTTGTTTAGAGCCATGTTTTGAATTGTGAAATCCTAGATGAGAGTATATAAAGTTTAAATGGTGTATATAAAAGCAAGGGTGAAGATTAAGAATATTAGAAGGACAATGCAATGATGAATTAATAATTGCTTGGATACAAAACAAAGGAGCACTTCTGGATAGGGGTGAGTTCACCTACTTCACTTGCTTTAGCTGGCTTTAAGCAAAGCTTTGATTCATAGATTTCAGGTGGTATTTCTGACTATTCTCTTGACTCACAGAATTTTTTAAGTGATACAGATAATATATATCCCACCCATCATCAATCTTCACCTCCCTCCCTACTCATGACATTTCACTAGTACCGCCCATGATGACCTAACTCATGTATGGTTCATTTCGGCACTGCAGTGTTGACTGTGCAATGTATGACTGTTTAAGTAAATGTGGCATTTATAAAGTATTCAATGCATGGCAATGTGAAAACAAGATGTGTTTCCCTTCTCTTCCAGTGTCCACTCAGTAACTTCCTTGTACATCTCTCCTTTATTCTTTCCTGAGTTCTACTACAGTCTTCCAAAATCAATTCTTTGTGATATATTTCATCATGGCTTCCATAAAGGATTTATGCCTGTTCAAATGTGTCCCTTTCAATATTTGTAAACCACAGTGACTCTTAACTTGATTTAGCGTTTTAATTTGCATTTGTATTAGTGTTTTAATGTGCATTTGGCATTGTTTAATCACATTGGCATTCTAAAGAAAAAGAGAGCACTGTACTTTTTATGCGTTATCACGCTCTACCTCGCAGCCGACTCCCCAGTCCACCAAGGAAGTACCGATTGTGTGGAGGGAGGGGGCCAGAGCAGGTGGTTCTCAGGCAGGAAGGCGGAAGTGAGACATCTATTTAGGTCTCATGAAAGCACTGACGCGCAGTGGCAAGCTAGTGAGAGAGAACAGCAGCACATGGCACTTTGGGGGAATTTTAACTTGGTTTTTAGCTACAGCAGTACATTGCACTTTGGGGGAATCTTGACTTGATTTAGCGTTTTAATTCGCATTTGTATTAGCGTTTTAATTTGCATTTGGCACTTTTTAATCGCATTGGCATTTTAAAGAGAAAGAGTGCACTGTACTTTTTATGCGCTACCTCGCTTTACCTCACGATTGACTCCCTGGCCCACCACGGAAGTACCGATTGTGTGGTGGGAGGCGGCCAGAGGAGGTGGGGCTCAGGCAGGAAGGCAGAAGTGAGAGATCCATTTAGGTCACATGGAAGCACCGCCCGTGCACCAAAGGCAAGCCCGTCTGCACCCATCCGCGCCCGGACGGGATCAGAGGCCAAAACCTCTGCCCAAGGGTTACAGACATCCATAGGTACTCGTCCTCCCAATTACTGCATACCCCGCTCAGTGGCAAATGCAGACACACCATTAGTATCATAAATGGCCCTGTATCATGTTTTCACTGTTCTTTTGATCCATCTATTATCATTCTTCCACATTCTATAACAGATTGCCAGAGGAAACACAAATTGTTCCTTCTTAATTGCAGATCCCTCCCGAAACATGTGTGGGAAATCAATACTCTTTTGAATGATGTTTTTATCAGAAACCTGGTTGCACAAGGACTCTGAGCAAGGCGTAATAAAAGCTTTGCCCCCAGATTATTATATCCTGAGAAAAGATAGGAAGTTGAAAAATGGAGGAGGTATTGCGATCATTATGAAAGAGCATCTGAGGAGGCGCATAGGGACGGAGATTATTTTAGACTGCGAAAGTATGTAGTTTTCAATCTCCTTTGCACCCACCCTCACTCTTTCAGGAAAATTGGTCTACCGTCCCCCTGGCTTGGGCGGGCCGGTTAAAAAATCACTAACAGATTCTGCCGCTAGATTAGCAGGTTCAGCGCCTAACCTTATAGTGTTGGGCGATTTCAATTTGCATGTAGAGAACCCTCGGAAAGTGGAGTCAGTAGATTTAATACAAAACCTATTAGCTATTCAGCAAGAATAAAAAGTGTTGAGTTCAACACACAAAAAAGGCCATATTTTGGACCCAACCTTTGCAAATAATACACAGCTGGGTACAGGAAGCCTGGTCCCAGTCCCATGTTCGGATCACTTTCTAACACCAATAATTTGGAATACACCAATGCAGATGGCAGGGACACAATATTGTAATAACTGGAAGCGCCCCTGGGCAAGACACCCTTCAGAGGTTTGCTCCTCGGATCTGGCGAATTCCAAACCAGTGGGAGACATTAACCCCACAATAGCGTCAGACAACCATAATCGCTGGATTAGAGCCTGTCTGGACAGTACAATCCTGCATAAATGGATCCAGAAAAAGACAAAGAAAAAACAGACACCATGGTACTCACCCAAACTAGGAGAACTTAAGGAAATTTGCAAGAAATTAGAGAGAGCATGGAGGAAAGATTATAACATTGAAAAAAAAAATGAAATATAGAGAAGCTATCAAAACCTATCAATTGGAAATGAAAAGATTACAAGCCCGATATTTTGAGGAGAAAATAACAGTGGCTGCGAATGCGCCCTGGAAAATATTTCAAATTGCAAAAAGACTTACTAAGCGCCCAGCACCAGACCTCCCCTCAGATTCTGCACAGGTACGATGTAATGAACGTGCTAAGTTCTTCAATACAATTTGTTTAGATATGTATAACACATTCCTCAGGCTCAGATAAGCCGGACAAGGAAATAGATTCCCTAAGTGGTACTATTCCCGACTGGAAGAGCTCCCAATTCTGGACCTAGCCACACTAGCGCAGCTCTTTGCCCAGGTCAAAGCAGGTTCCCCCCTTGATCCAGCCCATCTCATCAAACTCCGCAGGGTAGAGGAAATAGTTCTTCCATTTTGCTGGAGGTACTAAATTTTACTTTAACCCGTGGCCAGGTGCCTCTGGCACCGAAGCATGCCATGATAAGAGCACTCTTGAAACAGCCCAACCGTGATCCGGAGGCATGGAGCAACTATGGCCCGGTTTCCCTGCTCACCGGGAACGGCAACATTCTTGAAAAATATGTAAATAAACTCCTCCTAGAATACCTGGACAACCACTCCCTGCTGCATATCACTCAGGCAGGCTTCCACCCTAACCATGGGACAGAGACAGCTCTGTTAGCAGTTGTGGAGGAATCCAAGAAGATCCTTGATCAGTGAGGTGCAGTGGCTGTCATTTTGCTGTACCTGAGCTCCGCATTCGATACTGTCAATCACAACATCTTATCTGACAAACTTAAAATGGTGGGAGTCTCAGGCCAGGTTTTGGCATGAATAAAGTCCTACCTGAAGGATAGAGTATTTCAGGTGTTTGAGGGGAACTGCACCTCTGAATGCCTGCCACTTCAGTGTGTAGTCCCGCAGGGCTCGTCATTGAGTCCTACCCTATTTAATGTTTACCTTAAACCTCTAGCTGGGCTAATCCTACCAAACGGGATCCAAATTGTCACCTATGCAGATGACACGCAATTGTTAGTAGCGCTAAAACATCCAAAGAATATACCAATCAATCTGGAATCCTGTATGGAAGCTGTGGCTATCTGGATGGACCGGTCCTGCCTCAAACTTATTGGAGACAAGACCGAGGTAATGATCCTGGGTAACCACCCCAGCACTTCAGCTGAAGCAGGTGGACTATGTTGACCTAAATGTCTTGGTTTACCGCCAAACCCAAAAGACCAGATCAAAAGTTTGGGAGTTTGGCTAGACAAATCTTTTAATTTTAAAATCCAAGCAATAAAGTTAGCCGTATCCTGTTTTGACATTATCAGAATGCTGCAGAGTATCCTCCTACTCCTCTCTGATCCAGCACGAAGAGTTATAATCCAGGCATTGGTGTTCTCTCAGCTGGATTATGAGAATTCTCTATACCTTGGCGCCACAAAGGCCACCATAAGGAAATTACAGGTTGTGCAGAACTGCGCAGCCAGGCAGCTTCATTACACCCCATGTTCACAATCAGTCAAGCCGATATTAATAAAACTCCACTGGATGCCAATAAATGAAAGGATCAAGTTTAAGGCATTGTGTATAGCTCACAAAATGCTCTGGAAGATAGGGCCTAGGATAAACCACTCATTGATGGCTTTTTACCACCCCACAAGATATCTCAGGTCCACTAACCCGTTTCTGGCAGTGGTACCTAGAATTAAAAGAGCATGATCAGGGGGCTGTACCTTTTCATATAATGCTGCCAAACTGTGGAATAAGCTCCCTGTTCAGCTTCGCTTAACCACCCATCATCTTTGCTTTCAGAGGCAGCTGAAGACTAGGCTCTTCCAGAGTTTGCTGTGATATGTCAATTATTCTGTTCTCTGTTTGTTACTGATAGCGCGGGGATGCCTAAGGGTAGCCAGGTGCTCTACAAATACTCATTAATAATAACTGTTATCATGATCATACATTTAGTCTAGTGTGTGCATACGTGATGAATTGGCTGACATCATTACATGTCTGTCTTCAGTTATCTACAATATCTGGCCACCCACCCAACCACATAGTTCCAAATTTGAACCTAGCACACACACTCAGCACACAGTTTCCCAAATGAAGTAATCAAGGCATCTCTAACCAGTTCACAGACAGAACTGAGTAGGCCTCTTGGAGTCATCACCATTTTGGTTTCTATGAAGTTGATAACTTCCTTCTTCTGGTAGTTCTTGAAGTAGTCACGACTCACACTCTGACTTCCTTCCATCATCCTCCTGCCTCTGAGTATTGAATATGTGTAACTAGGTAGTTCGTAATGACTCCAGTCCTGACCACCCTACTCCAATGAGAGAGATCGACCTGTAGAGTATGGCAATGCTGTTGATGCTGAACAACAAGGAAACTTTGCGTAATTTTTCTGTATAAACTAGATTTGTGTTTGTTAGCTAAACGGACTGGTCGGGTTTTTGAGGAGTGTGAACCAGAAAAAAAGCAGAGTGGTCCTGGCAAACAAATCTTGCTAAATGTCAAAGGGGAAGAAAAAAATCACCTTCAGGAAAAAAGTGATCGCCCATTAGGTCACTAACATTGTAAATCATCACAAACACAATAAAGCTTAATAATTACAGTTAAACATCCACTCTTACTGTCTGCCACCACCTGAATCATCTCAACACACTCACAAACAACGCTCATAATATATATCAAACTTTGCTGCATGCCATTTACCTGTTGTACTTCAAGCATGGTGGTACATTGTCTATTCTCTTTGATTCACAAAACACACATTGGCTAGTCTTGTAAATGAAATATTGTGGGGCAGGCCAGCTAGGGGAATAAAGAAAGGAAAGATAGTCATGGGATGGAGGCAAGCATTGTCTTTCAATGTATTTGAATGGAATTGGGGATGGCTTTTTCACTGCGCACTGGTCCAACTGCAATCTTGCCATACATGTGTCTAAAACAATGGGACTGCATTAGTCAGTCAGACATAAACAAACAAAATAATATGATGTTCGCCCAACTATATCCATTTTTTTGTCAAAGCAGCTCAGCGATAGAACGTTCTATGGTAGCCCAGGCCTACTCAGTAGTCAGATGTTAGATTTGGGGGACTCTAGTTGGCACAAGTAGGTACTTGTGACAAATAGGGACCCTTGCCTTTAGTCAGGGTAAGGGGCACACTCCTAAAATAACCCCTGCTCACCCCCTTGGTAGCTTGGCACCTGCAGACAGGCTGATCTCATAGGCGGTGTGTAAAGCATCTGTGACCACATACAGTAATCAAGTGACAACACTACAGAGGGACACCACACAGGTTTTATATCAAAATTAAGTATTCTTTATATAGATTTAACACAAGACCATAAATGACAAAAATCCACAATACTGTACTTATAATGGTAGTTTTAGCTTAGTTCTGTTCAGTTCTTAATATGCGACACTTTGAGTCAATGTACCTTTCGATGCATTGCTCTTCTACAACAAAAGTTTGCAGCAATGGAAATGCGGATAAGTTCCTGTGCAAAGAAATAAAGACCTGAAGATCTTCCAGAAGTGGCACGCTTCTCCGATGATGCGAGAAGACTCGATTCGATGCGTCAGCTGCAGCGGCGACACCCTTGTTCCACGATGCCACGACAACAGCTTTGGCTGCGACACTCCAACGTAGCAAGACGCTTCCGCACAATGCGATAACTACAGCTGTGATATTCAAGATGCGACGGCAGCAGCTCCGACGGCGGCACGCTTCTCCGTGGATGTGAGGCGGTTTTGTTGATGCGGTGCAATACGACAGCTACGGCGGCGACCTCCAAGATGCAACGGCAGCAGCAGCGACGGCGACACGCTTCCTCCTCATTGCGAGATGCTTCTCTAGATGCGGTGCAATACGACAGCTACAGCGGTGACATCTACGATGCAACAGTAGAAACAGCGACACGCTTCTTCCTCTTGAGTCGCGCTTCCCGCTCCTTGCGACACGGAGTCCCTCAGAAGGCCCAAAACAGCAGCAGGCACTTCTAAAGAACTCTGGGGAGCTGGGGGGAGGAGTCTGTTGTCCCTGAGACTTCAACAGGAGGCAAGCTCTGTTGCAAGCCCTTGGAGATCCTTACAAGTTGATGAAAGTACACAAAGTCCGTTTCTCCTCTCTTTGGCAGTCAGGCAACCACTGCAGGCCAATCCCCCAAGCAGCACTTCAGTTTCTTTTGGTTCCACTCTTCAGCAAAGGCTTTGTCTTGTTGTCAAAAAGTGATCTAATTTCTTGGGATCAGGGTCCCAATATTTATACCCCAAAATCCTTTGTCCTCTGAGGGCAGAGGGGCTTTCTCCCAGTCCAAACCAGTTCTGGAGCACTTTGTTTACATGATTCCTTCTTTCCTTTCACAGTTCAGGGCAGAAACATCAGACGCCCCACAGGAGGTGTAGCCAGCATTGTGGAGGAAAGGCACAGCCCTGGACCACTCTGTTGACATGATTCCTTCTTTCCTTTCACAGTGCAGGGCAGAAACATTAGACGCCCCACAGGATGCACCACATGGGGTGGAGCCGTTATTGTGGAAGGCAGGCACAGCCCTAATCAGGTCCCAGGTGCAACTCCTCCCACCCATCTAGATGCAGATCTCCCTATTCACCACTGGGCTGACTCATCTTGTCTCCTGGAATCCCCCAGTCCTGTCCCTCAAACTCCATACAAGGAATACACAACCTAGCAGAGGCAGGCTTGGATAGTTAGACAAGAAAATACCTACTTTCTAAAACTGGTTCTTTCAAACACATAATGTAAAAACCAACTTCACTAAAAGATGCATTTTATCATTCTGAGTTCAGGCATACAAAACTCAAATGTCTACCTAGTTCCCTGAGTCAGTTAGGATTATAAAATGTAATAATCTAACTGCCTATTCTGTCCTATGGGGAATAGGTAGCCTTGCAATAGAGAAAAATGAAAATGGCTGTAATTCACTATTAGGACATGCCACACACATCAGGGCTTGTCCTTCCTTATGCTTACAATGCACCCTGCCCTTGGGCCTACCATAGGGGTGTCTGATATGAAGAAAAGCGAAGGTTTAGGGACTGGCAAGTGGGTGCACTTGCCCAGTCAACATGGCAGTACCGGACTGCATGCAGGCTCTGCAATGGCAGACCTGAGACACACTTTTACCGGCTGCTTCTCTGGGTGGCACAACCAGTGCTGTAAGTCCACTAGCAGCATTTGGTTTACAAGCCCTGGGCACACTAAGTGCACTGTACTAGGGTCTGACAAGTAAACCAAATCAGCCAATCATGGAGTGACTAATCCATACATCAATTTACCATAGGGAGAGCATACGCACTTTAGCAAGACAAAATACATCAAGCTCCGTCATTCTCAACTCATGCTCCATTTGCATTCTCTTTTCCTCTAGGGCCAATTTCCTATTCTCTAACTCCAGTTGTACACTCAATTTGAGCTTGGCCAGCTCCATTCCATGCATCCTACATCTCTCTCTGTCCTCCCAATGAAAATCAACAGGTGCTATGGATGCTGCTTTACTCATGGTGGTTAGACTTGGCAGTTGTCAAAAATAGAAAATCCCCAAAAAGAAATCTACCAAAATGTATGTGGTCGCGTTTTGGTTTGCACTCACTAGTAGTGTTCACCAATCACTGTACATGAGTCACAAATGAAAGTCTCGAATCCTCACAGCTGACCACCAATTTTAGATTTGGAGGTCTCTAGTTGGCACACGTAGGTACTTGTGACAAATAGGGACCCTTGCCTCTAGTCAGGGTAAGGGGGTACACTCCTAAATTAACCCCTGCTCACCCCCTTGGTAGCTTGGCACACACAGGCAGGCTTATCACAGAGGCAGTATGTAAAGCATTTGTGACCACATACAGTAATCAAGTGACAACACTACAGAGGGACACCACACAGGTTTAATATCAAAAATAAGTATTCTTTATTTAGACTTAACACAAGACCATAAACAACAAAAATCCACAATACTATTCTTAAAATGGTAGTTTTAGCTTAGTTCTGCGCTTCCACAACAAAAGTGTTGCAGCAATGAAAATGCGGCAAAGTTCCGGTGCAAAAAATAAAGACGTGGAGATGCAAGAAGTCTCGATTTGATGCATCAGCTGCAGCGGCGACACCCTTGTTCCGCGATGTGAAGACAACAGCTTCAGCTGCGACACTCTTCTCCGACGTTGCGAGACGCTTCCGCACAACGCGACAACTACAGCGGCGACATTCAAGATGCGACGGCAGCAGCTCCGGTGATGGCACGATTCTTCGTGGATTTGAGGAGCTTTTCTTGATGCGGTGCAAAACGACAGCTACAGAAATGACATCCAAGATGCTACTACAGCAGCAGCGACGGGGACACGCTACCTCCTCGTTGCGAGACGCTTCTCTCTATGCAGTGAAATACGAGAGCTACAGCGGCGACATCCACGATAAAGGGCCAAGTCCAACACCAGGGAAGTAGAGTTCATCATCAAACACAGGTGGTTCACCCAGAAGAAGTTGGTCAGCTAACACACTACCATGGCCTAAGTCTAACCAATCACCTTCATCCTCCTCCAGTCGTACATCAGGTGTGATGTAATTCAGTGGTATAAAGTGCTAATTCATTTGATCATGGTTAATCTCTCCATGTTTTAAGGTGATAGACTGGTCCTTCTCACTGTGACAACTTTACCAGCTGCACTGAACACACACTCACTGGTCACACTGGCTACCGGGAAAGCTAGATACTTTATTGCCAGCCTGCAGAACACTGGCCATGGTACTGTTCTCCTTGTTGACTTCCAGTGTAAACATTTCAAAAGGAAGCAGCAGCTCTTTCAGGCCTTTGCCTAGGTCTCATTGGTCCATCTCCATTATCATGACTTTCATAGTTACATCCCTTTTTGCACAGCACATTCTTTGACTGGCATGTACTGCTCAAACAGACATTGCAACATGTAATAAATCAAGTTCCAACGTGTTGGCACCTTCTGTATGAGTACTTTAACTGGCATTCTATTATCATGCGGAATGTTCTTCAACTGCTTCTGGACTTTAAGAGAATGGCTGAAATGAGTGTAGATTCTTCAGCAGGTGTACAGTAAGTAGCTGGCTCAGTCTTTTTTTCAGCAAAAAAGTCATGTACAATGGTGTTGATGCAGTGCGCCAAACACAGGACCCTGAAATAGCCAACATCTGCGATGGCCTTAGCTAGATTACTGCCTTTTTCCATGGCAACAAATCCAAATTTAAGCTCTCTTGGTAGCAGCCATTCAAAAACCTTACTATTAAAGTCATCCAAGATGTTTACATTAGTATATGATTTCTCCATGGCAAACATGGCTACTGTTGTATGCTTCCGAGCATCATTAAATATGTCAGCAGTGTCAACACCTGCAGATATAATTTCTCTAACCTCCACAAAACATATGTAGTGTACAGAGATGCACATGCAATCAGTGGGTTGGAAACTGGTCCATCCACATGCCTATCATCAGTTGGATAGTGCGAACAGCACTCTGCTGCAAAACTTGTCCAACCAATTCCAGCACATAGTGATTTAGCACTGGAACAGCAACTATGGCAAAAAAAGATCCGACTGGAAACCTTCCATTTTGGGCAGATGGCCACCACAAATTCTAGAAGGCCCACTCCTTCCACAAATGAAAAAGGGAGGAGGTTCTGCGCTAACATATTTTAGTCAGCTTAGCATTGCATAAACATGCCGTTGGGTGTTACGTTCATACTACCCCACCTACCTAGACATGCCAGGAAGAGTAGCCACTGATGCAGGTGACTACTTGGAAGCAGAAGGTGGCAGGATCAATGTGCGTCTCAGCGGGGCAGTCACTGTATGCTCTTGCCTTGGAGCCTCGACCTGACGCTGAATCTTGTGCCATTGTGATATTGCTGATGTGGGCGATACTACTGCACTTCTGGGGACAGGGCTTATTTATGTAATGAAAACATCAACCTCTTTTTCACCTTCCACCATGATTGGATCAGATTCCCTGCTCTCACCACCTTCACCAACCCACTTGCAGTTGCATCCCAGCGGATTGAATGGTGTTTTGTCAAATGGGTTGTTTGGCCTCTGGTGCCAGAGATTGTACCAAGCTTACCATAACTAACATGTAGACTGGAAATGGAACATTTGGCAATGTTCGGCTCCTTATTGCTAACTGTAAAGAAGTCTCAAACGGGGGAGGTCAACTTTCTGACACTGGTGCCACTTCCAATGTCAGAAGAAGTAGTGCTAGGTGGGTGTTTTTACATTTGCCTTTCTACATTACCTACTTCTACTGAGGTGGCTGTGGATGTAGGTCTGAGCCAGGCCCTTGCAAATATGGTAGCTGATGGTGGTGGTATCTGTGCCACATCCTATAGAGCAGGTTGAGATTGGGTAACATTAGTCAATGCTGGGGCTGGGCTAACATCCATGATGACAAGCGTGTTGTAATCCTCCTCTTCTTCATCCATAAGTCTAAGGCCTCAGGAAACTTCCTTTTCACTAGCATCTACTGGCATATCTCAGACTGAGGTGGCATCGAAGTGGAGTCTTGATCATCAGAAGAGGGGCTTGGAGAAAATATTGGTCCTTTTTCTTTCTGGAGATAGGGAGGACAATGGATCTTCTGAAAGAGGGGTTCTTCTACCTACTCAGTATGAAGCTCAATATACTGAAGTGCTCCTACTTTGGCAGGAGTTACTATTGCAGACCGCAGCTGTTGTTGTCCACTTAGCTCAGTTTTTGGCTACAATTAGGTACTACTTTGCACAGGAGATACCTCCAATTCAACACCACTACTCGTCTGCGCTGCCATGATTAGAATAGCTGCCTCTATGCCAGACATGGACTTGGGCCAGCACCAGTGATGCAGGAGTGCTTCTCTCAGCTCCCTGACCAGAGGCAAGTGTGGCAGATACAGATTATTGCCCGATAAACATTTGGGGTGACATACCAGTGGTGATAAGTTCCTTCTTATCATTGCCCACTTGGTAGCACCCCTTCTTTGGGGTCATCTTTAAGCTGTCAGTTGGCAATGACAAATAAAAAATAAATAAACTTAAAATGAATTAAAAATAGTTTGTGAATGAATTATCAAAACAATATAGTTACTGATGTACTAGGAAAAAAGGATTACCATGAGAAACGCACTGGGAATTGGGAAGTAAGGAGTGGTGCAGGTGAAAAATATCCCCAAAAAATATAATAATATAAAGCACTGTTCATACAATACATTTAGTATGAGCATTGAACATCCGGGTCTTAAGCATAACACACAAAATGGCTGCCTGCCACATGGTCAAACAACAAGCAGGAGGCATGGAAAACAAAGAATACATGCCGGCCTATAGTAAAAGCACACTGGCTGCCTACCCAAAAAGGGGACCAGTCACAAGTTCAAACAACAAGCATGAGGCATGGAAAACAAAGAGCACATGCAGGTCTATAGTAAATGCACATTGGCTGTCTACACAAAATGGCCACCAGCTACATAAACAAACAACAAGTAGGAGGCATGGAAAACAAAGAAAACATGAAGACCTATGGCTGAAGCACACTATCTGCCTACACAAAATAGCCACATGGTCAAACAACAAACAGTAGGCATGGAAAACAAAGAGTACAAACAGGCTTATGGACACTGACTATAAAAAAAATGGCCTCTGGCCACATGCATGGGGAAAAAAGGCAAATGGTGGTCTATGGCAAACATACACACTGGCCAGACAAAGGAGGAATGTTAACACAGGAGAAAACAGCATGAATTCAGCAATGCCAAAAACGAAAATTAACTGGACTCATATTTTGTACAACACCACGCATCCTCCAAAGGTATCAGATATATCACCCCACTTATTCACAATATGCGGAAAAAACATGGAATACCCCCCAAAACACACTGTGTAATTTTATCCAATGCCATCAATTTCATAAATGATGTTTCATTTCAAAAGACACAGCTGAAAAATGTGTTTCCTGCACCCATGACTAGTACTGGGTTTACTGGCTGGAAAGCTCATTGGTAGACTAGGCCACATACTGAATTAAATGAATATTGAAAATATATTTTAAAAAATTGAGAAAATGTCCTGAACTGTAAAACATTTTTCCTTTATAAAAGAAGAAAAATGACATGCAAAAATTAGCTATGCCCCTACTGAAATTGCAGACCACTCAACACAATATATTTAAAAAATCTTATACAAATAAATATAAATCCTGGTGCATGCCCTCTATCAAACAAACAACACCATTATACAACAGTTTTTAAATTTACTTGTGATATCACAAAAACAAAGTCCTTAAAAGCCTATGGTATATATGCAGCAGACAAACAGAGTGATACTTCCAGCTACACATCCAAATGAGAAGTGACCAGGAGGTGTACAAAGCACTGGGAAGAGCTTGCTAGACAGAAACAGGAAGAAGGAGTCTTTGGGACACTTCCACCTGGTTGAAAAAAAGTAAATAAAAAATGGCTCATCGCACAAAATTTAAATGCAAACAATCTATTTGAGAAGGGTATTAACTCCAAATTGTCCTTTTTAGGATATTTAGCTACTTCTCAAGGATAGAATATTCAGGTTGCAACCGCAGTTAATTGCGCACAATCGTGCTCACCTACAACACAAAAGAAGCACCAGAAGTCACTGGCACCACCAACAGCCACGCTAGCGGACGTATAATGTCGCAGGAGCTTAAGGGCGGTTAGACAATCTTCTGGGTGCTTGCGAGTGCCCGATAAGTCTCTTGTCGTGCTCTATGCATGTACGAAATAATGTCATGAGGTTGCAAATGGAAATGAACTCTACTCCATTGTGGAGTGCAGAGTTTATCAGTAACTCTTTGTTCTCCGCTGAACATGGAGTTGCCAAATTTTGCAAACTCTGTCTGCGTCACGGAGTTTTACACCCAGGCCTAATATATAATCTGGTTAACAGGAAGATCTCCAACATTTGAAGTCATCATTCAGTTTTTTTTTATTTCACAGTAATCATCCAACAGCAGAATCCTTCTTCACAACAATGTACCAGATCAGGTTAGTAACAGTATACAAAGCCTACTCCAAAGTCGACCGTCTTTCAGTCACCATATTTAGATGCATAAAGGCTGACTCGCCATCTGTGTTGATGGAGTGTTTCCCACCCCGGTTGCAGCACACCACTTCCGACGTGTCGGACTCCAATGCTGGCGAATAGTAGTCTGTCACCATCAGGGCAGCGGATTCCCGTTGAGCATATTTAGATTTCGACAGATCTCTAACAGAGGGAGTCTGTCAGGGTACATGCTCAACAGTGTACCATCACTATTGCCATTGGATGGATGTTAGTAGAACACATCTGATATTTTTTGGCCAAATGGAAACTACTGTATACCACACTATAAAACACACTCCATTTCACAACGTGATCCTTTGCCATTCTACTGCACCAAAAAAAAATTCTACCAAAGAGTTAAGTGAGGTTATTTTACTCCATTTCCCTGGTTCTTGTCCATTTATCAACTTTCATTTCATACCTTGTGGTTATTTTTCTTCTATTTAATCAAATTTGTTTTCACAGTACTAGGCCCTAAACATCTATGTTTTAGTGAGGGAGAATTGCCAGTCATGGTGGATGAAAACATAAGAGTAGAGCCACAATTGTTTAGAGCCCAAGTCCAAAATACACCCCTCTCATAGAAAAGGCACATGTGGACCAGAATAGTCAACAGAGTGAATGATGTAGCTAACAGTCTGCGCACACAGGAGTAAATTAGGAAGAGGTGGAAAGACCTGCAGGGGAGGGTGAATTCCTAGGCCACCAACCATTACATAGAGGTCCAGAGGATTGGTGGTTCTCCAAGTCCCTCCCTTACAACTCATGCCCTGGAGGAGAAGGTCTTGTAGATCTTCATTCTGAAGGCTTCACAAGAATACCTTGTGGAGGGAAGTCTGGTAAGTTACACTTTACAAAGTCTCACTAAACCTTACTGTCCTGTTTGTCCTCAAGTCAGCTGTTGACAATGTGTCCTGCACAAACGTTCGGAAAATATAAACCTCAAACTATCACTGTCAGATAATTAGGATTCTTTGTGTGAATATATGGTGTTGCTTCTAACATTACAGGTGTCAATGTTCATTAGATGATGGCTGATAGTATGGTGCCTACAAGTGTTAGAAAGCTAAATAACCCATTACCCATATGTGTGCCATATTGTAAGATTCTGACCCATTTCAACTGCATATGTTCCCCAGGTATGTTCCACTAACTATTTTGCAAGTTTTGGAAAGTTGTCTTTCAAATAACTACAACTACCATGATGCCCTGTTTCTGTTTTGCCAAAGCAATATTGCGATGTCATATTGCTCAATCTGTCTTGTCCAACATATTTCTACATATAGTAAACTGTTTTATATTGACCAATCCATATTCAATGCTCTGTTCTGAAAAAGGTTTGTGTTGTTTTTTTATGTTGTCATGTTCTTCTTGACTAATTGAATTGATGTCCTCACTTTCACAAATCAGACTGTTTTGACACACAAAATGTAGGATATGAACATTACTATGGTAAATATAATTAATACTTGCAAAGGTTTACTCTGCACTGTTCACATGATGACTAATGCCAAACATCCATCCAAGTTGTGTAAATGTCTAATTTGAAGTCACCTAGGTCTTGGAATTGTCAATTTCAGATTTCACCTCTCTACTGTTTTGGGTTGAATGGTTGGGAGATGTAAGCTATGCTTCCTAATCACTTCATAAACTTTCAGGGCATCTTCTTACCTGCTAATTTGAAGTTGTACTGTTTGAAATTGCTGAAAGTTAGGGTAATTTGTCCAATACCACTGAAACCTATAATCATAATATTCATTACCTTTATTTTTCTTCTAGTTATGTACATTGCTTGTGGCAAAAGATTTTTATGCAAAATGCACACATTTCCTAATAAAGATTACATTTCTCAATCGGTCCAACTGGCATACCACATGACCATGAATCAGCCATTGAAGAGACCTTCATTCCAGAATTCAAGTGAGTACAACACTCCTGGTATTCTGGATGACGATGAGGAGCCTGGTCCATCCAGTCAGCTTGGGTAGATGGCTCCAGTGAGTCTCACTCGGCCCATCATAACACTTTCCACCGCAGTTGTAACACCTAAGCCAACCGAAGGGTCCACTTCATGTGTTCCTTCCACTGTTCCACCAAACACATACACCCCACTTCTGGGAAATGTTGAGACCACAGCACCACCAGCTCCAGCTCACCCAGGACCCAATCGGATGGGGCACACTTGTTCAAGGGAACGGGATGCTGGGGCTAAGGGGTTGTGGGAGAAATTTTGTTTTTCAGCGTAGTGAGGCTATTAGGCTCCCTCTCACCCAGGTCAACATCAATCAATTCATCATTCAAGCAGTGTTTATCGAGCACGGCTTGTCACCTGCAAGATTATCCAGGCGCATGCATCAGGTCTCATTCAAAGAGCCATGTCTTGAGCCCCTTCCTGAAGTCGGTCAGCGAGGTCAAGGTGTGGAGGTAGAGGGTCTTATTTTGGCCGCGAGATGAAAGAAGGAGCATCCTCCAGTGCGGCTATGGCATATGCAAGGGATCTGCGTGAGGGTGAGGTGAACGGAGGTTCCTGGGCAGATGGTGGAAGTGGTTCAAGTACGTAGGGGTAAATATTACTACTCCCACTTCAGTGAGTGCAACAGTAGGGAGAGCGCGGGATCCCAAAGCATTAGAAAATAAAAATATCAACATTTTCATTAAATGTAATTTCTAATTTTAACATAATTAATATATAAATATAAATATATTATTATTATTAACAAAGATAAAAAAAATAATTAGTTAGCACTATAAAATCTACAACAAACACCTACAATTAATTACACAATTACATTTAATATTTACTAATTAATTAATGAAAATTATTTTTTATGAATTAATACATAAACAATTAATTACTTACCAGCTTTCACACCATTTACACATATAAACACCACAACACACACCTAAAATTAATTACACAATTACAATTAGTAATTACTAAATTAATTAATAGAAATCAATTTTAAACTATCTAATAATTAATCAATAACAAATTGATTACTAACCACCCTTCACACCATTTACATATATAAACACCACAACACACACCTAAAATAAATTAAACAATTAACATAATTAATTATTAATTGACTAATTGAAACTAATTAACAACTAATCATTAAACTGTAATTAATTAATAAATGAACACATTAATTAATCAATTAATTTTACATGATTACATTACTTCCCACCCTATTCCCCTATAAACCTACAACCCGCTATGGAACTAATAACGCAAAATTAAACTTAAAATAAATTAATAAGTAGAAAAATGCTAAACATATAATAAAATGACAAACAATTCTTATTAAAAACACTAAACTACATAACATTATTAATAAATTGATATTTTAGTAAACTATATTTTTGTAAATTATATTTATTACAACAATATTTTTGTAATCAATATTACTTACCTGTCACTCGATATTCTTGTCATCTATATTTTTGTTGTCGATATTTCTTCCAAACGATATGTCTACGGCGATATTATTGTCCCACGATATTTCCCCGTTGATATTCCTGCTCTGCACTATGCCACCACTAGCAAGAAACCCCAACCCTAATTCTCTCCAGTGTGTGCCTACCATTCACTATGGTGGCTATTCCTGGACACATTTGCCTTTCTGATGCATGTCGTATTTTAGACATTGGACTTCAAACAATTTTGGCTCTCCAACTATGATTTCATTCACCATGACTGACTTCTTTACTTTTTGGTTTGCTTTTTCACTTTCACCCTATAAAATTTCTTCATGTTTAGTTTAAAAAATTCACAGCAAAAAACTCAGCTGGTGTAGTATATCTTGACTCTATCAATGCATTTGTTGTCTTCCATCATAACTACAGTGAACAAAAATGAAAAGATTATGTAAACATAAATAATTTGCAATTAGATTATGTTTATCTCAAGTTCCCAACCATGATTCTCAAAAATGTAATTCCATTAAAACATATACTACTATGTTGAGCAATAATTGGCTGTCAACATTTGCACTAACATAACAATCCATACATGTCTGTGATACTTAGTGCCAGTTTTCACATTTCCAATCCCAGGCCTTGCCAACAAGAAAGAAGGGGATATATATGTAAACAATCAGATTGAATATGAAAATGATTATTGGCAAGACCACTCAATCAATCAATCAATCATGCCATTTGTATAGCGCACTACTCACCCGGGAGGGTCTCAAGGCGCTTGGAGGGAGGGGTATGCTACTGCTCGAACAGCCAGGTCTTGAGTTGTTTCCTGAAGGCGAGATGGTCCTGGGTCAGCCGAAGGTGGATGGGGAGGGAGTTCCAAGTCTTGGCAGCCAGGTAAGAGAAGGATCTTCCTCCGGCGGTGGCTCTTCGGATGCGTGGTACGGCTGCGAGGGCGAGGCTGGTGGACCGTAGCTGGCGGGTGGGCGTGTAGAAGGTCAGGCGGTCGTTGAGGTACTTGGGGCCCAGGTCGTGGAGAGACTTGTGTGCGTGGGTGAGGAGCCGGAACGTGATCCTCTTGTCGACGGGGAGCCAGTGCAGGTTCCTCAGGTGGCTGGAGATGTGGCTGCGTCGGGGGACATCCAGGATGAGTCGGGCGGAGGCGTTCTGGATGCGCTGGAGTCTTTTCTGTAGCTTGGCTGTGGTTCTGGCGTAGAGGGCATTTCCGTAGTCCAGTCGGCTGGTGACGAGTGCCTGGGTGACAGTCTTCCTGGTCTCGGTCGGGATCCAGCGGAAGATCTTGCGAAGCATACGCAGGGTGTTGAAGCACGATGAGGAGATGGCGTTGACTTGTCTGGTCATCGAGAGGGAGGGGTCCAGGATGAAGCCCAGGTTGCGTGCGTGGTCGGTTGGCTTGGGTGCGGTGCCCAGGGCTGGGGGCCACCAGGAGTCGTCCCAGGCGGAGGGCGAAGATCCCAGGATGAGGACTTCCGTGTTGTCCGAGTTCAGTTTCAGGCGGCTGTCCTTCATCCACTCGGCGACGTCTTTTATCCCTTCGTGTAGGCAGGTTCTGGCGGTGTCGGGGTCTCTGGTGAGGGAGAGGATCAGCTGGGTGTCGTCGGCGTAAGAGATGATGTTGAGGTTGTGCTGGCGTGCGATGGCTGCGAGAGGTTTCATGTAGATGTTGAAGAGGGTGGGGCTGAGTGAAGATCCTTGCGGGACGCCGCAGATGACTTCGGTGGCCTCGGAGCGAAACGGGGGGAGGCGGACTCTTTGTGTTCTTCCGGCGAGGAACGAGATGATCCACTCCAGTGCCTTCTCTTGGATACCGATGTTGCTGAGGCGCTGGACTAGGGTGCGGTGGCAGACCGTGTCGAACGCAGCGGAGAGGTCCAGGAGGATGAGGGCCACTGTTTCCCCCTTGTCGAGCAGGGTCCGGATGTCATCGGTGGCTGCGATGAGGGCGGTCTCGGTGCTGTGGTTGGCTCTGAAGCCGGACTGCGAGGGGTCGAGGGATCCGTTCGTCTCGAGGAAGGCGGTCAGCTGTCTGTTGACGATCTTCTCGATGACTTTAGCAGGAAAAGGGAGGAGCGAGATGGGGCGGAAGTTTTTGAGATCGGTGGGGTTCGCTGTAGGTTTCTTCAGGAGGGCGCTGATCTCGGCGTGCTTCCAGCTCTCCGGGAAGGTGGCGGTGTTGAAGGAGGCGTTGATGATGTTCCGGAGTTGGGGTGCGATGGTGGAGTCGGCCTTGTTGAAGACGTGGTGTGGGCAGGGGTCGGTCGGTGATCCGGAGTGGATGGTGTTCATCGTGCGGGCTGTGTCTTCGGTGGTCACCGTGGTCCAGGTGCGAAGGGTGGCGGTGGGGGGCGTTGGTTCGACGGTTGGGTGCGTGGGTGGGGCGCCGAAGCTGTTGTGGATGTCGGCGATCTTGCAGTGGAAGAACGAGGCGAGGGAGTCGCAGAGGTCTTGTGACGGAGTGGTGTCGTTGGTGCCGGTGCTGGGGTTGGAGAACTCCTTGACGATAGTGAAGAGCTCTTTGCTGTCGTGGGCGTTGTTGTCCAGTCGTTCCTTCAGGGATTTCTTCTTGGTGGTGCGGATGAGCTGGTGGTGCTTGCGGGTAGCGTGTTTGAGGGCGGTCATGTTGTCGGTGGTCCGGTCGAGGAGCCAGGCTTTCTCGATGGTGCGGCAGGTCTTCTTGGAGTCCTTGAGGTCGTCGGTGAACCAGGATGCCTTCTTGCTTCTGGGTCTGCTGGGAGGGTTCTTTAGTGGCGCGAGGTCATCGGCGCAGGCGGTCAGCCACTGTGTGAAGTTGCGGGCTGCTTCGTTGGGGTCCGTTGTGTTGGCGGGTGGGCTCTGGCTGAGGGAGGTGGTGAGCTGGTCTGCGGTGATCTTGTTCCAATTCCTGTGAGGCACCTGTTGCGGGTGGTGGTGGGTCGTGGATCTTTTGAAGCTGAAGTGGACGCAGCTGTGGTCGGTCCAGTGGAGTCCGGTGGCATGGCTGAAGGTGATGTACTTGCTGGAAGAGAAGACGGGATCAAGCGTGTGGCCGGCGTAGTGGGTGGGGGTGTTGACCTGTTGCTTGACTCCGAGGTTGGCGAGGTTTTCCAGCAGGGCGGTGGTGTTGCGGTCCTTGTTGTTCTCCAGGTGTCAGAAGGCAACCAATTCTTCGCAGAGGCAGTATTGAAGCTGGTCCCAATCGCCCACCTTCCAGTGTCTCCGCTATCTAGCTGAGAACACTAGCCAGGGGGAAAAGGGGAAGTGGAAGAGAAAGAAGAGACACCTTGAGTACAGCTGTCACCCTCTAGTGATTTGGTCAAGCCGGCGTCTTCTGCTGCCTGTCCTAAGAGGAGGGTGCCTAATACACAGAAAGGAGGGAAAAGATAAACACAACAACCTACCATGTGACTCTACACTCTGGTTACATAAAATAAAGAGACTTTTCCTACCAGTTGTATCCAGGGTATTGCTACTCTTCTATTAATTGCTGTTCTATCAGGTGCCCAAGCTAAAAGAAGAAAAGGTCTATTACTAACTCTTCTAATAATTGATCATGTCTTTAGGACTAGGCCTTGTAGTATAAATACCTGTGAGGCTTCCTGATATAGCGGTGTATTTCCTTGCGGTATCTTGAATCCAAATAGCAGTCTTAATCCTTCTAGCGCGCAAAAAGGTACAGGGAAGGAACAAAGGGGAAGGAAAGGAAAAGGTAAAGCGCATAGAAGGAAGGGAGATACTTTGGAAATGTCGCTGCAATGAAGCAAAGCGGAGAGTCTTACTGTCTCTTGTTCAGGCTTCACTGTGAGGTACGTTGCTTGCCGAACTACTGGAAGATGCTCTGTAGATTTCCCTTGCCTCGACGTGGAAGAAGTGGATTCAGGTACTTCTGCTCACCAGAAAGGGAACTGCAGCCTTTCCGCTATTATACTTTAACTGGGCAAAGCGGAAGCTCGGTTCACTAAATAATGTGGGATAGTCTTTAAAGATGTCCTACCCACTCTCGATAACCAAATTCAAACACTACTCAAGGAGAAAAACTCCCGTCCTGACTAATGGACGCGGAGCTCGAAATTCGCGCTGTTATCTCTTCACGAAGATCGTTGAAGTGCGCAGTTTAGAACGCTCGCACTCTTGAAGAACACTAGAACGTGCTGACCACTACAGTATTCAGCGTCTCTGCTGGCCGCCATCTTAGGAGAGAAGAATTATATACTAACACTAATGAACCTATTTACAGTGGAATTTGCGTTTAAGTGTAGCAGACTTCTCTACCCACAAGGATACCAAATGTTTGCTCTTTTAACTGGGGACACTGCCGGAAACGCAAGACGCCGTCTTGGAGTACAGATTGCGGCAACTCTGTGAATCCTGACAGTACCCCCTCTCAACGACCGATTTATCGGTCCTGGCTTGGATGGATTACGTGCATGAAATCTTTTGAGCAATTGTGGGGCATGAATATGAGTTACTGGTTCCCAAGACCTTTCTTCTGGACCATACCCATTCCAATCTACTAAGTACAGGAGTTTCCCTTTCTTGTATTTTGAATCTAAGATATCCTTGACTTCATATTCAGAGTGACCTTGGATATTTAAGGGGTCAGGAGGTTTAGTCAACCGTGTGTGAGGTAAAGTCTTTTTCAATAAAGACACATGAAAAACAGGATGAACCCCTATCTTCGCTGGTAATTTTAACCTAACCGTCACTGGTCCCAAAACCCTCTCCACCTGATAAGGACCCACATGTCTAGGTTGAAACTTCCTGTTTCCTTTCAAATGAAGATTCTTGGTAGAGAGCCACACCTGATCTCCCTCCCGATACTGTGGAGCTGACTGTCTATGTTTTAGCTGCAATCAAATTGCGCTCTGCCGATTTATGCAAGGTGACTAAATCAGTGAGTAAATTCTTAACTGCAGGTACTTCTAGATTTTCCTGAGTGACAAAGAAGCTTGGGTGACGACCAAAATTCAAATAAAACGGAGAGTAACACGTTGAAGCACTCTTCGCATTATTGCAAGCGAATTCAGCCATCCATAGTCGCTCAGACCATTCTCCCCCCTGATCTATTAGGAACAAACGGAGATACTGTTCTAATTCTTGGTTGATTCTTTCCGTCTGACCATCAGACTCGGGGTGATAGCTGGTGGATAATCTACTCTCTATTCCCAAACCCTTGAGGAAAGCCTGCCAAAAGTGGGAAATGAACTGAGGGCCTCGATCAGAAATCACTATCTTAGGGACTCCATGAATCTTTACAATATTCTCACTGAAAGCTCGAGCCACTTCTGGAGCTGAAGGAGTACCAGCCATGGGAATGAAATGACTCATCTTAGTGAATGTGTCTACAATAACCAGGATGGTATCAAACCCCTTACTCAGTGGTAAATCTACAATGAGGTCTAGTGAGACAGTGTGCCAAGGATGAGGGGGAATGTGCAGAGGTTGCAATAATCCTGGTGGAGCCTGTCTACTCGGTTTACTTCGCACACATAGCTCACAGGACTGCACATATTGTTTGACTTGCGAGGACAACCCAGGCCACCAAAAATAACGCTGCACCAATTCTAAAGTCTTGGAAATTCCTTTATGTCCTGCCAAAGGGTGGTCATGACAACCTTGTAGCGCCTTTTGCTGAAGAGTCAAAGTCGGAAGATACAAAGCCTCCTTATAATAAGGCAATTGCTGATGAATTCGTCTTCCTTCTCCAAGCTGAACCCACTGTTGAACCTCTTCTAGTGATAAACTTTTTCGAACTTCATCTTGAAAATTGTCTAAAGAGAGAGCACAAACAATCTTCTCTTCAGGAATGATAGGTTTGAGTTCCACAGAATGTTCAGATTCTTCAGTGTTCAAACGGGAGAGCGCATCTGCTTTTCCATTCTTCGGGCCAGGAAGATAGGTGATTACAAAATCAAAGTCTGCAAAGTATAATGACCAGCGTAATTGCCGAGGAGTGAGAGTCTTGGCGGTTTTTAGAAACTGAAGATTCTTGTGGTCCGAAAATACTGTAACAGTGTGTTTTGCCCCAAGCAAATAATGTCTCCAATCTTCAAAAGCATCCTTCACAGCCAAGAGCTCCTTTTCCGTAATGGTATAGTTCAACTCAGCCGGATTCAACTTTCGAGAACGGTAAGCTACCGGATGGAGTTGTCCAGTCTTAGAATGTCTTTGAGAGAGTACTCCGCCAATGGCCTGATCGGAAGCATCTGCTTCTACAAAGAAAGGTTCTGCCGGATCGGCATGCAAAAGAATGGGAGCAGAAATGAACCTTCTTTTTAAATCCAGAAAGGCCTGTTCTGCAGCTGTATTCCACTCAAATTTTACTCCTTTCTTTAACAATCGCGTAATGGGAGCAATTAACTGAGAAAATCCTTGAATGAAACGTCTGTAGAAATTGGCGAAACCCAGAAATCTTTGAATTTCCTTGATATTATGTGGCGCTGGCCAACTCTCCACAGCTTGCACCTTTCCAGGATCCATGGTTATTCCTTGAGGGGAAATAACAAATCCTAAGAACTCCACCTGAGATGTGTGAAACACACATTTTTCCAACTTAACGTACAATCGATGAGCCTGCAGCCTTTCCAAAACCTTTCTCACATGTTCAGGATGATTCTTTGGTTCCTTAGAGAAGATCAAAATGTCGTCCAAGTAAATGATGGCAATCTTGTCGATCAAATCCCCCATGATATCATTAATGAAATGCTGAAAAACTGCGGGCGCATTACACAATCCAAACGGCATGACACAATATTCGAAGAGACCAAACTTAGTTCTAAAGGCAGTTTTCCATTCATGGCCCTCTTTCATCCGAATAAGATGGTAGGCCCCCCGCAGGTCGAGTTTGGTGAAAATCTGCGCTTCTTTGATTTGATCCAGCAGTACTGATATCAAGGGTAAGGGATATCTGTTCTTGATCGTTGCTTGATTCAGAGCCCGATAATCAATGCAGGTTCTCAAACTTCCCTCTTGCTTCTTTGGTATAAAAAATAGAGGAGAGGAGACCGGCGATTGAGATGGTCTGATAAACCCATTTGCAAGATAATGATCCAGGTATTCTTTGAAGTGGTCGTTCTCCATTTCGGTCAGCGCATAGATCCGACTACAAGGAAGGACAGCCCCAGGCTCTAAATCAATGGTGCAATCATATGCGCGATGAGGTGGTAACTGCTCAGCTTCTTGTTCACCAAAGACTGCTTCAAGGTCTCTATATTCCGGCGGAATTTCTCCGGTGCTGATAACCCCGATGGATTGACCTCCAAACGATAGTAGACTGGCTTGTGAAGGTTCCTTGACCTCTTCCTTTGCTCTAAAACAATGTTCCAGACAAAATTTGGACTGCATACTAACTGAGCGATTTTCCCAATCAATAGTCGGATTGTGCATAGTCAACCATGGTAATCCTAAAATCAACTGAAACTGCGGGGCGTCAATCAGGTTGAATTGCACAATCTCCCAATGTCCATCAGCTTGAATTAGTTCTAATTCTTCGGTATGACTAGTAATCGGGCCGGAAGTCAAATTAGTTCCGTCGACTGCTCGGACTGATTCTTGTCTTTCTTTCTTGATGGCTCGAATTCCCATTTGTTGAGCGTATCGAATATCACAGAAGTTACCAGTGGCCCCGGAATCAAGCATGATAGCCACTCCGTTAATCTGATGCTCACGGAACTTCAATGTCATATGAAGAATCACATGTGGAGTCATGGTCTGAAGAGTATTTAATAACAGATGAGCTTCTGGAGTCGATTTTTCATCCTTCACCACCAGAGCGACTCCGCCTACTGATGGCTCACCTTGTTTCCCTTAAACGGTAACTTGGGGCGCTTGGTGCACTCTTTCACAAAATGGCCGGAACCTCCGCAATAAAGACACAACTTCTTCGAACGCCTCTGTTCCTTTTCTTCTTTACTCAACGGACCTCTAACAGCTCCAATCTGCATAGGTTCTGGATCGTTATTATTTCCCTTCTCGGTTCTGATGCGATCAAAACGAGGAATGTTAATCTTCCAATCATTTCTTTTTTCTCCTTTTCGTTCAGAATTTCGAAAATCCAATTCCAGCACCAAGTCAACCAATGCCGCCAATTCTGTGGGCCGATTAGGGATTTGGGCTAATGTATCCTTGATCTCGTCCCGCAATCCACGATAGAACAAAGCCGCTCTCTTTTCTTCTGGCCAATTGGATTCCAAGAGGAGCTTATTAAATTGCGTAAGATAAGTAATTAGATCCTTAGACCCTTGACGTAGCTCCAGCAGTTCATTATCTGTGGCCTGGGAAATCCTTCTCCGGTCAAAAATTCTAAGAAATTCACTCTTGAATTTTGCAAAGTCAGAGAGGAGAGGATCATCCCCACTCACTAAAGGCATAGTCCAATTAGCAGCATCCCCACCCAGATACGATAAAATGAAAGCTACTCTTGATTGAGCATCTGGAAAAAGTGTAGGACGGCACATGAAATGTAAGGAACACTGTGTCAAGAATAACTGAGCCTTTTGTGGGTCTCCTGTGAATCTTTCGGGGGCGGCTAATGGAATCAAAGGAGATACCGAATGAATTACTTGTGCCACCGACTTAGGGTCGGTACTGGGATTACTAGTACTCGGGGTAGGGGCACTAACCACTGGGTTTCCCATAACTAACCCATCTACCTTCTGAGCTATGGTTCTGGTCTCCAAACGGGACGCTATTAATTCCAATTTTAAATTCTTATTCTCCTCCCGTACCGCACCTATCTCTCTCTGAATTCCCTCCAGAATATTTCCCAATGCCTTTAAGTCCAACCCTTCAGCCATACTGCCCGGGCGAAGTAAAACAGTGGGCACTTCAAACTGTCAGAAGGCAACCAATTCTTCGCAGAGGCAGTATTGAAGCTGGTCCCAATCGCCCACCTTCCAGTGTCTCCGCTATCTAGCTGAGAACACTAGCCAGGGGGAAAAGGGGAAGTGGAAGAGAAAGAAGAGACACCTTGAGTACAGCTGTCACCCTCTAGTGATTTGGTCAAGCCGGCGTCTTCTGCTGCCTGTCCTAAGAGGAGGGTGCCTAATACACAGAAAGGAGGGAAAAGATAAACACAACAACCTACCATGTGACTCTACACTCTGGTTACATAAAATAAAGAGACTTTTCCTACCAGTTGTATCCAGGGTATTGCTACTCTTCTATTAATTGCTGTTCTATCAGGTGCCCAAG
Source organism: Lissotriton helveticus (assembly GCF_964261635.1). Taxonomy (NCBI): domain Eukaryota; kingdom Metazoa; phylum Chordata; class Amphibia; order Caudata; family Salamandridae; genus Lissotriton; species Lissotriton helveticus. The sequence continues at coordinate 462,285,165 of NC_136067.1, read as the reverse complement.
CTAAAAGAAGAAAAGGTCTATTACTAACTCTTCTAATAATTGATCATGTCTTTAGGACTAGGCCATGTAGTATAAATACCTGTGAGGCTTCCTGATATAGCGGTGTATTTCCTTGCGGTATCTTGAATCCAAATAGCAGTCTTAATCCTTCTAGCGCGCAAAAAGGTGCAGGGAAGGAACAAAGGGGAAGGAAAGGAAAAGGTAAAGCGCATAGAAGGAAGGGAGATACTTTGGAAATGTCGCTGCAATGAAGCAAAGCGGAGAGTCTTACTGTCTCTTGTTCAGGCTTCACGGTGAGGTACGTTGCTTGCCGAACTACTGGAAGATGCTCTGTAGATTTCCCTTGCCTCGACGTGGAAGAAGTGGATTCAGGTACTTCTGCTCACCAGAAAGGGAACTGCAGCCTTTCCGCTATTATACTTTAACTGGGCAAAGCGGAAGCTCCGGTTCACTAAATAATGTGGGATAGTCTTTAAAGATGTCCTACCCACTCTCGATAACCAAATTCAAACACTACTCAAGGAGAAAAACTCCCGTCCTGACTAATGGACGCGGAGCTCGAAATTCGCGCTGTTATCTCTTCACGAAGATCGTTGAAGTGCGCAGTTTAGAACGCTCGCACTCTTGAAGAACACTAGAACGTGCTGACCACTACAGTATTCAGCGTCTCTGCTGGCCGCCATCTTAGGAGAGAAGAATTATATACTAACACTAATGAACCTATTTACAGTGGAATTTGCGTTTAAGTGTAGCAGACTTCTCTACCCACAAGGATACCAAATGTTTGCTCTTTTAACTGGGGACACTGCCGGAAACGCAAGACGCCGTCTTGGAGTACAGATTGCGGCAACTCTGTGAATCCTGACACCAGGTGGAAGTTGAGGTCCCCGAGGAGGATGTAGTCGGTGGAGGGGAGGGCGTGCGGGCTGATGAAGTCTGTGATGTCTTCGCTGAATTGTGTGCGTGGTCCCGGGGGTCTGTAGACGAGGGTGCCTCTGAGGGTCGTCTTAGGGTCGGTGTGAATCTGGAAGTGGAGATGTTTGGCTGCGGCGAAGGAGCCGTTGGCGTCGGTCGTGATGCGGATGGTGTTCCTGTGGACGATGGCGATGCCACCTCCGGTCTGGTTGATGCGGTCCCTCCTGATGATCTTGTACCCGTCCAGGATGGCGATGTCGGGTGCAGAGGAGGCGTTCATCCAGGTTTCCGTGAGGAAGGCGGCGTCCGGTGATGTAGCGTCGAGGAGGTTCCAGAGTTCCACGGCGTGTCTGTGGACGGAGCGGGTGTTGATCAGGATGCACTTGAGGTGGTTGCTGCTGGTGTTTGTCTTGGCGGGTGCGGGGCAGGTTCGGAGGCAGGTGAACTTGCAGGTGCAGCAGGTGAAGGGTCCGTGGGTGCGTCTCGGGGTGGCTCGGCAGCAGGCGTGGGTCCGGCCGGCATTGAGTGCGTTGAGAGTGGCGGCGTAGTAGGTCAGTCGGGTCGTCTTGCCTCGGCGGGGAGGGCCAGGGGTCCTGGCACTGGGCGCGGGCCAGGCGCGGACGGGCGCCGACGGGCTTACCTTTGGCGCACCTTCGGCGCTCAATCGGCGCTCCCGCTGCGCGCGTCCGCTGCGCGGTTGCTCTGGGGGCATCATAAGTAAGGAGCCGGGAGGGAGGAGCAGCTGGGTGGCGGGAGCGGGCGGCGAATGGAATCACAGGGGGGCGGGGCCGCAGGGAGGCAGCGGTGGGAAATTTCAAGAAGCAGCGGGCAGCGGGAAATTCCCAGGAGCAGCGGGAAATTCCCAGGAGCAGCGGGAAATTCCCAGGAGCAGACGGGCAGCGAGCGAAGGAATCTGCAGGCAGGAGGTGGCAAGGCAGGCAGGAGCGGCAGCAGTGAGTGGGGCGACCAAGCCCTGTGCGACCAAGCCCTGTGGAGGGCTGAGCAGTCACCACTGACTCATTGTCAGTGAAATTGCTCTCCCACCCTCGCAGCTCCACCATTAAGTGAGGTGCCCCTTCCCCTGCACTCTTGACTGTTGGTGATCGAGGCCCTCCTCCACCCGCAGGTTTCCCTGCGCCTCATCCCTGGTGGTCCAGTGGACCTCTGTCTCCTTTCTCTCACTCTGCTCCTTCACTCGTTTTTCTACCCTTTCTATCTTTCACCTTTCTGCACCTTTCTGCATCTCTGCTCTTTTGTGCCTTATTTCTGCCCATTTTCCCTTTCTCTCCCTCTGCCCCTTCACTCGTTTTCCCTCGTTTTTCTACCCTTTCTATCTTTCACCTTTCTGCACCTATGCTCTTTTGTGCCTTATTTCTGCCCATTTTCCCTTTCTCTCCCTCTGCTCCTTCACTCGTTTCCACTCGTTTTTCTACCCTTTCTATCTTTCACCTTTCTGCTCTTTTCTGCATCTCTGCTCTTTTGTGCCTTATTTCTGCTTATTTTCCCTTTTTTCTTTATCCCTTCTTTCCTCCCTTTACCTTTCCCCGCCACTGCTGCCCCGCGGCCCCTCCCCCCCCAGCGCGACCGGCCCAATCCAGGTCCCCTCCCCGCTCCCGGCTCCCAGCTGTCCAGCCCTCCCCGACCCCTACTTAATGGCGGCCGCTGCGCGGCCGCGGGCTGCGGGCGCGCCGCTGGTGCACCGAAGGCACGTCAAAGGCAAGCACGTCTGCGCCCGTCTGCGACCAGCACCAGGAACCCTGGACCTCCGCCCGCCAACTCCACGACCCAGCAGCACTCCACGCACTCAACCCAGGCTGCAACAACAACTGCAAGCTAGCATCACCAGCCGACACCCATGGACCCTTCAGCTGTCACCGCTGCCGGCACACCTGCAGCACCGCCAAGAACACGGATCCAGCACAACCCGCACAGAAGAACACAAATGAACCGAAGACCCAGCAATGCATCCTCCTCAATATCCGATCCCTCCACAAACACGCCACAGAAATCTAGGACCTCCTCGACAACACCACCCCGGATGTAGCATTCTTCACCGAAACCTGGACCAACACCACCTCGGGACCGGACATCGCCATCGCCATCCCCCAAGGATACAAGATCTCCAGGAAGGACCGCCCCACCCACCCAGGAGGAGGAATCGCCATCGTCCACAAATCCAGCCTCCGCCTGAGCACACTCCCTGACGAGTCCACAGAAATGATGGAACACCTTCACTTCAAGATACTGGCCAGCCCCACCGCCGCCCTCCGAGGAACCCTCATCTACCGACCCCCTGGACACCGCGGACCCTTCGCCAACTCCATCACGGACATTATCTCCCCGCAGGCCATCGCATCCACCAACTACACCCTGCTGGGAGACCTCAACTTCCACCTCAACAATCAACTGGACCCCAACACCACATGCCTCCTGGACAACCTCCACAACATTGGATTCCACCAGATCGTGACCGAGCCCACGCACTCAGCAGGACACACCCTCGACCCCCTCTTCACTACAGGAAACTCCATCACCTTCAGCCACACCACCAAACTCCCATGGACCGACCATCGTTGTGTCCACTTCACCTTCAGAACACCCACCATCCACAGACACCCGCACCTGCTTCCACAAAGACCCTGGACCAAAATCACTGACGACCAGCTCACCTCCTCACTGAACAACTCCACCCCAACCATCGCGGAAAACAACGACCCCAACACCGCAGCCCGAACCCTGCATAGATGGATCTCGGACAGCACCAACACCATAGCCCCCCTCAAGAAAAACAACAATACCCGTGCCAAGAAAGCCAGATGGTTTACCACCGAAAAGGCCTGGAGAAACACCAAATCCACAGAAGCCCACAACAACTTCAGAGCCGCCACCAACGCCCACCCTCAACTCATCAGAGAAACGAGGAAAAAAGCGATTGAAGACATAATCTCCACCCACGCACACAACAGCAAGGAACTCTTCAGCATCATCAAGGAGTTCGCCCAACTCACCAGCGAGTCTACCGACATCCCTCCCTCACAAGACCTCTGCGACATACTCACCACCTTTTCCCACCACAAAATCAAGAGCATCTACGACAACTTCGATGGAGACAACCAACACACTGAACCCTCACCAACCACCCCCGACACCCGGAAACCAGCGATTGATGACTGGACAGCCCTCACCACCGAAGACACACTGAAGACAATGAAGTCAATCCACTCAGGGGCCCCCACGGACCCCTGCCCCCACCACATCTTCAACAGAGCCGCTGACACCATCGCACCCATGCTCCGCCACACCATCAACCGCTCCCTGGCAACCGCCTCGTTCCCCGACGACTGGAAACACGCCGAGGTGAACCCCCTCCTAAAGAAACCCTCAGCGGACCCCACCGACCTCAAAAACTACAGACCCATCTCCCTGCTCCCGTTCCCAGCGAAAGTCATCGAGAAAGCCATCAACAGCCAACTCGCCACATTCATTGAAAAACACAACATCCTCGACTCCTCCCAATCCGGCTTCAGAAAAAAACACAGTACGGAAACCGCCCTCCTCGCCGCAACAGACGACATCCGCACCCTACTGGACAAAGGAGAAACAGTAGCCCTCATCCTCCTCGACCTATCAGCGGCGTTCGACACAGTCTCCCACCGCACCCTAATACGCAGACTCTATGACGCAGGAATCCAGGACAAGGCCCTCGACTGGATCTGCTCCTTCCTCTCCGGCAGGACGCAGCGGGTCAGACTCCCCCCTTTCCTCTCGGACCCACACCTACCACCTGCGGAGTCCCCAGGGCTCCTCCCTCAGCCCGACGCTCTTCAACGTCTACATGGCTCCACTTGCCCCCATCGTCAGAACCTACGGACTCAACATCGTGTCATACGCAGACGACACCCAGCTCATCCTCTCCCTATCCAACGAGCCCAACACCGCCAGACGCAACTTTCGAGAAGGCATGGAAGCCGTCGCCAAATGGATGAAAAACAGCTGCCTACAACTAAACACCAACAAAACAGAAGTACTCATCATCGGCCCAAACCCCGACGCCTGGAGCGACACCTGGTGGCCCACCGCCCTCGGAAACCCGCCAACCCCCACAGACCACGCACGCAACCTGGGAATCATCCAAGACTCCGAGCTCAAAATGGACCGCCAGATCAACTCTGTCTCATCTTCCTGCTTCCACACCCTCTGCCTCCTTCGTAAGACCTTCAAATGGATCCCCCTTGAACACCGAAAGATAGTCACTCATGCCCTGGTCACCAGCAGACTCGACTACGACAACGCACTCTACGCCGGAATAAACAAAAACCTCATCCGCAAGCTACAGAACATCCAGAACCCCGCCGCAAGACTGGTCCTCAACCTGCCAAAACACTGCCACATCTCCCAGCACCTGCGCACACTCCACTGGCTCCCCGTCGAGGCGAGAATCACCTTTAAGATGCTCACCCACGCACACAAGGCCCTCCACGGCACCTGACCAGCATACCTGAACAGCCGACTCAAATTCCACGCACCCCAAAGGACCCTACGATCAGCCCAGCTCTCCTACGCCATGGTCCCCCGCACCAGAAAGACCAGATCGGGAGACCGCTCCTTCTTCTTCCTAGCGGCCAAAACATGGAACGCCCTTCCGCCCCACCTCATCTTCGCAAGAAACCTCAAAACCTGGCTATTCGACAGACCCAATCCTTGATGGAATGGAACCTGCACCCCCCCCCACCCCTAGTGCCCTGAGACCCTTACGGGTGAGTAGTCGCGCTTTAACAAACCCCTGATTGATTGATTGATTGATTGATCAACTGGAGCCAGACCTTCTGTCCCACATATGGAATCCCACATCAATAACACCAATATACAAAAACATGGTAGCAATGCATTGTGTAGACACAGGGTCCTCTCAATGCACTGTTCCAGTATCTGGTGGATTGTCACAAGAAAGCTTCAGTGGTTTGCCAAAAGAAACGTGCCCTCAGTGTCCTAGAAACAACACACACTGCAGTACCCTAAGGCTTCCATTTACACAAATTCTAGCAATTTCAGGAAAGTCCAAAACAACAATCAATGCTTTACGATGCAATTGTAGTTTATTGTGTTGCTTGTAGATTTGATGGACCAGATAATTACATACTCAATCCAATGGCAGCAAGGAGATATGGAAACTGTTCCATCATCAAACATAAAACAGACTGTCAGAACAGGCTGAAGTTAACATAAGGACTGGTGTTCTAAATGAGGCACACATGAAACAAAAAAGACAGGAAAACCAGCAGATCCCAGCATTCACCCATTTTGGCATATGGAGTGAGTAGAATGAATTGTAAACAATGCAACATAAAACAGGTGCAATAAAATGGCATGTGTGCAGAGGCTGTGCCCAGAAGAAACCAAATGATTGTAGCCCGGTGTGACAGCTCCTTAAAGTTATGTGAGTCAGACCTAGCAGGCTCACATCATGTGCTCATTGCAGTGTATCAAAGGAAATGGGATACATCCATCCGAGTAGTCAGACATACTGGCACAGGGCTTATCAGTGCAGCAAGCTGCTTGCACAGAGGCTGCAATGAATGGCACAGCGCAGACTAATTTTTATTACTTTGCCACTGGATTCAAGCTAGCCTGGCTGATGAGAGCTGATTAGCCAGAAACCGGTCACAAGATGCTTGTTTCCGGTCCCGGGAAGACATGACTTGGCAGTTTGGACTGGACTGTTCCCAAGAGGCACAGGGTCAGACTGATTTGCATCTGGCCGTTTCTGTACTGGGGTGGCAGAGCGAGCTATAGAATGATGGTGGATTAAACCCAGATCAGGTGGCTGGGGATGAGTGCTTGCAATGTTCAACACTCCGTCCATCATCCCCTTTGGTTTTGCTTTGTTCATGCTAAGTTGGCAGGGTATGCCCAGATGTGGGTCCCATGCTCACTTTGCCACTGTATTCCAGCTAGCCTGTCTGATGACGGCTGATTATCCAGATACCGGTCCCAGGATGCTTGCTTCCGGTCCAGGGAAGACATGGCTTGGCAGTTTGGGCTGGACTGTTCCAATGAGGCACAGGGTCAGACTGATTTGCATATGGCCGTGCCTGAACTGGGGTGGCGGAGTGAGCTAAAGAATGATGATGGATTAAACCCAGATCAGTTGACTGGGGGTGAGTGCTTGCAATGTTCAACACTCCGTCCATCATCCCCTTTGGTTTTGCCTCGTAGAAATCGGCCAAGCCAGAAACACAGTGGGTCAAAGGTACAACAAACATGCAGATGTGGATAAAACATTACCAACTTTGGAACCAAGGTTCAAAACACCCCAGTGACGGAAAGGCGAGCAACAAATACCTACATCAATTTGTGCTGTAGCTCTTGGTTGACCGCACAGTTGCAAACTGATGGTTCTACAGTTAAAAAAAAGTAATGTCCACAAGTTAGCCGTTCTCCGGGAATAATGAGTGTGTGGCAGGATAAACAAAACTCACCAATGTTCACATGGAAATACCTGCTATCTTGCCAAATCAGAAATATATCATTGGTTCTTCTGGGGCTCCTAGTTATGCCAACATCTTCATAAATTCGAGGATAGCTTCATCTACAAATCTGATACCAAGCATATACACCTCATTATGTATCTACAACACATCAAAGAAATGTTGGTGATTTGGCAAGGTAGCAAGTGTCTACTTGAGCAGCAGATAATTGATCTCAACTGAAATAATTCATGGCTTCAGTTCACTCATTCTACTCACAAGACTCACATTGCCTATTTTGATGCTGAACTGAAGCTCAATCCAGCGGGCCTAACCACTAAAGCCACTCAAGAAGCCCACTGCTCATAGTACCATGCTACTATTCAGCAGCTTTCATCCTCCATCGAGAAGCGACACTTACCATTCTCACAATTCATACTTGTGAAATGGAATAAATCTGAAGAGGATGTTAGTAGAGAGACTCTACCAGTTTTCCAAAATGCTGATATCATGAAAGCATGTTGAAGATCGCACTACATCAGACATCCATCTAGCTGTGAAGAGATTTTCTTGTAGAGTTAGGTCTTGTTGGCTAGGAGGGTGGTTATGAAGTCTCCGGGGAAGTCTAGGCCCCAGTACTTGAAGCACTTGGTTTGCCACAGGAGACCCCAGTCGCCCATGATTTCTTTACCACCAAGGTTGTTTGGGAGTTTACCTTCAGTTTTATTTTTATTTAATTTGTACCCAGATACTGCAGGAAAGTCTTCTATTGAAGACATGAGAACAGGGATAGCAGCTTCGGCATTCTCAGAGACCACTAGTACATCGTCAGCATATGCAGTAATCTTTACTGTGTAGTCATTGAAACAAATCCCTGAGATCTGGCTATTGTTCCTAAGATGGTATAGGAAGTGTTCAATAGCTAGCAGGAATAGGGATGGAAATGGGGGCAGCCTTGCCTTGTTCCTTGTTCTAATTTGAAGGAGGATGAGAGTGAGCCTCCCGCTCTTACTCTGGCCGAGGGGTTAAAATAGAGTGACATAACCATACGTGAGAAGTATGTTATATTCTAGGTTTGCTGTTTAAGTATGTTAAACAAACTCTATGCATGTTAAGCTATACTCAATGAGATTTCATGTTGAGCCTGTGCCTATGTTGAGTTTGTGATGTCACTGCTGATAGAATGTTATTATTCCAATGCTTGAGGTCAACTGAGACTGATGAAGACTGCCGGCAGATGATGAGCTGTGTAGACCTTTTTCTCAACATTAAACTCATTTGAATCTTCACCTGCATCCAGAAATTATTGAGTTTATAACATATTTTTGGCGACGAGGACTCTACACAGCTGAATCCATGCCTATTTTCAAGATTCAATCAACATCATCTGCTGCATCAAGTTCAAGTCAATTACTACTTTGGACCTTATCCTAATATCCTACTCTTCAACAGTCAACGCAAGCTTGGTCAAGATAAGTTAAATAACTTATTCAACTATCTATTAACTTTCTTCCATCTTTATTTTTTTTTATCAGCGTGGTTGGCAAGCGTGGTTGGTTGATATTTCAGTTTTTCGTTTTTTTAAAAGGAAGTAGACTGTTGTTAATTCTTCCTTAATTTTGGAAAGCGTGGTTGGTTGACATTTTTCCTTGTCGTTATTTAAAAGGAAGTAGACTGTGGTTTATCCTTTCTATTTGTACTCTTTTATCAATCGATCTACTTTATTGTGACACTAATGACTCAATGATTTGGCATTGTTTCTTTTGATGTTTCCATTCTACTTCAACTTTAACTTAAAAAAAAAACTTTGGAGCACCATTTCGCTAGTAAAGTTGGATTTTGAAGAAGTTATTTTTCAAAATGAGGCCTACCTGACTGTTGACTGTTGACTCGCGCCTTCTCCCCACGCTCAGGATACATCGCGCACATTAACGCGCTCAAGATACATCGAGCTGCTGTCTTCTACTCAGTTACGAGTTGCCGCTCGCGCGTGACTCTGTCTTAGTCTCGCGCTTGCTCAATCCAGTTATCTCTTCTGCCATTCACGTTGGTAGTATTTACTGTTGAGCTGCGTGCTACTGCGAGATTTTGATTCTTTAATCTCGCGCATGTTTAACGAGTGCTAAACTTGCCAACCACCAGTGTGTCAACCATTTCTGTTGCTTGCCGCTTTGCCAACCATGACGTCATAGTCTAATCCTGCGATTGTTTCTTATTCAGAAAGAAGGCTCGTTCAAGGAAGAATTCTAATAAGAATTTCCATTGTAGCTTTGGTTCTTTTTTAGACTGTGTCTTTCTGGAAAGCTTGGTTTTTGATGTCACAAAGGATTGTTTTTTTTAATCAAGATTTCAAGAAGAATGTTCTTTTATTCAAGGCAAATAAAAAAAAAATTTTTAACACGTTCTTCGAGGTATAAAGATCTGTGACTCATTTTTCAAGTTCACAAATAATTCATTGGCGGATCAACCACTCAACGCTGCGGTGATTCGCACACCTGTGGACTCTCTACAAACAAGTTATCTGTAACATTGTGTTATTGTAGTTAATCTTCATTTCAAGTTGTGTTTACATGCACCCTATTTGTGGTATTTTTTACCAGTTATGTCTTCAATGCAATCTATCAATGCCCCTCCTTCGTTCCTTGAAACTCCTGGTGAACCGGCAGTTAAGTGGGATATCTGGTTTGATGCCTTCGAAACATATTTAGGTGCCATAGGTTCCTCAAGGTTTCGACCAGAGAGGAAGAAGTGTCTTCTATTACATTCTCTGGGGTTCGAAGGTAGATCAATTTTTAAGTACTTGCCAGATCTACCTGATGGGGGTGAGATATTGGATGAGTACCTGTCCACTGTAGCTAAACTCAAGGCTCGCTTTGATAAACAGTCCAATGTAATTGTGTTAAGGCATAAGTTCTTCAAGAGAAAACAATCTGACAGCGAGGACGTAGATGACTACATCTCTGTTCTCAGAAAACTTGCGTCTGGTTGTTTATTTGAGAATTTTACGGAACAGTTAATTTGTGATCAATTTGTTGGGAACTGTAAGGATAAGCATATCAGACAAAAGTTGCTGTCCATGAATAACCCTCCTCTTGATGAGACAATTAAGGTAGCCAAAAGCATTGAAACATCCAACATATCTCTCAAGGAGTTGGAAAATAAACCGGGTGATTCTAATTCTATTCATTATGTGGGTCCATCAAAAAAAAATTTCATCCCATTTGTCAAGAAAAATGGGTCAAATTTTTCAACAAAAAAAAATCTGATACCTTCTAACATCTGTTTATGTTGTGGTAGTTTTCCTCACACTAAAGGCTCAAAATGTCCTGCTTTCAATGTCTCATGTAACTACTGCATAAATACGGGTCATTTCGCTAGTATTTGTTTAAAAAAAAAAATTCAAAAGAAATCTGTGGCCTGTGTCTTGGAGTCAGATGACTTTGATTCTGAAGATGAGATCGTCTCTGTTGTCCGGGATCACAGTCATCCTGATGAGTATTACATTCCACTCACTGGAGATCCCTCTACATGTGTTGATCCTGTAGTGGAGATCAGAGTCGGTGATAACATTTTAAACTTATTAGTTGACTCTGGAGCCAGGATTACTATGATAACCCAAAAACTGTTCCAAGAGACATGGGGAGAGAGAGATCTTTTTCCTCCTGATCGATCACCGGTCTCCTATGAAGGACGGAAGATCAAACTAATGGGTTTCATTGAAGATTTTTTAGTTTTCAAAGGCAGGAAGATCAGGGGAAGATATATGTGGCTGCTAAAGGACTTAATATCCGCGGGTGGTTTCACCAAGGGTTGTTTAGACTGCAATTAAGACGGGGGCAAAAGAACAAGTTATGCTCATAACTTGTGACGAAGCAAACACAAGATGGGTCAATGAGTTTCCCACTGTTTTCAGTAATGAGTTGGGAAAGATCTCAGGTTTGAAGCATAAAGTTATTGTTAAAAAGGGCGCCACTCCTGTTAAACACAATCTTAGGAGTGTCCCGTTTAGTGTCAGGGAAGATCTTGATAAGGAACTTACTTCTTTATGTGAGAAGGGAGTCATTGAACTTACGGATTCTTCACTCCGGTTGCCCGCAAACGGGATGGTAAACTGAGAGTGTGTGTGGATCTCAGGTCTCTCAACAAGGAGATATGGGTCGACTCACACCCATTGCCCAAAATAACTGATTTGTTCTCATGCATCAAAGACGCAAGAGTTTTTTCTAAGCTTGACTTGGCTAGCGCATATCATCAAATAGAGCTTCATCCAGATTCATGCTCCTTGACTGCTTTTGTCTCCCCTCTTGGTACGTTCCGATATAAAAGGATGCCATTCGGGCTAGCCTCCGCGGCATCAGTTTTTCAGAGGGTTATGCAGAATATGTTGAGAGGTGTGGAGGGAGTTCTAGTGTTCCAAGATGATGTCCTTATTTATGCTAAGAATAATGAAATTCATGACAATATTATCAGGAGAGTACTTGAGATTTTCAAAAAACATGGTGTGGTGTTAAAGATTGAGAAGTGTAAATTTGCATGTGATGAAATAGAGTATCTAGGCCATCTTTTATCCAAGGATGGCATCAAACCCAGGCAAGGTCTTATTGATGCCATAATGGAAGCCCCTGTACCCAGTGACAGAACAGGAGTAAAGTCTTTATTGGGACTATTGGAATACTATTCCAGATTTGTGTACTAATATGCGTCCATGGTTAGACCTATCAGTAATCTTCTTAAAAGTTCCTCAAAATTTCTTTGGTCATCTGATTGTGATTGTGCTTTCAGGGAGGTTAAAAAAGCTCTTAAGGAGAGCAATGTACTGACACCTTTTGACCCAGCACTGCCTTGCTTCATTACAGTTGATGCGTGTAAAAGTGGTTTAGGAGCTATTCTCACGCAAAGGTCTTTTGACCAAGAATATACGGTTGCATTTGCATCCAGAGTTTTGAGAGGATCTGAAGAACATTACTCTGTGATCGAAAAGGAATTACTAGCTTGCTTGTGGGCTGTTGACAAGTTTCGCCCATATGTTTGGGGGAGGCATTTCAATTTAGTTACAGATCACAAACCTCTTGTATCTATATTATTGTCAGGTCCAAGTAAATGTTGTACCCCTAGAATCACGAGAATGGTTAGTAAAATGTTACAGTATCAGTTTGATATTACTCATATAGCTGGGGGTAAGAATGTTAGAGCTGATTATTTGTCACGCTTTCCTCAATCTTCTGTTTTGAGTGAAGGCACTGGATTCCAAGAGCTGTGTGATGAGGATGAAGAAGATTGTTTTGTGGCCTCAGTGGACATTCCTGTTTTGGCGGTTGGGTCTGAGGATGATTGGAGATTGGCTTTTTCTGAAGACAAGGTTCTTCAAGATGTGTGTATGTTTGTAACGAATGGATGGCCGAATGAGAAATCTCTTTCTTCTGAACTCCAGCCTTATTGGAAGGTTGAGTCTGAGATTTCGTTAGAGGATGGTTTACTGATGAGGTGTGACAAGTTGATTCCTACGCATTCCCTCAGGTCAATAATTATCAAGGAATCTCATAATGGAGATCTGGGCATTTCACTCACTACACGACGAGTTCCAGAGAATTTTTGGTGGCATAGTATGGATAATGAGATCAGGACTTCTGTTGAAAATTGTTTGTTGTGCTCTTCATCTGATAAGACACTCAAAGCCAATACGCCTCCTCTTTCTCCTGTTGAGTGTCCGGACGGCCCATGGATTAAAGTAGGTGTGGATATAATGGGTCCATATGAGATTCTTCCTCAGAACATGAGGTTTGTCATTGTTATGATAGATTCTACTTCCAAGTGGCCTGAGGTCAGAATGGTTAGAGAAGCTAGTGCTGCTAGCATTATTAAGTTCATGAAGGAGGTGTTTTTGAGGGAAGGATTTCCCCAATTGCTTGTTTCGGACAATGGAAGCCAATTTGTGAATAATGAGTTTCAAAGTTTCCTAAAGTCCAGTGGCATTAAGCACCTCAGGAGTTCTCTATATTATTCACAGGGTAATGGCCTGGTGGAAAGAATGAACAGAGTTGTGGGAGAGACCATCAAATTGGCTGTCAAGGGAAGTCATGATGTGTTGTCTTCATTAGATTATATGTTGTGGTTTTACAGAACCACTCCTCATTCCAGTACTAAGTTTTGTCCTTTTGAGGTTTTGAGAGGGAGGAAAGCCAACACATGTTTTTGTCCTGGATGGATGAAAAAATGGTTTCACTCTTTGTGTGATGTTGAAGCTATGATGGACAGTGTTAAATCTAATGTTGTGGTCATGCAAGATAAAGAAAAAGAGTGGTTTGATAACAAAAGGAATGTCAAAGTTGTTCCGTTGGATATTGGTGATTTTGTAAGGATCAAAAAACCTGTGCACAACAAGAAAGGAAGTGGTAGGTTTAGTGATCCTGTTAAGGGGATCAAAATTGGTAACAATTCTATTCAAGTAGCAGGAGGTAATTGGTGGAATGTCTCAAAGGTTGTCAAAGTTAAATCCTGTTCTGGAGGTGGTTCCAGTGGTAATGTCTTTGAGTGTGCTGATGGTAGAGCTTCACATCAATCTTCTTCCCTTATACAGAATAGAAGAAGCTCAAGAGTCAAGGTTGTCCCTCATAGGTTTAGGGATTAATAGTTTTAGTCATTTTTAGGTTTTGTGACTTTATTTATCACTACCTTCCTTTTTGTTTTGTTTATTTCTTTTCCATCGTTGTTTTTGTTGTTTTTTGTTTCATGGTTAAAGAAAAGGAGGTATGTTATATTCTAGGTTCGCTGTTTAAATATGTTAAACAATCTCTATGCATGTTAAGCTATACTCAATGAGATTTCATGTTGAGCCTGTGTCAAAGGGTTTGTGATGTCCCTGATGATAGAATGTTATTATTCCAATGCTTGAGGTCAACTGAGACCGATGAAGACTGCTGGCAGATGATGAGCTGTGTAGACCTTTTTCTCAACATTAAACTCATTTGAATCTTCTCCTGCATCCAGAAATTATTGAGTTTATAACATAGTTCTTGCCCAGGTTGAATTTATCCAGCGTTGCTTCCAGGTAGGCCCAATCTACTTTGTTGAAGGCTTTTTCGGCATCTAAAGTGATGGTCACTGTTGGTTAGTCAGTGAGATTAGCTTTCTCGAGTATATGAGCTAGGATTCTGGTGTCGTCACTAGATAGTGTATTTTTTTAAACGCCAACTTGTGAGAGGTGGATAAGTTTGGGTAAACATTTTTGAAGGCGCTTTGCAAAAATCATTTCATACATTTTACAGTCTAAATGAATTAGGGATATCGGTCTATAATTTTTGGGGAGTGTTGGGATCCTTTCCTTCTTTTGTGATTACTGCTATAATGGCTTCCACTAGTGTCCCATTGACTTTGCCAGAGCTGTGGGGGCGTGGCCTGCTCCGAAGCGATATGGCGGCTCTTTAAGTGTGCTCCGCCTGCCGGGATAAAATCCTGCTTCAATCCTGCACTTTGGATCGTCCAAACATCGCCTAGGTCCACTGCATGAACAGCTGACAGTGTAGAGACTAACCGGGGAACGTTTCGAAACCCTGACTGCATCCGGAGCCGAGACATGTGAGCGGAGGTGCGGGTACAGTAGGTCGGTGAGGTCTTGTGCCGTGCTGCCGGCGGGGCGTGTTAGAAATTGAGCCCGCAGCTGCTGGAGTTTTGTGGGCCTCTGACCTCTGGGAGGAGCCTTGCCCGTATATTGCTGAGGGAATATCCTGACCGGGATAGTAGCATCTCACGGGCGCGGTGGAGGAGACTGCAAGTGCCCTGAAAACCACCGCCAAGGACTGTGAAGTTGATCTCAGGCGCTGCGAGGTAGTGGCTGAGGAAGCCGCACGTACCCCGGCCTTGCTAGAGTCTGGTTCCCTTTAGAGCTGGCGCTGGTCAAGTCAAGTCAGATAATTTATATAGCGCACTACATACCCAGAGGGTCTTAAGGCGCTTGAGGAAGGTTGGGGGGTTATTTCTCGAAAATCCAGGTTTTAAGCTGTTTTCTGAAGGATAGGTGGTTTTGAGTGAGGCAGAGGTGAATGGGGAGGGAGTTCCAGGTTTTAGCCGCTAGGTAGGAGAAGGATCTACCCCCCATGGTGGATTTGTTGATGCGAGGAATAGCAGCGAGGGCTTGGTTGGAAGAACGTAGCTGGCGGGAGGGGGAGTAGAAGGATAGTCGCGTGTTGAGGCATTCTGGTCCGAGTTCGTAGAGTGCTTTGTGTGCGTGGGTGAGGAAGCGGAACGTTATCCTCTTATTGATAGGGAGCCAATGGAGGTCTCTTAGGTGACCGGAAATGTGGTCTTTACGCGGTATGTCTAGTATGAGTCTGGCTGATGCGTTTTGGATGCGTTGGAGTTTTTTCTGAATTTTAGCGGTGGTACCGGCGTATAGGGTGTTTCCGTAGTCCAGGCGGCTTGTAATCAGTGCGTGGGTGACCGTCTTTCTGGTTTCGGTGGGTATCCAGCGAAATGTTTTTTTGAGCATGCGGAGGATGTTGAAGCAGGATGATGAAACTGCGTTGACTTGTCTGGACATTGAGAGTGAAGAGTCCAGGATGACGCCCAGGTTCCGTGCGTGGTCAGTTGGGATGGGTGCTTTTCCTAGGGCAGTTGGCCACCAGGAGTCATCCCAGGCGGAAGGGGAAGTACCTAAGATGAGGACTTCTGTTTTGTCTGAGTTCAGTTTAAGACGGCTGAGCTTCATCCATTCGGCTACTTCTTTCATTCCTTCATGTAGGTTAGTTTTGGCGGTGTTTGGGTCTTTGGTGAGGGAGAGGATTAGTTGAGTGTCATCAGCGTAGGAGATAATGTTGAGGTTGTGTTGGCGTGCGATGGTCGCGAGGGGGCTCATGTATACGTTGAAGAGGGTGGGGCTGAGTGAAGATCCTTGTGGTACGCCCCAGATGACTTCGGTGGCCTCTGACTTGAACGGTGGGAGGCGGACTCTCTGAGTTCTACCGGCAAGGAACGAGGTGATCCAATCCAGTGCTTTATCTTGGATTCCGATGTTGTTGAGGCGTTGTAGAAGGGTGCTGTGGCAGACTGTGTCGAAGGCTGCGGAGAGGTCAAGGAGGATGAGGGCGACTGTGTCTCCATTGTCCAGTAGTGTTCGAATGTCGTCTGTTGCTGCGATGAGGGCGGTTTCAGTGCTGTGTTTGGCTCGGAAGCCGGACTGTGAGGAGTCGAGGGAGTTGTTGGTTTCGAGGAAGGCGGCGAGTTGGTTGTTGACAGCTTTCTCGATGACTTTGGCCGGGAATGGTAGGAGCGAAATGGGGCGGTAGTTTTTGAGTTCGGTGGGATCAGCTGTGGGTTTTTTCAGAAGGGCGCTGAGCTCGGCGTGTTTCCAGCTTTCCGGGAAGGTGGCGGATTTGAAGGAGCAGTTGATGACGTCTCGGAGATAGGGTGCTATGATGGAGTCTGCTTTGTTGAAGATGTGGTGTGGACATGGGTCTGTGGGGGATCCTGAGTGGATGGAGTTCATCAAGTGAATGGTGTCCTCAGTGGAGATTGGGTTCCAGTCATTAAGGATGTTCAAGGGGGGTGAAGGTACGGCAGAAGGGTGTGTGGGATGGTGTCCGGGTTGGTTGTCTAAGCTGTTGTGGATGTCTGCGATTTTGTCGTGGAAGAACGAAGCTAGGGAGTCGCAAAGGGTTTGAGAGGGAGTGATGTCGTTGGAGTTGGCAGTGGGGTTGGTAAATTCTTTGACTATGTTGAATAGTTCCTTGCTGTTGTGAGCGTTGTTGTCTAGTCGGTCTTTGAATGCGGTTTTCTTGGCAGTCCGGATCAGTTGGTGGTGTTTGCGTGTGGCGTTTTTGAAGGCGTCCCTGGTGATGGTGTTTGGGTCTTTTTTCCAGGCCTTCTCAAGGGAGCGACAAAGTTTCTTGGATTTCTTAAGATCGTCGTTGAACCAGGGGGCGTTTTTGCTGCCTAGTTTGATTTGACGTTTTTTCAAAGGTGCTAGGGTGTCGGCGCTGTTGGTTAGCCATTGGGTGAGTTTAATGGCTGCTTGGTTGGGGTTCGATGAGAGGGCAGGGGGGTTTTTAAGAAGTGCTGAGGAGATCTGGTCGATGGTGATTTTGTTCCAGTTTCTTCGCAGAGAAGGTTGAGGATGGTTGTGAGTTATGGTCTTTTTGTAGACAAAGTGGACGCAGCTGTGGTCCGTCCAATGGAGAACTGAAGTGTGACTGAAGGAGATGTGTTTGCTAGAGGTGAAGATAGGGTCGAGTGTGTGACCTGCGTTGTGGGTGGGGGTGTTTACAAGTTGTTTCAGTCCGAGGTTGGCGAGATTGTCCAGAAGGGTGATGGAGTTGTTGTCGTTGTTCTTTTCTAGGTGGAAATTGAGGTCTCCCAGTAGAATGTAGTCCTCGGAGGGGAGGGCGTGAGGGGTGATGAAGTCAGTGATGTCTTCACTGAATTGTGCACGGTGTCCGGGTGGCCTGTAGAGTAGTGTGCCTCTGAGTGTGGTCTTGGGGTCGGTATGGATCTGGAAGTGAAGGTGTTCGGCACTAGCGAGGTTGATGTCTGAGCTGGTTGAGACACGGATGGTGTTCTTATGGACGATGGCGATGCCTCCTCCTATTTGGTTGGCGCGGTCTTTTCGGATGATCTTGTAGCCGTCCGGGATGGCTATGGTGATGTCCGGGGCTGATGAGGCGTTCATCCAGGTTTCTGTTAGGAAGGCGACGTCTGGAGAGATGGTGTCTAGTAGATTCCAAAGGTCGATGGCGTGTCTGTGGACCGAGCGAGTGTTGAGCAGGAAGCATTTTAGGTGGTTGGTGTCGGAATTCTGTTTGGTGGTAGTGGGAGTGGCGTGTGCCTTGGTGCTGTCATACTTGCAGGAGTTGCATGCGAAGGGTCCGTGGGTGTGTCCAGGTGCGGCTAGGGCGCAGTTGGGGAGTCGGCCGGGGTTTAGTGCTAGGAGGGTGGAGGCGTCGTAAGTAATGCGGGAGGGGTGAGAGATGCGGGGACCAGGGGGTATGGCGCTGGGCGCGGTCCAGGCGCGGACGGGCGTAGACGGGCTTACCTTTGGCGCACTTTCGGCGCGGCCGCAGCGCGTGGACGCTGCGCGTTGGGTCATCTGCCTTAAATGGTAGTTAGGGGGGGCTGAGCGTGAGAGGGTCAGCTGGGAGGCGGTATCGGGGAGGGTAGGCGGGCCAGGGAGTGCACACCAAATGCAATGGAGGAATGAGAATGGAAAGTGAAACGGGGCAGAGGCCACAGAAGTCCGAGTAAAAAGTAAACAAAGACCGATAATGCGACTGAAACCAGCAATTCTAAAGCAGCACCTTCTATTCAATCAATATGTATCGGAAGTAAATTGTATTAGGTCACAGATGCGCAAATCAGAGGGTGAGACTCGGCGCTAAATATGGGTGAAAGCGCTAGTAATTAGAAGCAAAACGATACCAAACAGCAGTTCGAAACAGCGCTGGAAGGAGGGTCACGCTCGGGGTCTGTTAGCAGGAAGCGTGGAGGAGCGACCGCTATGGACAGGATCCAGACGGTCACAGCGTTGAGAAGGGGGAGGTCAGCTAACTATTCGTGGGTGGGAGGGGCAGCTGGGAGGCGGTATCGGGAGGGTAGGCGGGCCAGGGGAGTGCACACCAAATGCAATGGAGGAATGGGAATGGAAAGTGAAACGGGGCAGAGGCCACAGAAGTCCGAGTAAAAAGTAAACAAAGACCGATAATGCGACTGAAACCAGCAATTCTAAAGCAGCACCTTCTATTCAATCAATATGTATCGGGAGTAAATTGTATTAGGTCACAGATGCGCAAATCAGAGGGTGAGACTCGGCGCTAAATATGGGTGAAAGCGCTAGTAATTAGAAGCAAAACTATACCAAACAGCAGTTCGAAACAGCGCTGGAATGAGGGTCACGCTCGGGGTCTGTTAGCAGGAAGTGTGGAGGAGCGACCGCTATGGACAGGATCCAGACGGTCACAGCGTTGAGAAGGGGGAGGTCAGCTAACTATTCGTGGGTGGGAGGGGCAGCTGGGAGGCGGTATCGGGGAGGGTAGGCGGGCCAGGGGAGTGCACACCAAATGCAATGGAGGAATGGGAATGGAAAGTGAAACGGGGCAGAGGCCACAGAAGTCCGAGTAAAAAGTAAACAAAGACCGATAATGCTGGTGGATGGCTGGTGGGAGCGCCTGTGCCTGCCATTTTGTGGCGCTCATGCACATTGCCAGCGATCGTCGCCCGACTTTCAGGATTGCCGTGCCCAGGCTTGGCCTGCATTGAGGACGCGGCATAAGCTGTTATCTGCACCATGGGGCTTTTGGGATAGCCCCTTGTTGACGGGGGCGGGTGGAGACTGCCGGGAACAAGGTGACGCGGCCTGTTTGTGCTGCAGCTGCTGATGACCATCTGCTATTGGTGGGCTTGCCTGTCTGCCGGGGCACTGGAGTGGTGCTGCCCAAGGGGTGAGTTGAGTCTGGCTTCCAAATATCCTGCACCCTTGCGCTTTGACTTTGTGGTGGGGGGCCACGTGTGTGACACTAAAAGTATTGTGCTCTGAGTGGAGGCGGGCTGTCTTCCGTGCTGATTGTGGAGCGTGGAACCCCAGCTGCTTGCCTGGGGGGCTGTCGGACAGTGTCCCCGCGTGAGGTGGGAACGCCGGAGCACCACTGGATCCCAGATTGCACACAAAGCGGGGCCCAGAGGTGAAGCTGTGAGTGGTGGTGCTGTCATGTGAGGCCGCCATTTTGCCCCTTCAAGGTCGGGAGAAGCACCAGCGAGAAACACCCAGGGAACTCTTGGGCCTGTCCTGATTGATTTCCCTGACCCTGTGCTCTGAGCCTCTGTCACAATGGGTAAACAGGATCCTAAGCAGCTGAGACTGAACTTTGAAAACAAGCGCTCTACTAGACACGCAGACTCGAAGCCAGAAACACAGGCGGAGGGTCAACGCGAATCTCATGCGGAAGATCAAGGGGAAGATCTGAGAACGCTTATGATGGAGATGCGGTCAAGTCTCCGCAAAATAGACACAAAATTGGACACTCTGACATCACAACTGGACTCTGTCAAGGTGCAAGTGTCCAAACATGAGACGCGCCTCGATGTTTTGGAAAACCGCCATACTGAGTTCCATGAGTTCCAGGTGGAAACTAAGGAACAGCTGCTGCATATGGACAAGCTACTGGGGGTTATAAGGGCCAGAAATGATGATTTAGAGGCCAGGTTACGACGCAACAACCTCCGCGTAACAGGAATTCCGGAGACAACCGCCATTTCTAAAATGGAGACCTACACCACAGATATGTTGCATGAATTATTTTATCCGCACCTCTCGACAGTCTTTGTGGTTGAGAGAGCGCACAGATCGCTAGGTCAGAAACCCCCTGTTTGAGCACCACCCAGGCCAATCATTGCAAAACTGAGGAAGGCCAGAGAACTGGGACAGATTACTCATAAAGGTAACAAGATCTCGTTCTATCCGGATTTCACTCCGGCAGTGCAGGTGGCGAGACGAGAATCCCTACCGGCAAAGCAAATTTTTCTACAAGCACAGATCCTGTACTCTCTGCTGTATCAAGCCAAACCTAAAGTATCCTTAGATGGAACTACCCACTTCTTCACTGATGCGAAATCTGCCCTAAAATTTGCCAAAAATGTGGGAGGAAAGAAGGACCAAAAGGGTCAGGAAGGCTGGAGGTCATTTAGGTGACAATGATTGACTTGGGTGTCATATTCTTGCGCATACTGACTGGGTTGCACTGCTGTACTGTAAATTCCGAACATCATTATTTCTGTCAGGTTTACGGGTCATATAATCCCTTGACACACTGTCTTTCACTGTTTTCCAAAGAGATATAGTCCTGGACGTCTTGAGACATCCGCAGATCTCCCGGCCACCTTGTACAACACATGGTAGCTCGCTGGTATTGCTATGCCCCCATGGGAAAGTTTCCGATTTTACTGTTTCTTTGTTTGGTGTTCTTCATTGCTGGGGTGGGTCATCTACAACCTGATGGGGGGATGGAGTGGGTAGTTGCTGGCAGGGGGGTATTCGTTTTGTTGTCAAATGCCAGTATAAATATCAATTGGTGTTTAGCCGTTGTCACTTTAGGTGGGAATGGGTCAGGCTGCTGCGATTTGTTATGGAAACTGCAGTTAACCCTTACACATATGTCTGACAATGTTTTAAATTATCTAACTTGGAATGTATGAGGGGTCAATGATGGTTGGAAGTCGAGACTGGTACATGCTTACTTGGCGCACCATAACATCGATATTTGCCTATTACAGGAGACACATTTGAATACGATGCCATCCCAGAGACTTTGGCATGGAAGGTGAGGTCATGTATATTCTGCTATATACTAAAATTATGCCAGTGGGGTGGCTGTATTAGTTAATCATGGGTTGAACTGGAAGGAGGGGCTAATCAGTGGAGACCCGGAGGGCAGATATGTTTTGATACAGGTCCATTATGTGGTATATCCATACTTTGTTGTTACTATATACGGCCCTAATCTGGATTCCCCTGTCTTTTTCAATACTGTCTGGACAAAGGTCAGAGCGACTGGCTTTAGTACGATCTTATGTGGGGAGATTTTAATGCTGACGGCGAGTTGGTGGACTTATGGCGAAGCAGAGACCACTCATTGGGGGACGGTACCTGCATTTCCGATCATCCCAATGCATTGTCCTGCTTAGATTTTCGGTTGGTGTCTAGAGATGTGGCTACTTGGACTACTATTGTGTAGCACATGCCGCGTTCCCTGTCCGACCATGCTCCTTGTCTTTTGAAATTAGTGGTCCCCAACCTGCCGAGGCGTGCATTTTCTTGGCGTCTCCCGCCTCATGCCCTCCTGGATAAAGCCTTTAAGGAGGACATACGGAAAGATATCACTGATTACTTTGAGCTAAACATAGGGTCGGTTAGTACCGAGGCCTCACTCTGGGAGGCATTTAAGGTTTTGATATGAGGCCAATGCATAGTCCGTCAAGCGGGGATATTGAAAGCCATAAGAGGCACTCTTGTGTCTACAGAGCCCGACATAAAGGGCCTTGAGGCACAATTCCATGACACCGGGGATCTGGAAACTTCTGGTTTATTAAAAACTAAGCTGGTAGATTATGCTGAGGAGGCGCAGCAAGAGGTGAAATTTCTGGGTAAATATGCAGAGGCCAGGAGAAATGGAGAGGGGGAGCGGCCCAGTCAACACTGGCGGGCATGATAAGGTCACCAAAATCCACACCTTATATCTATGAGGTACGTGCTGCACCAGACACCACACTTAGGGGTCAGGGGGAAATTCTGAATGCCTTCACCGGGTTTTACTCCAATCTGTACACTGCCACTCAGGAAACGTGTCCGGAGGGTATGGAATCCTTTATGGATTCAAATGCACTAGCTTTGTTTAACAACACTCACAGAAAATACATGGATCTCCCTATAACAACGGAAGATGTAGCCCTAGTCTTAAAGAGCTTGCCCCTTTACAACGGCCTAACCAAGGCCTTTTATAAAACATATGTCGAAAAGCTGGTGCCCAGACTATTGGCAGTATATGAGGAGGCCTTAGAGGAGGGAGTGCTGCCCAGAACCATGAAAAAAGCCATGATTATCTCACTGTTGAAGCCCGGTAAACCACAGGAGGAGATGGACTCCTACAGACCTATTTCTCTATTAAATGTAGATGTCAAAATCCTTGCCAAATTGATAGCTAACCGGTTACAGCCACTACTCCCTATGATAGCGCTCCCTGATCAATCGGGATTTACGGACTCTCTTCTCCACTCTACACTACCTTCATCCAACCGTTCATGCTGCAGCAGTGTTCCAGGACACCACAAAAGCATTTCCACAACAAGGTGTACTTTATGGTTTAAGGGCACAGTTTTCCCATTTTTATTTCTACTGCTCTCAACTTGCTGCATCCCACATGCGTTTAGTCCATTGTTGATTTACATACACGCCTGTCGCATGTTTACTTCATTATTCATTATTTGATATCAGCTGTGTTTGGGTCCATCAGGGACGCTTTCGTTCTTTAGCTTCCTGCTGCTGCAATTTGCTTCAGAATCCTGGCGACCCATTGGTGAGTTTTGTTTGTACTGCTACACACTTGTTATCCCCGGGCATGGCTAACTTGTAGGCACTAACGTAATTACTTTTTTAGGCCAAGCCTAGGCAGGGCACCTGCAATGTCTGCAAGAACTGCAGTAAGCGGTAAAGCGATTGTAATCTAGCCTGCTGCTTGCCATTGATTAACTCCTGCATTGCTCTTCTTTCCTGGCTCCATATTGGTTGAAGCTCCCTATACATCACTTTTGTTTAATTGGAAGGAGCCCCGACCACTACAGTTTTATAACGCTACATATGCTCATGTGTTGTGTTTAGAAACTACTATTTTGTGCTACTGATATTCTGGGAACACATCACCTAGCACTGTAGCCAGTTTCATGTTTGTTTTTATTAAGCATGAGCACAAAATCTGTTCCGCTCGCGGATTTTGCGGATTTTCGGTAAATTCGCGATCCGTGAACTCTCGCGAATTTACCAAAAATCCGCAAATCCGCGAGCGGCGGATCCGGGGGGCAAAAGTTCAAGCCTTCAAGCTTGAAGTTGTTGTAACTATTTTAGGATGGCGCCGGCAAACTGCCAGCGCCATCCTAAAATAGTTACTAAGTTAGCTTCAACAGGAAGCACAAATAGATCAAATAAAGCTGGTGCTCGAGCACCTGCTTTATTTTATCTATTAGTGCTTCCTGTTGAAGCTAACTTAGTAACTATTTCAGGATGGCGCTGGCAGCTTGCCGGCGCCATCCTAAAATAGTTACAGGATGATGGACAGCTCACTCAAGGGATATGAAGGGCAGGGTTCATTCTGGCACGATGGTCCTGTCACAAAAATTAAACCTCAACAGGAAGCACTTACAGATATCAATAAAGCATGTGCCCTAGTTGAAGCACAAATTCAGTGACGCATTCATCAGCCAAAAACAATCGTGAGCATTGTCGAGGCTGGGCAGGTGTGCTTTCTTCCCAAATCTACCGTCGAAAATCAGCTGTGATGCTGGATAGAGGCTTTTGCATCCTTGACTTTCACAAGCGCAATCCCCTGGCTGTTCCTGTGACCAGGGGCTTCTTTCTCTTCATCTGCTGCTCTGATTGGTCTCTGACCTTTTATACACACCAGAGGCATGTGTGCTCGCATGGAAGCCCCGCCCATTTGGCCCCGCCCACACACTTGCGGTGTAAACCGTCTTCGCCCCATTTACCCTCAATGATGGACAGTTGAAGCTCAAATTCAGTGATGCATAAATCAGCCCAAAAACAATCGTGAGCATTGTCGATGCTGGGCAGGTGTGCTTTCTTCCCAAATCTACCATCGAAAATCAGCTGAGATGCTGGATAGAGGCCTTTGCATCCTTGACTTTCATGAGCGCAATCCCCTGGCTGTTCCTGTGACCAGGAGCTTCTTTCTCTTCATCTGCTGCTCTGATCGGTCTCTGACCTTTTATACACACCAGAGGCATGTGTGCTCGCATGTAAGTCCCGTCTTTTTGGCCCCGCCCACACACTTGCGGTGTGAACCGTCTTCCCGCCATTTACCCACTATGATGGACAGTTGAAGCTCAAATTCAGTGATGCATAAATCAGCCCAAAAACAATCGTGAGCATTGTCGAGGCTGGGCAGGTGTGCTTTCTTCCCAAATCTACCGTCGAAAATCAGCTGTGATGCTGGATAGAGGCCTTTGCATCCTTGACTTTCACGAGCGCAATCCCCTGGCCGTTCCTGTGACCAGGAGCTTCTTTCTCTTCATCTGCTGCTCTGATCGGTCTCTGACCTTTTATACACACCAGAGGTATGTGTGCTCGCATGTAAGTCCCGTCTGTTTGGCCCCGCCCACACACTTGCGGTGTGAACCGTCTTCCCGCCATTTACCCACTATGATGGACAGTTGAAGCTCAAATTCAGTGATACATAAATCAGCCCAAAAACAATCGTTAGCATTGTCGAGGCTGGGCAGGTGTGCTTTCTTCCCAAATCTACCGTCGAAAATCAGCTGTGATGCTGGATAGAGGCCTTTGCATCCTTGACTTTCACGAGCGCAATCCCCTGGCTGTTCCTGTGACCAGGAGCTTCTTTCTCTTCATCTGCTGCTCTGATCGGTCTCTGACCTTTTATACACACCAGAGGCATGTGTGCTCGCATGTAAGTCCCGTCTGTTTGGCCCCGCCCACACACTTGCGGTGTGAACCGTCTTCCCGCCATTTACCCACTATGATGGACAGTTGAAGCTCAAATTCAGTGATGCATAAATCAGCCCAAAAACAATCGTGAGCATTGTCGAGGCTGGGCAGGTGTGCTTTCTTCCCAAATCTACCGTCGAAAATCAGCTGTGATGCTGGATAGAGGCCTTTGCATCCTTGACTTTCACGAGCGCAATCCACACAAAAAAAAATCCACGGATTTTGCGGATCAACAATACGCAAATCCGCAAAATTCGCGGATCGTGGATCCGTGAAATCCGCCCATGCTTAGTTTTTATGACCATGGCACCCGCTTCACGAGACGCCATGCGCATAAGTTAAATATGCACGTGTGCAGTGCTTTATGTTTAGCAGGGCGTCCACTTTTATGTTTACAACACGGTTTCTGCACTTTATGTTTGAGCACGACAACTGATTTTATGTTTCAAAAAAGCAATAGCTTTTAGTCTCGCAAATGCGAGACCTATTGCATTGCAAATGCTTGTTTGACTTGTAGAACTACCGATTCGCAACTGCGTTGCAACCGAGAGCTATGGCACAACCTGTTGCAGTTATTTATCTCTAGCCTTTCTGTCACTGGGGTGTTTGAAACCTTGGTACCGGAGTTGTTAAATTTTTTTCATCATACGCATGTTTGTTGTTCCTTTGACCCACAGTGATTCTGTCTTGGTTGGTTACAATTATGAAAACAAGTAGGTGCATTGCACACCATTTGTGATATTTTAAAGGTACGGTTTCTGTATTCATTGCAACCTTTGTGCATGCAGCTTGTTGCACTGACAAGCCTTTCGCCCATATGTCTGACTACTCTCATGGATCTATCCCGTTTCCTTTGATTCACCGGCACAAGCACATAATGTGAGCCTGCTAGGCCTTACCCACCTTACTTTAAGGACCTGTCCGGCCGGGCATCATTCATTTGGTTTCTTCACACATAGGGTTTGTTATACCTCTTTTCCATTGCCTTGTTTACCCTTCATTCTGCTCACTCCATACAGCACAACGGGAACATGCTGGATCTGCTGTTTTTCCTGTCTATTTTTGTTTCGTGTATGCCACATCTGGCACACCAGTTATGTGGTTATCTTAATATGAGCTTGTTCAGAATGCTTATGTCACAGTCTGTATTATGCTTGATGATGGAAAGACATTTTCCAAAACTCATAGCTGCCATTGTATTGAGCATGTAATTATCTGGTAAAAGGTTTTATGTCCATTATAGAATATGAAACAGTTCTTGTTTTCCCTTTACGCGCCTGTCTGTTGTTTGTGTTTGAACCTGTGAAGTTATTCCACAGATGTTGTCAGTGATTTTTTAATTTTAGTTACCCCTAACAAAGGGTGATTCCTACCACAAATGCATTGGATTTTTGAGGAATAGTGTTGAAAATTCATTTTTCTTTGAGGAGGATGCAGTTTGGCTGTCAGTAAATGTGATATAACATTTGTAAACAAGACATCAAATATACAAGCAACTCAATAATTTATAGCTGTTGCATCCATGAACCTCGCCCAGGCCTAGGAGGAACCTTGCCCATAATGTCCTTCTGCGTCTTTTGATTTAACATATTTCTTTATCTTAACCTTGTTCACTTCTTTAATAACACATTTCACCAAAGCATCATCTCCTATTGTAATTCTCACATATAACAATGTAAAAGTACTTCCATGTCAAAATCGCAATGTCAAAACTAGGGATATCTGGAAGCATGGATATGTTGTATGTAAACAATATTCAACTCAGGATTACTGCCATGTCACAACAACACATACATACAAATGTCTAGGCTGAGAACATCTGTATTCCATTGTTCAAATCATAGTCTGACATGATGTCAGACACATAGCAAATAAGACATGACTCAGTTATTCTGTGTCAGTGGTCACATAATCACTTGCAGACTTTCACAACATGGATGAAGGGGATGAATCTTTCAGATCATACTACTTGACATTTGCCACACAAAGTTGGGACAGATCACACTTACCTACAAGCCAGGCTCTCTCCGGTAGTAGTTGTGACATCAGCTGGTGTATGGTGCTGTTCCGCAGTATGAAGGAATCATGTGCAGATCCTGGGAACCAGGCACAGATGTTTGTGAAGTACAAATCTCGTAAGCAGACAATTTGCTTGTTCATAAAATTGAAATGATTCCTGTTCTGGTACACTTACTCCCTCTCGTTTGGTGGTACTAAGGCAATATGGGTGCCATTAACAGTGCCAAACACATGTGGAATGTGACCAGATCCATGCAAATCCGCCTTCCCAGTGGCTAAATCCACACGTCTGAGGAACTGGATGTAGCTGGACAGTTGTCTCAAAAGTGCTGCTAGCACCTCTGTGAGGACCCAACTGAACATAGGTTGTGACATTCCACCAGAAATAGCAACAGTGAATTGAAATGACCATGTGGCAAAAAATGCAAAACAGACAAGAGGTTAACCAGTGGTGGTATTGATGTAGGATTATTGATGTGAGGTAGGAGATCAAGCTCCGACTGATGATGTAAAATCAGGATTGTTGCACTGTAGGCAGGCGTCTCCTCTCTCTCCCAGGGTACCTATGTAAGGAGTAACACAAAAATCTATTTTGCTCACAGTGTGCACAGTAACATGTGAAGAGTAAGGCAAAAGTCATATGTGTGAACATCTATGCTTCATGAAGTAGTACACATTTTACATCATCACTGTCAAATCTTGAACTTCCACCTGCCATCCCCAAGGTGGCCATCACATGGCTATGCAGAACTGTGCACATCATCAATTCAGAAATTGTAAATTGCCACTATAGTGAGGGCAGCCTAAAATCTCATGTGAAATAATGCCAACCGCTGTGTACAGTGCTATGTGCACATTTTACCTAAGTTCATAGTAATGCACTACACAGAAGAAATTTTGTATTGGACATGATGGGGTAACAAGGCATTTCAAATGTAAAATGTTTACCTTCATTTGTAGAGGTGGTTATGCACTAAACTGTAACCAATATAGTTTCCCAACCACTAGCAAGGCAGTTGCCAGACCTCGTTATCAGGAAATGTCAAATATATGGTGCCAGCGGTACTCAACCTCGTAGTGGTTGATTGCATGCATGGCGGTCAAAGCCAAAGGCTAACATTGGGGATACTGAGTGTGGAGGCCCTATGGCTGTGTGTGCCGATGCTGATGACAGCATAAGTGGCGTATGTGTACACAGCGGTTGGGAAATAAATCACTTGCCTCCTAGAACAGCTGCTATTAACTCCTCCTTCATTTTAGTTGCTGTTTGCCACCACTCAGAGCAATGATGGTATGCACGACAACGTAGAGGGCCGTCCTTTCACTCCAGAGAAGCTGGATGACCTGGTGGACGAGGTTCTTCCCCTGGAACAGGTAACTTTGTCAAAGACATATTAAACTCCATTTCATTGCTTCCTTTCTATTCTCATAGGCTACAATGTGCCCCGAGTGTCAGAGTGTAAGCATGTTAATGATTACAAACTTTGTGTGACCCCTACATAGGTACATATATAATGAATTATGGGGGCCTGGTCTTAGCAGAGAGAAGGCCACCATTTTAATTTGTGATAAGGGGGATTTCTACTTGTGTTACAGGCATATCTCTATGCAGGGATCAAGTTCATAGCAGGTACAGGAGTTCTCAAATCACATCAAGGTATATGTGCATTGTTATGTATAGGTTGCACACCATGAGCTATTTCTGTACAGTTATAAGCATTTGAGGATGATGTTAGCCAAATGTAGCATTCCACAGATCACTCGGCCCACAACTGACTTTGTAAAACATTTGTCTGGCAAGTAGCTATATCTCAGAGACCACTTCAGAGTGCCACACAACCTTATGTTTACATATGTAATAGGAAGAAGTTTCAATTTTTTCCACTGACTTGGTGAGCTGTCTGACCTCCTATTTGTGGCTGAAAAAGCTTGGCAATGTTCCGCTATGTACTGCCTGACCTTAAAATGGCAGAATGATGCACTCGGCGATCTGACTCCTCTGATCCTAAAAGCAGGTAACTGATTTAAACGAAGGATTAACAAGCTCAGAGGGGGAGAAAGCTTTATCAGAGGCCATATTATTCGCGCATCTGGTTCGTTCCCTGGCTAATGAGGTACGAGTGGGAGATCGTTTTTCCCCGCCATTAAACTCAACTGTATCAACTATTGAATTATAGCCCTGCCATGCTGGGCCGCATACTGCTGTCCTGAAAAGCCTGTTAGTTAGCTGTAGAGGAGATTGGCCCCAGCTTCACCCCCTTGACCATCACCCACCCAGCCGGACACGGGCATAGTTCACCTTGTCTCCCCGCTGTGTCTTCAACTCCCTTTCTGGCTTGTTTCTATGCCCTACCCCCAACCTTCTTCTTTTTCTTCTATCCTTGTAGCCTATAGATCTATTCTAAACTGTTTTCCCGAATGTTGAGACCTGAGCAACATGGCTGATGCTAGACAACTAATGAGGAGATTTGCCCTCGTTTCCCCCTCAACCGTCACCTACCCAGCCGGACATCGGGCATAGTCCCGACTAGAAGCAAGGGTCCTTATTTGGACAAAGGTACTTATTTTAATGTTTTTTACTTTAGAAGTTTTCTATAGCGCTGTCAAGACCCAAAGGTATCAGAGCGCTTTACAGTAGGAGCATAGTATATAATCAACAGAAACATGACAAATGAGCGACATACAATAAACGAGTGACATAGTATCCAGCGGCATAATTGTCATGTAGATCTTCTTTGGTTTCAAGGTTCTTAGGGGTCACATAGCTCTATGGTTGCTGTCTGTTCAATGTTGTCCACAACCAAGGGAACGTGTTGGGATTTGAGTTGACTTTTGAATTCCATAAAGGAGGGTATGGTTCTGATGTGCGGAGGGATGGAATTCCAAATTTTGGGGGCGCTTCCAGTGAAAGAGCAGTCCGCTGTTCTTTTCCTTCTAGTTTTAGGTGGGATGAGCAGGAGGGAGTTAGAGCTTCTCAGATTTCTGGCTTGACCTGCCTTTTTGAGTTTTTTTGCCAGGTATTCGGGTTTGCCTGTATGGAGGGCTTTGTGGGTTAGGCAGGCCGTTCTGAAGTTACTTGGCATTTCTACTGGAAGCCATTTGAGTTCTTTAAGTGCAGGGGAGATATGATCAGATTTTTGGATGCCGGTGATCATTCTTGCTGCCGCATGTAATGTTGTTTTGATCGGTGCCAGATGCGATTTAGGAATTCCTGTTAGGACTGCATTCCCATAGTCCAGGCTTGACAGTACCAGAGATTGTGTGGCCAGTTTGAGATCCTTTGTTGGAATAGAGGGTTTGATTTTGTTCAGAAGTCTAAGGTTAAGGAATGCACTTTTGGCTGAGTTATTATGGTGTTTCATCATGTTCAGTTTTGGGTCTAAGGTGATGCCTAGAGATTTGACTGCTAGAGTAAGATTCTCTGTGAGCACATCGATAGCCTTTAATCATTCAGCGATTTGTGGTTTATCCTCCTTGTTCGAGATGAGGAGTGTCTCGGTCTTGTCTGGATTTAGTTTCAGTTGATTGTTTGTCAGCCATTCTTGAACATCTTTCAAGACATCGTTTAGTCTTTGGATGTCTTTGAGAGAGGTAGTTTCCAGATAGATATGCGTATCGTCCGCGTAGAGGTGGAAGCGGATGTTGGCTTTTCTGAGTAGTTTGGAGAGCGGTTCCATGTAGATGTTAAAGAGTTGTGGAGAGAGCACCGATCCTTGGGGGACGCCCTTGTTGACTTGCTGCATTTCGGAGGTGAAGTTCTTGATTTAGATTTTTTGCGTGCGATTGTGTATAAAGGAGGAAAACCACTCGCCGAGACCAGCTCTTTCTTGAAGAGCCCCGATGAGGAGTTTGTGGTCCACCGTATCAAATGCTGCCGAGAGGTCAAGGAGAATGAGGAGGCAGCATTTGTCAGAGTCTAGTGATCCATGAATATCATCCATGATGTTCAGAATCGCAGTTTCTGTGCTGCAACCTTTTCTAAAAACCAGACTGGTGGGGGTACAATAGGTTGATGTTGTCCAGGTGCTGTGTTCGTTGATGAAGTATGCATCATTCGAGTGTTTTTGAGAGCAAGAGGAGGTTTGATACAGGTCTGAAATTGTTCAAATCTGTTGCATCTAGACCGGGTTTTTTCAGCAGGGGGGTGACTAGCCCCATTTTAAGGCAATCGGGAACCACTCCATTTTGTAAGGAGCTGTTAATGATTTTGCCCCAAAGCAGTGCAACTAAGGCCCCCATTTCTAACACATTTGACATGACATAGAGTTCACAGTACATTTAGTGACTTTACAACAGTTCCCATTGGTAAGTACTGGTAAAACAGTGTAATGAGAGTGCAAACATCACTGGTGCCATCAGCATTAGTGCCTTCATGTTGGCAAATGTGCATTTGCCATTTGACTATTCATCTCAATAGT
The DNA here is from genome assembly GCF_964261635.1 of Lissotriton helveticus. NCBI lineage: Eukaryota > Metazoa > Chordata > Amphibia > Caudata > Salamandridae > Lissotriton > Lissotriton helveticus. The sequence continues at coordinate 462,253,135 of NC_136067.1, read as the reverse complement.
GTTTCAATACATTCATTCACTGACTGGTGACATGCATGAGGGAGTAAGATCTAGAACTGTGGAGATCCTATGTGAGTGTCTACATTGATCCTTAAATGCAATGTTCCCTCTAAATATTTTCCTCTGTGTGTGGCAGAGTAAGATCTCTTTGCACTGCAGCCAAGGCTATGTGTGCCAAGAACCTGACCGCGCGTGTAGACCAGGGCTTTGAGTGGGATGGAAATACTCGGGGATCTTTCAAAGGGGCGTAAACGGTGCAATTAAGGGGGTGGCTTAAAAGCAATTAAGCTAAAAATATGTGCATCGCAAAGTGTGCCACCCTACTGATACTTTGCTGCTTCTATCATTGCATCCAGATATATAATACAAGTAACATTACACCTACAGAAAGCCAAGACTATTGGCTTTGTCAATGGTTGTTTTTTGCATCAAGTTGTATATAATATTGAAAATGCTTCCGCTCTTGTAGTTGGGGGTTGTGGCTTAATACTCGAGCTGTCTATTTTGGAGATGGGTTTTGAGTCTCGGGTCAGCCTAACATCCTGTGATTCTGGGCAGATCAATTAATCTCCCCATGCATACAACAAAAATATTATAATAAATCATGTAAAGCGCTCCAATACTTTTGGGTTGAGTTTGCACTATATAAAAACTTGCTGCATTTCTTTTCTAAATGCGGGGTAGAAACCATAACAGATGGAGAACGAATGAGGAAAATAGAGGGAAAGAGAAAGAGAGGGCAGAAAGGAATAATGAAATATAGGAAATATGAAAAGAAGGAAGAAACTGCGACAAAAATGAGAGGTCAATAAAAGGATGGATTGAAGGATGAATGTTTGGATAGATTGGGGGGGGCAATATGGCTACCGACTGATTTCACCGTGAGGATGCTCCGCTGAGTCTCCCCTAATGAGATGGTTGGGATGACATCGGCTATGCCTTCTTTGCATGTTTAAACAGCGGAAAATGCTGTATTCGTAACTCAGCATATTACCCCTCAAGGAAAATAGAAAAGAATGCAGCAGAAATCCAGCTTCTGGCAGTACTCACTGATTGTCGTGGCGATCCTTCCTGACCGGGAAGACGGTGCGGGTGCTCGGCACTCAACTTGGCCTGCGTGAGTTTTTTCCAGGGCGGCTGGACATCGGATCGGATCGGAGCTTGGGAGACGGCATGATCTGTTCAGGGAACAGAAAAGGATCCCAAGGTGTATACATGGCAAACACTACAGCAGCAGAGGCAGTGAAGCGGCTTGTAGGTGGAACATTGGGACCAACGCGGAGATACTTTGCTGCTTCAAGCGCATCAGCAAACAACTATCCCAAGTAAGGATGACCAGCAGGGGGGCAAGGGTCGGCAAGGGAAAGACTGTTTCTGTACCCTCACAGCCAAACGCCGCACTTCCATTGACACGCCAAAAAAAAGACACTGCTAGCATGTTAAGCAGAAGGGGGGGCAAAAAAACGAGTGATGGAACAAACATAAAGCCACAGGAGAAAGACTTGACAGTTGCAGCCACTGGAAAGAAGGGTAATACCCATGTACTGAAGGAAGGCTCGCGACCTCTAATCACCAGCAGCTTTCCAGCAACAAACGTGGCAGAGATTAACTTGACGGCCAGTAGCGCTGTGAGTCAGAGTACAGGAGGCTCGACAGGCCAATTACATGATACCCCTACACGTGAAGATCCAGCTGGAGCCCCTGCTGTGGTACTTGCAGATGTGACAGCAGAATGTACCCCTGCTGGGAATCTGAATAGTAGGCACAACAGTCCCACTGCTGCAGCAACCAATCTATCTGCTCCAAAAGACAGCATAGATGCTACAGTCCTTTGTCCTCCAACGTCTTCACTCAAAGACTGGAATCTGAAAACCCCAGATAACCAGGAAAAGTTCTTCTCCCTGACAGAGGAGTCAGATATGTCTGATATTAGTATTTCGTTGTCTAGTGGGGAGGAAGGTAAGAATTGGTACAGTAGTCTAAATACTGACACCCAGAAAGCCAAGCCCAGCTCTAAAAAACTTTTCAAAAGAAAGAATAGAGAGCGCATGCAAAGAAGCAGTAACGGATCTGACATCGATAATGAAGGAGCAAGAGGGGTAAAGTGGGATTACAACAACACCCCTCTCTCAGTAGCCCTGAAATCCTCCCCAACTGCTGGGCACAATCCAACAAGCATTGGCAGCGGTAAGTCAGAAGAGCACGGAGATGATAGAAGTGAGCCCGCCCTAACAGTCATCCTACAGTCTATCAAAAGCTTCCAGCAGGAGGTAAAAGCTGACAGCCCAAGATCCCGCTTGGCGGCCAAAAAACTACAAGGGGCAGTCAGAAAAGTTGGGTTCTGCAAATACACTTCGGCCCCTATTTTCTGTAAAGGATGGAAGAGCTGCCGGAGTCGCCACCTACGCTCTACTGTGGCGTGGGCGAAATCGGGTCCAGAGCTTTTCTTCTCCTCTCTTCTCATCAGTGGCCGGGGGTGCAATCTTTTTCATGATGTGCTGGGTGTATTCTTTTCTTTTTTTTCCCTTTCTCCTTGTGTTTTCTATGAGGAAGGACTGATACCTGATACTCGTAGAGATAATTTTTCTTTCCCAATGTGATCCCTGGGCTATGGTAATACTTTGTGAGGGGGAGACCCAGTGGTCTCGTGGGGCTCTGCACATCGGATGTCACACTCCTGGCTTGGCCAGGTGACCTTCATTAGTGGTGGTGGGGGGTCTGGGGTAGACCGGACAGACAGGTTAAAAAGAATATAAAAAGGGGACAACATAAAAAATGGGGAAAGGTGAATGTATACAGGGAACTCTTTAATATAATGTGGTGGATCTAATACGAATATTGTCTATGAACATTTGTGGGCTAAATGATGTTAAGAAAAGACAGACGGTGATGGTAGCTCTTCAAACCTGGGGGACAAATATTGTTTATCTACTCATGTTGAAGGGTCTCAAAGGCATTTTTTGAACTCTCTAGGATATCGGCTGATATGTGCTGCATCTCACGGCGCTAGGGTAAGGGATGTTGCTATTCTATCAATCAATCAATCAATCAGGACATTTATAGAGCGCACTACTCACCCGTAGGGTCTCAAGGCGCTGGGTGGGGGGGGGGTGCCGTTACTGCTCGAACAGCCAGGTCTTGAGCTTCTTCCTGAAGGAGAGGTGGTCTTGGGTCAGGCGCAGGTCGGTCGGGAGTGAGTTCCAGGTCTTGGCGGCCAGGTAGGAGAAGGACCTTCCTCCTGTTGTCGCTCTTCGGATGCGGGGGACGGCGGCGAGGGCGTGGTTGGTTGATCTGAGGAGGCGCTTGGGAGTGTAGAAGTTGATCCGGTTGTTGAGGTAGCTCGGGCCTTGGTCGTGTAGGGCTTTGTGCGCGTGGGTGAGGAGACGGAAGGTGATTCTCTTGTTGATCGGGAGCCAGTGCAGATCTCTCAGGTGTCCGGAGATGTGGCTGCGTCGGGGGATGTCGAGGATGAGTCTGGCCGAGGCGTTCTGGATCCGCTGGAGTCTCTTCTGGAGCTTGGCGGTGGTTCCGGCGTAGAGGGCGTTGCCATAGTCCAGTCGGCTGGTGACGAGGGCCTGGGTGACCGTCTGCCTCGTCTCGGTGGGGATCCACCGGAAGATCTTACGTAGCATGCGCAGGATGTTGAAGCAAGACGAGGAGACGGCGTTTACTTGTCTGGTCATGGAGAGGGAGGAGTCCAGGATGAAGCCCAGGTTGCGTGCGTGGTCCGTCGGTTTGGGTGCGGTGCCCAGGGCGGGGGGCCACCAGGAGTCGTCCCAGGCGGAGGGCGAGGAGCCCAGGATGAGGACCTCCGTCTTGTCCGAGTTCAGTTTCAGGCGGCTGGTCGTCATCCATTCGGCTACATCTCTCATCCCTTCGTGCAGGTTGGCTCTGGCGGTGGCGGGGTCGTTGGTCAGGGAGAGGATCAGCTGGGTGTCGTCGGCGTAGGAGATTATGTTGAGGTTGTGTTGGCGTGCGATGGCCGCGAGTGGGCTCATTCTAGCAAAAGGAAAGGGGGTAACTTTTAGCCACTCTAAAGTTGATAAGTTTGGTTGTTGGGTAGTGATAGAATGCCAGTATGGTAGTGGGCAGAAACTGACTCTCTGTGCCATCTATGGAAGTAATCATGATGAGGCCTCGGTTATTGAAGAGATCTCGAATGAATTAATGCATTGGCCCATGCCGATAATAATCTGTGGAGATCTTAATATCAGTTTGCCTCACAACTGGTCTCTAAAAGAGGAATGGCACGACACAGGGCGTAAGCCCAAGGTTTTTAAAGCATTAAAACATCTGTGTTTAAGTCATGGCCTGGTTGATAACTGGCAGGTTTCGAACCCTAATGACCCAGGGTTTACATACTTTTCTAACCCGCATCTTACCCTTGCGAGATTGGACTATTTTTTAACCTCCAATTCAATTAAATCCAAATGTCAGACAAAGAAACTTCCTCGGATCCTGTTGGATCATAATCCTCTTATCTGCTTAGTTAAAATAGACACTGGTAGCAATACACCTAACGCCTGGACCTTTGAGAAATCACTGCTTCTAGATGAAAACTTTTGTAAACATATGAAGGAGTGGATCCCAAACTTTCTATCTGATAACGTGGGGAGTGCCTCAATTGAAATTGTTTGGGACACGCTTAAAGCAGGGATCCGTGGAGAGACTATTTAGTACTCATTAAAAAATAATAAACAAAGGCGGGTAGCCATGCAAGGGCTGCAAGATAAACTGAGGAAGGCAGAAGACGAGCTAATCAGTGGTACTAGTGGCAATAACCTAATTAGGAAAGAAGAAATTAAAAGACGACAGAATCAAATAGCAATCGTGAAAGCTCAAATTTTGAATGTTTTGTCTGAAAAAACAATCAAAAAAGCATAAGCCCAAAAAGAGAAGGTTTACGAAGTTAATGAGCAAATTGGTCATCAGCTAGCAGTACGTACGAGACAACAGGCCACCTCAAATTTAATCCGTGAAATTCAGGGTATTCAAGGGTCTCAGGTAGAGGACCCCAAACTTATCAGAGATGCCTTTTGGCAATTCTATCAAGACTTATATTCTGGAACTGGAGAGGCTAATCAGACAAATATCGAGGACTACCTGGATAATTCCCGGCTTAGTAAATTCAATTTAGAGGATGCAGATAGCTTAGAGGAACTGCCCTCGGAGGGGGAAATCATAGAAGTAATTAAAAATCTAACCAGAGGGAAAGCTACAGGGTTAGACTGTATACCATCAGAATTCTATGCTGTGTTCCTAAATCAGTTAAAGAAAATCCTGTTGGACCTTATCACGCATATTTTTAAAGGAGGCAACCCACCAAAGTCTTGGTCATTGGCAAAAATATTTATCTTCCCAAAAAAAAAAACCCTCGAGCAACTTGGGTCATACCGCCCCATCACCCTTATCAATTCAGAATCCAAAATGTATGCCAAAGTTTTAGCTAATAGAATTGCCCCTGTAATTCACAAGGTGATTTTGCCTAGTCAACACGGCTTTATCCCTGGTAGATCCACCATTGATCATGTCCATCAGGTTATCACTTTGTTTGATGGTATGGAGGTGGCAGGAGACCCTATGGCGCTAGTTTTGCTTGATGCAAAAAAAGCATTTGATAGGGTTTCCTGGCACTTCCTCTGGGCTACGATGTCCAGAATTGGGATCCAAGGTGGGTATATCCAGGCAGTTCAAAAATTGTATGTAAACCCTAGGGCAGTAGTGATGGTAAATGGCAGTCTTACAGAAGAGCTGATTATATTGCGTGCGGAACAACAGGGCTGCCCGTGCTCTCCACTACTTTTTGCAATTTATATAGATTCATTTATTAGACGACTGGAAGGGGATAGAGCAATTAGACCAGTAAATTTAAAATCCTTTCACACCAAAACCGTAGCCTATGTGGATGATATAGCCATTGTAACAGCTGATCCAATCATGGCTATGCCCGCAATTGAGAATTAGGCAAAGCAATTTGGAGAACTATCGGGATATGCACTTAATCAGGGGAAAACCCAGATAGTTCTTAATAAAGGGTGCACGATGAGGGATGATCAGGTTGTGGAACAAGCAACCTATCTAGGCATCTGTATTACATCTGATCTTGAAAACCTGGTCAATGTCAATCTAAAACCATTAGCCACGACAATACAGAAAGATCTTAAATGCCTAGATAATCTACACCTCTCTGCTATTGGTAGAGTAAAAGTGATTAAAATGGTCTTCTTCCTTAAAATATTGTACCTACTTCGAGCAATCTGCTTGGAATTCTCGGCAGGATGGCTTAAATCAATTGATCGGATATTTTCCAGTCTCATCTGGGCATATTCACAACCACGGCGTGCCCAGATGCTGCTTACTCTCCAGAAAGATCACGGCGGGCTAAGCCTCCCGAATGTGCAAGCATAATATTGGGCAACAGTTCTGTTATACAGCAAGGAACTGCTGGAGAATAATTAAGCAAATGGAGAAGGGGAGGCCTATACACCATCTACCTTCCAACTGTTGCTAGGCAGAGAGAGTAATGGGTACTGGTGGAGACATATGTACGATAGCTACTACAAGAAAGTTAAATTTAAAACTCTACTTAGCGGGCTTAAAGTATGGAAAGCGATCAGGAAAAAGCTAGGGATAGGAAGGCTCTTGTTCTACACACCGATTAAAAATAACCCTGATCTGCCCATAATTTTTAATGATAGCTACATGCTCAAATGGTATGAAGCCGGGATTAACCAGGTAGGCTGCCTCTTTTCCTCCGATGGGATATCTTCCTTTGAAGAACAAATTTGGACTAGATTGGCGCGACTTTTTTAAATACCTCCAAATCAGAGATTTTTTTATACGAAAGACTGGCGGTAGGGGAGGTATGGGTAAAATAAAATTAATAGATATATTAATAGCTGGTACAAGGAACAAGATTGGGGGCATATACCTACACATTATGGCCATGTTTCCTGACGATATGGAAAAAATAGCTAAAAAATGGCTCGAGAAAGCAGACATACCGAACAACGAGTTCAAATATGCCTTTGAAATGTCACAAACAATCTTAATGTCTACTAAACTCCACAAACAATTTTTTTAAACTTGCTTCTTTTTATATTATACGCCCAACAGAATAGCAAAATGGGGATCTGGTGCAAGCACTTTCTGTCCTAGGTGTAATCTCAGTAGTGCCGATTGTATAAATAATTTTTCAAACTGCGAGGGATTAAAAACGATTAAACAAGAAATAGAGAAGTTTTCTGTCCACAATTTTAAATAGTTCAATTGTATTATCATAAGGCGAACATGCCATTGGGGACTGCGGATTCCGAAAGCCCTATTGATGGTCACAAACATATCTTTATTGCAATGACTGTATTCAGACTATGCATTGCCTCTGCTTGGCGGGATAATAATGCCCCATCATTTCAACAATGGCTAGCCAGATTCCTGGCAACAGCAAATATCGAAATTCCAATATATAAACGCAAGGCCAGGAAAAAATTGAAAAAAGTCCTAAAAATGTGGACTCTCCTGATAGCATGGCATCAAACTCTGGGTGTTACAGAGTAAACCCCACGCTTACTTGGTTAAAAGATCAAAAAGATATGCAGATTAGGATGCCCCAAACCAGATAAGACTTGTTTTCCTGGTATCTTACTTTGCCTCACTAAACTGTTTACAGCACAGTATCATGTATCCCCTTATGTAATCCTCTGTACAGTATATATAGTCTTTATTTGTCTACTAATGTTTTGTGTACTATGATATTCTTATCTGCCTGTCCGGGAGTGTGGGGGATGGCGGGGGCATTGGGTAAAAGGTTGTTGTTGTAAATTCTGAATAAAGATATTTTAAAAAAAAAGAATGTTTGGATAGATGGATGGAAACCTGGATGGAAGGGTGAAAGGATGGATGATTGATAAAAGGTGGGTGAAATGATGGATGGATGGATGGGTAGAATGATGGAATTGTAAGGATGGATTAGATGAAAAGACTGACGGATGGTAGCATGAATAGACAAATTAAATGGATGCTGGATGAAAGGCTTAAAGGGTGAAGAGATAAATAGATAGGAGGGATGAAAGGACCTCTTCTAGAAAGGACAGACCTAACTAGCTTCACTCTTGTGTGCTTTACACATCGTGCTTTCAGATATGCTTCATTTCGTTTCTAAATACAGCGCTGATTGGGTGCTGATTGTGGGCCATTGTGAAAATATTCTTGTTAATTGCAGCGCATGACGGGTGCTGTGATTAACAGGAATCCTTTCACAAAGGCCCACAATCTGCACCCAGCCGTGCTTTATTTAGAAATGAAATGAAACAAGTCTGTAAGCATGACGTTTGCTTTACACGCTGTGCTTTCAGACTTGCTTCATTTCTTTTCTGAATACTTTCCCAAACACGTAAGGCAACTGTCAAATTGCCGTTTTTTGCCACTCGCATTTTAAAAGCGGGCGGCAGCAATAACGTGTGCGCGCTTCACGCAGGACATTGCTCGCTCGGGCCTGAAAGGTGTGTGGGCGCGCAGGTGCACACGTTAGAGGGAACACTGGTGGCACGGATGAAAAGCACTATCGGTCTTCCGCTTACTTTCCTCTGACATACAGACTCACACTAGCAAAAGCTGAGGTCCGCTTTTCCCTGCTTGGTGTGATCCACTCTAATCTATGCCACTCCACTCGAATAAACTTCACAACACTCCAATCAACTTAAATTCACTCGACTCTAGTCCACTCAAAACCATTCCACTCCTCTCTACTCCTTGCCACTCCACTCTATGTACTTCAATCTACGGCGCTCAACTTCAATCTGCGACACACTAACTTTTAGCCATTCTGAACAGCAGCCATACTTGTGTACGTCACCGTTAGAACATATTGGAGAAGCACTGGTGAGAGCTACTGGCTTTACCAATTAACGTTTTGTTTATTTCTAACCATAAAAAGGGATCAGTCTAAGGTTGGCATACAAAAATGTACTAAAATAACCCATCCCAAATATCAGGAAAAAAATGAGATAAAAGCAGACTAGTTTTTCCTACTAGTTATGGCCCTGAAGTGAACTACTTTGTAGGAAGGTGTGCACCAAAGAGAAACCACAGCCGAAGTGTGCTGACTCATTCTGTGTTTTTATTTTTTGATTGCTGGCTTGCTAATCACAAATCTGCTGCTTCTTTTCATGCCAGTGTAAGGGAAGAAATGATTCTGGACATGTAATCGATGCATTCATAAAATCCTGCACAAAAAGAATTACACTTCAGTTTATCTGAGTCAGGGTTACATGTTTTGGGGCGGTAGCTAAGGTAACTGCAAAATAATAACAGCAAACACTTTGTGTCTGTTTGAACAGTGATTGTTTTTCTAGTGTATGGGTTCAACAACCATGTAAGAACTGGGCTAGTTCTGCGAAATGTTTGAACACTTAGGACGTTTCTGATCCAGAAAGGAGACAGCAGGAGGGCGCTGAGAGGAGGAATGTAACTTTTTTTTTAAGTGCACTGTTAGCACATTGTATTCTATTTCTGCCAGAGGGAAGGGCCTGTGTGAAGCTGCAGTGCCCCCAGTGCCTATGTTTGGTCACACTTGGTCACATTCACTGCTTTATCTTGTACATGTGTTACATAAACTTGTACATAAAAGGATTCCTGTTAATCACAGCGCCCGAAATGTGAGTAACAGGAATCCTTTCACAAAGGCCCACAATCAGCACCCAGCCGTGCTGTATCTAGAAAAGAAATTAAGCAAGTCTGAAAGCACGACGTGTGCTTTTCATGTCGTGCTTTCAGATTAGCTTCATTTCTTTTCTAAATACAGCGCCACTGGGTGCTGATTATGGGCGATTGTGAAAATATTCCTGTTAATTGCTGTAGATGACAGGCGCTGTGATTAACAGGAATACTTTCCTAGAGGCCTCAGGCAACCGGTAAATTGCTGTTTTTCACTGCTCGCATTTTAAAAGCGGGCGGCGGCGAGAACCTGTGCTTGCTGCACACGGGACACTGCGCGCTCGGTGCCTTAAAGGTGCACGGGCGCGCAGGTGCGTACGTTAGAGGGAACACTGCTTTCAAGGCAATCTGAGTATGCAATACCAAAGAGTGGTGTGAGGTGCCTGCCCAATGGGACTCCAGTGATCCCACATCTTCATGTCATACATGTACAAGGACCCTCAAAACCTTCAAAGGTTTATTGGCCTGTGGATTTACATTCTATAACTGGTGTCATCACGTGTACCAAGAAGGTCTGGATATATTCATAAGGTTATATGGAGTGTTGTGCTATGTGGATTCAGAGTATCTATCCTCCAAATATTTGGACCTCAATATTTTAGGGAAGTGGATCTGCTAAATATTACACATAGCTAACCTATATGTGCACTGCTATTACTTGGCTTTTCAGGTAGTGGACATATGATGTCATTTGGCGTGCAAAGTGTCATCGGTAACCAATGAGCATTTGCATGTGGCATGATGCCTGTCACAACACTAATTGATGGTACATTTGTGTACAACTTGAACTTCATGACAACATGATGTGTTATGAGTAATAGTTAGATGTATTAGATTCTGGGCCTTGTGTGAGAATTGTGTATATCTCACTCTTGGATCCATCCTATTTGGTAACATCTCATTGCAATGGTATACAAAAAATGCCAAGTATGCAACCACTTGCATGGAGTAGAATGGACCTAAGGATGGAATGTAGAGAATTGCATCAATGCATTTAAGCCTGTCTGTGGTTATGATATGCGTTGACCCAACTGTTTACAGGCCATGTAACCTATTGAGTGAAGCACGAAGGTGGTGTGATTTGTGGACTTCTTCAATGTTTTCAGTGGATTTGTGATGGTCTGGTGTGGAAACACAGTTGCAATAAACCCATGTTACATGTCATTTTAGATATATCCATGGCAAGTGGAGGAGAAGGGGCCAATCTCGGTGGGGATATACTGGTCATGGTGGGTCTGGATGTGAGATATCAGACATGGAGGGACCCACTGACCAGGAGGGTGCAAGGAGTGCCCTGGGGGACATCAGCTCATGCTCATCATCATCATAGTCACCCTCCGGTGGATACTCCCGAGTAGGGGTGGATCTGTTCCACCTTCATCCTTGTCCGTCACCCCAGTTCCATCGTCACCCTTATGTTATGATCACTAATTCCTGTGCCCAAGCATGTATATGCTCAACAACCCATTGCTTTATAAATCATGTAGTGGCTCCTCAGTCTCACACACCTTTAGATTAAGTATTTTTGCTAAGTGTGGTAGCACTGTTGTCTATATCAAACATTTAGGTTATTGTACTGTTTGCAATGTCCCATGAGCTTGATAATTATCCATGTGCCTTCAGTCATGGACTCGTCAGTTAGATACTTTACAGAGGGATTCACTGCCAGCAATACAGGGACTTTCAAGTCAGGTTATTTCCGGAGTGGTAATTGGTGTTAGTAATTATCCATGTGCTTACAGTCCATTATCCATGTGCTTACAGTCAGGGACTTTCCAGAACCGAAGCTCTGTGGCAGAGGGCAGAGGTTTGGCGCGTTGAGCGCTGTGAAGCTTTATTATTCTTTTAAAAAACCTTGTTTTGTTGGCCTCTCTGCTGCTGAGTGCTAGCAGCCTTAATTCCATTTCTCCCGCTGACTACAAGCGGTGAGTGGCACTTTAGTTGTTTTTAACCTCCTACCCCACCCCGCCCTCTTGACTCCTCCCACCCCGGCGTCATCGCCTATTTAGGCTCCGCCCACTTTGCCTCGCGAGGAACCGAAGCTCTGTGGCAGAGGGCAGAGGTTTGGCGCGTTGAGCGCTGTGAAGCTTTATTATTCTTTTAAAAAACCTTGTTTTGTTGGCCTCTCTGCTGCTGAGTGCTAGCAGCCTTAATTCCATTTCTCCCGCTGACTACAAGCGGTGAGTGGCACTTTAGTTGTTTTTAACCTCCTACCCCATCCCGCCCTCTTGACTCCTCCCACCCCGGCGTCATCACCTATTTAGACGGGCCTCATGCGTCTGCGCAGCGGACGTGCGCAGCGGGCGCGACGGAGGCGCGCCGGAGTCGCACCAGAGTCAAGCCCGTCTGCGCCCGTCCGCGCCAGGACGGGCACAGGGCTCAGTCCCGATGCCCCAAACGGTGTCACGTACTCCCGATCTGCTTTACTACGGCTGCGGGGACCCCCTTGTACGTCTCACCTTGTATTTAATTGTCACAATGCTCCAACCTCTTGTCCCTCTTGTAATATTTTACTGGACTCCTGTCCCTCGCGGTTAGACTCTATGTCTTCCTCCTTTTGGAACCCTGCCCTCCCGTGCAGTTCTCCCCCTCCCAAATTATCCAACTCCGGCCCCTTTTTCAAATTTATTAGCAGTAACTGTCGTTCTCTCGTAAAACATAAAAGAGACATTTTCGATCTTTTACAGACTGTTAGTCCAGCTGCCATGTTTCTGACGGAAACATGGCTAAATGATAGCTCTGGCCCTGACATCGCCATGGCTCTCCCCAATGATTATACCTATGTTGGGCGAAACCGGCTTCTTAAAGAGGGTGGGGGAATTGCCATCATTTTTAGGAGAGAATTCTCCTGTAAATGGGAAGACCTTGAGTTCCCCAATTGTGAAGCTGGTCTATTTAAGCTATCACTTACCCCACATTTCACTCTGACCGGCACATTGATCTACCGCCCCCCTGGCGCAGCGAGTATCTGGGCTTCCTCCCTCCCAGATCTTGTTGCTCCACTTTTGGCCCAATCCAATAATTTTATGGTCATTGGAGACCTTAACATTCATTTCAACTCTGCTTCGTGTGCCATTTCCACACGTCTTTTACAGGATCTGGCAGCTTTAGATCTTCAGCTCCACAACTCTGACCCTACTCATAAGGCCGGCAACCTTTTAGATCCCATCATTTCCAACCTTTCGACCATTTCGTATCAATCCTCATTACAGGTCCCCTGGTCGGATCATTTTATTGTAAATTTCTCTATCGAAATGGCCTCTTCTAACCCCCTCTTGCCTACTCATCCCCTTAAAGACAGCAGGAATTGGAAACGCCTAGATGCAGACAAACTCAATCTGTGTCTTTCTAATTCCAAGCCCCCCCTGTCTTTGAACCTGTCTACAGAGGAACTTCCTTCTATCAAACGCTGGTTGACTAATGCTTTGGACTCTTGTCTCCCTATGCAAAAGAACAAACGACATATTCTTCATCCACCGGCTCCCTGGTTTACTGACGCTCTCCGCCTAGAAAAATCTAAATGCAAAAAACTGGAGCGCATATGGCGCTCCAATTATGATGCAGGTCAGAAATCAGAATATAAGGCCGCTCTTAAAGTCTACCATACGTCATGTGATAGTGCGAGAGCTTCCTTTGCGAACACTACGCTTCTTACAGCACAGAATAGACCCCAGGCTCTGTTCAAAATCGTGAAGGAGCTGTCAGGGGCTTCTGCTGCACCCAAGGCCCCCATTCTTGATACCCTCCAGTGTGAAGCTTTGGCCAACTTCTTCGTCGAAAAGATCGAGAAGATCTATGATACTTTCGACTCCTCTCCCGGTGTGTCCACTCATGTTGTCTTATCTGTAGATACCCCCCCAGTTGCTACGTCCTTCTGTAGTACCCCCATGCCTCCCAAACTTCTTGCCTGGGATCCCATTTCCCTTCCGCTTTTAAAAAAGTATTTACAGGATATAAAATCTGGGTCTCCGCTCGACCCTATGCCCCCTCAAATCTTGAGTTTTTTGGATCCCTCCCTACTCCTTATTATTTTGAAAGTCTTGAACGCCTCCCTTTCTGAAGCGATCGTGCCCGACGAATGGAAGCACGCTATGGTGGTCCCACTATTAAAAAAGACCAACTTAGACCCTAACAACCCCTCTAACTTCCGCCCCATTTCGCTGCTTTCATGTTTCTCTAAAATTTTGGAGAAACATGTCAATTCTCTGCTTAATCTTCATGTGGAGTCCTCTAACTTTCTTCATGGTTCACAATCCGGGTTCAGGGCTGGCTTCTCGACTGAGACCACTCTCCTTGGTGTGTCGGAATCCATCAGACAGAAAGTGGACAACGGGGAGACGGTGGCACTCATTTTGCTTGACTTGAGTGCCGCATTCGACACCGTCTCCCATTCCATCTTGTTGTCCACCCTGAGAGAGGTGGGTGTCGATGGTGCTGCCCTGGCCTGGATCTCTAACTTTTTATCTAATCGCACGTTTCAAGTCTTTTCTTCTACTTCCATCTCTTCTATCTTTCCCTCTAAGCACGGTGTCCCTCAGGGATCTATTCTTAGTCCTCTCTTTTTCAATTTATATGTGAGACCCCTTGCTTTTTTGGCGGAACAGGCAGGTCTCTCTATTTACTCTTACGCTGATGACACTCAAGTCATCTATTCTCTCTCCACCAATAAACATCTCCCTTTCTCTTCTCTCCAAACTGGACTAAAGCAGATTGCGGCATGGATGTTGGAGCATAAACTAAAACTAAACGGGGAGAAAACAGAACTGCTCCTGTTTGGCTCCGACACCTCGCTCTGGGGCCCACATCATTGGCCACCGGAGATGGGCCCGCCTCCAATTCCAACTTCGTCTGCCCGTAACCTCGGGGTCCTCCTGGACAATCAATTGTCTTTCAGGCAGCATGTCGTGAAAGTCTCTGCCACCTGTACTACCATCATCAGGTGGCTTAGGAAAATCTCATGGATGCTGCCGGCTGACACCTTAAAATCTGTAGTCCAGGCTCTTGTCATCTCACGCCTGGACTACGGCAACATCTTACTTCTAGGTGCCTGTAAGGAGGTCACTAAGAAGTACCAGGTAGTACAAAATATGGCGGTCCGCCTGATTTGCAATCTACCCGCCAGATCCTCAGCCTCTTTCCACCTGCGTAACCTACATTGGCTACGGATTGAGAGCAGGGTTAAATTCAAGGCGTTATGTTTTATACATAAAATCCTGACAGGAAAAGCCCCGCCCTATCTATCTGTTTTGGTGCAGCAATATCTTCCACCTCGTACACTTAGGTCCTCCACCCAGAATAAGCTCAGGATCCCACGCATCAAGAGAGCAAAAATGGGTGGTCGCTCTTTTGCTCTGCTGGCGCCCTCTCTTTGGAACTCTCTACCCCCCTCTTTACGTTCTGAAATGTGCCTCCTTACCTTCCGTAAGGGAATCAAAACCTGGCTTTTTAATTTGTAAGTTCACTGATCTCCTTCCCTTCTCATCTTTAATATTGTTTCACACCTATAGCGCCGGGAAACCTACGGGTAGCTGTGCGCTCAAGAAATTCAATAATAATAATAATAATAACCATTGAATGATAAAGAAATGTGCCCTTCTAGAAATACCTACCCACCATTGAATCCTTAGCCAAATCCCAGTCTGGTGGTTAGCTTTATTTCCGTAAAACAGAATTCTTCTCCTCTCTCCCACTCTCCTGGATCATCGCACCCTCTGCTCCCTGATCCAAGTTTCCTCACCTGGCCAATGACATCTGTGCTCCCACAGATAACCATTAGCATCTCATTGGACTTCTCTGATCCCTTCATGTAAGAAAAGACCTACCTTTGAGCGACAGTGGCAAATCTTCTCCGTGGCTGCAGCTGTCCTGGAGCAAGCCCTGTGGTAATCCCGGCATTGTGATGGCATACGTTGCAGTGAAAGGAAGGGCAAAGCAAAAGCAGAGGAAACAAGGTTAGTGCACTATTCTTAGCTTCTTTTCAAACCTCACCCACTACATTTCTACAAAATAAAAACGTCAAGACTTGTAAATAATCTCAACATAAGAACCCCATGCTATCTGATTGAAGTTCAAGAGACAACTTGCAAAATTTTAAAAAGGAAAAAGGAGAATTCAAAAAAGGAAGAACAGTCACATAACAAAAGCACATGATGTCATATGCGGACAGGGGAAACCTGTGAACTGTTATTTAAAGCTCACAAAAGGATCTTCAAGATTGTTGAAAGACAACCAATTAGAAAAGTACACTGTTAATAATCATCTCAAAGAGACTTCTGCAATGGATTCAACTCTTGGCATATTTAAACCATGGAAGAAGAAGTACTGCCTCTTGGTCCTCCTCAACATTTGAGTGGCCTTTGACAGATTTGACAATGGCATACTTCTACAAATCCCAAGTGATATAATGTGTATTAAAGGAACAGTTTCCAATAGCTTCAGGTCCTGACAACGAGAATACATCAAAAGTGGTCATGGTTTCTCCAACCCTTTAAAGCATATACAGAGTCCCTCACTACTCCAACCATCCTTGCCCTAATACTTCTTCATAATCTTGTGGAACCAATAGGTTAGATCTTAACAAAGCAGAGAATCAAATGGCCTTTATCCTTGATGGTGCTGACATTCAGCTATATGCCAAAACTGAATGCTCAAAAAGCACTTTGAGACCCTTATGGGTAATTTGCCACTCTTTATAAATCCTGATTGATTGATTGATTGATTGATTGATCAAACAAGTTCAATGCCTTAACATCCTCCCTTAAGGAAATTAAATTCTGGATCACAAATATGAAAGATAAGCTGATTCCACATTGCTGTCTAAAGCTAAAAGGAGTCTTTATCTGGGCTTGTGTGACAACTGAGGAGTTAATGTCTTGTGTGTGTACCTTCTTTTTCAGTAAGGGAACCATGGTTGGTTTTAAGAAGTGCTTAAAATGGCATGTTTTGTGACTCCTCCTGAAAGATAAAATCTATGACGGGTGGAAATTACTGTCTTCTTTTTGGTTTTCCCCCATTGCTGAAGCCATTTTTACTGGCCATGCTCTGCCCACTTTTCTCCTGCTAAGCAGTGGTAATGTGCTTATTCTGTCTTCTCAAACATGTTAGAATTGGCATACCCTGAATTGGCACATTTAATTTACTTGTAAGTCCTTAGTATATGGCACCACATATAACCAGAGCCTGTAAATTAAATGCTGCTAGTGGGCTGTAGTTAGGTTCCATAGTAATATTATAAGTGATAGGGAGATCTCTCAAACCAAGATATCAATTGGTCTCAGACACTGCTTTTCACATATGTTTTAAATTGGCATGTCTAAAAACATTGTTGACCAGTTAGAGTCAGCGGAAGCAGCTCTATATGAGCAAATGAGCATTGCTCCACCAACAGGTGCAGAAAAAGTGAACAATGAAATGATAATAAACTGCGTTTATTACCATTTTATTTTTTCCTATGGCAGCCCGAGCTGCGGGGGCAGGGCTAGGCCATTGCTGCAGATTGGCAGCAGAGAGGAGTGGTGACAGCAGTCTGAAGTGCACATAGCCAGCCTGGCAATTGTACTTTAAATCTCTCCAACCCAAGCTGTCTTAGACAGCTGAGTGGAGAGAAGGCACAGGCACCCAGTGCCTGAAAGAGTTCTGATCCAGCCGACTCCAACCAATCCTGACTTTTCTCTCATGTTGATTAACAGCATGAGAGCAGCGTCTGGTTTAGTTAGGGGGCTTGCTCAAGGGATCTGGATGACTGAGGTACAACGGGACTGGAGAACATGCTGGCAGTAGGTAAGTAAAAATTGTATTTGCTCTTGATATAATTAAATAATATAAACTGTAACAAAATCGTTAACATGGATTACATTAACTTTAAAGTTTATCTGTAAAATGTTAATGAAATGCATAGCACTGATTAAGTACTGTTTATAGCTTGCACACTAAGCATTTCATTTAATTTTGCTTGAGTCGGCTACAAAGTGTGACCTCTTTGACCCACTGATAGGCAGTGTAAGAAACTTGTATTGTCTTCAGTCTCAATTCCAGAGCTCTCAGTTGTGGCTTCTTATAAACACTGTTTATAAAAAGTAAGCGTGGGCATAAAATCCGTTTTGCGGGCGAATTTGCGGATTTTTGATGATTTTGCGATCCGCGAATCACGCAAAATTGCCCAATAATCCGCAAATTCGCAAGCTACGAATTATTTTGCTTGGTCGCGCTTGAAAAATACAATATCGCGCGCGCGGCGTTGACTCTGAGCCTGCCATGTTGTTTTTCTCCCGGTTTTGCGTGTGCTGCGCCATTTTCGATCTTGCTGCGTGATCGCGGAAGAGTTTTTCGAACGCAATTACGTTATCGCGGCTTGCCATCTTGCACGGCGAGAGTTTGAAAAATTGCAATTCTGCACAAGAAATCCACCGCAGGAAGCATAAACCTTGTGGAAATGATGATTTTGATCAGAATAACTCCTCAAATTGACATTTGGCTGCACTTTTTGGTGCAGGAGTCCATTTTTTGGGGTGGGAGGAAGAAAGTGCCCCAGAGTCTCCAACTTCCTGTCCTTGTCCAGCAGGCTCCTCCCAGTGCTTTGTCCATGTCCTGGTCACTTTTCATTTGGCTGTGGAGCTGGAAGGATTACTTTTTGTGGCTGCTGCTGGATATTTGTATTTGAGGACTTTTTGGACTTTAGCGTTTGGATCACTTTTGGACTTGAGATTTTACAAGTAAGTTGGTGTTGTTTGTTTGGGGCATTGCAGTTGAGGCAACTCCAGTTCTAAAACTGTTTCACAACTTTAACAAAATATATATTGTGGTGGATAGCCACAGTATCCAGTAGGCCCAGGGTTAGTCATGGGTGCATGATACAACTGTTTCTGTGATTTTTTTTTTTAACTTAATTCTCATTTATGTCAGGAAATTTTAGCTCACTGTTATATGTTGTTGTTTTTTTTAATTTTGGGGTGCCTGTAAAGCCTCACTAGCCAGTAGGCCCAGGGGTAGTGAGTGGTACATGGACCAAGTCTTTCTGTGGGGTGTCTTGAATGTAAACATCATTGAGGGCATGGATGGCATTGGATTGTGGTGATTTTTATGTGTTTTTCGATTTTTTGGGGTGTTGTTGGGGCATGGCCATGTGGGTGGGGGCAATTTTGAGGGCTGGTACAGGCAGGGCCTGGCCATGTGGTGGAGGTCAAGGGGCCATTTTGAAGGCAGGCAGTGTGCTCAGGCCTGCACCCATTGTGCCTTGCTTTCATCCATTATGCCCAGGGTTACTCAGTGGTGCATGGACCAAGTCTTTCTGTGGGGTGTCTTGAATGTAAACATCATTGAGGGCATGGATTGTATTGGATTGTGGTGATTTTTATGTGTTTTTCGATTATTTGGGGTGTTGTTGGGGCATTGCCATGTGGGTGGGGGCCATTTTGAGGGCTGGTACAGGCAGGGCCTGGCCATATGGTGGGGGTCAAGGGGCCATTTTGAAGGCAGGCAGTGTGCTCAGGCCAGCACCCATTTGGCCTTGCTTTCATCCATTATGCCCAGGGTTACTCAGTGGTTCATGGACCAAGTCTTTCTGTGAGGTGTCTTGAATGTAAACATCATTGAGGGCACGGATGGCATTGGATTGTGGTGATTTTTATGTGTTTTTCGATTTTATGGGGTGTTGTTGGGGCATGGCCATGTGGGTGGGAGCCATTTTGATGGCTGGTACAGGCAGGGCCTGGCCATGTGATGGGGGTAAAGGGGCCATTTTGAAGGCAGGCAGTGTGCTCAGGCCTGCACCCAGTTTGCCTTGCTTTCATGCTTTCAACCATTATGCCCAGGGATACTCAGTGGTGCATGGACCAAGTCTTTCTGTGGGGTGTCTTGAATGTAAACATCATTGAGGGCATGGATGGCATTGGATTGTGGTGATTTTTATGTGTTTTTCGATTTTTTGGGGTGTTGTTGGGGCATGGCCATGTGGGTGGGGGCCATTTTGAGGGCCGGTACAGGCATGTCCTGGCCATGTGGTGGGGGTCAAGGGGCCATTTTGAAGGCAGGCAGTGTGCTCAGGCCTGCACCCATTTTGCCTTGCTTTCATCCATTATGCCCAGGGTTACTCAGTGGTGCATGGACCAAGTCTTTCTGTGGGGTGTCTTGAATGTAAACATCATTGAGGGCATGGATGGCATTGGATTGTGGAGATTTTATGTGTTTTTCGATTTTTTGGGGTGTTGTTGGGGCATGGCCATGTGGGTGGGGGCCATTTTGAGGGCTGGTACAGGCAGGGCCTGGCCATGTGGTGGGGGTCAAGGGGCCAATTTGAAGGCAGGCAGTGTGCTCAGGCCTGCACCCAGTTTGCCTTGCTTTCAACCATTATGCCCAGGGTTACTCAGTGGTGCATGGTAAGCATGGGCGGATCTAGCGGATCTCGCGTACGTGAATTTGCGGATTTACGGATTCGCAATCCGCGAAGATACGCGAACTCTCGCGGATTTGCGGATTTTCCCGTTTTTTGTGTTGGCGCGCGTTCGCGCCGATTTTGGGACAATTTCGCAATTGCGAACTTACTTTTCGGCTCGCAACGGCCGCGACTATGTTGTTTCTACGTCTGGTTTATCATCACAGGTTCACAGCACCCTCTGTTTCACCACTGCCACCCTCTGGGACACCCATGCCACCCTCTGGTACATCCTCACTGCCACCCATTAGGTTTGTTTATCACTGTAGTTTATGGGGGGTGAAAAAAGCAAGCACACCTCCCCTACTTCAACTGCCATGAATTAATTTGGGGTTGATTAATGTGTCAGTTATTTAGAAAGTTCCAGTCTGGCTGGCACCTGCTTCCTTCCTTATCTGTAATTTGCTTTCTGTTGCAGTGAAATTTTTTTTCACAGGACCTTTATGGTCTACTTGTAGCTATTCTATGAGCCTGCTGTTTGGGTCATAGCAGGGTCATAGAATAGTTGCAAACTCTGGAGGGGCCCCTCAGGAAGCACTACAGTGAATGTTACAAATGTTAAGTTTGAACTTTTGCACCTGCTCATTGCTTTCAGTTTAGCAAAAATCGTTTTTTCTGCAATTTCGTGCGTTTTTTGGGGCGCGAATCCGTGCGAGATCGATTTCGGAAGCCGCGAATGCTTGCGAATACACTAATTTTTTTTTTGCGACGTGTATGTTCGTGTGATTTTGTGCGTGTTCGCGAGGCGCTTGTAGCTATACGTTTGCCAAGTTACCCTAGCGGTCGTACACGGGCGCGGCCATCTTGTTTGCGTGACGTAATTCCGTTTCCGGCCGCTATGTGTAATCTCGCAAAGTGTGCTGCTCGCTAGTACAATTTCGCGCGTGCTCGCGAGGAAAATCTCGCGCGAACTTACCCACGCGGTCGGGAACGGGCGCGGCCATCTTGTTTCTCATTCATTGCTATGGTTCTGGGCATGCTTTCTGTATCCTCTCTGAATCTCTGCCATCCTTTGCTTGTTTGAAGTTTATTTGATCTATTTTACTTATTAATCTATCCCTCTATTTTTCTAGCTCTATATTTTTGTGTTTTCTGCTGCTTTTAGTTACTTTTAAACTACTTTTTTAAACTCTTTTATTTTCTTCTTCACTATTCTATTTCTTCTTTATCATTTAACTTTATTTCTGCCCAGACCATGGTAAAGGGAGCCGGGAAGCACCCTGAGAAGGGGAAGGGTTCCGCACCCCGTGACCGGCTCCCGTGCGGGCGTTTGAGGGGGGAGCAAGTGGTGCCACGGGAGATCTTTTTCGCGGAGGAGGTGGCCGCACTCATCTTCCACGTCCAGCGCCGCCTCCCCAAGACGATCCTGGGAGGCGGCAAGATCGCAACCGGCTATGGCATCCGGGAGCGCCGGAAGCGGTGGGAGAAGGTGTGCCGGGCCATGTTTAAGCTCTCTGGGGTCCGGCGCACATATAACCAGGCCACCCACCGCTGGACAGATGTCATGGACCGGGAGCGGGACTTGCTGGACGCGCTCGGCGTAGAGGTCCCCGGGCTTGGTGAGTAGTAGTAGCTATTCATCACTACTCTGTTTTATCCGGCTCTGTCATTTGCAAATCTTTGTTCTTTACCAAGAGCAATAATGCTGCCGATTACATTGTAGGTAAATTATATTTCAAAATCTTCTATGCATTTCAGGTGCACTGCTCTCCTTCTCAGTAGCCTTGCTTGCTACTATGCTTATTTGTTTTGTATTTTGTGTTCATTTCATTGGCCTGAGAAATTATGTATGAGTGCAGTGTAAAGATAAGAACTGCGTAATGCTAGACACTAAGGGTCATATTTTCAATTACGGGCGCATCCCTGCAAAGTAGCAGGGGTGCGGCAGTAATTGTGTGCCATGCCACCACCACCCATTGGCCCAAAATGTCACAGAAGCCTTACGCATCTGTGCCGTAAAGGCGGCGCATTGCTGGAGTTGCGTGCCAACGATGGCGCAGCTCCAGCAATGCTCTGGGGTACCCTATCTCCCCAATGCTGCATCAAGCCGTACGTCGGCTTCAAGCGCGCAGGGTTTGAGTCATGCATCATTGTCCTAAAAGTGACTGATTGACATCTTGTAGATTTCCCTCAGCCACTTTTAGGATTCGTTCCTGCGCAGGTACGCCCTCCCTTGCGCCGGAACGCCCCCTGATGGCGCAGGGCTTTACAACGTGATGCATATATACGCCGCACCAACACCATGGCGAGTCTTTTGTTCTGCCGCTGCGTCACAAAAGTCATGCAACAATGGAGGAAAATGAGCCGCAAGGGACTTCTAAATCAGCCCCAACAGACTGAAGTCCAGTCCTTCCTTTAGACACATGGCTATAAGAAGAAATAGTGTCGGTGGTCGGTGGATTGATAGTTTGAGAATTCACTGATCTGCAAGCAGGATGGACTTTGTCTGTCACTTCGCGTGCTGCGGACTGCTGCCTGCCAGGCCTAGGCAAACCTCTTTAGTAGTCTGTTTATTGAGTTACATAGGAACTTTCTAAGTCAACGGTCCGCAAATCAGGCAATACGAATAACGTAGTATACCACATGAGATAGATCCCGTGGAATAGTTGTCTATCTATTTGCTATTTCTCCAAAATATTTTGTTATTGTTCTTTTGAAATGTTTGATTTGGTTGACAAATCTCATCCATGTTTTCTGGTCTTTCTTTCTTTCATGTTGTACATCAGCTCCCCCCAAGGGCAAGAGGACACAGGAGGAGGGTGCTGTTCAGGAGGATGCAGGCCAGGATCGGGCAGGCGAGGGCTCCTTTGCTGGCCCCAGTAAGTTTAAATTTTAATAAAGAGTACCTATTTTTTCCTAGCGTTCCTCATTCGATTTTTTCTAAATCGTCTTTGATCTTCTTGTAGACGGGATATAAATTCTTATCCTGCCTCGAATATGACTCCATGTGGTATTACTAGATTATTCTTATTAGTCTGTCTGTGTAGCTAACTAAGATTGGACATTTGGCAATTCCATTGTACTCCCATTCTATTCAGCAATAGCTCTATGCACTGTCTCCTTACTGACTAGATAGTGTGGCAGAGTCATTTAGCTCCCGAAGTCACCGATGATTGATCCCCAATGATCTCTAGATTATCGTACGCAGGACAAGAGTACGGAGTCACAGTCAAGAAGTGTCAGAGGCACTCATGCTTGCAAAAATTCCAAAACCTTTAGCTCATCCACTCTAGTCTGGAGGACCAAAAACCACAGAGTCTATTTAAGTTTAAAAGCTTTATTAAAAGTAAACACATTTATTAAAATCTACTTTGTCATAAAACTATTTAACTGAAAACGGAAAAGTGCTTAGTGCTGACGATTAATTGGACACATTTCTTGTGGTCGAGCCGAGCTCTCACCTGGTTTGAACTTGATCCTGGTCGTGTTCTTAGGAGTCAAGCTTCTGTCTGTTAGGAGAAAAAGTGGTGCGTGTTAAAAATAAAAAGCAAGCATTCATCAGTTGTGCATAAAAGTGCAGCAAGACAACAGCCTTCCCTGGAAAAAGGGACATTTTTACTTTAGAGTAGACAGTCACAAATTATTACATTGTATTCTGTTTTTTTAACATTTCTTTATTACTCCTAGACCAAATATTATATAGTAGTGAGTGGTGTATTCTAACATTCTTAAATGTACTTTGTAGGTGGAACATCTGGTGACGGGGCCATCGCGGAGGTGGCGGTGTTGGGCGAGGACTCGGAGGACTCTGGGGAGGAGGCGGTGCAAGAGCCGGCGGACGGTCCTGTGGGGGTTCGCACGGTGGTGGCGGGAACAGGTAAGCTATATATTCCTTACTTATTGAGATTGAAGACTGCATAGTGTGCTTTCTGCACGGGTGTATTACAAATCAACCAGGTAGTAGCCTCCTTGAAATGTACTTCGACTTAGCTGTGAAGTTTTTGGTGAGAAGAATCCCAATAAGTTCTTAGATGAACGTGATGGATGGGATGAACGAAAAGCGAAAGAAGGGTGTAAGTAAGTGGGACGCGAAATTGTATGATGGCTGGCAAAGAAGAACGATATGTGTTTGCTTGGCCCCCGAGGTGGCTGGGAAGGAAAGAATATGGTATGGTGCATGGCTGGGTCAATGATGAAGCAAGGATGGGTGGAAGGACAGCAGCCTGGGTGGGTGAAACAGAAACTGTATGTGTGCGTATACTTTGAATGAATGGATGCCTGGAGCATGGTATTCTCTGACTCTTAGATAGCACATGTGTATCTAGAGAGAGTAGATGGTCGCTGGATGAACTAAGTGTTACCTTGAAGAGCATGTACCACCGCACCCGCACGTCCGTTCCAGTGTAGGGAAGGCAAGGAAAAGAAATTGTAAATGTGTCCAATACTACCATGAATAGTAGCAGTACTTTGTATTGCAACTGCAAGCACAGCATATATCTGGTTATTACGGTGGACACTCCGTACCTCTCTTAATAACTTTAGTTTAGTTGTAGTACGTCATTCATGTGTGGGTGTATCACTGTTCACTCAATATTAAGCAAAGCACCTAAAGTCATCCCATATGTCATCAAATACGTCCCATGTGAAGTGATAGATAATCAAATTATTTAGCTTCTTCATTTTCCTTTTCTAGTACTCATTTGCACTGTAGGGTGAAAGGTAAATTAATTAAGCAGTAGCCCTTGTAACAGAGTATTCTCAGTGCCACCCGTAATAGAAAAGTAATAGCTTCACCACCTGCATGTACTGGACCGGTACAGTAACGCAAGTCTGTCTCACTCATCATGGTGTGCAACTGTTTTTCTCGGGTGCAAGTTCACTGTGCTGCCATTCTGCCGGCTTGCATAAGATAACGTACCAATTTTCCTAAACAAGAGAGAAGAAGAAGAATAAGACTGGTGTACTGTCATAGTCGACTGTAATGGAAGTCCATAGTGGTCGTAGAATTTGTTCATTAAACTACCACTAATGTTAGAGCAAGGATGCAGAAGTGGGAGGTTACATAGATACTGTCCTCAATAGTTATGTACTGTGCTTTCAATTTGCTACTTGTACTGTGACCCAACTTTCGGCTCAATCACTTTGTGTTATTAATGCTAAGGAGCATTGGTTACAGACTATGTCTTTCTTTCTTCATATAGTTGCTCCTTCCAAATCGACGATACAGAAAAGGGGGTGGTGATGAACAGAGTGTCTGAATTAAGCAGACCACTCTTACCCAGTCCAAAGATCAGGGCTTGATCCATCACCGTTATTTATCTCACTGCCCCATCCCAGCTCAGAACCTGGCTATATGCAAATTAGTCTGTCCCTGGCCCAGTGCATCATGGGAACAGGGCAGACCAAACTACCAAGCCAATTCTTCACCAGAAAGGAGACAAGCTACCGGGGACCGGTTTCTGGCATTTCAGCCTCTTCGGCCCGGCTTGCTTGAATCCTGATGGAGCAGTGAGAAAGGGACTCATGTCTGAGTATACCCTGCCACACCTATAGTGGCCAAAAACGATACAGAAAAGGGGGTGGTGATGAACAGAGTGTCTGAATTAAGCAGACCACTCTTACCCAGTCCAAAGATCAGGGCTTGATCCATCACCGTTATTTATCTCACTGCCCCATCCCAGCTCAGAACCTGGCTACATGCAAATTAGTCTGTCCCTGGCCCAGTGCATCATGGGAACAGGGCAGACCAAACTACCAAGCCAATTCTTCACCAGAAAGGAGACAAGCTACCGGGGACCGGTTTCTGGCATTTCAGCCTCTTCGGCCCGGCTTGCTTGAATCCTGATGGAGCAGTGAGAAAGGGACTCATGTCTGAGTATACCCTGCCACACCTATAGTGGCCAAAAACGATACAGAAAAGGGGGTGGTGATGAACAGAGTGTCTGAATTAAGCAGACCACTCTTACCCAGTCCAAAGATCAGGGCTTGATCCATCACCGTTATTTATCTCACTGCCCCATCCCAGCTCAGAACCTGGCTATATGCAAATTAGTCTGTCCCTGGCCCAGTGCATCATGGGAACAGGGCAGACCAAACTACCAAGCCAATTCTTCACCAGAAAGGAGACAAGCTACCGGGGACCGGTTTCTGGCATTTCAGCCTCTTCGGCCCGGCTTGCTTGAATCCTGATGGAGCAGTGAGAAAGGGACTCATGTCTGAGTATACCCTGCCACACCTATAGTGGCCAAAAACGATACAGAAAAGGGGGTGGTGATGAACAGAGTGTCTGAATTAAGCAGACCACTCTTACCCAGTCCAAAGATCAGGGCTTGATCCATCACCGTTATTTATCTCACTGCCCCATCCCAGCTCAGAACCTGGCTATATGCAAATTAGTCTGTCCCTGGCCCAGTGCATCATGGGAACAGGGCAGACCAAACTACCAAGCCAATTCTTCACCAGAAAGGAGACAAGCTACCGGGGACCGGTTTCTGGCATTTCAGCCTCTTCGGCCCGGCTTGCTTGAATCCTGATGGAGCAGTGAGAAAGGGACTCATGTCTGAGTATACCCTGCCACACCTATAGTGGCCAAAAACGATACAGAAAAGGGGGTGGTGATGAACAGAGTGTCTGAATTAAGCAGACCACTCTTACCCAGTCCAAAGATCAGGGCTTGATCCATCACCGTTATTTATCTCACTGCCCCATCCCAGCTCAGAACCTGGCTATATGCAAATTAGTCTGTCCCTGGCCCAGTGCATCATGGGAACAGGGCAGACCAAACTACCAAGCCAATTCTTCACCAGAAAGGAGACAAGCTACCGGGGACCGGTGTCTGGCATTTCAGCCTCTTCGGCCCGGCTTGCTTGAATCCTGATGGAGCAGTGAGAAAGGGACTCATGTCTGAGTATACCCTGACACACCTATAGTGGCCAAAAACGATACAGAAAAGGGGGTGGTGATGAACAGAGTGTCTGAATTAAGCAGACCACTCTTACCCAGTCCAAAGATCAGGGCTTGATCCATCACCGTTATTTATCTCACTGCCCCATCCCAGCTCAGAACCTGGCTATATGCAAATTAGTCTGTCCCTGGCCCAGTGCATCATGGGAACAGGGCAGACCAAACTACCAAGCCAATTCTTCACCAGAAAGGAGACAAGCTACCGGGGACCGGTTTCTGGCATTTCAGCCTCTTCGGCCCGGCTTGCTTGGATAGGAACAGACTAATTTGCTCCTTCCCAGTACAAGAATTGGCTTGGTAGTTTGGTTTGCCCTGTTCCCATCATGCACTGGGACAGGAACAGACTAATTTGCATATAGCCAAGTTCTGAGCTGGGATGGTGCAGTGAGCTAAAAAACGGTGATGGATCAAGCCCTGATCTTTGGACTGGGTAAGAGTGGTCTGCTTAATTCAGGCACTCTGTTCATCACCACCCCCTTTTCTGAATCATTTTGTCCACCATAAGCGTGGAAGGGTATACTCAGATGTGAGTCCCTTGCTCATTGCACCATCAGGATTCAAGCAAGCCGGGCCGACGACGCCTGAAATGGCAGAAACCGGTCCCCGGAAGCTTGTTTCCTTCCCAGTACAAGAATTGGCTTGGTAGTTTGGTTTGCCCTGTTCCCATCATGCACTGGGACAGGAACAGACTAATTTGCATATAGCCAAGTTCTGAGCTGGGATGGTGCAGTGAGCTAAAAAACGGTGATGGATCAAGCCCTGATCTTTGGACTGGGTAAGAGTGGTCTGCTTAATTCAGGCACTCTGTTCATCACCACCCCCTTTTCTGAATCATTTTGTCCACCATAAGCGTGGAAGGGTATACTCAGATGTGAGTCCCTTGCTCATTGCACCATCAGGATTCAAGCAAGCCGGGCCGACGACGCCTGAAATGGCAGAAACCGGTCCCCGGAAGCTTGTTTCCTTCCCAGTACAAGAATTGGCTTGGTAGTTTGGTTTGCCCTGTTCCCATCATGCACTGGGACAGGAACAGACTAATTTGCATATAGCCAAGTTCTGAGCTGGGATGGTGCAGTGAGCTAAAAAACGGTGATGGATCAAGCCCTGATCTTTGGACTGGGTAAGAGTGGTCTGCTTAATTCAGGCACTCTGTTCATCACCACCCCCTTTTCTGAATCATTTTGTCCACCATAAGCGTGGAAGGGTATACTCAGATGTGAGTCCCTTGCTCATTGCACCATCAGGATTCAAGCAAGCCGGGCCGACGACGCCTGAAATGGCAGAAACCGGTCCCCGGAAGCTTGTTTCCTTCCCAGTACAAGAATTGGCTTGGTAGTTTGGTTTGCCCTGTTCCCATCATGCACTGGGACAGGAACAGACTAATTTGCATATAGCCAAGTTCTGAGCTGGGATGGTGCAGTGAGCTAAAAAACGGTGATGGATCAAGCCCTGATCTTTGGACTGGGTAAGAGTGGTCTGCTTAATTCAGGCACTCTGTTCATCACCACCCCCTTTTCTGAATCATTTTGTCCACCATAAGCGTGGAAGGGTATACTCAGATGTGAGTCCCTTGCTCATTGCACCATCAGGATTCAAGCAAGCCGGGCCGACGATGCCTGAAATGGCAGAAACCGGTCCCCGGAAGCTTGTTTCCTTCCCAGTACAAGAATTGGCTTGGTAGTTTGGTTTGCCCTGTTCCCATCATGCACTGGGACAGGAACAGACTAATTTGCATATAGCCAAGTTCTGAGCTGGGATGGTGCAGTGAGCTAAAAAACGGTGATGGATCAAGCCCTGATCTTTGGACTGGGTAAGAGTGGTCTGCTTAATTCAGGCACTCTGTTCATCACCACCCCCTTTTCTGAATCATTTTGTCCACCATAAGCGTGGAAGGGTATACTCAGATGTGAGTCCCTTGCTCATTGCACCATCAGGATTCAAGCAAGCCGGGCCGACGACGCCTGAAATGGCAGAAACCGGTCCCCGGAAGCTTGTTTCCTTCCCAGTACAAGAATTGGCTTGGTAGTTTGGTTTGCCCTGTTCCCATCATGCACTGGGACAGGAACAGACTAATTTGCATATAGCCAAGTTCTGAGCTGGGATGGTGCAGTGAGCTAAAAAACGGTGATGGATCAAGCCCTGATCTTTGGACTGGGTAAGAGTGGTCTGCTTAATTCAGGCACTCTGTTCATCACCACCCCCTTTTCTGAATCATTTTGTCCACCATAAGCGTGGAAGGGTATACTCAGATGTGAGTCCCTTGCTCATTGCACCATCAGGATTCAAGCAAGCCGGGCCGACGACGCCTGAAATGGCAGAAACCGGTCCCCGGAAGCTTGTTTCCTTCCCAGTACAAGAATTGGCTTGGTAGTTTGGTTTGCCCTGTTCCCATCATGCACTGGGACAGGAACAGACTAATTTGCATATAGCCAAGTTCTGAGCTGGGATGGTGCAGTGAGCTAAAAAACGGTGATGGATCAAGCCCTGATCTTTGGACTGGGTAAGAGTGGTCTGCTTAATTCAGGCACTCTGTTCATCACCACCCCCTTTTCTGAATCATTTTGTCCACCATAAGCGTGGAAGGGTATACTCAGATGTGAGTCCCTTGCTCATTGCACCATCAGGATTCAAGCAAGCCGGGCCGACGACGCCTGAAATGGCAGAAACCGGTCCCCGGAAGCTTGTTTCCTTCCCAGTACAAGAATTGGCTTGGTAGTTTGGTTTGCCCTGTTCCCATCATGCACTGGGACAGGAGCAGACTAATTTGCATATAGCCAAGTTCTGAGCTGGGATGGTGCAGTGAGCTAAAAAACGGTGATGGATCAAGCCCTGATCTTTGGACTGGGTAAGAGTGGTCTGCTTAATTCAGGCACTCTGTTCATCACCACCCCCTTTTCTGAATCATTTTGTCCACCATAAGCGTGGAAGGGTATACTCAGATGTGAGTCCCTTGCTCATTGCACCATCAGGATTCAAGCAAGCCGGGCCGACGACGCCTGAAATGGCAGAAACCGGTCCCCGGAAGCTTGTTTCCTTCCCAGTACAAGAATTGGCTTGGTAGTTTGGTTTGCCCTGTTCCCATCATGCACTGGGACAGGAACAGACTAATTTGCCTATAGCCAAGTTCTGAGCTGGGATGGTGCAGTGAGCTAAAAAACGGTGATGGATCAAGCCCTGATCTTTGGACTGGGTAAGAGTGGTCTGCTTAATTCAGGCACTCTGTTCATCACAGCCCCCTTTTCTGAATCATTTTGTCCACCATAAGCGTGGAAGGGTATACTCAGATGTGAGTCCCTTGCTCATTGCACCATCAGGATTCAAGCAAGCCGGGCCGACGACGCCTGAAATGGCAGAAACCGGTCCCCGGAAGCTTGTTTCCTTCCCAGTACAAGAATTGGCTTGGTAGTTTGGTTTGCCCTGTTCCCATCCTGCACTGGGACAGGAACAGACTAATTTGCATATAGCCAAGTTCTGAGCTGGGATGGTGCAGTGAGCTAAAAAACGGTGATGGATCAAGCCCTGATCTTTGGACTGGGTAAGAGTGGTCTGCTTAATTCAGGCACTCTGTTCATCACCACCCCCTTTTCTGAATCATTTTGTCCACCATAAGCGTGGAAGGGTATACTCAGATGTGAGTCCCTTGCTCATTGCACCATCAGGATTCAAGCAAGCCGGGCCGACGACGCCTGAAATGGCAGAAACCGGTCCCCGGAAGCTTGTTTCCTTCCCAGTACAAGAATTGGCTTGGTAGTTTGGTTTGCCCTGTTCCCATCATGCACTGGGACAGGAACAGACTAATTTGCATATAGCCAAGTTCTGAGCTGGGATGGTGCAGTGAGCTAAAAAACGGTGATGGATCAAGCCCTGATCTTTGGACTGGGTAAGAGTGGTCTGCTTAATTCAGGCACTCTGTTCATCACCACCCCCTTTTCTGAATCATTTTGTCCACCATAAGCGTGGAAGGGTATACTCAGATGTGAGTCCCTTGCTCATTGCACCATCAGGATTCAAGCAAGCCGGGCCGACGACGCCTGAAATGGCAGAAACCGGTCCCCGGAAGCTTGTTTCCTTCCCAGTACAAGAATTGGCTTGGTAGTTTGGTTTGCCCTGTTCCCATCATGCACTGGGACAGGAACAGACTAATTTGCATATAGCCAAGTTCTGAGCTGGGATGGTGCAGTGAGCTAAAAAACGGTGATGGATCAAGCCCTGATCTTTGGACTGGGTAAGAGTGGTCTGCTTAATTCAGGCACTCTGTTCATCACCACCCCCTTTTCTGAATCATTTTGTCCACCATAAGCGTGGAAGGGTATACTCAGATGTGAGTCCCTTGCTCATTGCACCATCAGGATTCAAGCAAGCCGGGCCGTCGACGCCTGAAATGGCAGAAACCGGTCCCCGGAAGCTTGTTTCCTTCCCAGTACAAGAATTGGCTTGGTAGTTTGGTTTGCCCTGTTCCCATCATGCACTGGGACAGGAACAGACTAATTTGCATATAGCCAAGTTCTGAGCTGGGATGGTGCAGTGAGCTAAAAAACGGTGATGGATCAAGCCCTGATCTTTGGACTGGGTAAGAGTGGTCTGCTTAATTCAGGCACTCTGTTCATCACCACCCCCTTTTCTGAATCATTTTGTCCACCATAAGCGTGGATGGGTATACTCAGATGTGAGTCCCTTGCTCATTGCACCATCAGGATTCAAGCAAGCCGGGCCGACGACGCCTGAAATGGCAGAAACCGGTCCCCGGAAGCTTGTTTCCTTCCCAGTACAAGAATTGGCTTGGTAGTTTGGTTTGCCCTGTTCCCATCATGCACTGGGACAGGAACAGACTAATTTGCATATAGCAAAGTTCTGAGCTGGGATGGTGCAGTGAGCTAAAAAACGGTGATGGATCAAGCCCTGATCTTTGGACTGGGTAAGAGTGGTCTGCTTAATTCAGGCACTCTGTTCATCACCACCCCCTTTTCTGAATCATTTTGTCCACCATAAGCGTGGAAGGGTATACTCAGATGTGAGTCCCTTGCTCATTGCACCATCAGGATTCAAGCAAGCCGGGCCGACGACGCCTGAAATGGCAGAAACCGGTCCCCGGAAGCTTGTTTCCTTCCCAGTACAAGAATTGGCTTGGTAGTTTGGTTTGCCCTGTTCCCATCATGCACTGGGACAGGAACAGACTAATTTGCATATAGCCAAGTTCTGAGCTGGGATGGTGCAGTGAGCTAAAAAACGGTGATGGATCAAGCCCTGATCTTTGGACTGGGTAAGAGTGGTCTGCTTAATTCAGGCACTCTGTTCATCACCACCCCCTTTTCTGAATCATTTTGTCCACCATAAGCGTGGAAGGGTATACTCAGATGTGAGTCCCTTGCTCATTGCACCATCAGGATTCAAGCAAGCCGGGCCGACGACGCCTGAAATGGCAGAAACCGGTCCCCGGAAGCTTGTTTCCTTCCCAGTACAAGAATTGGCTTGGTAGTTTGGTTTGCCCTGTTCCCATCATGCACTGGGACAGGAACAGACTAATTTGCATATAGCCAAGTTCTGAGCTGGGATGGTGCAGTGAGCTAAAAAACGGTGATGGATCAAGCCCTGATCTTTGGACTGGGTAAGAGTGGTCTGCTTAATTCAGGCACTCTGTTCATCACCACCCCCTTTTCTGAATCATTTTGTCCACCATAAGCGTGGAAGGGTATACTCAGATGTGAGTCCCTTGCTCATTGCACCATCAGGATTCAAGCAAGCCGGGCCGTCGCCGCCTGAAATGGCAGAAACCGGTCCCCGGAAGCTTGTTTCCTTCCCAGTACAAGAATTGGCTTGGTAGTTTGGTTTGCCCTGTTCCCATCATGCACTGGGACAGGAACAGACTAATTTGCATATAGCCAAGTTCTGACTGGGATGGTGCAGTGAGCTAAAAAACGGTGATGGATCAAGCCCTGATCTTTGGACTGGGTAAGAGTGGTCTGCTTAATTCAGGCACTCTGTTCATCACCACCCCCTTTTCTGAATCATTTTGTCCACCATAAGCGTGGAAGGGTATACTCAGATGTGAGTCCCTTGCTCATTGCACCATCAGGATTCAAGCAAGCCGGGCCGACGACGCCTGAAATGGCAGAAACCGGTCCCCGGAAGCTTGTTTCCTTCCCAGTACAAGAATTGGCTTGGTAGTTTGGTTTGCCCTGTTCCCATCATGCACTGGGACAGGAACAGACTAATTTGCATATAGCCAAGTTCTGAGCTGGGATGGTGCAGTGAGCTAAAAAACGGTGATGGATCAAGCCCTGATCTTTGGACTGGGTAAGAGTGGTCTGCTTAATTCAGGCACTCTGTTCATCACCACCCCCTTTTCTGAATCATTTTGTCCACCATAAGCGTGGAAGGGTATACTCAGATGTGAGTCCCTTGCTCATTGCACCATCAGGATTCAAGCAAGCCGGGCCGACGACGCCTGAAATGGCAGAAACCGGTCCCCGGAAGCTTGTTTCCTTCCCAGTACAAGAATTGGCTTGGTAGTTTGGTTTGCCCTGTTCCCATCATGCACTGGGACAGGAACAGACTAATTTGCATATAGCCAAGTTCTGAGCTGGGATGGTGCAGTGAGCTAAAAAACAGTGATGGATCAAGCCCTGATCTTTGGACTGGGTAAGAGTGGTCTGCTTAATTCAGGCACTCTGTTCATCACCACCCCCTTTTCAGAATCATTTTGTCCACCATAAGCGTGGAAGGGTATACTCAGATGTGAGTCCCTTGCTCATTGCACCATCAGGATTCAAGCAAGCCGGGCCGACGACGCCTGAAATGGCAGAAACCGGTCCCCGGAAGCTTGTTTCCTTCCCAGTACAAGAATTGGCTTGGTAGTTTGGTTTGCCCTGTTCCCATCATGCACTGGGACAGGAACAGACTAATTTGCATATAGCCAAGTTCTGAGCTGGGATGGTGCAGTGAGCTAAAAAACGGTGATGGATCAAGCCCTGATCTTTGGACTGGGTAAGAGTGGTCTGCTTAATTCAGGCACTCTGTTCATCACCACCCCCTTTTCTGAATCATTTTGTCCACCATAAGCGTGGAAGGGTATACTCAGATGTGAGTCCCTTGCTCATTGCACCATCAGGATTCAAGCAAGCCGGGCCGACGACGCCTGAAATGGCAGAAACCGGTCCCCGGAAGCTTGTTTCCTTCCCAGTACAAGAATTGGCTTGGTAGTTTGGTTTGCCCTGTTTCCATCATGCACTGGGACAGGAACAGACTAATTTGCATATAGCCAAGTTCTGAGCTGGGATGGTGCAGTGAGCTAAAAAACGGTGATGGATCAAGCCCTGATCTTTGGACTGGGTAAGAGTGGTCTGCTTAATTCAGGCACTCTGTTCATCACCACCCCCTTTTCTGAATCATTTTGTCCACCATAAGCGTGGAAGGGTATACTCAGATGTGAGTCCCTTGCTCATTGCACCATCAGGATTCAAGCAAGCCGGGCCGACGACGCCTGAAATGGCAGAAACCGGTCCCCGGAAGCTTGTTTCCTTCCCAGTACAAGAATTGGCTTGGTAGTTTGGTTTGCCCTGTTCCCATCATGCACTGGGACAGGAGCAGACTAATTTGCATATAGCCAAGTTCTGAGCTGGGATGGTGCAGTGAGCTAAAAAACGGTGATGGATCAAGCCCTGATCTTTGGACTGGGTAAGAGTGGTCTGCTTAATTCAGGCACTCTGTTCATCACCACCCCCTTTTCTGAATCATTTTGTCCACCATAAGCGTGGAAGGGTATACTCAGATGTGAGTCCCTTGCTCATTGCACCATCAGGATTCAAGCAAGCCGGGCCGACGACGCCTGAAATGGCAGAAACCGGTCCCCGGAAGCTTGTTTCCTTCCCAGTACAAGAATTGGCTTGGTAGTTTGGTTTGCCCTGTTCCCATCATGCACTGGGACAGGAACAGACTAATTTGCCTATAGCCAAGTTCTGAGCTGGGATGGTGCAGTGAGCTAAAAAACGGTGATGGATCAAGCCCTGATCTTTGGACTGGGTAAGAGTGGTCTGCTTAATTCAGGCACTCTGTTCATCACAGCCCCCTTTTCTGAATCATTTTGTCCACCATAAGCGTGGAAGGGTATACTCAGATGTGAGTCCCTTGCTCATTGCACCATCAGGATTCAAGCAAGCCGGGCCGACGACGCCTGAAATGGCAGAAACCGGTCCCCGGAAGCTTGTTTCCTTCCCAGTACAAGAATTGGCTTGGTAGTTTGGTTTGCCCTGTTCCCATCCTGCACTGGGACAGGAACAGACTAATTTGCATATAGCCAAGTTCTGAGCTGGGATGGTGCAGTGAGCTAAAAAACGGTGATGGATCAAGCCCTGATCTTTGGACTGGGTAAGAGTGGTCTGCTTAATTCAGGCACTCTGTTCATCACCACCCCCTTTTCTGAATCATTTTGTCCACCATAAGCGTGGAAGGGTATACTCAGATGTGAGTCCCTTGCTCATTGCACCATCAGGATTCAAGCAAGCCGGGCCGACGACGCCTGAAATGGCAGAAACCGGTCCCCGGAAGCTTGTTTCCTTCCCAGTACAAGAATTGGCTTGGTAGTTTGGTTTGCCCTGTTCCCATCATGCACTGGGACAGGAACAGACTAATTTGCATATAGCCAAGTTCTGAGCTGGGATGGTGCAGTGAGCTAAAAAACGGTGATGGATCAAGCCCTGATCTTTGGACTGGGTAAGAGTGGTCTGCTTAATTCAGGCACTCTGTTCATCACCACCCCCTTTTCTGAATCATTTTGTCCACCATAAGCGTGGAAGGGTATACTCAGATGTGAGTCCCTTGCTCATTGCACCATCAGGATTTAAGCAAGCCGGGCCGACGACGCCTGAAATGGCAGAAACCGGTCCCCGGAAGCTTGTTTCCTTCCCAGTACAAGAATTGGCTTGGTAGTTTGGTTTGCCCTGTTCCCATCATGCACTGGGACAGGAACAGACTAATTTGCATATAGCCAAGTTCTGAGCTGGGATGGTGCAGTGAGCTAAAAAACGGTGATGGATCAAGCCCTGATCTTTGGACTGGGTAAGAGTGGTCTGCTTAATTCAGGCACTCTGTTCATCACCACCCCCTTTTCTGAATCATTTTGTCCACCATAAGCGTGGAAGGGTATACTCAGATGTGAGTCCCTTGCTCATTGCACCATCAGGATTCAAGCAAGCCGGGCCGTCGACGCCTGAAATGGCAGAAACCGGTCCCCGGAAGCTTGTTTCCTTCCCAGTACAAGAATTGGCTTGGTAGTTTGGTTTGCCCTGTTCCCATCATGCACTGGGACAGGAACAGACTAATTTGCATATAGCCAAGTTCTGAGCTGGGATGGTGCAGTGAGCTAAAAACGGTGATGGATCAAGCCCTGATCTTTGGACTGGGTAAGAGTGGTCTGCTTAATTCAGGCACTCTGTTCATCACCACCCCCTTTTCTGAATCATTTTGTCCACCATAAGCGTGGATGGGTATACTCAGATGTGAGTCCCTTGCTCATTGCACCATCAGGATTCAAGCAAGCCGGGCCGACGACGCCTGAAATGGCAGAAACCGGTCCCCGGAAGCTTGTTTCCTTCCCAGTACAAGAATTGGCTTGGTAGTTTGGTTTGCCCTGTTCCCATCATGCACTGGGACAGGAACAGACTAATTTGCATATAGCAAAGTTCTGAGCTGGGATGGTGCAGTGAGCTAAAAAACGGTGATGGATCAAGCCCTGATCTTTGGACTGGGTAAGAGTGGTCTGCTTAATTCAGGCACTCTGTTCATCACCACCCCCTTTTCTGAATCATTTTGTCCACCATAAGCGTGGAAGGGTATACTCAGATGTGAGTCCCTTGCTCATTGCACCATCAGGATTCAAGCAAGCCGGGCCGACGACGCCTGAAATGGCAGAAACCGGTCCCCGGAAGCTTGTTTCCTTCCCAGTACAAGAATTGGCTTGGTAGTTTGGTTTGCCCTGTTCCCATCATGCACTGGGACAGGAACAGACTAATTTGCATATAGCCAAGTTCTGAGCTGGGATGGTGCAGTGAGCTAAAAAACGGTGATGGATCAAGCCCTGATCTTTGGACTGGGTAAGAGTGGTCTGCTTAATTCAGGCACTCTGTTCATCACCACCCCCTTTTCTGAATCATTTTGTCCACCATAAGCGTGGAAGGGTATACTCAGATGTGAGTCCCTTGCTCATTGCACCATCAGGATTCAAGCAAGCCGGGCCGACGACGCCTGAAATGGCAGAAACCGGTCCCCGGAAGCTTGTTTCCTTCCCAGTACAAGAATTGGCTTGGTAGTTTGGTTTGCCCTGTTCCCATCATGCACTGGGACAGGAACAGACTAATTTGCATATAGCCAAGTTCTGAGCTGGGATGGTGCAGTGAGCTAAAAAACGGTGATGGATCAAGCCCTGATCTTTGGACTGGGTAAGAGTGGTCTGCTTAATTCAGGCACTCTGTTCATCACCACCCCCTTTTCTGAATCATTTTGTCCACCATAAGCGTGGAAGGGTATACTCAGATGTGAGTCCCTTGCTCATTGCACCATCAGGATTCAAGCAAGCCGGGCCGACGACGCCTGAAATGGCAGAAACCGGTCCCCGGAAGCTTGTTTCCTTCCCAGTACAAGAATTGGCTTGGTAGTTTGGTTTGCCCTGTTCCCATCATGCACTGGGACAGGAGCAGACTAATTTGCATATAGCCAAGTTCTGAGCTGGGATGGTGCAGTGAGCTAAAAAACGGTGATGGATCAAGCCCTGATCTTTGGACTGGGTAAGAGTGGTCTGCTTAATTCAGGCACTCTGTTCATCACCACCCCTTTTCTGAATCATTTTGTCCACCATAAGCGTGGAAGGGTATACTCAGATGTGAGTCCCTTGCTCATTGCACCATCAGGATTCAAGCAAGCCGGGCCGACGACGCCTGAAATGGCAGAAACCGGTCCCCGGAAGCTTGTTTCCTTCCCAGTACAAGAATTGGCTTGGTAGTTTGGTTTGCCCTGTTCCCATCATGCACTGGGACAGGAACAGACTAATTTGCCTATAGCCAAGTTCTGAGCTGGGATGGTGCAGTGAGCTAAAAAACGGTGATGGATCAAGCCCTGATCTTTGGACTGGGTAAGAGTGGTCTGCTTAATTCAGGCACTCTGTTCATCACAGCCCCCTTTTCTGAATCATTTTGTCCACCATAAGCGTGGAAGGGTATACTCAGATGTGAGTCCCTTGCTCATTGCACCATCAGGATTCAAGCAAGCCGGGCCGACGACGCCTGAAATGGCAGAAACCGGTCCCCGGAAGCTTGTTTCCTTCCCAGTACAAGAATTGGCTTGGTAGTTTGGTTTGCCCTGTTCCCATCCTGCACTGGGACAGGAACAGACTAATTTGCATATAGCCAAGTTCTGAGCTGGGATGGTGCAGTGAGCTAAAAAACGGTGATGGATCAAGCCCTGATCTTTGGACTGGGTAAGAGTGGTCTGCTTAATTCAGGCACTCTGTTCATCACCACCCCCTTTTCTGAATCATTTTGTCCACCATAAGCGTGGAAGGGTATACTCAGATGTGAGTCCCTTGCTCATTGCACCATCAGGATTCAAGCAAGCCGGGCCGACGACGCCTGAAATGGCAGAAACCGGTCCCCGGAAGCTTGTTTCCTTCCCAGTACAAGAATTGGCTTGGTAGTTTGGTTTGCCCTGTTCCCATCATGCACTGGGACAGGAACAGACTAATTTGCATATAGCCAAGTTCTGAGCTGGGATGGTGCAGTGAGCTAAAAAACGGTGATGGATCAAGCCCTGATCTTTGGACTGGGTAAGAGTGGTCTGCTTAATTCAGGCACTCTGTTCATCACCACCCCCTTTTCTGAATCATTTTGTCCACCATAAGCGTGGAAGGGTATACTCAGATGTGAGTCCCTTGCTCATTGCACCATCAGGATTCAAGCAAGCCGGGCCGACGACGCCTGAAATGGCAGAAACCGGTCCCCGGAAGCTTGTTTCCTTCCCAGTACAAGAATTGGCTTGGTAGTTTGGTTTGCCCTGTTCCCATCATGCACTGGGACAGGAACAGACTAATTTGCATATAGCCAAGTTCTGAGCTGGGATGGTGCAGTGAGCTAAAAAACGGTGATGGATCAAGCCCTGATCTTTGGACTGGGTAAGAGTGGTCTGCTTAATTCAGGCACTCTGTTCATCACCACCCCCTTTTCTGAATCATTTTGTCCACCATAAGCGTGGAAGGGTATACTCAGATGTGAGTCCCTTGCTCATTGCACCATCAGGATTCAAGCAAGCCGGGCCGTCGACGCCTGAAATGGCAGAAACCGGTCCCCGGAAGCTTGTTTCCTTCCCAGTACAAGAATTGGCTTGGTAGTTTGGTTTGCCCTGTTCCCATCATGCACTGGGACAGGAACAGACTAATTTGCATATAGCCAAGTTCTGAGCTGGGATGGTGCAGTGAGCTAAAAAACGGTGATGGATCAAGCCCTGATCTTTGGACTGGGTAAGAGTGGTCTGCTTAATTCAGGCACTCTGTTCATCACCACCCCCTTTTCTGAATCATTTTGTCCACCATAAGCGTGGATGGGTATACTCAGATGTGAGTCCCTTGCTCATTGCACCATCAGGATTCAAGCAAGCCGGGCCGACGACGCCTGAAATGGCAGAAACCGGTCCCCGGAAGCTTGTTTCCTTCCCAGTACAAGAATTGGCTTGGTAGTTTGGTTTGCCCTGTTCCCATCATGCACTGGGACAGGAACAGACTAATTTGCATATAGCAAAGTTCTGAGCTGGGATGGTGCAGTGAGCTAAAAAACGGTGATGGATCAAGCCCTGATCTTTGGACTGGGTAAGAGTGGTCTGCTTAATTCAGGCACTCTGTTCATCACCACCCCCTTTTCTGAATCATTTTGTCCACCATAAGCGTGGAAGGGTATACTCAGATGTGAGTCCCTTGCTCATTGCACCATCAGGATTCAAGCAAGCCGGGCCGACGACGCCTGAAATGGCAGAAACCGGTCCCCGGAAGCTTGTTTCCTTCCCAGTACAAGAATTGGCTTGGTAGTTTGGTTTGCCCTGTTCCCATCATGCACTGGGACAGGAACAGACTAATTTGCATATAGCCAAGTTCTGAGCTGGGATGGTGCAGTGAGCTAAAAAACGGTGATGGATCAAGCCCTGATCTTTGGACTGGGTAAGAGTGGTCTGCTTAATTCAGGCACTCTGTTCATCACCACCCCCTTTTCTGAATCATTTTGTCCACCATAAGCGTGGAAGGGTATACTCAGATGTGAGTCCCTTGCTCATTGCACCATCAGGATTCAAGCAAGCCGGGCCGACGACGCCTGAAATGGCAGAAACCGGTCCCCGGAAGCTTGTTTCCTTCCCAGTACAAGAATTGGCTTGGTAGTTTGGTTTGCCCTGTTCCCATCATGCACTGGGACAGGAACAGACTAATTTGCATATAGCCAAGTTCTGACTGGGATGGTGCAGTGAGCTAAAAAACGGTGATGGATCAAGCCCTGATCTTTGG
Source organism: Lissotriton helveticus (assembly GCF_964261635.1). Classification (NCBI taxonomy): domain Eukaryota; kingdom Metazoa; phylum Chordata; class Amphibia; order Caudata; family Salamandridae; genus Lissotriton; species Lissotriton helveticus. The sequence goes on along the minus strand of NC_136067.1, from coordinate 462,212,558 downwards.
ACTGGGTAAGAGTGGTCTGCTTAATTCAGGCACTCTGTTCATCACCACCCCCTTTTCTGAATCATTTTGTCCACCATAAGCGTGGAAGGGTATACTCAGATGTGAGTCCCTTGCTCATTGCACCATCAGGATTCAAGCAAGCCGGGCCGACGACGCCTGAAATGGCAGAAACCGGTCCCCGGAAGCTTGTTTCCTTCCCAGTACAAGAATTGGCTTGGTAGTTTGGTTTGCCCTGTTCCCATCATGCACTGGGACAGGAACAGACTAATTTGCATATAGCCAAGTTCTGAGCTGGGATGGTGCAGTGAGCTAAAAAACGGTGATGGATCAAGCCCTGATCTTTGGACTGGGTAAGAGTGGTCTGCTTAATTCAGGCACTCTGTTCATCACCACCCCCTTTTCTGAATCATTTTGTCCACCATAAGCGTGGAAGGGTATACTCAGATGTGAGTCCCTTGCTCATTGCACCATCAGGATTCAAGCAAGCCGGGCCGACGACGCCTGAAATGGCAGAAACCGGTCCCCGGAAGCTTGTTTCCTTCCCAGTACAAGAATTGGCTTGGTAGTTTGGTTTGCCCTGTTCCCATCATGCACTGGGACAGGAACAGACTAATTTGCATATAGCCAAGTTCTGAGCTGGGATGGTGCAGTGAGCTAAAAAACAGTGATGGATCAAGCCCTGATCTTTGGACTGGGTAAGAGTGGTCTGCTTAATTCAGGCACTCTGTTCATCACCACCCCCTTTTCAGAATCATTTTGTCCACCATAAGCGTGGAAGGGTATACTCAGATGTGAGTCCCTTGCTCATTGCACCATCAGGATTCAAGCAAGCCGGGCCGACGACGCCTGAAATGGCAGAAACCGGTCCCCGGAAGCTTGTTTCCTTCCCAGTACAAGAATTGGCTTGGTAGTTTGGTTTGCCCTGTTCCCATCATGCACTGGGACAGGAACAGACTAATTTGCATATAGCCAAGTTCTGAGCTGGGATGGTGCAGTGAGCTAAAAAACGGTGATGGATCAAGCCCTGATCTTTGGACTGGGTAAGAGTGGTCTGCTTAATTCAGGCACTCTGTTCATCACCACCCCCTTTTCTGAATCATTTTGTCCACCATAAGCGTGGAAGGGTATACTCAGATGTGAGTCCCTTGCTCATTGCACCATCAGGATTCAAGCAAGCCGGGCCGACGACGCCTGAAATGGCAGAAACCGGTCCCCGGAAGCTTGTTTCCTTCCCAGTACAAGAATTGGCTTGGTAGTTTGGTTTGCCCTGTTTCCATCATGCACTGGGACAGGAACAGACTAATTTGCATATAGCCAAGTTCTGAGCTGGGATGGTGCAGTGAGCTAAAAAACGGTGATGGATCAAGCCCTGATCTTTGGACTGGGTAAGAGTGGTCTGCTTAATTCAGGCACTCTGTTCATCACCACCCCCTTTTCTGAATCATTTTGTCCACCATAAGCGTGGAAGGGTATACTCAGATGTGAGTCCCTTGCTCATTGCACCATCAGGATTCAAGCAAGCCGGGCCGACGACGCCTGAAATGGCAGAAACCGGTCCCCGGAAGCTTGTTTCCTTCCCAGTACAAGAATTGGCTTGGTAGTTTGGTTTGCCCTGTTCCCATCATGCACTGGGACAGGAGCAGACTAATTTGCATATAGCCAAGTTCTGAGCTGGGATGGTGCAGTGAGCTAAAAAACGGTGATGGATCAAGCCCTGATCTTTGGACTGGGTAAGAGTGGTCTGCTTAATTCAGGCACTCTGTTCATCACCACCCCCTTTTCTGAATCATTTTGTCCACCATAAGCGTGGAAGGGTATACTCAGATGTGAGTCCCTTGCTCATTGCACCATCAGGATTCAAGCAAGCCGGGCCGACGACGCCTGAAATGGCAGAAACCGGTCCCCGGAAGCTTGTTTCCTTCCCAGTACAAGAATTGGCTTGGTAGTTTGGTTTGCCCTGTTCCCATCATGCACTGGGACAGGAACAGACTAATTTGCCTATAGCCAAGTTCTGAGCTGGGATGGTGCAGTGAGCTAAAAAACGGTGATGGATCAAGCCCTGATCTTTGGACTGGGTAAGAGTGGTCTGCTTAATTCAGGCACTCTGTTCATCACAGCCCCCTTTTCTGAATCATTTTGTCCACCATAAGCGTGGAAGGGTATACTCAGATGTGAGTCCCTTGCTCATTGCACCATCAGGATTCAAGCAAGCCGGGCCGACGACGCCTGAAATGGCAGAAACCGGTCCCCGGAAGCTTGTTTCCTTCCCAGTACAAGAATTGGCTTGGTAGTTTGGTTTGCCCTGTTCCCATCCTGCACTGGGACAGGAACAGACTAATTTGCATATAGCCAAGTTCTGAGCTGGGATGGTGCAGTGAGCTAAAAAACGGTGATGGATCAAGCCCTGATCTTTGGACTGGGTAAGAGTGGTCTGCTTAATTCAGGCACTCTGTTCATCACCACCCCCTTTTCTGAATCATTTTGTCCACCATAAGCGTGGAAGGGTATACTCAGATGTGAGTCCCTTGCTCATTGCACCATCAGGATTCAAGCAAGCCGGGCCGACGACGCCTGAAATGGCAGAAACCGGTCCCCGGAAGCTTGTTTCCTTCCCAGTACAAGAATTGGCTTGGTAGTTTGGTTTGCCCTGTTCCCATCATGCACTGGGACAGGAACAGACTAATTTGCATATAGCCAAGTTCTGAGCTGGGATGGTGCAGTGAGCTAAAAAACGGTGATGGATCAAGCCCTGATCTTTGGACTGGGTAAGAGTGGTCTGCTTAATTCAGGCACTCTGTTCATCACCACCCCCTTTTCTGAATCATTTTGTCCACCATAAGCGTGGAAGGGTATACTCAGATGTGAGTCCCTTGCTCATTGCACCATCAGGATTTAAGCAAGCCGGGCCGACGACGCCTGAAATGGCAGAAACCGGTCCCCGGAAGCTTGTTTCCTTCCCAGTACAAGAATTGGCTTGGTAGTTTGGTTTGCCCTGTTCCCATCATGCACTGGGACAGGAACAGACTAATTTGCATATAGCCAAGTTCTGAGCTGGGATGGTGCAGTGAGCTAAAAAACGGTGATGGATCAAGCCCTGATCTTTGGACTGGGTAAGAGTGGTCTGCTTAATTCAGGCACTCTGTTCATCACCACCCCCTTTTCTGAATCATTTTGTCCACCATAAGCGTGGAAGGGTATACTCAGATGTGAGTCCCTTGCTCATTGCACCATCAGGATTCAAGCAAGCCGGGCCGTCGACGCCTGAAATGGCAGAAACCGGTCCCCGGAAGCTTGTTTCCTTCCCAGTACAAGAATTGGCTTGGTAGTTTGGTTTGCCCTGTTCCCATCATGCACTGGGACAGGAACAGACTAATTTGCATATAGCCAAGTTCTGAGCTGGGATGGTGCAGTGAGCTAAAAAACGGTGATGGATCAAGCCCTGATCTTTGGACTGGGTAAGAGTGGTCTGCTTAATTCAGGCACTCTGTTCATCACCACCCCCTTTTCTGAATCATTTTGTCCACCATAAGCGTGGATGGGTATACTCAGATGTGAGTCCCTTGCTCATTGCACCATCAGGATTCAAGCAAGCCGGGCCGACGACGCCTGAAATGGCAGAAACCGGTCCCCGGAAGCTTGTTTCCTTCCCAGTACAAGAATTGGCTTGGTAGTTTGGTTTGCCCTGTTCCCATCATGCACTGGGACAGGAACAGACTAATTTGCATATAGCAAAGTTCTGAGCTGGGATGGTGCAGTGAGCTAAAAAACGGTGATGGATCAAGCCCTGATCTTTGGACTGGGTAAGAGTGGTCTGCTTAATTCAGGCACTCTGTTCATCACCACCCCCTTTTCTGAATCATTTTGTCCACCATAAGCGTGGAAGGGTATACTCAGATGTGAGTCCCTTGCTCATTGCACCATCAGGATTCAAGCAAGCCGGGCCGACGACGCCTGAAATGGCAGAAACCGGTCCCCGGAAGCTTGTTTCCTTCCCAGTACAAGAATTGGCTTGGTAGTTTGGTTTGCCCTGTTCCCATCATGCACTGGGACAGGAACAGACTAATTTGCATATAGCCAAGTTCTGAGCTGGGATGGTGCAGTGAGCTAAAAAACGGTGATGGATCAAGCCCTGATCTTTGGACTGGGTAAGAGTGGTCTGCTTAATTCAGGCACTCTGTTCATCACCACCCCCTTTTCTGAATCATTTTGTCCACCATAAGCGTGGAAGGGTATACTCAGATGTGAGTCCCTTGCTCATTGCACCATCAGGATTCAAGCAAGCCGGGCCGACGACGCCTGAAATGGCAGAAACCGGTCCCCGGAAGCTTGTTTCCTTCCCAGTACAAGAATTGGCTTGGTAGTTTGGTTTGCCCTGTTCCCATCATGCACTGGGACAGGAACAGACTAATTTGCATATAGCCAAGTTCTGAGCTGGGATGGTGCAGTGAGCTAAAAAACGGTGATGGATCAAGCCCTGATCTTTGGACTGGGTAAGAGTGGTCTGCTTAATTCAGGCACTCTGTTCATCACCACCCCCTTTTCTGAATCATTTTGTCCACCATAAGCGTGGAAGGGTATACTCAGATGTGAGTCCCTTGCTCATTGCACCATCAGGATTCAAGCAAGCCGGGCCGTCGCCGCCTGAAATGGCAGAAACCGGTCCCCGGAAGCTTGTTTCCTTCCCAGTACAAGAATTGGCTTGGTAGTTTGGTTTGCCCTGTTCCCATCATGCACTGGGACAGGAACAGACTAATTTGCATATAGCCAAGTTCTGACTGGGATGGTGCAGTGAGCTAAAAAACGGTGATGGATCAAGCCCTGATCTTTGGACTGGGTAAGAGTGGTCTGCTTAATTCAGGCACTCTGTTCATCACCACCCCCTTTTCTGAATCATTTTGTCCACCATAAGCGTGGAAGGGTATACTCAGATGTGAGTCCCTTGCTCATTGCACCATCAGGATTCAAGCAAGCCGGGCCGACGACGCCTGAAATGGCAGAAACCGGTCCCCGGAAGCTTGTTTCCTTCCCAGTACAAGAATTGGCTTGGTAGTTTGGTTTGCCCTGTTCCCATCATGCACTGGGACAGGAACAGACTAATTTGCATATAGCCAAGTTCTGAGCTGGGATGGTGCAGTGAGCTAAAAAACGGTGATGGATCAAGCCCTGATCTTTGGACTGGGTAAGAGTGGTCTGCTTAATTCAGGCACTCTGTTCATCACCACCCCCTTTTCTGAATCATTTTGTCCACCATAAGCGTGGAAGGGTATACTCAGATGTGAGTCCCTTGCTCATTGCACCATCAGGATTCAAGCAAGCCGGGCCGACGACGCCTGAAATGGCAGAAACCGGTCCCCGGAAGCTTGTTTCCTTCCCAGTACAAGAATTGGCTTGGTAGTTTGGTTTGCCCTGTTCCCATCATGCACTGGGACAGGAACAGACTAATTTGCATATAGCCAAGTTCTGAGCTGGGATGGTGCAGTGAGCTAAAAAACAGTGATGGATCAAGCCCTGATCTTTGGACTGGGTAAGAGTGGTCTGCTTAATTCAGGCACTCTGTTCATCACCACCCCCTTTTCAGAATCATTTTGTCCACCATAAGCGTGGAAGGGTATACTCAGATGTGAGTCCCTTGCTCATTGCACCATCAGGATTCAAGCAAGCCGGGCCGACGACGCCTGAAATGGCAGAAACCGGTCCCCGGAAGCTTGTTTCCTTCCCAGTACAAGAATTGGCTTGGTAGTTTGGTTTGCCCTGTTCCCATCATGCACTGGGACAGGAACAGACTAATTTGCATATAGCCAAGTTCTGAGCTGGGATGGTGCAGTGAGCTAAAAAACGGTGATGGATCAAGCCCTGATCTTTGGACTGGGTAAGAGTGGTCTGCTTAATTCAGGCACTCTGTTCATCACCACCCCCTTTTCTGAATCATTTTGTCCACCATAAGCGTGGAAGGGTATACTCAGATGTGAGTCCCTTGCTCATTGCACCATCAGGATTCAAGCAAGCCGGGCCGACGACGCCTGAAATGGCAGAAACCGGTCCCCGGAAGCTTGTTTCCTTCCCAGTACAAGAATTGGCTTGGTAGTTTGGTTTGCCCTGTTTCCATCATGCACTGGGACAGGAACAGACTAATTTGCATATAGCCAAGTTCTGAGCTGGGATGGTGCAGTGAGCTAAAAAACGGTGATGGATCAAGCCCTGATCTTTGGACTGGGTAAGAGTGGTCTGCTTAATTCAGGCACTCTGTTCATCACCACCCCCTTTTCTGAATCATTTTGTCCACCATAAGCGTGGAAGGGTATACTCAGATGTGAGTCCCTTGCTCATTGCACCATCAGGATTCAAGCAAGCCGGGCCGACGACGCCTGAAATGGCAGAAACCGGTCCCCGGAAGCTTGTTTCCTTCCCAGTACAAGAATTGGCTTGGTAGTTTGGTTTGCCCTGTTCCCATCATGCACTGGGACAGGAACAGACTAATTTGCATATAGCCAAGTTCTGAGCTGGGATGGTGCAGTGAGCTAAAAAACGGTGATGGATCAAGCCCTGATCTTTGGACTGGGTAAGAGTGGTCTGCTTAATTCAGGCACTCTGTTCATCACCACCCCCTTTTCTGAATCATTTTGTCCACCATAAGCGTGGAAGGGTATACTCAGATGTGAGTCCCTTGCTCATTGCACCATCAGGATTCAAGCAAGCCGGGCCGACGACGCCTGAAATGGCAGAAACCGGTCCCCGGAAGCTTGTTTCCTTCCCAGTACAAGAATTGGCTTGGTTTTTTGGTTTGCCCTGTTCCCATCATGCACTGGGACAGGAACAGACTAATTTGCATATAGCCAAGTTCTGAGCTGGGATGGTGCAGTGAGCTAAAAAACGGTGATGGATCAAGCCCTGATCTTTGGACTGGGTAAGAGTGGTCTGCTTAATTCAGGCACTCTGTTCATCACCACCCCCTTTTCTGAATCATTTTGTCCACCATAAGCGTGGAAGGGTATACTCAGATGTGAGTCCCTTGCTCATTGCACCATCAGGATTCAAGCAAGCCGGGCCGACGACGCCTGAAATGGCAGAAACCGGTCCCCGGAAGCTTGTTTCCTTCCCAGTACAAGAATTGGCTTGGTAGTTTGGTTTGCCCTGTTCCCATCATGCACTGGGACAGGAACAGACTAATTTGCATATAGCCAAGTTCTGAGCTGGGATGGTGCAGTGAGCTAAAAAACGGTGATGGATCAAGCCCTGATCTTTGGACTGGGTAAGAGTGGTCTGCTTAATTCAAGCACTCTGTTCATCACCACCCCCTTTTCTGAATCATTTTGTCCACCATAAGCGTGGAAGGGTATACTCAGATGTGAGTCCCTTGCTCATTGCACCATCAGGATTCAAGCAAGCCGGGCCGACGACGCCTGAAATGGCAGAAACCGCTCCCCGGAAGCTTGTTTCCTTCCCAGTACAAGAATTGGCTTGGTAGTTTGGTTTGCCCTGTTCCCATCATGCACTGGGACAGGAACAGACTAATTTGCATATAGCCAAGTTCTGAGCTGGGATGGTGCAGTGAGCTAAAAAACGGTGATGGATCAAGCCCTGATCTTTGGACTGGGTAAGAGTGGTCTGCTTAATTCAGGCACTCTGTTCATCACCACCCCCTTTTCTGAATCATTTTGTCCACCATAAGCGTGGAAGGGTATACTCAGATGTGAGTCCCTTGCTCATTGCACCATCAGGATTCAAGCAAGCCGGGCCGACGACGCCTGAAATGGCAGAAACCGGTCCCCGGAAGCTTGTTTCCTTCCCAGTACAAGAATTGGCTTGGTAGTTTGGTTTGCCCTGTTCCCATCATGCACTGGGACAGGAACAGACTAATTTGCATATAGCCAAGTTCTGAGCTGGGATGGTGCAGTGAGCTAAAAAACGGTGATGGATCAAGCCCTGATCTTTGGACTGGGTAAGAGTGGTCTGCTTAATTCAGGCACTCTGTTCATCACCACCCCCTTTTCTGAATCATTTTGTCCACCATAAGCGTGGAAGGGTATACTCAGATGTGAGTCCCTTGCTCATTGCACCATCAGGATTCAAGCAAGCCGGGCCGACGACGCCTGAAATGGCAGAAACCGGTCCCCGGAAGCTTGTTTCCTTCCCAGTACAAGAATTGGCTTGGTAGTTTGGTTTGCCCTGTTCCCATCATGCACTGGGACAAGAACAGACTAATTTGCATATAGCCAAGTTCTGAGCTGGGATGGTGCAGTGAGCTAAAAAACGGTGATGGATCAAGCCCTGATCTTTGGACTGGGTAAGAGTGGTCTGCTTAATTCAGGCACTCTGTTCATCACCACCCCCTTTTCTGAATCATTTTGTCCACCATAAGCGTGGAAGGGTATACTCAGATGTGAGTCCCTTGCTCATTGCACCATCAGGATTCAAGCAAGCCGGGCCGTCGACGCCTGAAATGGCAGAAACCGGTCCCCGGAAGCTTGTTTCCTTCCCAGTACAAGAATTGGCTTGGTAGTTTGGTTTGCCCTGTTCCCATCATGCACTGGGACAGGAACAGACTAATTTGCATATAGCCAAGTTCTGACTGGGATGGTGCAGTGAGCTAAAAAACGGTGATGGATCAAGCCCTGATCTTTGGACTGGGTAAGAGTGGTCTGCTTAATTCAGGCACTCTGTTCATCACCACCCCCTTTTCTGAATCATTTTGTCCACCATAAGCGTGGAAGGGTATACTCAGATGTGAGTCCCTTGCTCATTGCACCATCAGGATTCAAGCAAGCCGGGCCGACGACGCCTGAAATGGCAGAAACCGGTCCCCGGAAGCTTGTTTCCTTCCCAGTACAAGAATTGGCTTGGTAGTTTGGTTTGCCCTGTTCCCATCATGCACTGGGACAGGAACAGACTAATTTGCATATAGCCAAGTTCTGAGCTGGGATGGTGCAGTGAGCTAAAAAACGGTGATGGATCAAGCCCTGATCTTTGGACTGGGTAAGAGTGGTCTGCTTAATTCAGGCACTCTGTTCATCGCCACCCCCTTTTCTGAATCATTTTGTCCACCATAAGCGTGGAAGGGTATACTCAGATGTGAGTCCCTTGCTCATTGCACCATCAGGATTCAAGCAAGCCGGGCCGACGACGCCTGAAATGGCAGAAACCGGTCCCCGGAAGCTTGTTTCCTTCCTAGTACAAGAATTGGCTTGGTAGTTTGGTTTGCCCTGTTCCCATCATGCACTGGGACAGGAACAGACTAATTTGCATATAGCCAAGTTCTGAGCTGGGATGGTGCAGTGAGCTAAAAAACGGTGATGGATCAAGCCCTGATCTTTGGACTGGGTAAGAGTGGTCTGCTTAATTCAGGCACTCTGTTCATCACCACCCCCTTTTCTGAATCATTTTGTCCACCATAAGCGTGGAAGGGTATACTCAGATGTGAGTCCCTTGCTCATTGCACCATCAGGATTCAAGCAAGCCGGGCCGACGATGCCTGAAATGGCAGAAACCGGTCCCCGGAAGCTTGTTTCCTTCCCAGTACAAGAATTGGCTTGGTAGTTTGGTTTGCCCTGTTCCCATCATGCACTGGGACAGGAACAGACTAATTTGCATATAGCCAAGTTCTGAGCTGGGATGGTGCAGTGAGCTAAAAAACGGTGATGGATCAAGCCCTGATCTTTGGACTGGGTAAGAGTGCTCTGCTTAATTCAGGCACTCTGTTCATCACCACCCCCTTTTCTGAATCATTTTGTCCACCATAAGCGTGGAAGGGTATACTCAGATGTGAGTCCCTTGCTCATTGCACCATCAGGATTCAAGCAAGCCGGGCCGACGACGCCTGAAATGGCAGAAACCGGTCCGCGGAAGCTTGTTTCCTTCCCAGTACAAGAATTGGCTTGGTAGTTTGGTTTGCCCTGTTCCCATCATGCACTGGGACAGGAACAGACTAATTTGCATATAGCCAAGTTCTGAGCTGGGATGGTGCAGTGAGCTAAAAAACGGTGATGGATCAAGCCCTGATCTTTGGACTGGGTAAGAGTGGTCTGCTTAATTCAGGCACTCTGTTCATCACCACCCCCTTTTCTGAATCATTTTGTCCACCATAAGCGTGGAAGGGTATACTCAGATGTGAGTCCCTTGCTCATTGCACCATCAGGATTCAAGCAAGCCGGGCCGACGACGCCTGAAATGGCAGAAACCGGTCCCCGGAAGCTTGTTTCCTTCCCAGTACAAGAATTGGCTTGGTAGTTTGGTTTGCCCTGTTCCCATCATGCACTGGGACAGGAACAGACTAATTTGCATATAGCCAAGTTCTGAGCTGGGATGGTGCAGTGAGCTAAAAAACGGTGATGGATCAAGCCCTGATCTTTGGACTGGGTAAGAGTGATCTGCTTAATTCAGGCACTCTGTTCATCACCACCCCCTTTTCTGAATCATTTTGTCCACCATAAGCGTGGAAGGGTATACTCAGATGTGAGTCCCTTGCTCATTGCACCATCAGGATTCAAGCAAGCCGGGCCGACGACGCCTGAAATGGCAGAAACCGGTCCCCGGAAGCTTGTTTCCTTCCCAGTACAAGAATTGGCTTGGTAGTTTGGTTTGCCCTGTTCCCATCATGCACTGGGACAGGAACAGACTAATTTGCATATAGCCAAGTTCTGAGCTGGGATGGTGCAGTGAGCTAAAAAACGGTGATGGATCAAGCCCTGATCTTTGGACTGGGTAAGAGTGGTCTGCTTAATTCAGGCACTCTGTTCATCACCACCCCCTTTTCTGAATCATTTTGTCCACCATAAGCGTGGAAGGGTATACTCAGATGTGAGTCCCTTGCTCATTGCACCATCAGGATTCAAGCAAGCCGGGCCGACGACGCCTGAAATGGCAGAAACCGGTCCCCGGAAGCTTGTTTCCTTCCCAGTACAAGAATTGGCTTGGTAGTTTGGTTTGCCCTGTTCCCATCATGCACTGGGACAGGAACAGACTAATTTGCATATAGCCAAGTTCTGAGCTGGGATGGTGCAGTGAGCTAAAAAACGGTGATGGATCAAGCCCTGATCTTTGGACTGGGTAAGAGTGGTCTGCTTAATTCAGGCACTCTGTTCATCACCACCCCCTTTTCTGAATCATTTTGTCCACCATAAGCGTGGAAGGGTATACTCAGATGTGAGTCCCTTGCTCATTGCACCATCAGGATTCAAGCAAGCCGGGCCGACGACGCCTGAAATGGCAGAAACCGGTCCCCGGAAGCTTGTTTCCTTCCCAGTACAAGAATTGGCTTGGTAGTTTGGTTTGGCCTGTTCCCATCATGCACTGGGACAGGAGCAGACTAATTTGCATATAGCCAAGTTCTGAGCTGGGATGGTGCAGTGAGCTAAAAAACGGTGATGGATCAAGCCCTGATCTTTGGACTGGGTAAGAGTGGTCTGCTTAATTCAGGCACTCTGTTCATCACCACCCCCTTTTCTGAATCATTTTGTCCACCATAAGCGTGGAAGGGTATACTCAGATGTGAGTCCCTTGCTCATTGCACCATCAGGATTCAAGCAAGCCGGGCCGACGACGCCTGAAATGGCAGAAACCGGTCCCCGGAAGCTTGTTTCCTTCCCAGTACAAGAATTGGCTTGGTAGTTTGGTTTGCCCTGTTCCCATCATGCACTGGGACAGGAACAGACTAATTTGCCTATAGCCAAGTTCTGAGCTGGGATGGTGCAGTGAGCTAAAAAACGGTGATGAATCAAGCCCTGATCTTTGGACTGGGTAAGAGTGGTCTGCTTAATTCAGGCACTCTGTTCATCACCACCCCCTTTTCTGAATCATTTTGTCCACCATAAGCGTGGAAGGGTATACTCAGATGTGAGTCCCTTGCTCATTGCACCATCAGGATTCAAGCAAGCCGGGCCGACGACGCCTGAAATGGCAGAAACCGGTCCCCGGAAGCTTGTTTCCTTCCCAGTACAAGAATTGGCTTGGTAGTTTGGTTTGCCCTGTTCCCATCCTGCACTGGGACAGGAACAGACTAATTTGCATATAGCCAAGTTCTGAGCTGGGATGGTGCAGTGAGCTAAAAAACGGTGATGGATCAAGCCCTGATCTTTGGACTGGGTAAGAGTGGTCTGCTTAATTCAGGCACTCTGTTCATCACCACCTCCTTTTCTGAATCATTTTGTCCACCATAAGCGTGGAAGGGTATACTCAGATGTGAGTCCCTTGCTCATTGCACCATCAGGATTCAAGCAAGCCGGGCCGACGACGCCTGAAATGGCAGAAACCGGTCCCCGGAAGCTTGTTTCCTTCCCAGTACAAGAATTGGCTTGGTAGTTTGGTTTGCCCTGTTCCCATCATGCACTGGGACAGGAACAGACTAATTTGCATATAGCCAAGTTCTGAGCTGGGATGGTGCAGTGAGCTAAAAAACGGTGATGGATCAAGCCCTGATCTTTGGACTGGGTAAGAGTGGTCTGCTTAATTCAGGCACTCTGTTCATCACCACCCCCTTTTCTGAATCATTTTGTCCACCATAAGCGTGGAAGGGTATACTCAGATGTGAGTCCCTTGCTCATTGCACCATCAGGATTCAAGCAAGCCGGGCCGACGACGCCTGAAATGGCAGAAACCGGTCCCCGGAAGCTTGTTTCCTTCCCAGTACAAGAATTGGCTTGGTAGTTAGGTTTGCCCTGTTCCCATCATGCACTGGGACAGGAACAGACTAATTTGCATATAGCCAAGTTCTGAGCTGGGATGGTGCAGTGAGCTAAAAAACGGTGATGGATCAAGCCCTGATCTTTGGACTGGGTAAGAGTGGTCTGCTTAATTCAGGCACTCTGTTCATCACCACCCCCTTTTCTGAATCATTTTGTCCACCATAAGCGTGGAAGGGTATACTCAGATGTGAGTCCCTTGCTCATTGCACCATCAGGATTCAAGCAAGCCGGGCCGACGACGCCTGAAATGGCAGAAACCGGTCCCCGGAAGCTTGTTTCCTTCCCAGTACAAGAATTGGCTTGGTAGTTTGGTTTGCCCTGTTCCCATCATGCACTGGGACAGGAACAGACTAATTTGCATATAGCCAAGTTCTGAGCTGGGATGGTGCAGTGAGCTAAAAAACGGTGATGGATCAAGCCCTGATCTTTGGACTGGGTAAGAGTGGTCTGCTTAATTCAGGCACTCTGTTCATCACCACCCCCTTTTCTGAATCATTTTGTCCACCATAAGCGTGGAAGGGTATACTCAGATGTGAGTCCCTTGCTCATTGCACCATCAGGATTCAAGCAAGCCGGGCCGACGACGCCTGAAATGGCAGAAACCGGTCCCCGGAAGCTTGTTTCCTTCCCAGTACAAGAATTGGCTTGGTAGTTTAGTTTGCCCTGTTCCCATCATGCACTGGGACAGGAACAGACTAATTTGCATATAGCCAAGTTCTGAGCTGGGATGGTGCAGTGAGCTAAAAAACGGTGATGGATCAAGCCCTGATCTTTGGACTGGGTAAGAGTGGTCTGCTTAATTCAGGCACTCTGTTCATCACCACCCCCTTTTCTGAATCATTTTGTCCACCATAAGCGTGGAAGGGTATACTCAGATGTGAGTCCCTTGCTCATTGCACCATCAGGATTCAAGCAAGCCGGGCCGACGACGCCTGAAATGGCAGAAACCGGTCCCCGGAAGCTTGTTTCCTTCCCAGTACAAGAATTGGCTTGGTAGTTTGGTTTGCCCTGTTCCCATCATGCACTGGGACAGGAACAGACTAATTTGCATATAGCCAAGTTCTGAGCTGGGATGGTGCAGTGAGCTAAAAAACGGTGATGGATCAAGCCCTGATCTTTGGACTGGGTAAGAGTGGTCTGCTTAATTCAGGCACTCTGTTCATCACCACCCCCTTTTCTGAATCATTTTGTCCACCATAAGCGTGGAAGGGTATACTCAGATGTGAGTCCCTTGCTCATTGCACCATCAGGATTCAAGCAAGCCGGGCCGACGACGCCTGAAATGGCAGAAACCGGTCCCCGGAAGCTTGTTTCCTTCCCAGTACAAGAATTGGCTTGGTAGTTTGGTTTGCCCTGTTCCCATCATGCACTGGGACAGGAACAGACTAATTTGCATATAGCCAAGTTCTGAGCTGGGATGGTGCAGTGAGCTAAAAAACGGTGATGGATCAAGCCCTGATCTTTGGACTGGGTAAGAGTGGTCTGCTTAATTCAGGCACTCTGTTCATCACCACCCCCTTTTCTGAATCATTTTGTCCACCATAAGCGTGGAAGGGTATACTCAGATGTGAGTCCCTTGCTCATTGCACCATCAGGATTCAAGCAAGCCGGGCCGACGACGCCTGAAATGGCAGAAACCGGTCCCCGGAAGCTTGTTTCCTTCCCAGTACAAGAATTGGCTTGGTAGTTTGGTTTGCCCTGTTCCCATCATGCACTGGGACAGGAACAGACTAATTTGCATATAGCCAAGTTCTGAGCTGGGATGGTGCAGTGAGCTAAAAAACGGTGATGGATCAAGCCCTGATCTTTGGACTGGGTAAGAGTGGTCTGCTTAATTCAGGCACTCTGTTCATCACCACCCCCTTTTCTGAATCATTTTGTCCACCATAAGCGTGGAAGGGTATACTCAGATGTGAGTCCCTTGCTCATTGCACCATCAGGATTCAAGCAAGCCGGGCCGACGACGCCTGAAATGGCAGAAACCGGTCCCCGGAAGCTTGTTTCCTTCCCAGTACAAGAATTGGCTTGGTAGTTTGGTTTGCCCTGTTCCCATCATGCACTGGGACAGGAGCAGACTAATTTGCATATAGCCAAGTTCTGAGCTGGGATGGTGCAGTGAGCTAAAAAACGGTGATGGATCAAGCCCTGATCTTTGGACTGGGTAAGAGTGGTCTGCTTAATTCAGGCACTCTGTTCATCACCACCCCCTTTTCTGAATCATTTTGTCCACCATAAGCGTGGAAGGGTATACTCAGATGTGAGTCCCTTGCTCATTGCACCATCAGGATTCAAGCAAGCCGGGCCGACGACGCCTGAAATGGCAGAAACCGGTCCCCGGAAGCTTGTTTCCTTCCCAGTACAAGAATTGGCTTGGTAGTTTGGTTTGCCCTGTTCCCATCATGCACTGGGACAGGAACAGACTAATTTGCCTATAGCCAAGTTCTGAGCTGGGATGGTGCAGTGAGCTAAAAAACGGTGATGGATCAAGCCCTGATCTTTGGACTGGGTAAGAGTGGTCTGCTTAATTCAGGCACTCTGTTCATCACCACCCCCTTTTCTGAATCATTTTGTCCACCATAAGCGTGGAAGGGTATACTCAGATGTGAGTCCCTTGCTCATTGCACCATCAGGATTCAAGCAAGCCGGGCCGACGACGCCTGAAATGGCAGAAACCGGTCCCCGGAAGCTTGTTTCCTTCCCAGTACAAGAATTGGCTTGGTAGTTTGGTTTGCCCTGTTCCCATCCTGCACTGGGACAGGAACAGACTAATTTGCATATAGCCAAGTTCTGAGCTGGGATGGTGCAGTGAGCTAAAAAACGGTGATGGATCAAGCCCTGATCTTTGGACTGGGTAAGAGTGGTCTGCTTAATTCAGGCACTCTGTTCATCACCACCCCCTTTTCTGAATCATTTTGTCCACCATAAGCGTGGAAGGGTATACTCAGATGTGAGTCCCTTGCTCATTGCACCATCAGGATTCAAGCAAGCCGGGCCGACGACGCCTGAAATGGCAGAAACCGGTCCCCGGAAGCTTGTTTCCTTCCCAGTACAAGAATTGGCTTGGTAGTTTGGTTTGCCCTGTTCCCATCATGCACTGGGACAGGAACAGACTAATTTGCATATAGCCAAGTTCTGAGCTGGGATGGTGCAGTGAGCTAAAAAACGGTGATGGATCAAGCCCTGATCTTTGGACTGGGTAAGAGTGGTCTGCTTAATTCAGGCACTCTGTTCATCACCACCCCCTTTTCTGAATCATTTTGTCCACCATAAGCGTGGAAGGGTATACTCAGATGTGAGTCCCTTGCTCATTGCACCATCAGGATTCAAGCAAGCCGGGCCGACGACGCCTGAAATGGCAGAAACCGGTCCCCGGAAGCTTGTTTCCTTCCCAGTACAAGAATTGGCTTGGTAGTTTGGTTTGCCCTGTTCCCATCATGCACTGGGACAGGAACAGACTAATTTGCATATAGCCAAGTTCTGAGCTGGGATGGTGCAGTGAGCTAAAAAACGGTGATGGATCAAGCCCTGATCTTTGGACTGGGTAAGAGTGGTCTGCTTAATTCAGGCACTCTGTTCATCACCACCCCCTTTTCTGAATCATTTTGTCCACCATAAGCGTGGAAGGGTATACTCAGATGTGAGTCCCTTGCTCATTGCACCATCAGGATTCAAGCAAGCCGGGCCGTCGACGCCTGAAATGGCAGAAACCGGTCCCCGGAAGCTTGTTTCCTTCCCAGTACAAGAATTGGCTTGGTAGTTTGGTTTGCCCTGTTCCCATCATGCACTGGGACAGGAACAGACTAATTTGCATATAGCCAAGTTCTGAGCTGGGATGGTGCAGTGAGCTAAAAAACGGTGATGGATCAAGCCCTGATCTTTGGACTGGGTAAGAGTGGTCTGCTTAATTCAGGCACTCTGTTCATCACCACCCCCTTTTCTGAATCATTTTGTCCACCATAAGCGTGGATGGGTATACTCAGATGTGAGTCCCTTGCTCATTGCACCATCAGGATTCAAGCAAGCCGGGCCGACGACGCCTGAAATGGCAGAAACCGGTCCCCGGAAGCTTGTTTCCTTCCCAGTACAAGAATTGGCTTGGTAGTTTGGTTTGCCCTGTTCCCATCATGCACTGGGACAGGAACAGACTAATTTGCATATAGCAAAGTTCTGAGCTGGGATGGTGCAGTGAGCTAAAAAACGGTGATGGATCAAGCCCTGATCTTTGGACTGGGTAAGAGTGGTCTGCTTAATTCAGGCACTCTGTTCATCACCACCCCCTTTTCTGAATCATTTTGTCCACCATAAGCGTGGAAGGGTATACTCAGATGTGAGTCCCTTGCTCATTGCACCATCAGGATTCAAGCAAGCCGGGCCGACGACGCCTGAAATGGCAGAAACCGGTCCCCGGAAGCTTGTTTCCTTCCCAGTACAAGAATTGGCTTGGTAGTTTGGTTTGCCCTGTTCCCATCATGCACTGGGACAGGAACAGACTAATTTGCATATAGCCAAGTTCTGAGCTGGGATGGTGCAGTGAGCTAAAAAACGGTGATGGATCAAGCCCTGATCTTTGGACTGGGTAAGAGTGGTCTGCTTAATTCAGGCACTCTGTTCATCACCACCCCCTTTTCTGAATCATTTTGTCCACCATAAGCGTGGAAGGGTATACTCAGATGTGAGTCCCTTGCTCATTGCACCATCAGGATTCAAGCAAGCCGGGCCGACGACGCCTGAATTGGCAGAAACCGGTCCCCGGAAGCTTGTTTCCTTCCCAGTACAAGAATTGGCTTGGTAGTTTGGTTTGCCCTGTTCCCATCATGCACTGGGACAGGAACAGACTAATTTGCATATAGCCAAGTTCTGAGCTGGGATGGTGCAGTGAGCTAAAAAACGGTGATGGATCAAGCCCTGATCTTTGGACTGGGTAAGAGTGGTCTGCTTAATTCAGGCACTCTGTTCATCACCACCCCCTTTTCTGAATCATTTTGTCCACCATAAGCGTGGAAGGGTATACTCAGATGTGAGTCCCTTGCTCATTGCACCATCAGGATTCAAGCAAGCCGGGCCGTCGACGCCTGAAATGGCAGAAACCGGTCCCCGGAAGCTTGTTTCCTTCCCAGTACAAGAATTGGCTTGGTAGTTTGGTTTGCCCTGTTCCCATCATGCACTGGGACAGGAACAGACTAATTTGCATATAGCCAAGTTCTGACTGGGATGGTGCAGTGAGCTAAAAAACGGTGATGGATCAAGCCCTGATCTTTGGACTGGGTAAGAGTGGTCTGCTTAATTCAGGCACTCTGTTCATCACCACCCCCTTTTCTGAATCATTTTGTCCACCATAAGCGTGGAAGGGTATACTCAGATGTGAGTCCCTTGCTCATTGCACCATCAGGATTCAAGCAAGCCGGGCCGACGACGCCTGAAATGGCAGAAACCGGTCCCCGGAAGCTTGTTTCCTTCCCAGTACAAGAATTGGCTTGGTAGTTTGGTTTGCCCTGTTCCCATCATGCACTGGGACAGGAACAGACTAATTTGCATATAGCCAAGTTCTGAGCTGGGATGGTGCAGTGAGCTAAAAAACAGTGATGGATCAAGCCCTGATCTTTGGACTGGGTAAGAGTGGTCTGCTTAATTCAGGCACTCTGTTCATCACCACCCCCTTTTCAGAATCATTTTGTCCACCATAAGCGTGGAAGGGTATACTCAGATGTGAGTCCCTTGCTCATTGCACCATCAGGATTCAAGCAAGCCGGGCCGACGACGCCTGAAATGGCAGAAACCGGTCCCCGGAAGCTTGTTTCCTTCCCAGTACAAGAATTGGCTTGGTAGTTTGGTTTGCCCTGTTCCCATCATGCATTGGGACAGGAACAGACTAATTTGCAAATAGCCAAGTTCTGAGCTGGGATGGTGCAGTGAGCTAAAAAACGGTGATGGATCAAGCCCTGATCTTTGGACTGGGTAAGAGTGGTCTGCTTAATTCAGGCACTCTGTTCATCACCACCCCCTTTTCTGAATCATTTTGTCCACCATAAGCGTGGAAGGGTATACTCAGATGTGAGTCCCTTGCTCATTGCACCATCAGGATTCAAGCAAGCCGGGCCGACGACGCCTGAAATGGCAGAAACCGGTCCCCGGAAGCTTGTTTCCTTCCCAGTACAAAAATTGGCTTGGTAGTTTGGTTTGCCCTGTTCCCATCATGCACTGGGACAGGAACAGACTAATTTGCATATAGCCAAGTTCTGAGCTGGGATGGTGCAGTGAGCTAAAAAACGGTGATGGATCAAGCCCTGATCTTTGGACTGGGTAAGAGTGGTCTGCTTAATTCAGGCACTCTGTTCATCACCACCCCCTTTTCTGAATCATTTTGTCCACCATAAGCGTGGAAGGGTATACTCAGATGTGAGTCCCTTGCTCATTGCACCATCAGGATTCAAGCAAGCCGGGCCGACGACGCCTGAAATGGCAGAAACCGGTCCCCGGAAGCTTGTTTCCTTCCCAGTACAAGAATTGGCTTGGTAGTTTGGTTTGCCCTGTTCCCATCATGCACTGGGACAGGAACAGACTAATTTGCATATAGCCAAGTTCTGAGCTGGGATGGTGCAGTGAGCTAAAAAACGGTGATGGATCAAGCCCTGATCTTTGGACTGGGTAAGAGTGGTCTGCTTAATTCAGGCACTCTGTTCATCACCACCCCCTTTTCTGAATCATTTTGTCCACCATAAGCGTGGAAGGGTATACTCAGATGTGAGTCCCTTGCTCATTGCACCATCAGGATTCAAGCAAGCCGGGCCGACGACGCCTGAAATGGCAGAAACCGGTCCCCGGAAGCTTGTTTCCTTCCCAGTACAAGAATTGGCTTGGTTTTTTGGTTTGCCCTGTTCCCATCATGCACTGGGACAGGAACAGACTAATTTGCATATAGCCAAGTTCTGAGCTGGGATGGTGCAGTGAGCTAAAAAACGGTGATGGATCAAGCCCTGATCTTTGGACTGGGTAAGAGTGGTCTGCTTAATTCAGGCACTCTGTTCATCACCACCCCCTTTTCTGAATCATTTTGTCCACCATAAGCGTGGAAGGGTATACTCAGATGTGAGTCCCTTGCTCATTGCACCATCAGGATTCAAGCAAGCCGGGCCGACGATGCCTGAAATGGCAGAAACCGGTCCCCGGAAGCTTGTTTCCTTCCCAGTACAAGAATTGGCTTGGTAGTTTGGTTTGCCCTGTTCCCATCATGCACTGGGACAGGAACAGACTAATTTGCATATAGCCAAGTTCTGAGCTGGGATGGTGCAGTGAGCTAAAAAACGGTGATGGATCAAGCCCTGATCTTTGGACTGGGTAAGAGTGGTCTGCTTAATTCAGGCACTCTGTTCATCACCACCCCCTTTTCTGAATCATTTTGTCCACCATAAGCGTGGAAGGGTATACTCAGATGTGAGTCCCTGGCTCATTGCACCATCAGGATTCAAGCAAGCCGGGCCGACGACGCCTGAAATGGCAGAAACCGGTCCCCGGAAGCTTGTTTCCTTCCCAGTACAAGAATTGGCTTGGTAGTTTGGTTTGCCCTGTTCCCATCATGCACTGGGACAGGAACAGACTAATTTGCATATAGCCAAGTTCTGAGCTGGGATGGTGCAGTGAGCTAAAAAACGGTGATGGATCAAGCCCTGATCTTTGGACTGGGTAAGAGTGGTCTGCTTAATTCAGGCACTCTGTTCATCACCACCCCCTTTTCTGAATCATTTTGTCCACCATAAGCGTGGAAGGGTATACTCAGATGTGAGTCCCTTGCTCATTGCACCATCAGGATTCAAGCAAGCCGGGCCGACGACGCCTGAAATGGCAGAAACCGGTCCCCGGAAGCTTGTTTCCTTCCCAGTACAAGAATTGGCTTGGTAGTTTGGTTTGCCCTGTTCCCATCATGTACTGGGACAGGAACAGACTAATTTGCATATAGCCAAGTTCTGAGCTGGGATGGTGCAGTGAGCTAAAAAACGGTGATGGATCAAGCCCTGATCTTTGGACTGGGTAAGAGTGGTCTGCTTAATTCAGGCACTCTGTTCATCACCACCCCCTTTTCTGAATCATTTTGTCCACCATAAGCGTGGAAGGGTATACTCAGATGTGAGTCCCTTGCTCATTGCACCATCAGGATTCAAGCAAGCCGGGCCGACGACGCCTGAAATGGCAGAAACCGGTCCCCGGAAGCTTGTTTCCTTCCCAGTACAAGAATTGGCTTGGTAGTTTGGTTTGCCCTGTTCCCATCATGCACTGGGACAGGAACAGACTAATTTGCATATAGCCAAGTTCTGAGCTGGGATGGTGCAGTGAGCTAAAAAACGGTGATGGATCAAGCCCTGATCTTTGGACTGGGTAAGAGTGGTCTGCTTAATTCAGGCACTCTGTTCATCACCACCCCCTTTTCTGAATCATTTTGTCCACCATAAGCGTGGAATGGTATACTCAGATGTGAGTCCCTTGCTCATTGCACCATCAGGATTCAAGCAAGCCGGGCCGTCGACGCCTGAAATGGCAGAAACCGGTCCCCGGAAGCTTGTTTCCTTCCCAGTACAAGAATTGGCTTGGTAGTTTGGTTTGCCCTGTTCCCATCATGCACTGGGACAGGAACAGACTAATTTGCATATAGCCAAGTTCTGACTGGGATGGTGCAGTGAGCTAAAAAACGGTGATGGATCAAGCCCTGATCTTTGGACTGGGTAAGAGTGGTCTGCTTAATTCAGGCACTCTGTTCATCACCACCCCCTTTTCTGAATCATTTTGTCCACCATAAGCGTGGAAGGGTATACTCAGATGTGAGTCCCTTGCTCATTGCACCATCAAGATTCAAGCAAGCCGGGCCGACGACGCCTGAAATGGCAGAAACCGGTCCCCGGAAGCTTGTTTCCTTCCCAGTACAAGAATTGGCTTGGTAGTTTGGTTTGCCCTGTTCCCATCATGCACTGGGACAGGAACAGACTAATTTGCATATAGCCAAGTTCTGAGCTGGGATGGTGCAGTGAGCTAAAAAACGGTGATGGATCAAGCCCTGATCTTTGGACTGGGTAAGAGTGGTCTGCTTAATTCAGGCACTCTGTTCATGCCACCCCCTTTTCTGAATCATTTTGTCCACCATAAGCGTGGAAGGGTATACTCAGATGTGAGTCCCTTGCTCATTGCACCATCAGGATTCAAGCAAGCCGGGCCGACGACGCCTGAAATGGCAGAAACCGGTCCCCGGAAGCTTGTTTCCTTCCTAGTACAAGAATTGGCTTGGTAGTTTGGTTTGCCCTGTTCCCATCATGCACTGGGACAGGAACAGACTAATTTGCATATAGCCAAGTTCTGAGCTGGGATGGTGCAGTGAGCTAAAAAACGGTGATGGATCAAGCCCTGATCTTTGGACTGGGTAAGAGTGGTCTGCTTAATTCAGGCACTCTGTTCATCACCACCCCCTTTTCTGAATCATTTTGTCCACCATAAGCGTGGAAGGGTATACTCAGATGTGAGTCCCTTGCTCATTGCACCATCAGGATTCAAGCAAGCCGGGCCGACGACGCCTGAAATGGCAGAAACCGGTCCCCGGAAGCTTGTTTCCTTCCCAGTACAAGAATTGGCTTGGTAGTTTGGTTTGCCCTGTTCCCATCATGCACTGGGACAGGAACAGACTAATTTGCATATAGCCAAGTTCTGAGCTGGGATGGTGCAGTGAGCTAAAAAACAGTGATGGATCAAGCCCTGATCTTTGGACTGGGTAAGAGTGGTCTGCTTAATTCAGGCACTCTGTTCATCACCACCCCCTTTTCTGAATCATTTTGTCCACCATAAGCGTGGAAGGGTATACTCAGATGTGAGTCCCTTGCTCATTGCACCATCAGGATTCAAGCAAGCCGGGCCGACGACGCCTGAAATGGCAGAAACCGGTCCCCGGAAGCTTGTTTCCTTCCCAGTACAAGAATTGGCTTGGTAGTTTGGTTTGCCCTGTTCCCATCATGCACTGGGACAGGAACAGACTAATTTGCATATAGCCAAGTTCTGAGCTGGGATGGTGCAGTGAGCTAAAAAACGGTGATGGATCAAGCCCTGATCTTTGGACTGGGTAAGAGTGGTCTGCTTAATTCAGGCACTCTGTTCATCGCCACCCCCTTTTCTGAATCATTTTGTCCACCATAAGCGTGGAAGGGTATACTCAGATGTGAGTCCCTTGCTCATTGCACCATCAGGATTCAAGCAAGCCGGGCCGACGACGCCTGAAATGGCAGAAACCGGTCCCCGGAAGCTTGTTTCCTTCCTAGTACAAGAATTGGCTTGGTAGTTTGGTTTGCCCTGTTCCCATCATGCACTGGGACAGGAACAGACTAATTTGCATATAGCCAAGTTCTGAGCTGGGATGGTGCAGTGAGCTAAAAAACGGTGATGGATCAAGCCCTGATCTTTGGACTGGGTAAGAGTGGTCTGCTTAATTCAGGCACTCTGTTCATCACCACCCCCTTTTCTGAATCATTTTGTCCACCATAAGCGTGGAAGGGTATACTCAGATGTGAGTCCCTTGCTCATTGCACCATCAGGACTCAAGCAAGCCGGGCCGTCGACGCCTGAAATGGCAGAAACCGGTCCCCGGAAGCTTGTTTCCTTCCCAGTACAAGAATTGGCTTGGTAGTTTGGTTTGCCCTGTTCCCATCATGCACTGGGACAGGAACAGACTAATTTGCATATAGCCAAGTTCTGACTGGGATGGTGCAGTGAGCTAAAAAACGGTGATGGATCAAGCCCTGATCTTTGGACTGGGTAAGAGTGGTCTGCTTAATTCAGGCACTCTGTTCATCACCACCCCCTTTTCTGAATCATTTTGTCCACCATAAGCGTGGAAGGGTATACTCAGATGTGAGTCCCTTGCTCATTGCACCATCAGGATTCAAGCAAGCCGGGCCGACGACGCCTGAAATGGCAGAAACCGGTCCCCGGAAGCTTGTTTCCTTCCCAGTACAAGAATTGGCTTGGTAGTTTGGTTTGCCCTGTTCCCATCATGCACTGGGACAGGAACAGACTAATTTGCATATAGCCAAGTTCTGAGCTGGGATGGTGCAGTGAGCTAAAAAACGGTGATGGATCAAGCCCTGATCTTTGGACTGGGTAAGAGTGGTCTGCTTAATTCAGGCACTCTGTTCATCACCACCCCCTTTTCTGAATCATTTTGTCCACCATAAGCGTGGAAGGGTATACTCAGATGTGAGTCCCTTGCTCATTGCACCATCAGGATTCAAGCAAGCCGGGCCGACGACGCCTGAAATGGCAGAAACCGGTCCCCGGAAGCTTGTTTCCTTCCCAGTACAAGAATTGGCTTGGTAGTTTGGTTTGCCCTGTTCCCATCATGCACTGGGACAGGAACAGACTAATTTGCATATAGCCAAGTTCTGAGCTGGGATGGTGCAGTGAGCTAAAAAACAGTGATGGATCAAGCCCTGATCTTTGGACTGGGTAAGAGTGGTCTGCTTAATTCAGGCACTCTGTTCATCACCACCCCCTTTTCAGAATCATTTTGTCCACCATAAGCGTGGAAGGGTATACTCAGATGTGAGTCCCTTGCTCATTGCACCATCAGGATTCAAGCAAGCCGGGCCGACGACGCCTGAAATGGCAGAAACCGGTCCCCGGAAGCTTGTTTCCTTCCCAGTACAAGAATTGGCTTGGTAGTTTGGTTTGCCCTGTTCCCATCATGCACTGGGACAGGAACAGACTAATTTGCATATAGCCAAGTTCTGAGCTGGGATGGTGCAGTGAGCTAAAAAACGGTGATGGATCAAGCCCTGATCTTTGGACTGGGTAAGAGTGGTCTGCTTAATTCAGGCACTCTGTTCATCACCACCCCCTTTTCTGAATCATTTTGTCCACCATAAGCGTGGAAGGGTATACTCAGATGTGAGTCCCTTGCTCATTGCACCATCAGGATTCAAGCAAGCCGGGCCGACGACGCCTGAAATGGCAGAAACCGGTCCCCGGAAGCTTGTTTCCTTCCCAGTACAAGAATTGGCTTGGTAGTTTGGTTTGCCCTGTTCCCATCATGCACTGGGACAGGAACAGACTAATTTGCATATAGCCAAGTTCTGAGCTGGGATGGTGCAGTGAGCTAAAAAACGGTGATGGATCAAGCCCTGATCTTTGGACTGGGTAAGAGTGGTCTGCTTAATTCAGGCACTCTGTTCATCACCACCCCCTTTTCTGAATCATTTTGTCCACCATAAGCGTGGAAGGGTATACTCAGATGTGAGTCCCTTGCTCATTGCACCATCAGGATTCAAGCAAGCCGGGCCGACGACGCCTGAAATGGCAGAAACCGGTCCCCGGAAGCTTGTTTCCTTCCCAGTACAAGAATTGGCTTGGTAGTTTGGTTTGCCCTGTTCCCATCATGCACTGGGACAGGAACAGACTAATTTGCATATAGCCAAGTTCTGAGCTGGGATGGTGCAGTGAGCTAAAAAACGGTGATGGATCAAGCCCTGATCTTTGGACTGGGTAAGAGTGGTCTGCTTAATTCAGGCACTCTGTTCATCACCACCCCCTTTTCTGAATCATTTTGTCCACCATAAGCGTGGAAGGGTATACTCAGATGTGAGTCCCTTGCTCATTGCACCATCAGGATTCAAGCAAGCCGGGCCGACGACGCCTGAAATGGCAGAAACCGGTCCCCGGAAGCTTGTTTCCTTCCCAGTACAAGAATTGGCTTGGTAGTTTGGTTTGCCCTGTTCCCATTATGCACTGGGACAGGAACAGACTAATTTGCATATAGCCAAGTTCTGAGCTGGGATGGTGCAGTGAGCTAAAAAACGGTGATGGATCAAGCCCTGATCTTTGGACTGGGTAAGAGTGGTCTGCTTAATTCAGGCACTCTGTTCATCATCACCCCCTTTTCTGAATCATTTTGTCCACCATAAGCGTGGAAGGGTATACTCAGATGTGAGTCCCTTGCTCATTGCACCATCAGGATTCAAGCAAGCCGGGCCGACGACGCCTGAAATGGCAGAAACCGGTCCCCGGAAGCTTGTTTCCTTCCCAGTACAAGAATTGGCTTGGTAGTTTGGTTTGCCCTGTTCCCATCATGCACTGGGACAGGAACAGACTAATTTGCATATAGCCAAGTTCTGAGCTGGGATGGTGCAGTGAGCTAAAAAACGGTGATGGATCAAGCCCTGATCTTTGGACTGGGTAAGAGTGGTCTGCTTAATTCAGGCACTCTGTTCATCACCACCCCCTTTTCTGAATCATTTTGTCCACCATAAGCGTGGAAGGGTATACTCAGATGTGAGTCCCTTGCTCATTGCACCATCAGGATTCAAGCAAGCCGGGCCGACGACGCCTGAAATGGCAGAAACCGGTCCCCGGAAGCTTGTTTCCTTCCCAGTACAAGAATTGGCTTGGTAGTTTGGTTTGCCCTGTTCCCATCATGCACTGGGACAGGAACAGACTAATTTGCATATAGCCAAGTTCTGAGCTGGGATGGTGCAGTGAGCTAAAAAACGGTGATGGATCAAGCCCTGATCTTTGGACTGGGTAAGAGTGGTCTGCTTAATTCAGGCACTCTGTTCATCACCACCCCCTTTTCTGAATCATTTTGTCCACCATAAGCGTGGAAGGGTATACTCAGATGTGAGTCCCTTGCTCATTGCACCATCAGGATTCAAGCAAGCCGGGCCGACGACGCCTGAAATGGCAGAAACCGGTCCCCGGAAGCTGGTTTCCTTCCCAGTACAAGAATTGGCTTGGTAGTTTGGTTTGCCCTGTTCCCATCATGCACTGGGACAGGAACAGACTAATTTGCATATAGCCAAGTTCTGAGCTGGGATGGTGCAGTGAGCTAAAAAACGGTGATGGATCAAGCCCTGATCTTTGGACTGGGTAAGAGTGGTCTGCTTAATTCAGGCACTCTGTTCATCACCACCCCCTTTTCTGAATCATTTTGTCCACCATAAGCGTGGAAGGGTATACTCAGATGTGAGTCCCTTGCTCATTGCACCATCAGGATTCAAGCAAGCCGGGCCGACGACGCCTGAAATGGCAGAAACCGGTCCCCGGAAGCTTGTTTCCTTCCCAGTACAAGAATTGGCTTGGTAGTTTGGTTTGCCCTGTTCCCATCATGCACTGGGACAGGAACAGACTAATTTGCATATAGCCAAGTTCTGAGCTGGGATGGTGCAGTGAGCTAAAAAACGGTGATGGATCAAGCCCTGATCTTTGGACTGGGTAAGAGTGGTCTGCTTAATTCAGGCACTCTGTTCTTCACCACCCCCTTTTCTGAATCATTTTGTCCACCATAAGCGTGGAAGGGTATACTCAGATGTGAGTCCCTTGCTCATTGCACCATCAGGATTCAAGCAAGCCGGGCCGACGACGCCTGAAATGGCAGAAACCGGTCCCCGGAAGCTTGTTTCCTTCCCAGTACAAGAATTGGCTTGGTAGTTTGGTTTGCCCTGTTCCCATCATGCACTGGGACAGGAACAGACTAATTTGCATATAGCCAAGTTCTGAGCTGGGATGGTGCAGTGAGCTAAAAAACGGTGATGGATCAAGCCCTGATCTTTGGACTGGGTAAGAGTGGTCTGCTTAATTCAGGCACTCTGTTCATCACCACCCCCTTTTCTGAATCATTTTGTCCACCATAAGCGTGGAAGGGTATACTCAGATGTGAGTCCCTTGCTCATTGCACCATCAGGATTCAAGCAAGCCGGGCCGACGACGCCTGAAATGGCAGAAACCGGTCCCCGGAAGCTTGTTTCCTTCCCAGTACAAGAATTGGCTTGGTAGTTTGGTTTGCCCTGTTCCCATCATGCACTGGGACAGGAACAGACTAATTTGCATATAGCCAAGTTCTGAGCTGGGATGGTGCAGTGAGCTAAAAAACGGTGATGGATCAAGCCCTGATCTTTGGACTGGGTAAGAGTGGTCTGCTTAATTCAGGCACTCTGTTCATCATCACCCCCTTTTCTGAATCATTTTGTCCACCATAAGCGTGGAAGGGTATACTCAGATGTGAGTCCCTTGCTCATTGCACCATCAGGATTCAAGCAAGCCGGGCCGACGACGCCTGAAATGGCAGAAACCGGTCCCCGGAAGCTTGTTTCCTTCCCAGTACAAGAATTGGCTTGGTAGTTTGGTTTGCCCTGTTCCCATCATGCACTGGGACAGGAACAGACTAATTTGCATATAGCCAAGTTCTGAGCTGGGATGGTGCAGTGAGCTAAAAAACGGTGATGGATCAAGCCCTGATCTTTGGACTGGGTAAGAGTGGTCTGCTTAATTCAGGCACTCTGTTCATCACCACCCCCTTTTCTGAATCATTTTGTCCACCATAAGCGTGGAAGGGTATACTCAGATGTGAGTCCCTTGCTCATTGCACCATCAGGATTCAAGCAAGCCGGGCCGACGACGCCTGAAATGGCAGAAACCGGTCCCCGGAAGCTTGTTTCCTTCCCAGTACAAGAATTGGCTTGGTAGTTTGGTTTGCCCTGTTCCCATCATGCACTGGGACAGGAACAGACTAATTTGCATATAGCCAAGTTCTGAGCTGGGATGGTGCAGTGAGCTAAAAAACGGTGATGGATCAAGCCCTGATCTTTGGACTGGGTAAGAGTGGTCTGCTTAATTCAGGCACTCTGTTCATCACCACCCCCTTTTCTGAATCATTTTGTCCACCATAAGCGTGGAAGGGTATACTCAGATGTGAGTCCCTTGCTCATTGCACCATCAGGATTCAAGCAAGCCGGGCCGACGACGCCTGAAATGGCAGAAACCGGTCCCCGGAAGCTGGTTTCCTTCCCAGTACAAGAATTGGCTTGGTAGTTTGGTTTGCCCTGTTCCCATCATGCACTGGGACAGGAACAGACTAATTTGCATATAGCCAAGTTCTGAGCTGGGATGGTGCAGTGAGCTAAAAAACGGTGATGGATCAAGCCCTGATCTTTGGACTGGGTAAGAGTTGTCTGCTTAATTCAGGCACTCTGTTCTTCACCACCCCCTTTTCTGAATCATTTTGTCCACCATAAGCGTGGAAGGGTATACTCAGATGTGAGTCCCTTGCTCATTGCACCATCAGGATTCAAGCAAGCCGGGCCGACGACGCCTGAAATGGCAGAAACCGGTCCCCGGAAGCTTGTTTCCTTCCCAGTACAAGAATTGGCTTGGTAGTTTGGTTTGCCCTGTTCCCATCATGCACTGGGACAGGAACAGACTAATTTGCATATAGCCAAGTTCTGAGCTGGGATGGTGCAGTGAGCTAAAAAACGGTGATGGATCAAGCCCTGATCTTTGGACTGGGTAAGAGTGGTCTGCTTAATTCAGGCACTCTGTTCATCACCACCCCCTTTTCTGAATCATTTTGTCCACCATAAGCGTGGAAGGGTATACTCAGATATGAGTCCCTTGCTCATTGCACCATCAGGATTCAAGCAAGCCGGGCCGACGACGCCTGAAATGGCAGAAACCGGTCCCCGGAAGCTTGTTTCCTTCCCCGTACAAGAATTGGCTTGGTAGTTTGGTTTGCCCTGTTCCCATCATGCACTGGGACAGGAACAGACTAATTTGCATATAGCCAAGTTCTGAGCTGGGATGGTGCAGTGAGCTAAAAAACGGTGATGGATCAAGCCCTGATCTTTGGACTGGGTAAGAGTGGTCTGCTTAATTCAGGCACTCTGTTCATCACCACCCCCTTTTCTGAATCATTTTGTCCACCATAAGCGTGGAAGGGTATACTCAGATGTGAGTCCCTTGCTCATTGCACCATCAGGATTCAAGCAAGCCGGGCCGACGACGCCTGAAATGGCAGAAACCGGTCCCCGGAAGCTTGTTTCCTTCCCAGTACAAGAATTGGCTTGGTAGTTTGGTTTGCCCTGTTCCCATCATGCACTGGGACAGGAACAGACTAATTTGCATATAGCCAAGTTCTGAGCTGGGATGGTGCAGTGAGCTAAAAAACGGTGATGGATCAAGCCCTGATCTTTGGACTGGGTAAGAGTGGTCTGCTTAATTCAGGCACTCTGTTCATCACCACCCCCTTTTCTGAATCATTTTGTCCACCATAAGCGTGGAAGGGTATACTCAGATGTGAGTCCCTTGCTCATTGCACCATCAGGATTCAAGCAAGCCGGGCCGACGACGCCTGAAATGGCAGAAACCGGTCCCCGGAAGCTTGTTTCCTTCCCAGTACAAGAATTGGCTTGGTAGTTTGGTTTGCCCTGTTCCCATCATGCACTGGGACAGGAACAGACTAATTTGCATATAGCCAAGTTCTGAGCTGGGATGGTGCAGTGAGCTAAAAAACGGTGATGGATCAAGCCCTGATCTTTGGACTGGGTAAGAGTGGTCTGCTTAATTCAGGCACTCTGTTCATCACCACCCCCTTTTCTGAATCATTTTGTCCACCATAAGCGTGGAAGGGTATACTCAGATGTGAGTCCCTTGCTCATTGCACCATCAGGATTCAAGCAAGCCGGGCCGACGACGCCTGAAATGGCAGACACCGGTCCCCGGAAGCTTGTTTCCTTCCCAGCACAAGAATTGGCTTGGTAGTTTGGTTTGCCCTGTTCCCATCATGCACTGGGACAGGAACAGACTAATTTGCATATAGCCAAGTTCTGAGCTGGGATGGTGCAGTGAGCTAAAAAACGGTGATGGATCAAGCCCTGATCTTTGGACTGGGTAAAAGTGGTCTGCTTAATTCAGGCACTCTGTTCATCACCACCCCCTTTTCTGAATCATTTTGTCCACCATAAGCGTGGAAGGGTATACTCAGATGTGAGTCCCTTGCTCATTGCACCATCAGGATTCAAGCAAGCCGGGCCGACGACGCCTGAAATGGCAGAAACCGGTCCCCGGAAGCTTGTTTCCTTCCCAGTACAAGAATTGGCTTGGTAGTTTGGTTTGCCCTGTTCCCATCATGCACTGGGACAGGAACAGACTAATTTGCATATAGCCAAGTTCTGAGCTGGGATGGTGCAGTGAGCTAAAAAACGGTGATGGATCAGGCCCTGATATTTGGACTGGGTAAGAGTCGTCTGCTTAATTCAGGCACTCTGTTCATCACCACCCCCTTTTCTGAATCATTTTGTCCACCATAAGCGTGGAAGGGTATACTCAGATGTGAGTCCCTTGCTCATTGCACCATCAGGATTCAAGCAAGCCGGGCCGTCGACGCCTGAAATGGCAGAAACCGGTCCCCGGAAGCTTGTTTCCTTCCCAGTACAAGAATTGGCTTGGTAGTTTGGTTTGCCCTGTTCCCATCATGCACTGGGACAGGAACAGACTAATTTGCATATAGCCAAGTTCTGAGCTGGGATGGTGCAGTGAGCTAAAAAACGGTGATGGATCAAGCCCTGATCTTTGGACTGGGTAAGAGTGGTCTGCTTAATTCAGGCACTCTGTTCATCACCACCCCCTTTTCTGAATCATTTTGTCCACCATAAGCGTGGAAGGGTATACTCAGATGTGAGTCCCTTGCTCATTGCACCATCAGGATTCAAGCAAGCCGGGCCGACGACGCCTGAAATGGCAGAAACCGGTCCCCGGAAGCTTGTTTCCTTCCCAGTACAAGAATTGGCTTGGTAGTTTGGTTTGCCCTGTTCCCATCATGCACTGGGACAGGAACAGACTAATTTGCATATAGCCAAGTTCTGAGCTGGGATGGTGCAGTGAGCTAAAAAACGGTGATGGATCAAGCCCTGATCTTTGGACTGGGTAAGAGTGGTCTGCTTAATTCAGGCACTCTGTTCATCACCACCCCCTTTTCTGAATCATTTTGTCCACCATAAGCGTGGAAGGGTATACTCAGATGTGAGTCCCTTGCTCATTGCACCATCAGGATTCAAGCAAGCCGGGCCGACGACGCCTGAAATGGCAGAAACCGGTCCCCGGAAGCTTGTTTCCTTCCCAGTACAAGAATTGGCTTGGTAGTTTGGTTTGCCCTGTTCCCATCATGCACTGGGACAGGAACAGACTAATTTGCATATAGCCAAGTTCTGAGCTGGGATGGTGCAGTGAGCTAAAAAACGGTGATGGATCAAGCCCTGATCTTTGGACTGGGTAAGAGTGGTCTGCTTAATTCAGGCACTCTGTTCATCACCACCCCCTTTTCTGAATCATTTTGTCCACCATAAGCGTGGAAGGGTATACTCAGATGTGAGTCCCTTGCTCATTGCACCATCAGGATTCAAGCAAGCCGGGCCGTCGACGCCTGAAACGGCAGAAACCGGTCCCCGGAAGCTTGTTTCCTTCCCAGTACAAGAATTGGCTTGGTAGTTTGGTTTGCCCTGTTCCCATCATGCACTGGGACAGGAACAGACTAATTTGCATATAGCCAAGTTCTGAGCTGGGATGGTGCAGTGAGCTAAAAAACGGTGATGGATCAAGCCCTGATCTTTGGACTGGGTAAGAGTGGTCTGCTTAATTCAGGCACTCTGTTCATCACCACCCCCTTTTCTGAATCATTTTGTCCACCATAAGCGTGGAAGGGTATACTCAGATGTGAGTCCCTTGCTCATTGCACCATCAGGATTCAAGCAAGCCGGGCCGACGACGCCTGAAACGGCAGAAACCGGTCCCCGGAAGCTTGTTTCCTTCCCAGTACAAGAATTGGCTTGGTAGTTTGGTTTGCCCTGTTCCCATCATGCACTGGGACAGGAACAGACTAATTTGCATATAGCCAAGTTCTGAGCTGGGATGGTGCAGTGAGCTAAAAAACGGTGATGGATCAAGCCCTGATCTTTGGACTGGGTAAGAGTGGTCTGCTTAATTCAGGCACTCTGTTCATCACCACCCCCTTTTCTGAATCATTTTGTCCACCATAAGCGTGGAAGGGTATACTCAGATGTGAGTCCCTTGCTCATTGCACCATCAGGATTCAAGCAAGCCGGGCCGACGACGCCTGAAATGGCAGAAACCGGTCCCCGGAAGCTTGTTTCCTTCCCAGTACAAGAATTGGCTTGGTAGTTTGGTTTGCCCTGTTCCCATCATGCACTGGGACAGGAACAGACTAATTTGCATATAGCCAAGTTCTGAGCTGGGATGGTGCAGTGAGCTAAAAAACGGTGATGGATCAAGCCCTGATCTTTGGACTGGGTAAGAGTGGTCTGCTTAATTCAGGCACTCTGTTCATCACCACCCCCTTTTCTGAATCATTTTGTCCACCATAAGCGTGGAAGGGTATACTCAGATGTGAGTCCCTTGCTCATTGCACCATCAGGATTCAAGCAAGCCGGGCCGACGACGCCTGAAATGGCAGAAACCGGTCCCCGGAAGCTTGTTTCCTTCCCAGTACAAGAATTGGCTTGGTAGTTTGGTTTGCCCTGTTCCCATCATGCACTGGGACAGGAACAGACTAATTTGCATATAGCCAAGTTCTGAGCTGGGATGGTGCAGTGAGCTAAAAAACGGTGATGGATCAAGCCCTGATCTTTGGACTGGGTAAGAGTGGTCTGCTTAATTCAGGCACTCTGTTCATCACCACCCCCTTTTCTGAATCATTTTGTCCACCATAAGCGTGGAAGGGTATACTCAGATGTGAGTCCCTTGCTCATTGCACCATCAGGATTCAAGCAAGCCGGGCCGACGACGCCTGAAATGGCAGACACCGGTCCCCGGAAGCTTGTTTCCTTCCCAGCACAAGAATTGGCTTGGTAGTTTGGTTTGCCCTGTTCCCATCATGCACTGGGACAGGAACAGACTAATTTGCATATAGCCAAGTTCTGAGCTGGGATGGTGCAGTGAGCTAAAAAACGGTGATGGATCAAGCCCTGATCTTTGGACTGGGTAAAAGTGGTCTGCTTAATTCAGGCACTCTGTTCATCACCACCCCCTTTTCTGAATCATTTTGTCCACCATAAGCGTGGAAGGGTATACTCAGATGTGAGTCCCTTGCTCATTGCACCATCAGGATTCAAGCAAGCCGGGCCGACGACGCCTGAAATGGCAGAAACCGGTCCCCGGAAGCTTGTTTCCTTCCCAGCACAAGAATTGGCTTGGTAGTTTGGTTTGCCCTGTTCCCATCATGCACTGGGACAGGAACAGACTAATTTGCATATAGCCAAGTTCTGAGCTGGGATGGTGCAGTGAGCTAAAAAACGGTGATGGATCAGGCCCTGATATTTGGACTGGGTAAGAGTCGTCTGCTTAATTCAGGCACTCTGTTCATCACCACCCCCTTTTCTGAATCATTTTGTCCACCATAAGCGTGGAAGGGTATACTCAGATGTGAGTCCCTTGCTCATTGCACCATCAGGATTCAAGCAAGCCGGGCCGTCGACGCCTGAAATGGCAGAAACCGGTCCCCGGAAGCTTGTTTCCTTCCCAGTACAAGAATTGGCTTGGTAGTTTGGTTTGCCCTGTTCCCATCATGCACTGGGACAGGAACAGACTAATTTGCATATAGCCAAGTTCTGAGCTGGGATGGTGCAGTGAGCTAAAAAACGGTGATGGATCAAGCCCTGATCTTTGGACTGGGTAAGAGTGGTCTGCTTAATTCAGGCACTCTGTTCATCACCACCCCCTTTTCTGAATCATTTTGTCCACCATAAGCGTGGAAGGGTATACTCAGATGTGAGTCCCTTGCTCATTGCACCATCAGGATTCAAGCAAGCCGGGCCGTCGACGCCTGAAATGGCAGAAACCGGTCCCCGGAAGCTTGTTTCCTTCCCAGTACAAGAATTGGCTTGGTAGTTTGGTTTGCCCTGTTCCCATCATGCACTGGGACAGGAACAGACTAATTTGCATATAGCCAAGTTCTGAGCTGGGATGGTGCAGTGAGCTAAAAAACGGTGATGGATCAAGCCCTGATCTTTGGACTGGGTAAGAGTGGTCTGCTTAATTCAGGCACTCTGTTCATCACCACCCCCTTTTCTGAATCATTTTGTCCACCATAAGCGTGGAAGGGTATACTCAGATGTGAGTCCCTTGCTCATTGCACCATCAGGATTCAAGCAAGCCGGGCCGACGACGCCTGAAATGGCAGAAACCGGTCCCCGGAAGCTTGTTTCCTTCCCAGTACAAGAATTGGCTTGGTAGTTTGGTTTGCCCTGTTCCCATCATGCACTGGGACAGGAACAGACTAATTTGCATATAGCCAAGTTCTGAGCTGGGATGGTGCAGTGAGCTAAAAAACGGTGATGGATCAAGCCCTGATCTTTGGACTGGGTAAGAGTGGTCTGCTTAATTCAGGCACTCTGTTCATCACCACCCCCTTTTCTGAATCATTTTGTCCACCATAAGCGTGGAAGGGTATACTCAGATGTGAGTCCCTTGCTCATTGCACCATCAGGATTCAAGCAAGCCGGGCCGACGACGCCTGAAATGGCAGACACCGGTCCCCGGAAGCTTGTTTCCTTCCCAGCACAAGAATTGGCTTGGTAGTTTGGTTTGCCCTGTTCCCATCATGCACTGGGACAGGAACAGACTAATTTGCATATAGCCAAGTTCTGAGCTGGGATGGTGCATTGAGCTAAAAAACGGTGATGGATCAAGCCCTGATCTTTGGACTGGGTAAAAGTGGTCTGCTTAATTCAGGCACTCTGTTCATCACCACCCCCTTTTCTGAATCATTTTGTCCACCATAAGCGTGGAAGGGTATACTCAGATGTGAGTCCCTTGCTCATTGCACCATCAGGATTCAAGCAAGCCGGGCCGACGACGCCTGAAATGGCAGAAACCGGTCCCCGGAAGCTTGTTTCCTTCCCAGCACAAGAATTGGCTTGGTAGTTTGGTTTGCCCTGTTCCCATCATGCACTGGGACAGGAACAGACTAATTTGCATATAGCCAAGTTCTGAGCTGGGATGGTGCAGTGAGCTAAAAAACGGTGATGGATCAGGCCCTGATATTTGGACTGGGTAAGAGTCGTCTGCTTAATTCAGGCACTCTGTTCATCACCACCCCCTTTTCTGAATCATTTTGTCCACCATAAGCGTGGAAGGGTATACTCAGATGTGAGTCCCTTGCTCATTGCACCATCAGGATTCAAGCAAGCCGGGCCGTCGACGCCTGAAATGGCAGAAACCGGTCCCCGGAAGCTTGTTTCCTTCCCAGTACAAGAATTGGCTTGGTAGTTTGGTTTGCCCTGTTCCCATCATGCACTGGGACAGGAACAGACTAATTTGCATATAGCCAAGTTCTGAGCTGGGATGGTGCAGTGAGCTAAAAAACGGTGATGGATCAAGCCCTGATCTTTGGACTGGGTAAGAGTGGTCTGCTTAATTCAGGCACTCTGTTCATCACCACCCCCTTTTCTGAATCATTTTGTCCACCATAAGCGTGGAAGGGTATACTCAGATGTGAGTCCCTTGCTCATTGCACCATCAGGATTCAAGCAAGCCGGGCCGTCGACGCCTGAAATGGCAGAAACCGGTCCCCGGAAGCTTGTTTCCTTCCCAGTACAAGAATTGGCTTGGTAGTTTGGTTTGCCCTGTTCCCATCATGCACTGGGACAGGAACAGACTAATTTGCATATAGCCAAGTTCTGAGCTGGGATGGTGCAGTGAGCTAAAAAACGGTGATGGATCAAGCCCTGATCTTTGGACTGGGTAAGAGTGGTCTGCTTAATTCAGGCACTCTGTTCATCACCACCCCCTTTTCTGAATCATTTTGTCCACCATAAGCGTGGAAGGGTATACTCAGATGTGAGTCCCTTGCTCATTGCACCATCAGGATTCAAGCAAGCCGGGCCGACGACGCCTGAAATGGCAGAAACCGGTCCCCGGAAGCTTGTTTCCTTCCCAGTACAAGAATTGGCTTGGTAGTTTGGTTTGCCCTGTTCCCATCATGCACTGGGACAGGAACAGACTAATTTGCATATAGCCAAGTTCTGAGCTGGGATGGTGCAGTGAGCTAAAAAACGGTGATGGATCAAGCCCTGATCTTTGGACTGGGTAAGAGTGGTCTGCTTAATTCAGGCACTCTGTTCATCACCACCCCCTTTTCTGAATCATTTTGTCCACCATAAGCGTGGAAGGGTATACTCAGATGTGAGTCCCTTGCTCATTGCACCATCAGGATTCAAGCAAGCCGGGCCGACGACGCCTGAAATGGCAGAAACCGGTCCCCGGAAGCTTGTTTCCTTCCCAGTACAAGAATTGGCTTGGTAGTTTGGTTTGCCCTGTTCCCATCATGCACTGGGACAGGAACAGACTAATTTGCATATAGCCAAGTTCTGAGCTGGGATGGTGCAGTGAGCTAAAAAACGGTGATGGATCAAGCCCTGATCTTTGGACTGGGTAAGAGTGGTCTGCTTAATTCAGGCACTCTGTTCATCACCACCCCCTTTTCTGAATCATTTTGTCCACCATAAGCGTGGAAGGGTATACTCAGATGTGAGTCCCTTGCTCATTGCACCATCAGGATTCAAGCAAGCCGGGCCGACGACGCCTGAAATGGCAGAAACCGGTCCCCGTAAGCTTGTTTCCTTCCCAGTACAAGAATTGGCTTGGTAGTTTGGTTTGCCCTGTTCCCATCATGCACTGGGACAGGAACAGACTAATTTGCATATAGCCAAGTTCTGAGCTGGGATGGTGCAGTGAGCTAAAAAACGGTGATGGATCAAGCCCTGATCTTTGGACTGGGTAAGAGTGGTCTGCTTAATTCAGGCACTCTGTTCATCACCACCCCCTTTTCTGAATCATTTTGTCCACCATAAGCGTGGAAGGGTATACTCAGATGTGAGTCCCTTGCTCATTGCACCATCAGGATTCAAGCAAGCCGGGCCGACGACGCCTGAAATGGCAGAAACCGGTCCCCGGAAGCTTGTTTCCTTCCCAGTAAAAGAATTGGCTTGGTAGTTTGGTTTGCCCTGTTCCCATCATGCACTGGGACAGGAACAGACTAATTTGCATATAGCCAAGTTCTGAGCTGGGATGGTGCAGTGAGCTAAAAAACGGTGATGGATCAAGCCCTGATCTTTGGACTGGGTAAGAGTGGTCTGCTTAATTCAGGCACTCTGTTCATCACCACCCCCTTTTCTGAATCATTTTGTCCACCATAAGCGTGGAAGGGTATACTCAGATGTGAGTCCCTTGCTCATTGCACCATCAGGATTCAAGCAAGCCGGGCCGACGACGCCTGAAATGGCAGAAACCGGTCCCCGGAAGCTTGTTTCCTTCCCAGTACAAGAATTGGCTTGGTAGTTTGGTTTGCCCTGTTCCCATCATGCACTGGGACAGGAACAGACTAATTTGCATATAGCCAAGTTCTGAGCTGGGATGGTGCAGTGAGCTAAAAAACGGTGATGGATCAAGCCCTGATCTTTGGACTGGGTAAGAGTGGTCTGCTTAATTCAGGCACTCTGTTCATCACCACCCCCTTTTCTGAATCATTTTGTCCACCATAAGCGTGGAAGGGTATACTCAGATGTGAGTCCCTTGCTCATTGCACCATCAGGATTCAAGCAAGCCGGGCCGACGACGCCTGAAATGGCAGAAACCGGTCCCCGTAAGCTTGTTTCCTTCCCAGTACAAGAATTGGCTTGGTAGTTTGGTTTGCCCTGTTCCCATCATGCACTGGGACAGGAACAGACTAATTTGCATATAGCCAAGTTCTGAGCTGGGATGGTGCAGTGAGCTAAAAAACGGTGATGGATCAAGCCCTGATCTTTGGACTGGGTAAGAGTGGTCTGCTTAATTCAGGCACTCTGTTCATCACCACCCCCTTTTCTGAATCATTTTGTCCACCATAAGCGTGGAAGGGTATACTCAGATGTGAGTCCCTTGCTCATTGCACCATCAGGATTCAAGCAAGCCGGGCCGACGACGCCTGAAATGGCAGAAACCGGTCCCCGGAAGCTTGTTTCCTTCCCAGTAAAAGAATTGGCTTGGTAGTTTGGTTTGCCCTGTTCCCATCATGCACTGGGACAGGAACAGACTAATTTGCATATAGCCAAGTTCTGAGCTGGGATGGTGCAGTGAGCTAAAAAACGGTGATGGATCAAGCCCTGATCTTTGGACTGGGTAAGAGTGGTCTGCTTAATTCAGGCACTCTGTTCATCACCACCCCCTTTTCTGAATCATTTTGTCCACCATAAGCGTGGAAGGGTATACTCAGATGTGAGTCCCTTGCTCATTGCACCATCAGGATTCAAGCATGCCGGGCCGACGACGCCTGAAATGGCAGAAACCGGTCCCCGGAAGCTTGTTTCCTTCCCAGTACAAGAATTGGCTTGGTAGTTTGGTTTGCCCTGTTCCCATCATGCACTGGGACAGGAACAGACTAATTTGCATATAGCCAAGTTCTGAGCTGGGATGGTGCAGTGAGCTAAAAAACGGTGATGGATCAAGCCCTGATCTTTGGACTGGGTAAGAGTGGTCTGCTTAATTCAGGCACTCTGTTCATCACCACCCCCTTTTCTGAATCATTTTGTCCACCATAAGCGTGGAAGGGTATACTCAGATGTGAGTCCCTTGCTCATTGCACCATCAGGATTCAAGCAAGCCGGGCCGTCGACGCCTGAAACGGCAGAAACCGGTCCCCGGAAGCTTGTTTCCTTCCCAGTACAAGAATTGGCTTGGTAGTTTGGTTTGCCCTGTTCCCATCATGCACTGGGACAGGAACAGACTAATTTGCATATAGCCAAGTTCTGAGCTGGGATGGTGCAGTGAGCTAAAAAACGGTGATGGATCAAGCCCTGATCTTTGGACTGGGTAAGAGTGGTCTGCTTAATTCAGGCACTCTGTTCATCACCACCCCCTTTTCTGAATCATTTTGTCCACCATAAGCGTGGAAGGGTATACTCAGATGTGAGTCCCTTGCTCATTGCACCATCAGGATTCAAGCAAGCCGGGCCGACGACGCCTGAAATGGCAGAAACCGGTCCCCGGAAGCTTGTTTCCTTCCCAGTACAAGAATTGGCTTGGTAGTTTGGTTTGCCCTGTTCCCATCATGCACTGGGACAGGAACAGACTAATTTGCATATAGCCAAGTTCTGAGCTGGGATGGTGCAGTGAGCTAAAAAACGGTGATGGATCAAGCCCTGATCTTTGGACTGGGTAAGAGTGGTCTGCTTAATTCAGGCACTCTGTTCATCACCACCCCCTTTTCTGAATCATTTTGTCCACCATAAGCGTGGAAGGGTATACTCAGATGTGAGTCCCTTGCTCATTGCACCATCAGGATTCAAGCAAGCCGGGCCGACGACGCCTGAAATGGCAGAAACCGGTCCCCGGAAGCTTGTTTCCTTCCCAGTACAAGAATTGGCTTGGTAGTTTGGTTTGCCCTGTTCCCATCATGCACTGGGACAGGAACAGACTAATTTGCATATAGCCAAGTTCTGAGCTGGGATGGTGCAGTGAGCTAAAAAACGGTGATGGATCAAGCCCTGATCTTTGGACTGGGTAAGAGTGGTCTGCTTAATTCAGGCACTCTGTTCATCACCACCCCCTTTTCTGAATCATTTTGTCCACCATAAGCGTGGAAGGGTATACTCAGATGTGAGTCCCTTGCTCATTGCACCATCAGGATTCAAGCAAGCCGGGCCGACGACGCCTGAAATGGCAGAAACCGGTCCCCGGAAGCTTGTTTCCTTCCCAGTACAAGAATTGGCTTGGTAGTTTGGTTTGCCCTGTTCCCATCATGCACTGGGACTGGAACAGACTAATTTGCATATCGCCAAGTTCTGAGCTGGGATGGTGCAGTGAGCTAAAAAACGGTGATGGATCAAGCCCTGATCTTTGGACTGGGTAAGAGTGGTCTGCTTAATTCAGGCACTCTGTTCATCACCACCCCCTTTTCTGAATCATTTTGTCCACCATAAGCGTGGAAGGGTATACTCAGATGTGAGTCCCTTGCTCATTGCACCATCAGGATTCAAGCAAGCCGGGCCGTCAACGCCTGAAACGGCAGAAACCGGTCCCCGGAAGCTTGTTTCCTTCCCAGTACAAGAATTGGCTTGGTAGTTTGGTTTGCCCTGTTCCCATCATGCACTGGGACAGGAACAGACTAATTTGCATATAGCCAAGTTCTGAGCTGGGATGGTGCAGTGAGCTAAAAAATGGTGATGGATCAAGCCCTGATCTTTGGACTGGGTAAGAGAGGTCTGCTTAATTCAGGCACTCTGTTCATCACCACCCCCTTTTCTGAATCATTTTGTCCACCATAAGCGTGGAAGGGTATACTCAGATGTGAGTCCCTTGCTCATTGCACCATCAGGATTCAAGCAAGCCGGGCCGACGACGCCTGAAATGGCAGAAACCGGTTCCCGGAAGCTTGTTTCCTTCCCAGTACAAGAATTGGCTTGGTAGTTTGGTTTGCCCTGTTCCCATCATGCACTGGGACAGGAACAGACTAATTTGCATATAGCCAAGTTCTGAGCTGGGATGGTGCAGTGAGCTAAAAAACGGTGATGGATCAAGCCCTGATCTTTGGACTGGGTAAGAGTGGTCTGCTTAATTCAGGCACTCTGTTCATCACCACCCCCTTTTCTGAATCATTTTGTCCACCATAAGCGTGGAAGGGTATACTCAGATGTGAGTCCCTTGCTCATTGCACCATCAGGATTCAAGCAAGCCGGGCCGACGACGCCTGAAATGGCAGAAACCGGTCCCCGGAAGCTTGTTTCCTTCCCAGTACAAGAATTGGCTTGGTAGTTTGGTTTGCCCTGTTCCCATCATGCACTGGGACAGGAACAGACTAATTTGCATATAGCCAAGTTCTGAGCTGGGATGGTGCAGTGAGCTAAAAAACGGTGATGGATCAAGCCCTGATCTTTGGACTGGGTAAGAGTGGTCTGCTTAATTCAGGCACTCTGTTCATCACCACCCCCTTTTCTGAATCATTTTGTCCACCATAAGCGTGGAAGGGTATACTCAGATGTGAGTCCCTTGCTCATTGCACCA
Organism: Lissotriton helveticus; assembly: GCF_964261635.1. NCBI lineage: Eukaryota > Metazoa > Chordata > Amphibia > Caudata > Salamandridae > Lissotriton > Lissotriton helveticus. Next base: position 462,171,039 of record NC_136067.1, on the reverse strand, counting down.
TCAGGATTCAAGCAAGCCGGGCCGACGACGCCTGAAATGGCAGAAACCGGTCCCCGGAAGCTTGTTTCCTTCCCAGTACAAGAATTGGCTTGGTAGTTTGGTTTGCCCTGTTCCCATCATGCACTGGGACAGGAACAGACTAATTTGCATATAGCCAAGTTCTGAGCTGGGATGGTGCAGTGAGCTAAAAAACGGTGATGGATCAAGCCCTGATCTTTGGACTGGGTAAGAGTGGTCTGCTTAATTCAGGCACTCTGTTCATCACCACCCCCTTTTCTGAATCATTTTGTCCACCATAAGCGTGGAAGGGTATACTCAGATGTGAGTCCCTTGCTCATTGCACCATCAGGATTCAAGCAAGCCGGGCCGACGACGCCTGAAATGGCAGAAACCGGTCCCCGGAAGCTTGTTTCCTTCCCAGTACAAGAATTGGCTTGGTAGTTTGGTTTGCCCTGTTCCCATCATGCACTGGGACAGGAACAGACTAATTTGCATATAGCCAAGTTCTGAGCTGGGATGGTGCAGTGAGCTAAAAAACGGTGATGGATCAAGCCCTGATCTTTGGACTGGGTAAGAGTGGTCTGCTTAATTCAGGCACTCTGTTCATCACCACCCCCTTTTCTGAATCATTTTGTCCACCATAAGCGTGGAAGGGTATACTCAGATGTGAGTCCCTTGCTCATTGCACCATCAGGATTCAAGCAAGCCGGGCCGACGACGCCTGAAATGGCAGAAACCGGTCCCCGGAAGCCTGTTTCCTTCCCAGTACAAGAATTGGCTTGGTAGTTTGGTTTGCCCTGTTCCCTTCATGCACTGGGACAGGAACAGACTAATTTGCATATAGCCAAGTTCTGAGCTGGGATGGTGCAGTGAGCTAAAAAACGGTGATGGATCAAGCCCTGATCTTTGGACTGGGTAAGAGTGGTCTGCTTAATTCAGGCACTCTGTTCATCACCACCCCCTTTTCTGAATCATTTTGTCCACCATAAGCGTGGAAGGGTATACTCAGATGTGAGTCCCTTGCTCATTGCACCATCAGGATTCAAGCAAGCCGGGCCGACGACGCCTGAAATGGCAGAAACCGGTACCCGGAAGCTTGTTTCCTTCCCAGTACAAGAATTGGCTTGGTAGTTTGGTTTGCCCTGTTCCCATCATGCACTGGGACAGGAACAGACTAATTTGCATATAGCCAAGTTCTGAGCTGGGATGGTGCAGTGAGCTAAAAAACGGTGATGGATCAAGCCCTGATCTTTGGACTGGGTAAGAGTGGTCTGCTTAATTCAGGCACTCTGTTCATCACCACCCCCTTTTCTGAATCATTTTGTCCACCATAAGCGTGGAAGGGTATACTCAGATGTGAGTCCCTTGCTCATTGCACCATCAGGATTCAAGCAAGCCGGGCCGACGACGCCTGAAATGGCAGAAACCGGTCCCCGGAAGCTTGTTTCCTTCCCAGTACAAGAATTGGCTTGGTAGTTTGGTTTGCCCTGTTCCCATCATGCACTGGGACAGGAACAGACTAATTTGCATATAGCCAAGTTCTGAGCTGGGATGGTGCAGTGAGCTAAAAAACGGTGATGGATCAAGCCCTGATCTTTGGACTGGGTAAGAGTGGTCTGCTTAATTCAGGCACTCTGTTCATCACCACCCCCTTTTCTGAATCATTTTGTCCACCATAAGCGTGGAAGGGTATACTCAGATGTGAGTCCCTTGCTCATTGCACCATCAGGATTCAAGCAAGCCGGGCCGACGACGCCTGAAATGGCAGAAACCGGTCCCCGGAAGCTTGTTTCCTTCCCAGTACAAGAATTGGCTTGGTAGTTTGGTTTGCCCTGTTCCCATCATGCACTGGGACAGGAACAGACTAATTTGCATATAGCCAAGTTCTGAGCTGGGATGGTGCAGTGAGCTAAAAAACGGTGATGGATCAAGCCCTGATCTTTGGACTGGGTAAGAGTGGTCTGCTTAATTCAGGCACTCTGTTCATCACCACCCCCTTTTCTGAATCATTTTGTCCACCATAAGCGTGGAAGGGTATACTCAGATGTGAGTCCCTTGCTCATTGCACCATCAGGATTCAAGCAAGCCGGGCCGACGACGCCTGAAATGGCAGAAACCGGTCCCCGGAAGCTTGTTTCCTTCCCAGTACAAGAATTGGCTTGGTAGTTTGGTTTGCCCTGTTCCCATCATGCACTGGGACAGGAACAGACTAATTTGCATATAGCCAAGTTCTGAGCTGGGATGGTGCAGTGAGCTAAAAAACGGTGATGGATCAAGCCCTGATCTTTGGACTGGGTAAGAGTGGTCTGCTTAATTCAGGCACTCTGTTCATCACCACCCCCTTTTCTGAATCATTTTGTCCACCATAAGCGTGGAAGGGTATACTCAGATGTGAGTCCCTTGCTCATTGCACCATCAGGATTCAAGCAAGCCGGGCCGACGACGCCTGAAATGGCAGAAACCGGTCCCCGGAAGCTTGTTTCCTTCCCAGTACAAGAATTGGCTTGGTAGTTTGGTTTGCCCTGTTCCCATCATGCACTGGGACAGGAACAGACTAATTTGCATATAGCCAAGTTCTGAGCTGGGATGGTGCAGTGAGCTAAAAAACGGTGATGGATCAAGCCCTGATCTTTGGACTGGGTAAGAGTGGGCTGCTTAATTCAGGCACTCTGTTCATCACCACCCCCTTTTCTGAATCATTTTGTCCACCATAAGCGTGGAAGGGTATACTCAGATGTGAGTCCCTTGCTCATTGCACCATCAGGATTCAAGCAAGCCGGGCCGACGACGCCTGAAATGGCAGAAACCGGTCCCCGGAAGCTTGTTTCCTTCCCAGTACAAGAATTGGCTTGGTAGTTTGGTTTGCCCTGTTCCCATCATGCACTGGGACAGGAACAGACTAATTTGCATATAGCCAAGTTCTGAGCTGGGATGGTGCAGTGAGCTAAAAAACGGTGATGGATCAAGCCCTGATCTTTGGACTGGGTAAGAGTGGTCTGCTTAATTCAGGCACTCTGTTCATCACCACCCCCTTTTCTGAATCATTTTGTCCACCATAAGCGTGGAAGGGTATACTCAGATGTGAGTCCCTTGCTCATTGCACCATCAGGATTCAAGCAAGCCGGGCCGACGACGCCTGAAATGGCAGAAACCGGTCCCCGGAAGCTTGTTTCCTTCCCAGTACAAGAATTGGCTTGGTAGTTTGGTTTGCCCTGTTCCCATCATGCACTGGGACAGGAACAGACTAATTTGCATATAGCCAAGTTCTGAGCTGGGATGGTGCAGTGAGCTAAAAAAACGGTGATGGATCAAGCCCTGATCTTTGGACTGGGTAAGAGTGGTCTGCTTAATTCAGGCACTCTGTTCATCACCACCCCCTTTTCTGAATCATTTTGTCCACCATAAGCGTGGAAGGGTATACTCAGATGTGAGTCCCTTGCTCATTGCACCATCAGGATTCAAGCAAGCCGGGCCGACGACGCCTGAAATGGCAGAAACCGGTCCCCGGAAGCTTGTTTCCTTCCCAGTACAAGAATTGGCTTGGTAGTTTGGTTTGCCCTGTTCCCATCATGCACTGGGACAGGAACAGACTAATTTGCATATAGCCAAGTTCTGAGCTGGGATGGTGCAGTGAGCTGAAAAACGGTGATGGATCAAGCCCTGATCTTTGGACTGGGTAAGAGTGGTCTGCTTAATTCAGGCACTCTGTTCATCACCACCCCCTTTTCTGAATCATTTTGTCCACCATAAGCGTGGAAGGGTATACTCAGATGTGAGTCCCTTGCTCATTGCACCATCAGGATTCAAGCAAGCCGGGCCGACGACGCCTGAAATGGCAGAAACCGGTCCCCGGAAGCTTGTTTCCTTCCCAGTACAAGAATTGGCTTGGTAGTTTGGTTTGCCCTGTTCCCATCATGCACTGGGACAGGAACAGACTAATTTGCATATAGCCAAGTTCTGAGCTGGGATGGTGCAGTGAGCTAAAAAACGGTGATGGATCAAGCCCTGATCTTTGGACTGGGTAAGAGTGGTCTGCTTAATTCAGGCACTCTGTTCATCACCACCCCCTTTTCTGAATCATTTTGTCCACCATAAGCGTGGAAGGGTATACTCAGATGTGAGTCCCTTGCTCATTGCACCATCAGGATTCAAGCAAGCCGGGCCGTCGACGCCTGAAATGGCAGAAACCGGTCCCCGGAAGCTTGTTTCCTTCCCAGTACAAGAATTGGCTTGGTAGTTTGGTTTGCCCTGTTCCCATCATGCACTGGGACAGGAACAGACTAATTTGCATATAGCCAAGTTCTGAGCTGGGATGGTGCAGTGAGCTAAAAAACGGTGATGGATCAAGCCCTGATCTTTGGACTGGGTAAGAGTGGTCTGCTTAATTCAGGCACTCTGTTCATCACCACCCCCTTTTCTGAATCATTTTGTCCACCATAAGCGTGGAAGGGTATACTCAGATGTGAGTCCCTTGCTCATTGCACCATCAGGATTCAAGCAAGCCGGGCCGACGACGCCTGAAATGGCAGAAACCGGTTCCCGGAAGCTTGTTTCCTTCCCAGTACAAGAATTGGCTTGGTAGTTTGGTTTGCCCTGTTCCCATCATGCACTGGGACAGGAACAGACTAATTTGCATATAGCCAAGTTCTGAGCTGGGATGGTGCAGTGAGCTAAAAAACGGTGATGGATCAAGCCCTGATCTTTGGACTGGGTAAGAGTGGTCTGCTTAATTCAGGCACTCTGTTCATCACCACCCCCTTTTCTGAATCATTTTGTCCACCATAAGCGTGGAAGGGTATACTCAGATGTGAGTCCCTTGCTCATTGCACCATCAGGATTCAAGCAAGCCGGGCCGACGACGCCTGAAATGGCAGAAACCGGTCCCCGGAAGCTTGTTTCCTTCCCAGTACAAGAATTGGCTTGGTAGTTTGGTTTGCCCTGTTCCCATCATGCACTGGGACAGGAACAGACTAATTTGCATATAGCCAAGTTCTGAGCTGGGATGGTGCAGTGAGCTAAAAAACGGTGATGGATCAAGCCCTGATCTTTGGACTGGGTAAGAGTGGTCTGCTTAATTCAGGCACTCTGTTCATCACCACCCCCTTTTCTGAATCATTTTGTCCACCATAAGCGTGGAAGGGTATACTCAGATGTGAGTCCCTTGCTCATTGCACCATCAGGATTCAAGCAAGCCGGGCCGACGACGCCTGAAATGGCAGAAACCGGTCCCCGGAAGCTTGTTTCCTTCCCAGTACAAGAATTGGCTTGGTAGTTTGGTTTGCCCTGTTCCCATCATGCACTGGGACAGGAACAGACTAATTTGCATATAGCCAAGTTCTGAGCTGGGATGGTGCAGTGAGCTAAAAAACGGTGATGGATCAAGCCCTGATCTTTGGACTGGGTAAGAGTGGTCTGCTTAATTCAGGCACTCTGTTCATCACCATCCCCTTTTCTGAATCATTTTGTCCACCATAAGCGTGGAAGGGTATACTCAGATGTGAGTCCCTTGCTCATTGCACCATCAGGATTCAAGCAAGCCGGGCCGACGACGCCTGAAATGGCAGAAACCGGTCCCCGGAAGCTTGTTTCCTTCCCAGTACAAGAATTGGCTTGGTAGTTTGGTTTGCCCTGTTCCCATCATGCACTGGGACAGGAACAGACTAATTTGCATATAGCCAAGTTCTGAGCTGGGATGGTGCAGTGAGCTAAAAAACGGTGATGGATCAAGCCCTGATCTTTGGACTGGGTAAGAGTGGTCTGCTTAATTCAGGCACTCTGTTCATCACCACCCCCTTTTCTGAATCATTTTGTCCACCATAAGCGTGGAAGGGTATACTCAGATGTGAGTCCCTTGCTCATTGCACCATCAGGATTCAAGCAAGCCGGGCCGACGACGCCTGAAATGGCAGAAACCGGTCCCCGGAAGCCTGTTTCCTTCCCAGTACAAGAATTGGCTTGGAAGTTTGGTTTGCCCTGTTCCCTTCATGCACTGGGACAGGAACAGACTAATTTGCATATAGCCAAGTTCTGAGCTGGGATGGTGCAGTGAGCTAAAAAACGGTGATGGATCAAGCCCTGATCTTTGGACTGGGTAAGAGTGGTCTGCTTAATTCAGGCACTCTGTTCATCACCACCCCCTTTTCTGAATCATTTTGTCCACCATAAGCGTGGAAGGGTATACTCAGATGTGAGTCCCTTGCTCATTGCACCATCAGGATTCAAGCAAGCCGGGCCGACGACGCCTGAAATGGCAGAAACCGGTACCCGGAAGCTTGTTTCCTTCCCAGTACAAGAATTGGCTTGGTAGTTTGGTTTGCCCTGTTCCCATCATGCACTGGGACAGGAACAGACTAATTTGCATATAGCCAAGTTCTGAGCTGGGATGGTGCAGTGAGCTAAAAAACGGTGATGGATCAAGCCCTGATCTTTGGACTGGGTAAGAGTGGTCTGCTTAATTCAGGCACTCTGTTCATCACCACCCCCTTTTCTGAATCATTTTGTCCACCATAAGCGTGGAAGGGTATACTCAGATGTGAGTCCCTTGCTCATTGCACCATCAGGATTCAAGCAAGCCGGGCCGACGACGCCTGAAATGGCAGAAACCGGTCCCCGGAAGCTTGTTTCCTTCCCAGTACAAGAATTGGCTTGGTAGTTTGGTTTGCCCTGTTCCCATCATGCACTGGGACAGGAACAGACTAATTTGCATATAGCCAAGTTCTGAGCTGGGATGGTGCAGTGAGCTAAAAAACGGTGATGGATCAAGCCCTGATCTTTGGACTGGGTAAGAGTGGTCTGCTTAATTCAGGCACTCTGTTCATCACCACCCCCTTTTCTGAATCATTTTGTCCACCATAAGCGTGGAAGGGTATACTCAGATGTGAGTCCCTTGCTCATTGCACCATCAGGATTCAAGCAAGCCGGGCCGACGACGCCTGAAATGGCAGAAACCGGTCCCCGGAAGCTTGTTTCCTTCCCAGTACAAGAATTGGCTTGGTAGTTTGGTTTGCCCTGTTCCCATCATGCACTGGGACAGGAACAGACTAATTTGCATATAGCCAAGTTCTGAGCTGGGATGGTGCAGTGAGCTAAAAAACGGTGATGGATCAAGCCCTGATCTTTGGACTGGGTAAGAGTGGTCTGCTTAATTCAGGCACTCTGTTCATCACCACCCCCTTTTCTGAATCATTTTGTCCACCATAAGCGTGGAAGGGTATACTCAGATGTGAGTCCCTTGCTCATTGCACCATCAGGATTCAAGCAAGCCGGGCCGACGACGCCTGAAATGGCAGAAACCGGTCCCCGGAAGCTTGTTTCCTTCCCAGTACAAGAATTGGCTTGGTAGTTTGGTTTGCCCTGTTCCCATCATGCACTGGGACAGGAACAGACTAATTTGCATATAGCCAAGTTCTGAGCTGGGATGGTGCAGTGAGCTAAAAAACGGTGATGGATCAAGCCCTGATCTTTGGACTGGGTAAGAGTGGTCTGCTTAATTCAGGCACTCTGTTCATCACCACCCCCTTTTCTGAATCATTTTGTCCACCATAAGCGTGGAAGGGTATACTCAGATGTGAGTCCCTTGCTCATTGCACCATCAGGATTCAAGCAAGCCGGGCCGACGACGCCTGAAATGGCAGAAACCGGTCCCCGGAAGCTTGTTTCCTTCCCAGTACAAGAATTGGCTTGGTAGTTTGGTTTGCCCTGTTCCCATCATGCACTGGGACAGGAACAGACTAATTTGCATATAGCCAAGTTCTGAGCTGGGATGGTGCAGTGAGCTAAAAAACGGTGATGGATCAAGCCCTGATCTTTGGACTGGGTAAGAGTGGGCTGCTTAATTCAGGCACTCTGTTCATCACCACCCCCTTTTCTGAATCATTTTGTCCACCATAAGCGTGGAAGGGTATACTCAGATGTGAGTCCCTTGCTCATTGCACCATCAGGATTCAAGCAAGCCGGGCCGACGACGCCTGAAATGGCAGAAACCGGTCCCCGGAAGCTTGTTTCCTTCCCAGTACAAGAATTGGCTTGGTAGTTTGGTTTGCCCTGTTCCCATCATGCACTGGGACAGGAACAGACTAATTTGCATATAGCCAAGTTCTGAGCTGGGATGGTGCAGTGAGCTAAAAAACGGTGATGGATCAAGCCCTGATCTTTGGACTGGGTAAGAGTGGGCTGCTTAATTCAGGCACTCTGTTCATCACCACCCCCTTTTCTGAATCATTTTGTCCACCATAAGCGTGGAAGGGTATACTCAGATGTGAGTCCCTTGCTCATTGCACCATCAGGATTCAAGCAAGCCGGGCCGACGACGCCTGAAATGGCAGAAACCGGTCCCCGGAAGCTTGTTCCCTTCCCAGTACAAGAATTGGCTTGGTAGTTTGGTTTGCCCTGTTCCCATCATGCACTGGGACAGGAACAGACTAGTTTGCATATAGCCAAGTTCTGAGCTGGGATGGTGCAGTGAGCTAAAAAACGGTGATGGATCAAGCCCTGATCTTTGGACTGGGTAAGAGTGGTCTGCTTAATTCAGGCACTCTGTTCATCACCACCCCCTTTTCTGAATCATTTTGTCCACCATAAGCGTGGAAGGGTATACTCAGATGTGAGTCCCTTGCTCATTGCACCATCAGGATTCAAGCAAGCCGGGCCGACGACGCCTGAAATGGCAGAAACCGGTCCCCGGAAGCTTGTTTCCTTCCCAGTACAAGAATTGGCTTGGTAGTTTGGTTTGCCCTGTTCCCATCATGCACTGGGACAGGAACAGACTAATTTGCATATAGCCAAGTTCTGAGCTGGGATGGTGCAGTGAGCTGAAAAACGGTGATGGATCAAGCCCTGATCTTTGGACTGGGTAAGAGTGGTCTGCTTAATTCAGGCACTCTGTTCATCACCACCCCCTTTTCTGAATCATTTTGTCCACCATAAGCGTGGAAGGGTATACTCAGATGTGAGTCCCTTGCTCATTGCACCATCAGGATTCAAGCAAGCCGGGCCGACGACGCCTGAAATGGCAGAAACCGGTCCCCGGAAGCTTGTTTCCTTCCCAGTACAAGAATTGGCTTGGTAGTTTGGTTTGCCCTGTTCCCATCATGCACTGGGACAGGAACAGACTAATTTGCATATAGCCAAGTTCTGAGCTGGGATGGTGCAGTGAGCTAAAAAACGGTGATGGATCAAGCCCTGATCTTTGGACTGGGTAAGAGTGGTCTGCTTAATTCAGGCACTCTGTTCATCACCACCCCCTTTTCTGAATCATTTTGTCCACCATAAGCGTGGAAGGGTATACTCAGATGTGAGTCCCTTGCTCATTGCACCATCAGGATTCAAGCAAGCCGGGCCGTCGACGCCTGAAATGGCAGAAACCGGTCCCCGGAAGCTTGTTTCCTTCCCAGTACAAGAATTGGCTTGGTAGTTTGGTTTGCCCTGTTCCCATCATGCACTGGGACAGGAACAGACTAATTTGCATATAGCCAAGTTCTGAGCTGGGATGGTGCAGTGAGCTAAAAAACGGTGATGGATCAAGCCCTGATCTTTGGACTGGGTAAGAGTGGGCTGCTTAATTCAGGCACTCTGTTCATCACCACCCCCTTTTCTGAATCATTTTGTCCACCATAAGCGTGGAAGGGTATACTCAGATGTGAGTCCCTTGCTCATTGCACCATCAGGATTCAAGCAAGCCGGGCCGACGACGCCTGAAATGGCAGAAACCGGTCCCCGGAAGCTTGTTTCCTTCCCAGTACAAGAATTGGCTTGGTAGTTTGGTTTGCCCTGTTCCCATCATGCACTGGGACAGGAACAGACTAATTTGCATATAGCCAAGTTCTGAGCTGGGATGGTGCAGTGAGCTAAAAAACGGTGATGGATCAAGCCCTGATCTTTGGACTGGGTAAGAGTGGTCTGCTTAATTCAGGCACTCTGTTCATCACCACCCCCTTTTCTGAATCATTTTGTCCACCATAAGCGTGGAAGGGTATACTCAGATGTGAGTCCCTTGCTCATTGCACCATCAGGATTCAAGCAAGCCGGGCCGACGACGCCTGAAATGGCAGAAACCGGTCCCCGGAAGCTTGTTTCCTTCCCAGTACAAGAATTGGCTTGGTAGTTTGGTTTGCCCTGTTCCCATCATGCACTGGGACAGGAACAGACTAATTTGCATATAGCCAAGTTCTGAGCTGGGATGGTGCAGTGAGCTAAAAAACGGTGATGGATCAAGCCCTGATCTTTGGACTGGGTAAGAGTGGTCTGCTTAATTCAGGCACTCTGTTCATCACCACCCCCTTTTCTGAATCATTTTGTCCACCATAAGCGTGGAAGGGTATACTCAGATGTGAGTCCCTTGCTCATTGCACCATCAGGATTCAAGCAAGCCGGGCCGACGACGCCTGAAATGGCAGAAACCGGTCCCCGGAAGCTTGTTTCCTTCCCAGTACAAGAATTGGCTTGGTAGTTTGGTTTGCCCTGTTCCCATCATGCACTGGGACAGGAACAGACTAATTTGCATATAGCCAAGTTCTGAGCTGGGATGGTGCAGTGAGCTGAAAAACGGTGATGGATCAAGCCCTGATCTTTGGACTGGGTAAGAGTGGTCTGCTTAATTCAGGCACTCTGTTCATCACCACCCCCTTTTCTGAATCATTTTGTCCACCATAAGCGTGGAAGGGTATACTCAGATGTGAGTCCCTTGCTCATTGCACCATCAGGATTCAAGCAAGCCGGGCCGACGACGCCTGAAATGGCAGAAACCGGTCCCCGGAAGCTTGTTTCCTTCCCAGTACAAGAATTGGCTTGGTAGTTTGGTTTGCCCTGTTCCCATCATGCACTGGGACAGGAACAGACTAATTTGCATATAGCCAAGTTCTGAGCTGGGATGGTGCAGTGAGCTAAAAAACGGTGATGGATCAAGCCCTGATCTTTGGACTGGGTAAGAGTGGTCTGCTTAATTCAGGCACTCTGTTCATCACCACCCCCTTTTCTGAATCATTTTGTCCACCATAAGCGTGGAAGGGTATACTCAGATGTGAGTCCCTTGCTCATTGCACCATCAGGATTCAAGCAAGCCGGGCCGACGACGCCTGAAATGGCAGAAACCGGTCCCCGGAAGCTTGTTTCCTTCCCAGTACAAGAATTGGCTTGGTAGTTTGGTTTGCCCTGTTCCCATCATGCACTGGGACAGGAACAGACTAATTTGCATATAGCCAAGTTCTGAGCTGGGATGGTGCAGTGAGCTAAAAAACGGTGATGGATCAAGCCCTGATCTTTGGACTGGGTAAGAGTGGTCTGCTTAATTCAGGCACTCTGTTCATCACCACCCCCTTTTCTGAATCATTTTGTCCACCATAAGCGTGGAAGGGTATACTCAGATGTGAGTCCCTTGCTCATTGCACCATCAGGATTCAAGCAAGCCGGGCCGACGACGCCTGAAATGGCAGAAACCGGTCCCCGGAAGCTTGTTTCCTTCCCAGTACAAGAATTGGCTTGGTAGTTTGGTTTGCCCTGTTCCCATCATGCACTGGGACAGGAACAGACTAATTTGCATATAGCCAAGTTCTGAGCTGGGATGGTGCAGTGAGCTGAAAAACGGTGATGGATCAAGCCCTGATCTTTGGACTGGGTAAGAGTGGTCTGCTTAATTCAGGCACTCTGTTCATCACCACCCCCTTTTCTGAATCATTTTGTCCACCATAAGCGTGGAAGGGTATACTCAGATGTGAGTCCCTTGCTCATTGCACCATCAGGATTCAAGCAAGCCGGGCCGACGACGCCTGAAATGGCAGAAACCGGTCCCCGGAAGCTTGTTTCCTTCCCAGTACAAGAATTGGCTTGGTAGTTTGGTTTGCCCTGTTCCCATCATGCACTGGGACAGGAACAGACTAATTTGCATATAGCCAAGTTCTGAGCTGGGATGGTGCAGTGAGCTAAAAAACGGTGATGGATCAAGCCCTGATCTTTGGACTGGGTAAGAGTGGTCTGCTTAATTCAGGCACTCTGTTCATCACCACCCCCTTTTCTGAATCATTTTGTCCACCATAAGCGTGGAAGGGTATACTCAGATGTGAGTCCCTTGCTCATTGCACCATCAGGATTCAAGCAAGCCGGGCCGACGACGCCTGAAATGGCAGAAACCGGTCCCCGGAAGCTTGTTTCCTTCCCAGTACAAGAATTGGCTTGGTAGTTTGGTTTGCCCTGTTCCCATCATGCACTGGGACAGGAACAGACTAATTTGCATATAGCCAAGTTCTGAGCTGGGATGGTGCAGTGAGCTAAAAAACGGTGATGGATCAAGCCCTGATCTTTGGACTGGGTAAGAGTGGGCTGCTTAATTCAGGCACTCTGTTCATCACCACCCCCTTTTCTGAATCATTTTGTCCACCATAAGCGTGGAAGGGTATACTCAGATGTGAGTCCCTTGCTCATTGCACCATCAGGATTCAAGCAAGCCGGGCCGACGACGCCTGAAATGGCAGAAACCGGTCCCCGGAAGCTTGTTTCCTTCCCAGTACAAGAATTGGCTTGGTAGTTTGGTTTGCCCTGTTCCCATCATGCACTGGGACAGGAACAGACTAATTTGCATATAGCCAAGTTCTGAGCTGGGATGGTGCAGTGAGCTAAAAAACGGTGATGGATCAAGCCCTGATCTTTGGACTGGGTAAGAGTGGTCTGCTTAATTCAGGCACTCTGTTCATCACCACCCCCTTTTCTGAATCATTTTGTCCACCATAAGCGTGGAAGGGTATACTCAGATGTGAGTCCCTTGCTCATTGCACCATCAGGATTCAAGCAAGCCGGGCCGACGACGCCTGAAATGGCAGAAACCGGTCCCCGGAAGCTTGTTTCCTTCCCAGTACAAGAATTGGCTTGGTAGTTTGGTTTGCCCTGTTCCCATCATGCACTGGGACAGGAACAGACTAATTTGCATATAGCCAAGTTCTGAGCTGGGATGGTGCAGTGAGCTAAAAAACGGTGATGGATCAAGCCCTGATCTTTGGACTGGGTAAGAGTGGTCTGCTTAATTCAGGCACTCTGTTCATCACCACCCCCTTTTCTGAATCATTTTGTCCACCATAAGCGTGGAAGGGTATACTCAGATGTGAGTCCCTTGCTCATTGCACCATCAGGATTCAAGCAAGCCGGGCCGACGACGCCTGAAATGGCAGAAACCGGTCCCCGGAAGCTTGTTTCCTTCCCAGTACAAGAATTGGCTTGGTAGTTTGGTTTGCCCTGTTCCCATCATGCACTGGGACAGGAACAGACTAATTTGCATATAGCCAAGTTCTGAGCTGGGATGGTGCAGTGAGCTAAAAAACGGTGATGGATCAAGCCCTGATCTTTGGACTGGGTAAGAGTGGTCTGCTTAATTCAGGCACTCTGTTCATCACCACCCCCTTTTCTGAATCATTTTGTCCACCATAAGCGTGGAAGGGTATACTCAGATGTGAGTCCCTTGCTCATTGCACCATCAGGATTCAAGCAAGCCGGGCCGACGACGCCTGAAATGGCAGAAACCGGTCCCCGGAAGCTTGTTTCCTTCCCAGTACAAGAATTGGCTTGGTAGTTTGGTTTGCCCTGTTCCCATCATGCACTGGGACAGGAACAGACTAATTTGCATATAGCCAAGTTCTGAGCTGGGATGGTGCAGTGAGCTAAAAAACGGTGATGGATCAAGCCCTGATCTTTGGACTGGGTAAGAGTGGTCTGCTTAATTCAGGCACTCTGTTCATCACCACCCCCTTTTCTGAATCATTTTGTCCACCATAAGCGTGGAAGGGTATACTCAGATGTGAGTCCCTTGCTCATTGCACCATCAGGATTCAAGCAAGCCGGGCCGACGACGCCTGAAATGGCAGAAACCGGTCCCCGGAAGCTTGTTTCCTTCCCAGTACAAGAATTGGCTTGGTAGTTTGGTTTGCCCTGTTCCCATCATGCACTGGGACAGGAACAGACTAATTTGCATATAGCCAAGTTCTGAGCTGGGATGGTGCAGTGAGCTAAAAAACGGTGATGGATCAAGCCCTGATCTTTGGACTGGGTAAGAGTGGTCTGCTTAATTCAGGCACTCTGTTCATCACCACCCCCTTTTCTGAATCATTTTGTCCACCATAAGCGTGGAAGGGTATACTCAGATGTGAGTCCCTTGCTCATTGCACCATCAGGATTCAAGCAAGCCGGGCCGACGACGCCTGAAATGGCAGAAACCGGTCCCCGGAAGCTTGTTTCCTTCCCAGTACAAGAATTGGCTTGGTAGTTTGGTTTGCCCTGTTCCCATCATGCACTGGGACAGGAACAGACTAATTTGCATATAGCCAAGTTCTGAGCTGGGATGGTGCAGTGAGCTAAAAAACGGTGATGGATCAAGCCCTGATCTTTGGACTGGGTAAGAGTGGTCTGCTTAATTCAGGCACTCTGTTCATCACCACCCCCTTTTCTGAATCATTTTGTCCACCATAAGCGTGGAAGGGTATACTCAGATGTGAGTCCCTTGCTCATTGCACCATCAGGATTCAAGCAAGCCGGGCCGACAACGCCTGAAATGGCAGAAACCGGTCCCCGGAAGCTTGTTTCCTTCCCAGTACAAGAATTGGCTTGGTAGTTTGGTTTGCCCTGTTCCCATCATGCACTGGGACAGGAACAGACTAATTTGCATATAGCCAAGTTCTGAGCTGGGATGGTGCAGTGAGCTAAAAAACGGTGATGGATCAAGCCCTGATCTTTGGACTGGGTAAGAGTGGTCTGCTTAATTCAGGCACTCTGTTCATCACCACCCCCTTTTCTGAATCATTTTGTCCACCATAAGCGTGGAAGGGTATACTCAGATGTGAGTCCCTTGCTCATTGCACCATCAGGATTCAAGCAAGCCGGGCCGACGACGCCTGAAATGGCAGAAACCGGTCCCCGGAAGCCTGTTTCCTTCCCAGTACAAGAATTGGCTTGGTAGTTTGGTTTGCCCTGTTCCCTTCATGCACTGGGACAGGAACAGACTAATTTGCATATAGCCAAGTTCTGAGCTGGGATGGTGCAGTGAGCTAAAAAACGGTGATGGATCAAGCCCTGATCTTTGGACTGGGTAAGAGTGGTCTGCTTAATTCAGGCACTCTGTTCATCACCACCCCCTTTTCTGAATCATTTTGTCCACCATAAGCGTGGAAGGGTATACTCAGATGTGAGTCCCTTGCTCATTGCACCATCAGGATTCAAGCAAGCCGGGCCGACGACGCCTGAAATGGCAGAAACCGGTACCCGGAAGCTTGTTTCCTTCCCAGTACAAGAATTGGCTTGGTAGTTTGGTTTGCCCTGTTCCCATCATGCACTGGGACAGGAACAGACTAATTTGCATATAGCCAAGTTCTGAGCTGGGATGGTGCAGTGAGCTAAAAAACGGTGATGGATCAAGCCCTGATCTTTGGACTGGGTAAGAGTGGTCTGCTTAATTCAGGCACTCTGTTCATCACCACCCCCTTTTCTGAATCATTTTGTCCACCATAAGCGTGGAAGGGTATACTCAGATGTGAGTCCCTTGCTCATTGCACCATCAGGATTCAAGCAAGCCGGGCCGACGACGCCTGAAATGGCAGAAACCGGTCCCCGGAAGCTTGTTTCCTTCCCAGTACAAGAATTGGCTTGGTAGTTTGGTTTGCCCTGTTCCCATCATGCACTGGGACAGGAACAGACTAATTTGCATATAGCCAAGTTCTGAGCTGGGATGGTGCAGTGAGCTAAAAAACGGTGATGGATCAAGCCCTGATCTTTGGACTGGGTAAGAGTGGTCTGCTTAATTCAGGCACTCTGTTCATCACCACCCCCTTTTCTGAATCATTTTGTCCACCATAAGCGTGGAAGGGTATACTCAGATGTGAGTCCCTTGCTCATTGCACCATCAGGATTCAAGCAAGCCGGGCCGACGACGCCTGAAATGGCAGAAACCGGTCCCCGGAAGCTTGTTTCCTTCCCAGTACAAGAATTGGCTTGGTAGTTTGGTTTGCCCTGTTCCCATCATGCACTGGGACAGGAACAGACTAATTTGCATATAGCCAAGTTCTGAGCTGGGATGGTGCAGTGAGCTAAAAAACGGTGATGGATCAAGCCCTGATCTTTGGACTGGGTAAGAGTGGTCTGCTTAATTCAGGCACTCTGTTCATCACCACCCCCTTTTCTGAATCATTTTGTCCACCATAAGCGTGGAAGGGTATACTCAGATGTGAGTCCCTTGCTCATTGCACCATCAGGATTCAAGCAAGCCGGGCCGACGACGCCTGAAATGGCAGAAACCGGTCCCCGGAAGCTTGTTTCCTTCCCAGTACAAGAATTGGCTTGGTAGTTTGGTTTGCCCTGTTCCCATCATGCACTGGGACAGGAACAGACTAATTTGCATATAGCCAAGTTCTGAGCTGGGATGGTGCAGTGAGCTAAAAAACGGTGATGGATCAAGCCCTGATCTTTGGACTGGGTAAGAGTGGTCTGCTTAATTCAGGCACTCTGTTCATCACCACCCCCTTTTCTGAATCATTTTGTCCACCATAAGCGTGGAAGGGTATACTCAGATGTGAGTCCCTTGCTCATTGCACCATCAGGATTCAAGCAAGCCGGGCCGACGACGCCTGAAATGGCAGAAACCGGTCCCCGGAAGCTTGTTTCCTTCCCAGTACAAGAATTGGCTTGGTAGTTTGGTTTGCCCTGTTCCCATCATGCACTGGGACAGGAACAGACTAATTTGCATATAGCCAAGTTCTGAGCTGGGATGGTGCAGTGAGCTAAAAAACGGTGATGGATCAAGCCCTGATCTTTGGACTGGGTAAGAGTGGTCTGCTTAATTCAGGCACTCTGTTCATCACCACCCCCTTTTCTGAATCATTTTGTCCACCATAAGCGTGGAAGGGTATACTCAGATGTGAGTCCCTTGCTCATTGCACCATCAGGATTCAAGCAAGCCGGGCCGACGACGCCTGAAATGGCAGAAACCGGTCCCCGGAAGCTTGTTTCCTTCCCAGTACAAGAATTGGCTTGGTAGTTTGGTTTGCCCTGTTCCCATCATGCACTGGGACAGGAACAGACTAATTTGCATATAGCCAAGTTCTGAGCTGGGATGGTGCAGTGAGCTAAAAAACGGTGATGGATCAAGCCCTGATCTTTGGACTGGGTAAGAGTGGTCTGCTTAATTCAGGCACTCTGTTCATCACCACCCCCTTTTCTGAATCATTTTGTCCACCATAAGCGTGGAAGGGTATACTCAGATGTGAGTCCCTTGCTCATTGCACCATCAGGATTCAAGCAAGCCGGGCCGACGACGCCTGAAATGGCAGAAACCGGTCCCCGGAAGCTTGTTTCCTTCCCAGTACAAGAATTGGCTTGGTAGTTTGGTTTGCCCTGTTCCCATCATGCACTGGGACAGGAACAGACTAATTTGCATATAGCCAAGTTCTGAGCTGGGATGGTGCAGTGAGCTGAAAAACGGTGATGGATCAAGCCCTGATCTTTGGACTGGGTAAGAGTGGTCTGCTTAATTCAGGCACTCTGTTCATCACCACCCCCTTTTCTGAATCATTTTGTCCACCATAAGCGTGGAAGGGTATACTCAGATGTGAGTCCCTTGCTCATTGCACCATCAGGATTCAAGCAAGCCGGGCCGACGACGCCTGAAATGGCAGAAACCGGTCCCCGGAAGCTTGTTTCCTTCCCAGTACAAGAATTGGCTTGGTAGTTTGGTTTGCCCTGTTCCCATCATGCACTGGGACAGGAACAGACTAATTTGCATATAGCCAAGTTCTGAGCTGGGATGGTGCAGTGAGCTAAAAAACGGTGATGGATCAAGCCCTGATCTTTGGACTGGGTAAGAGTGGTCTGCTTAATTCAGGCACTCTGTTCATCACCACCCCCTTTTCTGAATCATTTTGTCTACCATAAGCGTGGAAGGGTATACTCAGATGTGAGTCCCTTGCTCATTGCACCATCAGGATTCCAGCAAGCCGGGCCGACGACGCCTGAAATGGCAGAAACCGGTCCCCGGAAGCTTGTTTCCTTCCCAGTACAAGAATTGGCTTGGTAGTTTGGTTTGCCCTGTTCCCATCATGCACTGGGACAGGAACAGACTAATTTGCATATAGCCAAGTTCTGAGCTGGGATGGTGCAGTGAGCTAAAAAACGGTGATGGATCAAGCCCTGATCTTTGGACTGGGTAAGAGTGGGCTGCTTAATTCAGGCACTCTGTTCATCACCACCCCCTTTTCTGAATCATTTTGTCCACCATAAGCGTGGAAGGGTATACTCAGATGTGAGTCCCTTGCTCATTGCACCATCAGGATTCAAGCAAGCCGGGCCGACGACGCCTGAAATGGCAGAAACCGGTCCCCGGAAGCTTGTTTCCTTCCCAGTACAAGAATTGGCTTGGTAGTTTGGTTTGCCCTGTTCCCATCATGCACTGGGACAGGAACAGACTAATTTGCATATAGCCAAGTTCTGAGCTGGGATGGTGCAGTGAGCTAAAAAACGGTGATGGATCAAGCCCTGATCTTTGGACTGGGTAAGAGTGGTCTGCTTAATTCAGGCACTCTGTTCATCACCACCCCCTTTTCTGAATCATTTTGTCCACCATAAGCGTGGAAGGGTATACTCAGATGTGAGTCCCTTGCTCATTGCACCATCAGGATTCAAGCAAGCCGGGCCGACGACGCCTGAAATGGCAGAAACCGGTCCCCGGAAGCTTGTTTCCTTCCCAGTACAAGAATTGGCTTGGTAGTTTGGTTTGCCCTGTTCCCATCATGCACTGGGACAGGAACAGACTAATTTGCATATAGCCAAGTTCTGAGCTGGGATGGTGCAGTGAGCTAAAAAACGGTGATGGATCAAGCCCTGATCTTTGGACTGGGTAAGAGTGGTCTGCTTAATTCAGGCACTCTGTTCATCACCACCCCCTTTTCTGAATCATTTTGTCCACCATAAGCGTGGAAGGGTATACTCAGATGTGAGTCCCTTGCTCATTGCACCATCAGGATTCAAGCAAGCCGGGCCGACGACGCCTGAAATGGCAGAAACCGGTCCCCGGAAGCTTGTTTCCTTCCCAGTACAAGAATTGGCTTGGTAGTTTGGTTTGCCCTGTTCCCATCATGCACTGGGACAGGAACAGACTAATTTGCATATAGCCAAGTTCTGAGCTGGGATGGTGCAGTGAGCTAAAAAACGGTGATGGATCAAGCCCTGATCTTTGGACTGGGTAAGAGTGGTCTGCTTAATTCAGGCACTCTGTTCATCACCACCCCCTTTTCTGAATCATTTTGTCCACCATAAGCGTGGAAGGGTATACTCAGATGTGAGTCCCTTGCTCATTGCACCATCAGGATTCAAGCAAGCCGGGCCGACGACGCCTGAAATGGCAGAAACCGGTCCCCGGAAGCTTGTTTCCTTCCCAGTACAAGAATTGGCTTGGTAGTTTGGTTTGCCCTGTTCCCATCATGCACTGGGACAGGAACAGACTAATTTGCATATAGCCAAGTTCTGAGCTGGGATGGTGCAGTGAGCTAAAAAACGGTGATGGATCAAGCCCTGATCTTTGGACTGGGTAAGAGTGGGCTGCTTAATTCAGGCACTCTGTTCATCACCACCCCCTTTTCTGAATCATTTTGTCCACCATAAGCGTGGAAGGGTATACTCAGATGTGAGTCCCTTGCTCATTGCACCATCAGGATTCAAGCAAGCCGGGCCGACGACGCCTGAAATGGCAGAAACCGGTCCCCGGAAGCTTGTTTCCTTCCCAGTACAAGAATTGGCTTGGTAGTTTGGTTTGCCCTGTTCCCATCATGCACTGGGACAGGAACAGACTAATTTGCATATAGCCAAGTTCTGAGCTGGGATGGTGCAGTGAGCTAAAAAACGGTGATGGATCAAGCCCTGATCTTTGGACTGGGTAAGAGTGGTCTGCTTAATTCAGGCACTCTGTTCATCACCACCCCCTTTTCTGAATCATTTTGTCCACCATAAGCGTGGAAGGGTATACTCAGATGTGAGTCCCTTGCTCATTGCACCATCAGGATTCAAGCAAGCCGGGCCGACGACGCCTGAAATGGCAGAAACCGGTCCCCGGAAGCTTGTTTCCTTCCCAGTACAAGAATTGGCTTGGTAGTTTGGTTTGCCCTGTTCCCATCATGCACTGGGACAGGAACAGACTAATTTGCATATAGCCAAGTTCTGAGCTGGGATGGTGCAGTGAGCTAAAAAACGGTGATGGATCAAGCCCTGATCTTTGGACTGGGTAAGAGTGGTCTGCTTAATTCAGGCACTCTGTTCATCACCACCCCCTTTTCTGAATCATTTTGTCCACCATAAGCGTGGAAGGGTATACTCAGATGTGAGTCCCTTGCTCATTGCACCATCAGGATTCAAGCAAGCCGGGCCGACGACGCCTGAAATGGCAGAAACCGGTCCCCGGAAGCTTGTTTCCTTCCCAGTACAAGAATTGGCTTGGTAGTTTGGTTTGCCCTATTCCCATCATGCACTGGGACAGGAACAGACTAATTTGCATATAGCCAAGTTCTGAGCTGGGATGGTGCAGTGAGCTAAAAAACGGTGATGGATCAAGCCCTGATCTTTGGACTGGGTAAGAGTGGTCTGCTTAATTCAGGCACTCTGTTCATCACCACCCCCTTTTCTGAATCATTTTGTCCACCATAAGCGTGGAAGGGTATACTCAGATGTGAGTCCCTTGCTCATTGCACCATCAGGATTCAAGCAAGCCGGGCCGACGACGCCTGAAATGGCAGAAACCGGTCCCCGGAAGCTTGTTTCCTTCCCAGTACAAGAATTGGCTTGGTAGTTTGGTTTGCCCTGTTCCCATCATGCACTGGGACAGGAACAGACTAATTTGCATATAGTCAAGTTCTGAGCTGGGATGGTGCAGTGAGCTAAAAAACGGTGATGGATCAAGCCCTGATCTTTGGACTGGGTAAGAGTGGTCTGCTTAATTCAGGCACTCTGTTCATCACCACCCCCTTTTCTGAATCCTTCCAAATCGACATCACGGAGGAAGCAGGCTCGAATGGCCCGGCAACGGAGGCTGGATGCCACTGTCGCCGAATATCGGCGGCTGGTGGCCCTGGAGGAGGAGGAGGACACGCAGTCGACCGGTGCAACAACAACATCCTCGACTGGGACAGCTGCATCCTCCTCCGTGACCCCACGGGACGCCAGCATGCGCAGTGCTCCAGCGGGACCGAGCCGGGCTAACAAAGCCAACCGCCACCGCCAAGCAACAGAAAGACCAGCTGCCCCCCACAGGAGCTGCAAGGCACGCCAACGCCGCCTAGGAGTCCGAATGTCCTACCTGGAGCAGGAGGTCCAGAACTATAAGAACTTGGTGGAGGGCCTCCGCTTCGAGCTTGCCACCGTCCGCAAGGAGTATGATGCCCATGCCGCAAAATGCACCAGCACCCTCCAGTAGTGGAGTGTCCCTTGCCCTTTTTTTAGAGACTTTTGGGGGGTGGGATTTGGGAGTTGGGTTCTTTTTGGGACTTTTCAAAGACAATCGTTGGGGTTAGGGTGGGTCTTGAGGGAGATTATTTTGTTAGGGCTACATAAATATACATTTTTAAACTTTATCTGACCATACCTGTTATTTACTGCTTTTCAGTCTGGTGGGTGGGGGACGGGGGTGTAACAGTAAGTTTGTTTTCCTGAACAGTCGTAGGACTTTAGTAGTACTACCGTCAATCTCTCGTCTAGTCCTAAATAATACTCCATTATACTACCTCCCACCAAACGCTTATCTTACCTGTAATTTGTGTTAGAAATTAGGGCTAGGCCCAGGGCTGGCTCTACGTGAAATGGGGATTAACGTTGGCAATCCTGGGCGGGTGAAATTTCCTCATTGCGGTGGTACTAGTGGTGTGACACAGTGGCAGTTGCATGCCTATGGAAAAAAAGAAAACGAAACCTGGTTTGTCCTTACTGTAGCATTACAACGGTTACGGTACGATCGAGAATATAGCAGGTGACAGTACACTAGAACAGTGCCATAATGTAGCCTAACAAATGGTAAAGTATTTGCTTGCAAGTATAACTAGTACTTGCGTTGAATTTATTTGACATTGGCTCCTACTACTAGAAGATATAGTACTGAAGCTGAGTAAGTCTAGAAGATATCCTTGTATTCCTTCACCAGCCTGTTGCTATGACGTTATCCTCCCCAGCAAGTGTGTGGAAATATTGATGTCATTTTAGTCAGACATCAAGCAAAACAACACAGCCCGGGGGAAGAGGGTTAGGGTTTGGAAAATGGATGGGAATGGGGGTTTCTTTTTGGGTAGGTTTTGCTGAGAGAAGAAAAAAAAAGCACAGCCTGGACAAACAATAATTGAAGATAAAGAAATCTTTGGGTACAAACTAAAGCTAAGCACATGCAGTCACACTCATAGAAGAAAACAATGGATACTGTATCTGTATTCTGTATGTTGTTGGAGTTGTCCTGTTGAATTTGGTAAGTAAGTTGCATGCAGCAAACAATTCCTCTTATTAGCGGCACTCCTCCATTCCAGCTGACGCTTCGTCCATCAATGTTGGTGACCACTGACAGAAGACACCCTGTCCACTGCCTGCCTGGCGGATGTTGACTGAAACCCGGCCTGTAATTATTGAACGGAAAACAGGAATTGCTATTACAATACCACTGATAAATAAATAAAAGGTATGCACGCTGTGTGGTGCAAAAAGTCACACTTTGATTTCCCTAATAGACAGTAGAATATTTTTGAAATTGCGTGCTCTGTCTGAGTCACCTTTTTAAGGATAAATAAGTATGGCCAAAATATTATAGCGGATCTTTCCCCTCAAGGTAGGTGTACTGTAAACTGTGTTTTAGAACAAAATTTGACCTTCCCAGCAATGCTCCCACCAAGACCCTTACTAAAGCCAGTCGCAAAAATGTAGAAGACCCCCAATCAGATCTCCAAAAACGATGCCTAGCAGAAAAATGGAGACAAAACGTACTTTGAAAGTAACAGTAGGCCCAAATACAGACCGTGGATTGTATTCAAACCACTTGCAAGCAAGCAAAAGTATCCATAGCCAGCATCGCTCCAACAGTGCTCTAAAACCCCAGAACTGCGTTGCAATAGAACACCCCGAAACACATGCAATCCTGCTGCTAGGGCTAACCCTAACGAACCCTAACTTACAAAAAGTGCCAAAACTGGTGTTTCCTTATGGATTTTGTCCAAAACACTTCTATCCGGTATTAGACCTTCCCAGGAATGCCCCAGGCAAGACCCGCCAACCCACCCGCAAAAAACCACGCGACAACACCCCCAAACAGCGAAAAAGCTAAATCTCATACTTACAATATCTCTCGGCCTTCGGTCCAAACGCGCTGTGCAGCTACTACCAGCTAGGTCATCATCAATCATCATAACTCCTGTTTTCCACCACGGATTTCCTGAAAAGCAAATGCAATCAAGATTAGACTGTCGCAGCAGTGCTTCGACAGAGACCCCGGCCGCAACCCACCCACGAACAGCAGGAAGCCCCCCAAAACGCTACATTGAGCAAGATGTCAGAAGAAATAGCAAAAAAAAGGCTTTTCCTTAACCCCTTCAGTGCTAATGACAAGGGTAACTCGTCATGTAGGGCCCATTGATTTCAATGGAAAGTCAATGGACCTACATGCACACCCCTTAGCAGCCAAGTGGTTAAGGATTTTGTCCAAAACACTTCTATCCGGCATTAGACCTTCCCAGGAATGCCCCAGGAATGCCCCAGCCAAGACCCGCCAACCCACCCGCAAAAAACCACGCGACAACACCCCCAAACAGTGAAAAAGCTAAATCTCATACTTACAATATCTCTCGGCCTTCGGTCCAAACGCGCTGTGCAGCTAGGTCATCATCAATCATCATAACTCCTGTTTTCCACCACGGATTTCCTGAAAAGCAAATGCAATCAAGATTAGACTGTCGCAGCAGTGCTCCCAGACCCCAAAACTCACCCACAAACACCCGGAACCCCGCCAAAGAGCACCTCAAAGGCAAGCAAGTCAGCAAAAACGGCAAGAAATTTCCACCTCATATTTGGTCCAAAACACTTTTATCCATTATTAGAGCTTCACAGCAATGGGCCCAAATCCGTCAACTCACCCGCAAAGAAGTAGAACACCCCCACAAGTGCTGAGTCTTTCTTCATTGGGCGTAATCCAGCACCTTGCTTTGAGGGAAATCGCAGTCTGGAGGAGGAGGATAGAGGAGCATGTTCTTCAGAACTTGTGAACCTGAGGAATGTAGACTGCGGCACCTTCAAATCAATAAGCAAACAAGTGAAGACAGTTCTGCTGATGGTCTTGTTTTTGGGATTAGGTGATTAAAGTTTGAATTAAATTAACTGTGCAAAACAAAGAAAGAGAGACACACAGGAATAAAAGTGAATAAGGACGAAAAAGAAAGTTATTGATTCATTGTCTCATTTTCAGGGCTCGGTGTCAGGGAATAAGAAGAAGATTTCGTCATCATACTCTGCGAATTCAGGCAGGATGAGGTCAGTGCCACCGAACAGAGAACAAATCCCCTCATCTACGTTGCCGTCCTCCTCGTCTTCATGCGGCGTGCTTTCTCGTACTTTGTAATCTGGTGGTATGAGGTGCTGATTCATCTTGATCATTGTCAGCCGCTCCACATTTTGGGGCGAGAGGCGGCTCCGTTTGGGAGTTACAATGCCACCAGCAGCACTGAAAACACGTTCAGAAGACACACTTGCGAGTGGGCAAGACAAATAGTTTATAGCCAGGTTGGAGATCTCTGGCCACAATTGTTTTTTCCCATGCCAATACTGCAATGGCTCATCATTAAGAAAGACCTCTGTTGAGTCATTCAGATAGTCCTGCACCATCGACTCAAGGTCATCAACGGTTCCTCCACTTTGCTTACTTTTTGCTGTGCCTGTGACATTTTTTCGAGAACCATACCCCATCAAACTTAGCCAATCCTCCTCCGCAGCCACTGTTAGTGTTGTCATTGTGTGTGGGGCAGATGATCCACTTGCCGGTGTCTTTAACGGCTGAGAGGTCACTTGTGCCCCAGCCACAGGTGCAGAAGTGGATTCTTGTGACTGGGGATGGCCTGCTGATGCTGATGCTGATGTACTGTCTTCTCCTTCAATAACCTGCCGTTCTTTTTCAAACCTCTTGGCTGACCAGGCTAACCAATGTTTGTACTTTTGAACATCTGCATCAGCAAAAGGAAAGAATGCTTCGCCTGCCAGCGCCTTTTTGTAGCGTGGATCCAGAATAGTAGCACAAATGTAATGCTGTTCTGACTTGATCATTTGAAGACGTTCATCACCACGTAGGCGCTCTAATAATTTCTCAGACAAAATAAAATGGTCTTTTTTTTTCATCTTTTTCAAACTCAGAAGACACCGCCATCAGTTGGTGCTCCAGCATGCACAACAATGGGATAGCTTTTCCCAAATTACAGTCCTCCTGGCTGACTGCACGCGTGAAGAACTCAAAAGGACGAAGCATGTCTGTCAGGCTTTTAACTATTTCCCATTGCGCCGCACCCATCCGCATGTCCTCCTTCTGAGATGTACCCTCTGTGAAGAAATAGTGATCGAGTACCGTATACTGCTCATACAGACGCTCAAGCATGTAGAAGGTTGAGTTCCAACGTGTTGCCACCTCCTGGATGAGTGCTTTCACTGGTATTCGACTTTGAAGTAGCAGCCTCCTCAGATGCTTCCGGGCCTTAAAAGAATGGCTGAAATGGTTGCACATTTTGCGGCAGGTGGCCATTACCGCGAACGCTGCACTGTCTCTATCACTCAAGAATTTTTGAACTACCAGGTTGATACAGTGCGCCAAACACGGCACTCTAAAATAGCGACCCAGCGCCATGACCTTAACTACATTGGCGCCATTATCCGTGGAAACATAACCAATCTGGCGTTTTTTTGGGGATAGCATTTTCAAGACCTTTTTGTCAAACTCGTCCAAAATGTTTTGGGATGTGTGACTTTTCTCCAAGCCAAACATGGCTAGTGTTGCATGTTTCCGAGCAGCTTTGAAAACTTTGTCCGGGTCAACACCTGCGTTTAGCTTTGCTTTAACACCTGAAAAAGAGACCCAGTGTGCAGTGATGCACATGTAATCAGCGCCTGCGCCACTGGTCCACATGTCTGTTGTCAGATGTATTGTGTGAACAGCACTCTTCTGCAAAGCTGCCCCAATCGCCTCCAGCACATCTTCATGTAGTGCTGGAACCGCAACTCTGGCAAAATAGAACCGGCTAGGAACCTTCCATTTAGGGCAGAGCGTTGCCACTAATTCTAGAAAACCTACCGCTTCTACAAGAGAAAAAGGGAGAAGGTCCACAGCTAGCATTTTAGCCAGCTTAGTGTTATACAGACGCGTCAGTGGGTGGTTGCGTTCATATGGCACGTCTGAAGTAAGCATTGTTCTAATGTTGCCCTGGACCAAGCATTTACGGGCTGATAATGACTTTGTTGACCCAATTTTGCTCGCTGGTGAACTTTTGTGCGTTGGTGTCTCACTCGCTCCAACACTCTTAGTGTGCCTCACATTGGGTGTGCTGCTGACAGGGGTACTGGGTGTAAGGGAAGTGTTTGACACGTCTTCTTCCTCCTCGTCATCATCAGATGCAACATCAACGTTTCCTTGAATTCGGCCTTTCTTGATCGCATCTAGGTGCGCAAACCATTGGACAGTGTGCTGTCTCCTAAGATGACCTCTCTGGCCTCCGGTACCATAGTTGGTACCTGGCTTACCACGACTAACTGCAAGCTTACAAAGGGTACAAATGGCAAACTTTGGATTTTTTTTACAAACAGTAAAGAAGTCCCAAACTGGGGACTTGAAGTGTCTGTGGGACCTGGAGGAGGCGGCGATACTGGTGGTGGTGGTCATGAAGCTAATGCCAGATGAAGTGGAGGATCTGGATTGCCCAACTTTTGTACGTTGTGCACTTTCACCGCCACTAATTAAGGTCGAGGTGGATGGAGGTCTCTTCTTGCCAGAAAGAAATATGGAAGCGGGACGAGTTGGTGTACTACTTAACTCCAATGATTGTGGTTTTTCCACTGCCTCCTCATCGACAACATCATCATCATCACGCTCAGCAGCTCTTCGGGCTAGGGTGAAAATGTCTGTTTGCTGCATGCCCGCTGGGGCTGCAGTGACCTTTATGATGACTGGGTCGTCGTTGGCAGAGTCTTCATCAGCAGCAGTATCCGCCACTTCTTGTTGAGCCTCATCACACTCCATAACTCTGAGACTTTGGACGAGCTTCCTTTTACGCTTAACTACCTTTGTCGGATCATGGTGTGCCTCACTCTCAGACGGCAGTGGTGCTGGTTCCCAAGTTTGATCCGTATCATCAGAAGGAGGTGTGCTTGAAGAAGATGTAGACACCACCCTTGATCTCTTCCTTGCTAGGGGTGTGGAAGACAATGAAGGATCATCAGGAGGAGTGGCTTCCTCAAATGATACCTCGCCTTGATTGTCGATTTCCTGATGTGCCCCTACTTCGGGAGGAACAACTATTGTGGGCACTTGTGACCCTCCATGCACCTCTGCTTGCGCATCTCCTTGCACTGCCTCTCCTTCCACATGTACTTGGGCTTTTACTTGCACATGTGATTGTTGTTGCGGCTGTGGTTGTTCAACACTCGTCAGATGAGCTACAACAACCTGTGTTGATTGAGGGACATTGCTGCTGCTTTCTTGCGATGAGCCAACATCACTGGTCGATGGTGATTGAAGAACTATACTGGCTGCCTCTGCAGCACTCAAGGGCTTGGACTTAAGTTGGTGTGGTGGTGGTGGTGGCACTGAGCCCAATGGAGCGGGGGTGCTGCTGCCAGCTTGGTCCCCAGCAGATCCCGCTGCTGCTGCAGGCATACTTTTTTTTTTACTCCCAAAAAAAGGGGCGGGTGGCACACCAGTCTCCTTGGTAACTTGCTTCTTCTGCTCCTTACTGGCCCCTTTCTTGCTAGAGGAGCTACGGGTTACTTTTTTTGGCGCCATCTTCTTCAGAGCAGGTCAGAACAGCAGGGAGCAGTTGCACGAGTTGCAGAGTTGTCTGTGTCCAGACGTGACGTCGCGTGACGTTATGCTGCACACACACACCGCTGCAGGACTTCTTCCTGGCACTGGTGGTTCTCTTGAGTCTTGTGCACCTAAAAGCAATGGAAGACAGAGGAACATCAGTTCAGTTATACACCCCAAAAAATCGACAAAACACAGAAAAATGAGCACAATCCCATGCCATCCATGATGTTTATATTGAAGACACCCCACAGAAAGACTAGGGCCATGCAAGTATGCAACACTCACTACCCCTGGGCATAATGGATGAAAAGTAGGCAAAATAAGTGCAGGCCTCAGACACTGCCTCTCTTCAAAATGGCCCCTTACACCCCAAGCACATGTTGCCTGTACCAGCCAGGACTCAAGATGGCCACCACCACCACCCACATGGCCACAGTCCACATCAACAGTACACCCCCAAAAAACAGAAAACCAGCCAGAAATCACCACAATCCAATGCCATCCATGATGTTTACATTAAAGAGAGTGAGACCACACTACAGGCACACTCAGTCCATGCACCACTACCCCTTGGCAAAGGGCCCCACCAGCAGCCCCAAAAAAACGACAAAAAACAATAAAATCAGCACAATCCCAGCCCATCCATGGCCTCAATGGTGTTTAAATTCAAGAAGACACCCCTCAGAAACACTAGGCCCATGCAACACTCACTACCCCTGGGCATAATGGATGAAAAGTAGGCAAAATAAGTGCAGGCCTCAGACACTGCCTCTCTTCAAAATGGCCCCTTACACCCCAAGGACATGTTGCCTGTACCAGCCAGGACTCAAGATGGCCACCACCACCACCCACATGGCCACAGTCCACATCAACAGTACACCCCCAAAAAACAGAAAACAAGCCAGAAATCACCACAATCCAATGCCATCCATGATGTTTACATTAAAGAGAGTGAGACCACACTACAGGCACACTCAGTCCATGCACCACTACCCCTTGGCAAAAGGCCCCACCAGCAGCCCCAAAAAAACGACAAAAAACAATAAAATCAGCACAATCCCAGCCCATCCATGGCCTCAATGGTGTTTAAATTCAACAAAACAGTTGTATCATGCACCCCTAACCAACCCTGGTCCTACTGGATACTGTGGCTACCAACAATATAATTTATTTAATGTTCTGAAAAAGTTCCAAAATTGTACTTGCAGCAACTGTAATGCCCCAAACAAACTTACTTGTGAAAGTTGATTTCTAATCCAAAAGTGATCCAAAGACAGTCAAAAAGGCCTCAAATCCAAATATCCAGCAGCACCCACAAAAAGTAATCCTTCCAGCTCCAGATCCAAATGAAAGTGACCCGGAGATGGACAAAGCACTGGGAGGAGCCTGCTGGACAGGAACAGGAAGTTGGAGACTGTGGGGCACTTCCTTCCTCCCCCCCCCCAAAAATGGACTCCTTGCAAAAAAAAAGGCCATGCAAATGTCAACCTGAGGAGTGATTCTGATAAAAATCATAATTTTCTGAAGGTTTATCCTGTTTGCTGGTGATTTTCTTGTGCAGAATTGCAAAATCTATATTTCGCGAGTGCGAGATTGTTCTTTTCCGCCGCAACTACGTTTTCGCAATTGCGAACTCTCGCGAGGTATGCTGTGCAAGGTGGCAAGCCGCGATTACGTATTCGCGGGCGCCAAACTCCCGGGTGATCACGCAGCAAGATCCAAAATGGCGCGGCACTCGCTAAATATGATCGAGAAAAACAACTCGGCAAACGCTTAATGACGGAAAGTGAACGCCGTGCACCACGCCGCGCGCCGCAACCAAGCAAAAAATCCGCCGCGAGCGGATTCACGGATTTTCGACAAATTCGCGAGAGTTCGCGGATTGCGAATTTGCCGAAAATCCGAAAAATCCGCGATCGGAGCGGATTTTACGCCCATGCTTAGTGCATGGGCCTAGTCTTTCTGTGGGGTGTCTTGAATTTAAACATCATTGAGGGCATGGATGCCATGGGATTGTGGTGATTTGTGAGTGTTTTTCAACTTTTTGGGGTGTATAACTGATGTTCCTCTGGCTTCCATTGCTTTTAGGTGCACAAGAGAACCACCAGTGCCAGGAAGAAGTCCTGCAGCGGTGTGTGCAGCACAACGTCAAGTGACGTCACGTGTGGCCACAGACAAGACAACTCTGCAACTCGTGCAACTGCGGCCTGCTGTTCTGACATCTCAAGAAGATGGCCCCAAAGAAAGTTGGCCGTGGCGCCTCAGCGAAAAAAGTTTCCAGTGCCACTGCCAGTAAGAAGGAGCAGAAGAAGCAAGTGGCACCACCTACCAAGGAGACTGGTGTGTCCACCAACACCTTTTTTGGAAAAAAAAAAATAAGCCTGCAGCAGCAGCGGTGTCCGCCGGGGACCAAGCTGGAAGCAGCACGTCCGCTTCATTGGGCTCACTGCCACCACGCAAACTTAGGTCCAAGACCATGAGTGCTGCTGCGGCAGCCACTTTGGTTGTTCAATCACCATCGACCAGTGATGTTGGCTCATCACAAGAAAGTACCATCCAATCAACGCCGGGTGTAACTCAGCTGACGAGTGTTCAACAACCACAGCCGCAACGACAACCACACGTGCAACTAGTACAAGCGCAAGTACATGGGCAAGGAGAGGCGCAAGTAGAGCCACAAGAAGAGGCGCAAGTAGAGCCGCAAGGAGAGGCGCAAGTAGAGCCGCAAGGAGAGGCGCAAGTAGAGCCGCAAGGAGAGGCGGAAGTAGAGCCGCAAGGAGAGGCGCATGGACAGGTGCATGGAGAGGTGCAACTAGAGGTTCATGGAGCGGCACAACTGCCTGCAACGCTTGTTCCTCCAGAAGTAGGGGCACATCAGGAAATTGATATTCAAGAGGAGGTATCATCCGAGGAAGCCACTCCTCCTGATGAAGATTATCCATTGTCTTCCCGATCCCCAGCATGAAAAAGGTCAAGGAGGGATACTACTACTACTACAAGTTCTTCTTCAAGCCCCCTTCCTTCTGATGACCTTGATCATGATTGGAACCCAGCCATGCAGTCTGAGAGTGAGTAACGCCATTAGCCGACAAAGGTAGCTAAAAGGAAGGCTCCCGCAAAGCTTGGGTGATGACGATGAACAAGAAGTGGTGTCTTCTGCTGCTGATGAACAGTCTGACGATGACCCAGTCATCACAGTCATCACTCCAGCCCCAGCAGGCATGCAGCAGACAGACATTTTCACCCTAGCTCGAATGGCTGCTGAGCGCGATGTGGGCGGCGTGGCACTGGTACCACCACCGTTAACTACAACACCAACACGACCTACAGCTCCCCTCTTTTTAGTCAGAAGGGCCGGCATGGACCTCCATCCAGCTCGACCTCAAGTAGTGGTGCTGTAAGTGAACAACAGAAACGAATTCAGCCACGCCCATCCTCCGCTTTATCTGGCATTGAAAGTCAAAGTAGCACCTCCACCTTCAGCAGACATCACCAGTCCCCAAATTGGGACTTCATTACTGTTAGCCAAAGGGCGGAAAACATGGTTGGTTGTTCGATTTGTAATGTATTAGTTAGTCGGGGTAAGCTTGGTACCAACTATGGTACCGGAGGCCAGAGAGGTCATCTCCAAAAACACCACACTTTCCAGTGCGATGCGCACCTAAGGAAAATCCGGGAAGACCAAAGTAGAACTGATCCAAATGTATCCATTCACATTGCATCTGATGCTGACAAGGGGCTGATTCATGTGCAGGGGGAAGTGAAGAAGCGACAGACATTTTTTCTAGTACACCCAGTTCTACTGGCAGCAGCACTGCAGTGGTATCGCCCACACCCTCTACCCCTGCAACATCTATGAGGCACACCAAGAATGTGGGTGAGACACCTATACGAAAAACTTCCTCAATGGGCCTAACTAGTTTGAAGGCGCCATCATCATCATCATCACGTAAAATGATCCAGCCCACCATTCGCCAAATGTTGTGGTCGAATGCGCCATTTGAACGCAACCACCCAACGGTACGTCTGTATAACACAAAGCTAGCTAAAATGCTAGCGCTGGACCTTCTCCCTTTTTATTCGTGGAAGGGGTGGAGTTTCTAGAATTAGTGGCAACAGTCTGCCCTAAATGGAAGGTTCCTAGCCGGTCCTATTTTGTCAGAGTTGCGGTTCCAGCACTACATCAAGATGTGCTGGAGGTGATTGGGGCAGCTATGCAAAAGAGTGCTGTTCACACTATCCACTTGACAACAGACATGTGGACCAGTTGCCAAGCCCTTGATTACATGAGCATCACTGCACACTGGGTCTCTTTTGCAGGGTCTTTGGCAGGGGTTAGAGACAAGTCAAGTGCAGTTGTTGACCTGGACACAGTTTTTCAAGCTGCTCGGAAACATGCAACATTAGCCATGTTTGCCATGGAAAAAACTCATACTGCAAAAAACATTTTGGAGGAGTTTAACAGTAAGGTCTCTGAATGGCTGCAACCAAGAAATCGCATAGTTGGTTATGTTTCCACGGATAATGGCAGTAATATAGTTAAGGCCATGCAGGAGGGTCAATATTTCAGAGTGCCGTGTTTGGCGCACTGTATAAACCTGGTTGTGCAAGATTTCTTGAAAACTGAAACCACAGTCAAAAATTTACTGACTACCTGCCGAAAAATCTGCACACATTTCAGCCATTCTTTTAAGGCCCGGAAGGAGCTGAGGAGCATTCAACATGAACGTAAAGTGCCAGTCAAACGACTCATCCAGGAGGTGGCAACACGTTGCAACTAAACCTTTTACATGCTTGAGCGTCTGTCTGAGCAGTCCATGTTAATTAATGACTATGTCTTTAAATTAGGTTCTGATCATAAAGACAAGAGAATAGAGTTGCAGGAATGGGAGTTAGTTAAAAGCCTGACAGACATGCTTTGTCCTTTTGAGGTCTTCACGCATGAAGTCAGCAGGGAGGACTGTTCTTTGAGCAAAGCTATCCCATTGAAGGTCATGCTAGAGCACCAACTGAAGGACGTGTCTTCAACATTCAGAGATGATGTTGGAAAGCAAGATGCATATCGGTTGGCGGAGAACTTATTAAGCTGCCTAGTTGCCAATGAAAGGCTTCAAAACATACATACAGAACAACATTACATTTGTGCTACTATTCTGGGTCCACGGTACAAAAAGGCAGTGGCCAGCAAAGCATTCATTCCTTTTGATGAAGCGGATGTTTCAAAGTACAAACATTGGCTAGCTGTATCAGCCAGTCGGTTCGAAAAAGATCGGCAGAAAATTCAAGGAGCCGTCAGAAGTCCAACTGAATCAGCAGGCCATCCAGCGTCAAGTTCCACTTCTGAATCTGTGGGCGAAGGGAGTCACTTTCCCTCACAGCCGTTAACGACACCCGCAGCAACCGTATCATCATCCTCACCTGCACCAGGCCCAGCCATAATATTGTCGGAAGCGGATTGGCTAACTCATAAAGGGTTTCATTGTTCCAGTGCTGAGAAGGCCACAGATGGTACGCAAAGTGGAGCAACCGTGGAGAACCTTGAGTTGATGGTGCAGGCCTATCTGGATGAGCCAACACAGGTCTTTGCTAATACGAACCCATTGCTGTATTGGTACAAGAAAATGGATCTATGGCCACTGATCGCCAACCTGGCTATAAATTATGTGTCTTCTGAACGTGTTTTCAGTGCTGCTGGTGCCATTGTAACTTCAAAAAGGACCCGCCTCTCGGCCAAAAATGTGAAGAGGTTAACACTGATCAAGATGAATCAGCACTTGATACTGTCGTGTATTTCTATAGGTTCTGAATCGATCCCCCTATTCCTGACCCTATTCTGGTTAAACTACCTAGCTAGTTAACTAACAGTCAGCCCATGAGGCAAGAAATCCCCCATGATGCAGATACCGTTATCTGACGCAGTCACACTACGGCACAGGAACGTGTTATCTGATTAGGTCATAACGCTTGAGATCTAATTAGACAAGCGACATTCCTCCAGCCCCTGATAAGGCATACGACGTTCTCATAACAAATCAAACCTATGACAACCTGGAAAATCTGTGCGGCCATTGTTTTGATTTCACAGAGAACTTTTGCAAAAGAATGTGCTAACGAGCAAGTCGTATGACATCTTTATTGACGTACCTATGTCCATCCTTACGTCAATCTCGGCACCTTTAAGGTATAAATATTGCCGACCTTGCCCTATGCAAACACACGCGTGGTGACAAGACGGAGCAGCCATACTTGCCGAAGCCGAGAGCAGAAGCAGACCCCGCAGGCAGCAGCCCCGCCTTCCTGACGCGCTGAGAGACGCGCTGCTATCTCAAGCCGAGAGACCCAGCACCGGCGCTTCTGGGCAGCCCTCGCAGGCAGCCTGGAATATCGAGAGCAGAGAAAGAGATACCATTCCTCATCCATCCTAAATTCCAGGTACAGAACTGAATAACCCCTCCTAGAGAATTCTTTAGTTATTCACTTGGCAAAAACAAACTTAACTTAAACTGTAACTTTCTATTCCCGCCCACGCATTAGACTTAGGTCAGGTACACGGGGTAGGCGTATTTAGAAACACCAGTTGAGTACGTTTAGTCAAATGTATATGTGTATGTAAATATATTTTAATCATTTTAAACATCATATGGCTCAGAAACCATATCAATGTTTTTACAGTATTATTTTATACTATTGCTTCTAATGTATGCACTTTACTTAACTATAAGTATTGCAATAATATCGATCCATTTCTCTTGTACGAGAAAAGAGACTGATCAATAAATAACATCTTTTA
This sequence comes from Lissotriton helveticus, assembly GCF_964261635.1. Classification (NCBI taxonomy): domain Eukaryota; kingdom Metazoa; phylum Chordata; class Amphibia; order Caudata; family Salamandridae; genus Lissotriton; species Lissotriton helveticus. The sequence goes on along the minus strand of NC_136067.1, from coordinate 462,136,219 downwards.
TTGAACACACCCGTCTCTTCCTTTTCTCTACATTCTGATGAGACTAAGAATGCACGTACTGACTGAGTAAAATAATTGCCTTGTGCTCACACGACTCTCGAGATTGACTCTTGATTAGGGGAGAGCAAAGTTGTCATGTTCTATGGTTGTCAGAAACTAAATCCCTTCTTGTCTAATCAGGGGAGTTAATCCTTCCTTGAACATTCGAGAAAGTTTCTAGCGAACTCTGAGCTTAGCTGGCAAACCCAAAAATTAAGTCTAGTTTCGACAGTAGTAGACCTAGTTAACATCTGGCCTAGGCCTTTACTGCTGTAGGTACTATTCCAATGCGCAGAGCCTATTGGGAAAATAGGAGCTACACTACATGGCGCCCAACGCGTTTGGAAAGGGCGATAAAACTAACGTAAGACATTTAGAGTAACTCAGTCGTGCTTTCTCACTCAGACCCCTTTTCCCAAATACTCCAAAGACGTCTGGAGTGGGTGAAAGGTTATTATATCCTCCAAAACCTCGCAGGAGGGAACTCCTATGTATGGTTCTTGGTCTAGTCAACGTTGAAGGATAAAACAGTTCCAGAATATTGTGCATCTAATCTTTGTTCCATAAAGAAACCTGATCTGCAAACAAACATAATACCATCCTGTCTGTAAAATGGCAGAGAGTGATGATGAAAGAGAGGCAATTAGATTAGCTACTGAAATAGCAGATGCTGATGCTACCATGCAAACAGCAGACCCGGATATAATACTCATCCAGGTCGCCAAAAGGAGATCTATAACCTTAAAACTTATAGAAAATGGACTGACACCTAGAGGTGGCACAGTCATATTCGTAATTGAGGCACACGAATATCGGCAGACAGAGGTATACTATACATGGATACATTTTCCAGCAGCAAATGCTGTAACAAAGTACTTCCACTATTACAAAGTAGAGGAACCTCCTGAAACGTACACTCCTTTCGAGGAGGTGGAAGTACCACTCAAATTCCAAGAGCATTTGCTCTTATTTGATGGCGCCCTAAAACATAACAATCACATTACAAGGCTCGGTCCTTTAGGAAGACCAGGAGCAACGTGGCCGGTCCTAGCCGGATACACACCACATCCAGACATCGAAAGAATGCCTGCAGCAGAGCTGTTAATACAGCTAAAACAACTACTAAAAATTCACAGACAATTAGTTCAGTATGTAATGCGGACTTCAACAATTCAGCCAGCGATTAAACTACCACAGCTGACCCCTCACCAGGGGAACACAAATAAAATTACACCACAGAACATCCAATCCTGCCTAGGTAAAGTTCCAGCTAAACGGGAACAAATACCATTCTGGTTGGCACAGAAAATTACCCAAATAGAGGCGGTGTTTCCTGACACCACCCCATTAGAAAAACACAGGATTCTGACTATATGTCTCCCAATGGGAATCGCACCACACATTGAGGACTGTGACACTTGGGGTACAGTCTTTGCTTCCATCTATACAAAAACGCACGGTGTTCCATCCATTTCGGTGATACCAGATGTGCTAAAACAAATTCAAGATGAATACGGTCCAGAACCTGCTTTAACTCTTGGTATGAAATTACTGAAAGACTTCAAGCAGGTCTCGGCTATATTATTAGCCAACATAAAAGGTGAAGCAGCAAACGTGGCGATCCGCCAGAGGTTAAAAGAGACAGATATAGCAGACCAACCAGCTGAAATTGCCAGAATCATAGAAAAATCCTATGAAGAACTAGGCAGAGATAGTCTAGGTGGAATACCAGTAAAACCGCAACTGACTACAAGTCCAGAAAAAATGTTTTTTAATAATAATAATAATTCACCAAAAAAGAACTGGGATGGGAACAAACAATCCAATCCTAAAGAAAAGAAATTCCAGTCCAGAGGAAGGTCTCCTAGGCGAAGAAAGAAATCTCCAAACCCGAGACAAAGGTCACCCCAGAGTGACCCCTCTGGGAATAGATATAACCTTAGAAATAGGGATAATATTAAAAAACCTGATAGATATCAAGACATTGATACACGTCCCTCTCAATCTTTTCAGAATTCCTCGCAGAAATCGGAAAGAAGAGGACGATCAGAAGAGCACGCCAAGTCCAAAGACAAGGAACCTGCTCAACTGAAAAAGAAATTACAATTTCCAAAAAAGAAGGTAGCCAGTATCAAGGTAGTTAACAATGCCGAGAATACTGAGGACACAACTGAAAAACGGAGAGTGGGCTCAGACAATGCTAGACAGCGCAGCAGAGGTGAGCATAGCTCGCAAAGTCCTTATGAATCATCTGGAGACAGTGGACACGAATGAATACCTTCAAGTGGAAACTGCAGATACCAGAGTTAGCAAGCCCCACAAAATATACGAGATAACATTACGTATAGAGGGAGATAAGACTAGGAAAATAAGGGGACTATTTTGGGATAACCTCTCCAAGGGTTATGACATCCTTCTAGCTGAAAAAGACTGGCCACCAGAGTTTGTCAGGGAGTGCCCTCATGGCGAAGAAGTAATTATGCCTGCCTTCTCGAATCAAATCCCGATTCATAAAAAATATACACTTGCTAGAAAGTGGGCAGTGGCCTTAGCACCTGCTTTATATAAAAATCATGTAGGATGGGATGAGGATTCTCCTCCTCACGAAATCCAGTTAAAATCACAACCTACTGCACAAAGGCAGTACCCAATTAAGCAAGAAGCTAAAAAACAAGTAAATGAAATACTAGATCAGCTAGAATACCAGGGGGTGATTGAAACTTGCACCTCACAAATGAACAATCCTTTGTTTCCGGTCTCCAAACCAGACAATTCATATCGCCTAGTTTTGGATTACCGACACCTAAACACATGTTGCAAAACCTTTGCAGTGCAAAACTCACACAGTGCTGCACTAATGAATAACATAGTGCGCAAAAAATACAAAACAACCTTGGACATCTCCAACGGATTCTTTTGTCAAAACATAGCACCAGAGAGCAGATATTTAACAGCTTTCTCAGTAAATGGCACTCAAAAACAATTCTGTCGGTTAGCCCAGGGGTACAAGAACAGCCCGGGGGTATTCTCAGCGAGAGTAACAGAATTACTACAACTATATGATGATGAAGCATTATCTTATGTCGATGACATTTACTTAACAGATGAAGACTTGGAGACTCACTTGAAAAGAGTGAACACCATAATACTTGGTTTCGCTGCAGAGGGTTACAAATTCAACTTCAAAAAGTCCAGAATTGCCCATCTGACGGTCCTATTCTTAGGATATGAGCTATCAAGTGAAGGTAAAAGCCTGGCAGACAATTTCCTAGAGAAATGTGCCGTTATCCAAGCTCCTAAAACACTTAAAAACCTACAGTCAATTTTAGGCTTCCTAAATTTCGGAAGAACATACATTGCAAATTACGCAGAAAGGGTGAAACCCCTTTACGATCTAATTAAACCAGACTTTAAAAGATCCAGTTGGACTCAAACACACACAGAAATTTTGAGATCCTTACAAACAGACATGCTAATTAAGACAAAATTAGAAACCCGTGATAATACACGCAACCTTGTGATCCGAGTCATCCCAGGGAGATGCGGATTCACATACCTGACCTCTAATGAGGGAGAAAAGGTACCAATTGCATTCAAATCACACTTGTACACTAAGGCTGAAATGAAATTTAGCCCAACGGAAAAAATTCTTACAGCAACACAGACAGCTATAGCAAAAGAACGAGCCCTGGCACAAGGTAAACGAATAATAATCGTGACACCAATACCAGCCTTAGAGGCGGTAACAAAGGCAAGCATTCCAAATGCTAAAGCACTCCATCCAAGATGGATACAATGGGCTAACTCTCTTGCTGCAACAGACGTGATGTACGAATTTGATCCTTATTTAAAAACACAAGAATTTCTCCAATATGAATTTGAATGTCCTCCGCCAACCGAAATTCTGCCTCTAGATGACTACGACTGTGTAATCTATACAGACGGACATGCTCAACCCTCCGTTTGGGGAGAACATGCATACAATCCCACATGTGAGATTACAAAAGAAGTGTGGCGCGGAGGTAAACTAAGACCTCTATTAACAAAATCACACTCAGTAGAAACTAATTCAGAACTACAAACTGAAATAATAGCTTTGAAAATGGCGCTAGATAATGCGGATCGCGAATTCCCGACACTTATAGTGTCAGATTCATATTTCTGCGTCAAAGCATATAACAAGGATTTGCAGACATGGATTCAGAACGGTTACAAAGATGACACAGATGCACCAATAAAGCAGAGACTGCTCTGGGAACAAGTAGCTCTTTTGAAAAAAGAACTACCAAAGACTCACGTGACACACTCACTGAGTCACCAGCGTGATGGCGTTCACGTTGTAGGGAATTCATTGGCTGAAACAGCCGCAGCGGCAGCCAGTAAACCGGCTCCCGTAGATCGAAAAAAGCGTACATTAAAATACATTGACGGCGAAACATTGCTGGCGGTGAAAACGTCATCAAAAGGCGACTGCTCAGCGTTACCGATCAATTATCCACTCAATTATACATACATAATCGATGCAAACTCCGTCCCTTTTGCTCGAATCCCTGGAGTGGGGGATAGAGTGATTCCAAACATGGACAGGAGAAACTTGTTAATCGCAGACGCACACATGGGCGAGGGTCTCAGACACCTTAAATTAAAAGATTCTCTGGAAGAATTACAATCACGGTACTGGTGGCCAGGCATGAGCCTGCACTACACCATGTTTGTAAAAAACTGCCCAAACTGCAACAGAGATCGCAGTGGGGAGAGAAGCAGTTTAATACCTCGTCGTATCAAGGCAGATAATAATACCAACAAAAAAAATGGCTTGCGATTAACATACACAGGCTAGTTCCACTTATAATGTAGATCCACAGCACTCGGCTGACGTCCGGACTGTTATACAAGATTTGCGAGTCTAAATGGCATATACGCTAAGAGCATGCTACGTTCGACCATTTTTTTTTCACTCAGGCAATCCAGCCTGGGGGGGGAAAGAATGGCCAAATGAGCACAGCCCAGCGGGAATCTTCTCACTTCCTTCCTGAGGGTATGGGATGGTGTAAAGAAAAAACCAAGGCAGAAAGCAATCTATAATGGAAAGGACATTAGGTTCGGGAGCTGGGTGGGTCAAACATCTAATAAGTGTCCAACGTAGTCTAAATAACTTGCCAAGAAATTCTCTGAAGGGATTCAGTCCGTACGAATTATTATTCGGAACTAGGATGTTGATCTCTGACCTTGATAGTCAGACTTCAGTGGTAATAGAAAAAACCTTTGATGTCAAAGACCGTTTGGCTATTTTGCAGGACTTAAACAAAACAAGAAAAGACCTGAGCAACATACAATTGAAACAACAGCCAACAACCACTGAAGAATCACCACCTGTCCCAGCAAGACCTGTCTGGATTCCAAAAGTCGGGGATCTAGTCAGGGAGAAGATCGCGGTAAAGAAGGAATTTGGGCCTTCTTACAGAAAAGCAGTTCCTGTCTTGTCTGTCAACGGGACAAGATCAGTTGTACTACCGCCACTTGCTGGAAAAAAGGAGAACCGAGTTGTATCCATCAACCTGGTAAAACCACAACATGTGGCCGATAACAAACGGTAGGCCAAGTGGACTCCCAATAAGTAGCAGAACACCAAGGTTTGCTACCAGTACAGAGGTCCTAACAAAGAGGCTCATCACATTCGAAACGCCTAAAGAAGAACAACAAGGACTATGCAACAATGCAATAGAACTCAGACCTCTGAAAACCCAAATAAAGACATTTAGCAGAGACACACCAATCTACAATGAAGTTCCAAGTGAAAATGCAAGAAACAAAAATCCTGAACCAATTGGAACAATTGACAGAACTGCATCTGGTTACTTCATCAACTTCGATGATTCCTCTGAAGGTTTCAGCGAACAAAAGACACAGCCATCATCAAAATCCTTTAAAGACAAAGCTAAGGAACTTTTGAAACAACTGAAAGAAACATATCTGGTTTCTCCATGGATTGAATTTTGGGTGGGTTTTGGTGCATTTATCCTCATACTTTGGCTCATCATGGTATTTACCTTGGGACGCTTCATTGAGGGAAAATATGCTAAAATGGACACAGCAAGTCAGAACATCAACTTGGTCCTCAAACCACACACATCTTCACACGTCGAGAAACGAGAACTTTCTTCAGCCAACTTCACAGCAATTCCAATACGTGGTGGGGTAGCCTGGGACAACACTGACTATGAAATTTATGGTCCGGTCGAGATCCTGAAATATCCACACCAAATCAAGATCTCCTTGAGTGACTTTGCAAAACCAAACTCATTTGCTGATGATTGGGACTTTGAAAGTATAAACAATATGATGTCTGACTTAGTAATGTCTGCTAAATTTACAAAACATGATTATTTGCAAGGTTCTACAAATTATGATAGTATGTATTGCTATAACCATTATGGTAACCATTTCTTGCATAAATCTGCACAACCTAGAAATGTTTTAAATTATAATCAATGGGAACATTGTGCTACACCTCCAAAAGGGAGCTCTAGAACCGTTTATGACAAATATTCATATTTTTCAGGTTTTAACATAACTAATGCTGAAACATTTTATTACAAATTGTCAAACAAGACAGGGATGAAAACCATGATAACCAACACAAAATTGATATATTCAGATTCATTCTTTGAAAAAATGAATACTTTTGGATTTGATTATTGGGACAAAAATGTTGATTTGAAAAGTGTTTGGGGTACAAAAGAATGGCAAGTACAGGGTATAGAAGTTTTGTTTAGAGCCTGCATGATCCCAGAACAAATGATATTTTTAAATGACACTGTTCAACAAACCACCTGTCTTGGCTTAGCCAAAATCAAAGATTTAAATAACCTGTCTATTCCAAAGCCAACAATGTTTAGCAATAACTCTGATACAGATGAAGAAATAGACATAAGCCATATACTTAACCAAAACAGAACACATCCTGATTGGAAACAATGGTTGATCTGGCCCACAGATACAAATAACTGTCAAGATAGATTCCTGAATAAAACACAGGGTTTCAAAATGACCAGGCCAGACCCTAGATATCCTCAAAGACATCACCCAGGGATAATAACAACCTACAGTGTGGGCAAATTATGCCTTCAATGGCTACAAACTTCCACACTGCCTGAAATTAAGCAACACCTAACTTTACTTACTGATGGTGCTGACTTGCGTGATTTCATACTGGGACCACGCAAACAGCGTCAAAAGCGTTTCATAGCAGCCTCTGTATATGCAGCATACAATGAGGCCTGGAAGGTTACTCAAATTGAAACAGCAGAGAGAATACGTGAAATTGATCGTATTAATTTGGAAAAATCACTTTCTGTAGTGGACAATGGGTTAATGACTCTGTCCTCCAGAATTTTTTCATTGGACAGCATTGTGTCTTCAGCAATCGACCTATTATCGCAAGACTTACTGTTATTACAACATGGTCAGTCGCAATTGCGCTCTATTGTACAGCTTGGCTGGACGTTACAAAATCTACGTTCAGGCTATGTGCCTTGGCGTTTAATCAACACAACGTCACTATTCCAAATCTTTAACCTTACTGATAGACAAATCGGTATGGCGCAGAAGGGTGCTGATTATACAATCTTGAGCATTGAAAAACTAGAAAGATTACCAATGACAATGTCAGAACGACCTGTCAGTGAATGGATAATCCACGGAATCATAAATATTCCAATCTCAACCTTCAGGTTTCAATACTGCCAAAAATATATACAGGCTGGCATGTACGAGAAATTGGGAAAGGGGTACCTTAAAACAACTTGGAACCTGCCCTATTCACATGCATGTGTCAGTAACAAAGGACAGAAAGTGTTTCTTAGTGGCAACAATTGTGCTATGTCACTAAGCGGCACGCTTCTGTGTAACGGTATTAGTTTGCACGGAGCCTGTGAAGGGAATTCATACAACCTTTCATGTCACCAGCAAGGCGCACCTGCAACTGAAATAAAACCATTCTTTCAAAGACTCTATAATGGGAGTTACATTCTTATTGTAGACCGCAGATGTTGTAGTCTTATGCCCGGGACTCCTTATCTCGTCACCACGACGGCGAAGGTCAAGTGCTGTGGACGTTCTTTGTTCCCCAGCTCCTTACCAGACAGGGAGGCAAGGGCATGGCCCGGTTTGAAAATTACTTCTATTCGAATAGACACTTTAAGCAGAATGAAAACAGTGCTTCTTCAGACGCCTACAAGGCTCACGTCATCTAAAGAAACGTATGATCTACAAGTCGCAAGGACGACTGCAGAGATACATACATTATTATCAACTAATTCCCCCATACATTTCGCGGAAATCCTGAGCGAAATCTTAAATATTTCTGATACCACTGGGGTCTCAAAGGTATTTAAGACAGTATTTTCGATGGCATTAACACCATTCAAAGCCATACTGGGTATTTTTCCAGATTTCGTCCATTCGATTTTTGGCGGACTTCCCCTGATCCTGGGACTAATTGCAGGAATCCTATTCCTAGTCCTTATTTTTCGTTATGGCAACCCATGTCACAGATCAAACTCTCGCGACAATGGAAGATACGATCCTAGCCATTGGATACCGGGACCGGATATCAAAAATCCTGGGACTCTCCCGGCTTAGAGACCTAAACATGACTTGGTTTCTATCATTTCGACCAATGTGGCAAAGGTGTGTTTTACCTGTACTAAGGTGTCTGCTATGCGGAGAAGAATGCGTGTTAGACACCTGTCTGACGCTACAATCGGATGCGCCGGTGGATGCAGATACACTGTTGGTTCCTACCAAGGTTCACGCACTGTGCTGCCCTCAAAGGCTGCCAATTCTGATGACGGCATTCCTGGAATCTTCACCACTACGATTGAAGAGTAGTGAAGTTCAAGATGAAAGCAGCATCGAACAGGTACGACCTTCTGTCAGCAATGCAAATCAGAATGTCAATGGAGACAATCATGCGCACGAATGCATGGTTACCCCTATTTCCGACTTAGTGGAACTTTCCCATGAAGCTGTTGACAGTTTTTTCGAAAGCCTGAATGATATGATGTTCTCTCCGGAACAGAAATAGAGACTTTTGAGTAAACTCGCACACGGCGTTCCCTGAATTCGGCCTTCAACCTTTAAAAATAAAGTCACATGAACAATTACAATCCAGTTCACGGACAGCAACTTTTTTCAGCAAGCCCTTAAAATATTTTTCTATATATTTTTTCCCCGGGACACTGATCTTCTGCTTAAAGTAAGAAACTATTCCTAGAGAACTAAGATTTCTATTTTAGATACTTTATATAGACTTTAGCTGCCCGCTGGTATGTTCACAAATATTTTATTATGTGATGAAATGGTCTCGACCTTCCTTTCTGTATAGCTATATTAAGAGCCATTTCATGTGTATTTCTCATATACCAAAAAGCAATAATGCATTACAATGCGTGTTTACTTTTGCATTTAATTCATAGCTTAAGTGCATACAATATATATGACTGCAATTTTTCAGTATATTTGAAAATTTCGAAATGCATTTATGTATTTTGGGGTGGTAAGGTATACACTATACTCTATAGTATGTTGTACTATGTTATACTATGCATAGATTAGTAGATATGACCATAGTTAGCGTGGAGTGGGTGTCGTGTATTTCTATAGGTTCTGAATCGATCCCCCTATTCCTGACCTTATTCTGGTTAAACTACCTAGCTAGTTAACTAACAGTCAGCCCATGAGGCAAGAAATCCCCCATGATGCAGATACCGTTATCTGACGCAGTCACACTACGGCACAGGAACGTGTTATCTGATTAGGTCATAACGCTTGAGATCTAATTAGACAAGCGACATTCCTCCAGCCCCTGATAAGGCATACGACGTTCTCATAACAAATCAAACCTATGACAACCTGGAAAATCCGTGCGGCCATTGTTTTGATTTCACAGAGAACTTTTGCAAAAGAATGTGCTAACGAGCAAGTCGTATGACATCTTTATTGACGTACCTATGTCCATCCTTACGTCAATCTCGGCACCTTTAAGGTATAAATATTGCCGACCTTGCCCTATGCAAACACACGCGTGGTGACAAGACGGAGCAGCCATACTTGCCGAAGCCGAGAGCAGAAGCAGACCCCGCAGGCAGCAGCCCCGCCTTCCTGACGCGCTGCTATCTCAAGCCGAGAGACCCAGCACCGGCGCTTCTGGGCAGCCCTCGCAGGCAGCCTGGAATATCGAGAGCAGAGAAAGAGATACCATTCCTCATTCATCCTAAATTCCAGGTACAGAACTGAATAACCCCTCCTAGAGAATTCTTTAGTTATTCACTTGGCAAAAACAAACTTAACTTAAACTGTAACTTTCTATTCCCGCCCACGCATTAGACTTAGGTCAGGTACACGGGGTAGGCGTATTTAGAAACACCAGTTGAGTACGTTTAGTCAAATGTATATGTGTATGTAAATATATTTTAATCATTTTAAACATCATATGGCTCAGAAACCATATCAATGTTTTTACAGTATTATTTTATACTATTGCTTCTAATGTATGCACTTTACTTAACTATAAGTATTGCAATAATATCGATCCATTTCTCTTGTACGAGAAAAGAGACTGATCAATAAATAACATCTTTTATTGAACACGCCCGTCTCTTCCTTTTCTCTACATTCTGATGAGACTAAGAATGCACGTACTGACTGAGTAAAATAATTGCCTTGTGCTCACACGACTCTCGAGATTGACTCTTGATTAGGGGAGAGCAAAGTTGTCATGTTCTATGGTTGTCAGAAACTAAATCCCTTCTTGTCTAATCAGGGGAGTTAATCCTTCCTTGAACATTCGAGAAAGTTTCTAGCGAACTCTGAGCTTAGCTGGCAAACCCAAAAATTAAGTCTAGTTTCGACAGTAGTAGACCTAGTTAACGTCTGGCCTAGGCCTTTACTGCTGTAGGTACTATTCCAATGCGCAGAGCCTATTGGGAAAATAGGAGCTACACTACAATACCACCAGATTACAAAGTACGTGAATGCACGCAGGAACAAGAGGACACCGACTTAGGTGACGGAAGTTCTTCTCTGTTACCTGACCTACTCCCGTCTCAATTCATGAAGTTTGAGGACGAGCTCTATTTCCCTGACACCGAGCCCTGAAAATGACTTCCTTTTTTTCGTCCTTATTCAATTTTATTCCTGTGTGTCTTTCTTTGTTTTGCAACTTTTACCACAACAAAACTCTAATCACCTAATCACAATAAGTCCATCAGCAGCACTGTCTTCATCTTATATTCCTTATTGATTTGAAGGTGCCTCAGTCTGCATTCCTGAGGTTCACAAGTTCACAACTCAATCATGCTCCTTTATACTCCTCCTCCAGACTCCCCCTATCCATTTCCCTCTGCTTTTAGGCCCTGTTCTGTCCCTGTCCTCAGCTGCCCAGCAAGTAGTGGGCAGCTGCTACGTTTAGGTTTTGGTGCAGTGGCGCAACATGGACTTTGATGTAAGTTCTGTGCTAAGGTAATTTCTGTGAATTCTCCTGTGCTGCACCTCTGAATGTGTTTTGATGCATCATGTGCCTTGTTCTTACACCTCTGAATGTGTTGTTTATGCATCATGTGTTCTCCTGTGCTGCACCTTTGAATGTGTTTTCATGCATCATGTGCCTTGTTCTAATGTTGATTGCATTTGTTTTTCAGGAAATCCATGGTGGAAAAGGGGAGTTAGGGCTTAGCTGCACAGCGCATTTGGACTGAATTCCAGGTAGGCCCGAAATTTGCTGTCTCACTTTTTGGGTTTTGCTTTTTGGCTGTTTGGGGGGGTTAAACTTGTTTCTGCCTGGGTTGACGGGTCTGGGGGCATTGCTGTGAAGGTCTAATGCCGGATAAAAGTGGTTTGGAGAAAATCGGAGGTGAAAAGGTTTTTCCATTTTCAGGCATTTCGCTCACTTTAGCGATTTTGGGGGCCTGCTTGGGGGGGTTCCTGGTGTTTGTGGATGGGGTTTGGGCTCTTGGAGCAACGCTGGGTATGGATACTTTTGATTGCAAAAGGTTTGGAGAAAATCCATGGTAGCAAAGGGGAGTTGGGGCCTAGCTGCAGAGCTCGCACGGAGTGATTTTGGAATGAGGCCAAAATAATTCTGCCTCACTTTTTGCGGTTTTGCTTTTTGGCTGTTTGGGGGTCTTCTACTTTTTTTCGCCTGGGTTGACGGGTCTGGGGGCATTGCTAGGAAGGTCTAATACCGGATAAAAGTGTTTTTGATAAAATACATGGAGAAAAAGTTTTTCACTTTTCAGTTTTCTCTCACTTTCATGTTTTCGGGGGCCTGCTTTGGGCGGTTCCTGGTGTTTGGGGGTTCTTGGAGCAACGCTGGGTATGGATACTTTTGATTGCAAGTGGTTTGAAGAAAATCCATGGTGGCAAAGGGGAGTTAGGGCCTAGCTGCAGACGGCGCACGCAGTGATTTTGGAAATGTGCCTAAAAATTTCTAAGTCCCCATTTTTGTATTTTTGCTTTTTGGCTGTTTGGGGGTCTTCTACTTGTTTTCGCCTGGGTTCACGGGTCTGGGGGCATTGCTGGGAAGGTCTAATACCGGATAAAAATGTTTTGGAGAAAATCGAAGGTGAAAAAGTTTTTGCCTTTTTGCTCACTTGCTTGTCTTTGGGGTGCTGTTTGGGGGAGTTCCGAGTTCCTGGTGTTTGGGGTCTGGGAGCACTGCTGGCACAGTCTAATGTTGATTGCATTTGTTTTTCAGGAAATCCATGGTGGAAAACGGGAGTTATGGCCTAGCTGCACAGCGCGCATGGAGTGGTTTTGGAATGAGGCCTAAATATTTCTAAGTGTGAGTTTTTCCGGTTTTGCTTTTTGCCTGTTTGGGGGTCTTCTACTTGTTTCCGCCTGGGTTGACGGGTCTGGGGGCATTGCTAGGAAGGTCTAATACCGGATAAAAGTGTTTTGTAGAAAATCGGAGGTGAAAAAGTTTTTCACTTTTTAGAGTTTTCGCTTACTTTCGTGTTTTCGGGGGCCTGCTTGGGGGGGTTCCTGGTGTTTGGGGGTGGGTTGGGGGGTCTTGGAGCAACGCTGGGTATGGGTAGTTTTGATTGCAAGTGGTTTGGAGAAAATCAATGGTGATAAAGGGGAGTTAGGGCCTAGCTGCAGAGCTTGCACGGAGTGATTTTGGGATGACGCCAAAATAGTTGTCTCACTTTTTGCGGTTTTGCTTTTTGGCTGTTTGGGGGTGTTAAACTTGTTTCCGCCTGGGTTGACGGGTCTGGGGGCATTGCTAGGAAGGTCTAATACCGGATAAAAGTGTTTTGGAGAAAATCGGAGGTGAAAAAGTTTTTGCATTTTTGCTCACTTGTTTGTCTTTGGGGTGCTGTTTGGGGGGGTTCCTGGTGTTTGGAGGTGGGTTTTGGGGTCTGGGAGCACTGCTGGCACAGTCTAATGTTGATTGCATTTGTTTTTCAGGAAATCCATGGTGGAAAACGGGAGTTATGGCCTAGCTGCACAGAGCGCTTGGAGTGATTTTCGAATGAGGCCTAAATATTTCTAAGTGGGAGTTTTTCCGGCTTTGCTTTCTGCCTGTTTGGGGGTCTTCTACTTTTTTCCACCTGGGTTGACGGGTCTTGGGCATTGCTAGGAAGGTCTAATACCGGATAAAAGTGTTTTGGATAAAATACATGGTGAAAAAGTTTTTCACTTTTCAGAGTTTTCGCTCACTTTCATGTTTTCGGGGGCCTGCTTGGGGGGGTTCCTGCTGTTTGTGGGTGGGTTTTGGGGTCTTGGAGCAATGCTGGGTATGGATACTTTTGATTGCAAGAGGTTTCAAGCAAATCCATGGTGGCAAAGGGGAGTTAGGGCCTAGTTGAAGAAAGCGTTTGACACTATTTTTAACTTAAGGCTCGTTAGGGTTAGCAGTATTGCATGTGTTTGGGGTGTTTGAGATTTTGGCAACTGGGTTCTGGGTCTACTCTTGGAGCACTTGTCGAGAAATATCTAATTTTGGTTGCACGTGGTTTGAAGGACATCCATGTTGGGAAAGGGGGGATTTGGGCCTACTTTACTTTCAAAGTACGTTTTGTCACCATTTTCAACTAGGCCTCAGACAGGTAGCAGTATCGCACGTTTTTGGGGTCTGATTGGGGGTATTCTACATTTTAGCATCTGTGTTTAAGGGTCTGGGAGCACTGCTGGGAAGGTCTAATTTTGTTCCAAAATCGTAGTTTACACTACACCTAGCTTGAGGGGAAAGATCCGCAAAATTCGCCCATACTTATTTATCCTTCAAAAGGAGACGCAGAGTACGCCCTTTCGAAAGTATTGTACTGTTGATTCTGAAACTGAAAATGTGACTTTTTGCACTACACAGCGTACGTACCTTATATTTTTTTCTCGGTGGTGTTTTAATATCACTTCCTGTTTTTCCATCAACATTTACAGGGCGGCTTTCATCCTGTGCAATGGAACAAAAGATGAAGTCAGGCTTCACATTAGCGACCCGCAATTCAGCATCCGCCAGGCAGGCAGTGGACAGGGTATCTTCTGGTCACCAACATTGATTGAAGGAGCGTCAGATGGAACGGAGGAGTACTGCAAATAAGAGGAATGGCTTGATGCATGCAACTTCCCAAATTCAACAGGACACGTGCAACAACATACAGTAACAGTATCCATTAATTTCTACTTATCTTTTAAGTAATGTTATTGCTGTGAACTTCTATGAGTGTGACTCTGCATTTCTTTGCTCTCTGCCTCTAAATTCATCCCTCCAGCCATTGTATAGTTTTACTTAACTAATTTAATGAACAAAGTGTTTCTCTGAGTGCAGAGATAGGCAAGTGAAAACGCATAATTACTGCAGCCCTTCTTTCATTCATTAGAAAGTACTACTTAGTGAAAGTAACCTAACCATCCATTTAGCAATCAACGTCATGCCTGCAGAAGTGCATGCACTTTATTTATGCCATTTAAAATATTTATGGATATCTTCGTATCCAAAGATTTGTTTATCTTCATTTGTTGTTTGTCCATGCTGTGTTTTTTCCTCTCTCAACAAAACTTTCCCAAAAAACCCCATTCCCATCCAATTTCCAAAGCCTAACCCTCTTCCCCCGGGCTGTGTGGTTTTCCTTGATGTGTGAGTAAATTACAGCAATAATTCCACACACTTGCTGGGGAGGATAAGGTCATAGCAACTGAAAATGAATTACATTTCAAGGCTGGTAAAGGAATCGCAGGATATATTCTTACTCAGCTTGACACAGACCCATGACTATTGGCAAATCAAAGCAGATTTTCATGGGCGCCATGAAATGGATTGATCGTGAAGAACATCCTCCTCCTACACGTGGCAAATGATTACGCTGCTGTGTCCTTCACCTTCAGTACTGTTTCTTGTAGTAGTAGCCAATGTCAAATTCCACGCAAGTAGTAGCTATACTTTCAATACTTTAGCATTTGTAAGGCTACATTTTGGCACTGTTCTACTGTACTGTCACGTGCTATAGTATCTATCGTACCCTTCTAATGCTCTGCTAAGGCCAATCAAGGTTTCAATTTCTTTTTTTTCATATGCTGCAACTGCCACTGTGTACCACCACTAGTACCACCGCAATGATGCCATTTCAACCGCCAAGGATTGCCAACCTCAACCGCCATTTACCATGCAGCCAGCCCTGTGCCTAGCCCTAATTTCAAACACGAATTACAGGTAAGATAAGCGTTTGGGGGAGGAAGAATAATGGAGTAGTATGAGAGACGAGAGACTGGCGGTAGTACTAGTAAAGTCCTAGGACAATTGAATTCACTAAATCTGTGAGAGGCACTTACTTTTGTAAACATTTGGGCAATTACTTACACAATTTGAATCAAGAAGCCACTTAAGTTTCCGGAAAACAAACTTACACTTAACCCCGCCCCCAGCCTCAACTGCAGTAAAAACACGTATGCTATGTTTAAGTTGAAAGTAATAATTATTTATATCCCTAACAAAACTAAACTATCCCGCAAGACCCGACCCACTCCCCCTCCCTAACCCCAAAGAATGTCAGTGAAATAAAAAGTCCCCAAAATTCAAAAAACCCAAATCCCAATTCCCACCCCCCAAAAGTCTTTAAAAAAGGGGCAAGGGACAGTCTCTCCTTCTCTAATGCCGCCGGCGGCGTACTTTCTCGGCCAGGTGGTCATGCTCCTTGTGGAGGATCTTGAGCAGGATTCTCAGTTTCTTCTGCTCCTGCTCAAGGTAGGACACCCTGAATGTTAGGCGGTGCACGCGTGCCTTGCACCTGCTGTGGGGGGCAGCTGATTTCTTGGCTGCTTGGCAGTGGCGGGTGGCTGCGGTACCACGGCTCCATAACGCTGGAGACCTGCGCTGACTGGCTGACCCAGGGAGCGCGGAGGAGGATGCAGCTGTCCCTGTGGATGTTGTGGTGGTCTGCGACTGCGTTTCCTCCTCCTCCTGGGCACCAGCTGCAGATATTCGGCGACAGTTGCCTCCAGTTTCCGTTGCCGGGCCCGTCTAGCCAGCTCATTCCGTGACAGTTTGGAAGGAGCATCTACATGAAGAAAGAAAAACATAGTCTGTAACCAATGCTCTTTAAGATTAACACAAAATAATTCAGCAGAAAGTTGTGTCACAGTAGCAACTTGCAAGCACAGTACGTAACATTTGTGGCCTGTATCTATCTAACCTCCCACTTCTTCAGCCTTGCTCTAACATTAGTGGGAGTTTCAGGAATCAATTCTATGAGCACTATGGACTCACTACAAACTGTGGTTTTTAGTCATGAGTGAGTGAGCGAAAGGGTTTGCAATTTGCAAGCATGAGGCCGTGGCTCTGACAGTTCTGGACTCTGACTCCGTAGTCTTATGTCCTGGGTTGGATAATGATCATTGGGGATCAATCATCGATGAATTAGGGAGCTAAGTGACTCTGTCACACTAGCTAGTCAGTAAGGAGATGGGGGGTTCAAATTCTGTTATGACTGAGGTATGTGGAAAGTCTAACTGCGCCTATAATAATTGATAAACAATGCACTATTTAGTGTCCACAGTTCTGTTTGTGCAGAATTGTCCCTGCAACAATAGTAGTATGGATTGTCCTCCTATCCAATCAAAAAGTAAACTAGTATTCTTTCTTGGTGGTCATTGACAGTTTCTTGTTGGGAATTGTCAAAGCATAAACATTTAGAAGACTTCAAAAGACATTATGGACAACCCAGAGGACTGCACTCAGTGCATAGAGCTATTGATGAATAGAATGGGAGTTTCGTTTAACACCTTTTGCCAACTGTGCAAGCTTAGTTAGCTACACAGACAGACTAATAATAATAACCTAGTAGTACCACAGGGAGTCATAGTAGAGGCAGGATAAGAATTTAGAAACAGTCTACAAGAAGATCAAAGACGATGTAGGAAAAATCGAATGAGGAAAGTGAGTAAAAAATAGGTATTCTAAAAGGTAGGGAAGTATAATTATTAATATTAACATGAAAACTTACTGGGGCCAGCAGAGGAGCCCTCGCCGGACCGATCCTGGCCTTCCTGGTCCTCGTCCGCCAGCGCCGCTACCTCCTCCTCCTCTGTCCTCTTGGCCCTGGGGGGAGCTGATGTACAACATGAAAGAAAGACCCAAACATGGATGATTGTTGTCAACCAAATCAAACATTTCAAAAGAACAATAACAAATTATTTCGGGGAAATAGCAAATAGACAACAATTGCACTACATTTATTGACCTATCTGGTGTGGTCTACTAGGATATTAGTATTGCTGGATTTGCGGACCGTCGACTTGGAAAGTTATGTAACTCACTAAACCAACTACAAAAAGGTTTGACTAGGACTGGCAGGCAACACTCCGCAGCACGCGAAGTGACAGACAAAGTCCATTGTGATTGCAGACCAGTGAGAACACTAAAAAGTAAGTTTCCTACTACATAACCAGTCATTAAAATACTCAAACTATCAATCCACCACTACTCTTATTAGTGGCAGGTGTACAAAGGAAGGACTGGAATTGAGTCTCTAGGGGCAGATTTACAAGTCCCTTGCGGCTCTTTTGCTCCGTCGTTGCGTGACTTTTGTGACACAGCGGCAGCGCAAAAGAGGCGCCATGGTGCGGGGTATATTAACAAGGTGGCGCATCTGGGAGATGCATCACGTTGTAAAGCCCTGCGCCATCAGGGGGCGTTCCGGCGCAAGGGAGGACGTTCCTGCGCAGGAACGCATCCTAAAAGTGGCTGAGTGAAATCTACAAGATTTCACTCAGTCACTTTTAGGCCAATGCTGCGTCACTAAAAAACCCTGCGGCTGCTTGAAGGAGACGTACGGCTTGACGCAGCATTGGGGAGATAGGGCACCCAAGAGCTTTGCTGGAGCTGCGTCGTGGTTGCGACGCAACTCCAGCAATGCGCTGACTTTAGGGCACAGATGCGTGACGCTTCTGTGTCGTTTTTGCCCCATCGTGCGCCGCATTGTAAATGCGGCGCACCATGGGTGGTGGAGACGTGGCGCACAATTACTGCCGCATCCCTGCTAATTTGCAGGGATGCGCCAGTAATTGTAAATCTGCCCCTTGGTGTCTAGCATTACCCAGTTCTGTAAAGTACACTCATACATAATTACTCAGGCCAATGAAATGAACACAAAAAATCGAAAACAAATAAGCATAGTAGCACCGCCACTGAGCAGGAGAGCAGTGCACCTGAAATGCAATCACAGAACATTTTGAAACATAATTTACCTACAATGTAATCGGCAGCATTATTGCTCTTCGGAAACAAAAAAATTTGCAATGTGATAACACATAGAGCAGGAGAAAACAGAGTAGTGATTAAATAGCTACTACTACTCACCAAGCCCGGGAATCTCGACGCCTAGCAGGTCGAGCAGGTCGTGTTCAGGGTCTAGGATATCGGACCACCAGTGCATGGCCTGGCTGTAGGTGCGCCGGACCCGAGACTGCCGATACAAGGCCCGGCACACCTTCCCCCACAGCTGCCGACACTCCCGGAGCCCGTACCCGCCAGCGATCCTGCCGCCTGCCGCGATGGTCTTGGGGAGGCGGCGCTGGACATAAAAAATCAGTGCGGCCACCTCCTCCGCGCTAAAGATCTCCCGGAGTGTGACATTCTCCCCCCGCAATTGCCCGCATGGGCGCCGGGACCCTTCCCTTTCTCCTTCCCGGCTCCCTTTGCCATGGTCCTGTAAAGCAGAAAGAAAAAAAAAGGAAAGAATAGGGAAAAAGTAAAGTAAAAATGTTTTTTTAAAAAGTAGCTTTAAAAGTAACGAAAAGTTGAAAAAAACACAAAATATAGATCTAGAAAAAAAGAGGGATAGATATAGATTAGAAAAGATTAAAAAAAAGTCCAAAGAAACAAAGGATTGCAGAGATGAAAGGAGGATTAGAAAGTATGCACAGAACCATAGCAATGAATGAAAAACAAGATGGCCGCGCCCATTGAGGACCGCGTGGGTAAGTTCGCGCGATATTTCCCTTGCGAGCATGCGAAAACGTCCGCAAACACGTAATCGCGAGCCGCATACGATGCAAGCATGCAACTAGCGGAACGGAAACACGTCACGCAAACAAGATGGCCACGCCCATTCACGACCGCATGGGCAACCTCGGGGTCGGTGAGCTGCGAATAAGCAAAAAAACACGCGAACGCGCAAAAAAAAAGAAATCCACTAATTCGCACGAATTTGCAGATTGCAAGTTCGATTTCGCACGAATTTCAGCCCCGCGAATCTCACGAAATGGCAGAAAAATGAATTTTGGAAAACTGAAAGCACTTAGCAGGTGCAAAAGTTCAAGCTAATTTGTAACCATTCCCTGTAGTGCTTCCTGAGGGGCCCCTCCAGAGTTCAGTTGCCTACTTGCAACTATTCTCTGACCCTGCTCTGACCCTCAAAGCAGGGTCAGAGAATAGTTACAAGTATCGCACAATGCTCCTGTAAAAAAAATAACTGCAACAGGAAGCACTTACAGCTAAGGAAGCAGGTGCCAGACTTGAAGCACAAATTCAGTGACACATTAACCAGCCCCAAATTAATTCATCTCAGTTGAGGCTGGGCAGGTGTGCTTTCCCCCCATAATCTACAGTGGTGAATAAGAGGGTGGTAGTGGTGAACCAGAGGGGGACAGTGGTGAACCAGAGGGTGGCAGTGGTGAGTGCTGAACCTGAGGGTGGCAGGGGTGAACCAGAGGGTGTCAGTGGTGAACCAGAGGGTGCTGTGATGAACCAGAGGGTGACAGTGATGAACCAGAGGATGGCAGTGGTGAACCAGAGGGTGGCAGTGATGAACCAGAGGGTGCTGTGATGAACCAGAGGGTGGCAGTGGTGAGTGCTGAACCAGAGGGTGGCAGCAGGGGTGAACCAGAGGGTGCTGTGATGAACCAGAGGGTGGCAGTGGTGAGTGCTGGACCTGAGGGTGTCAGTGGTGAACCAGAGGGTGCTGTGATGAACCAGCCGGTGCTGTGATGAACCAGAGGGTGGCAGTGATGAACCAGAGGGTGGCAGTGATGAACCAGAGGGTGGCAGTGGTGAACCAGAGGGTGCTGTGATGAACCAGAGGGTGGCAGTGATGAACCAGAGGGTGACAGTGGTGAACCAGAAAGTGGCAGTGGTGAACCAGAGGGTGGCAGTGGTGAACCAGAGGGTGACAGGGGTGAACCAGAGGGTGACAGTCGTGAACCAGAGGGTGCTGTGATGAACCAGAGGGGGACAGTGATGATCCAGAGGGTGGCAGTGGCAAACCAGAGGTTGGCAGTGATGAACCAGAGGGGGACAGTGATGATCCAGAGGGTGGCAGTGGCAAACCAGAGGGTGGCAGTGATGAACCAGAGGGTGACAGTGGTGAACCATAGGGTGCTGTGATGAACCAGAGGGTGGCAGTGATGAACCAGAGGGTGGCAGTGGTGAACCAGAGGGTGGCAGTGATGAACCAGAGGGTGGCACTGGTGAACCAGAGGGAGCTGTGATGAACCAGAGGGTGGCAGTGATGAACCAGAGGGTGGCACTGGTGAACCAGAGGGTGCTGTGATGAACCAGAGGGTGGCAGTGATGAACCAGAGGGGGACAGTGATGATCCAGAGGGTGGCAGTGGCAAACCAGAGGGTGGCAGTGATGAACCAGAGGGTGGCAGTGGTGAATGCTGAACCTGAGGGTGGCAGGGGTGAACCAGAGGGTTTCAGTGGTGAACCAGAGGGTGCTGTGGTGAACCAGAGGGTGGCAGTGATGAACCAGAGGGTGGCAGTGGTGAACCAGAGGGTGACAGGGGTGAACCAGAGGGTGGCAGTGGCAAACCAGAGGGTGGCAGTGATGAACCAGAGGGTGGCAGTGGTGAACCAAAGGGTGACGGGGGTGAACCAGAGGGTGGCAATGGCAAACCAGAGGGTGACAGTGGTGAACCAGAGGGTGCTGTGATGAACCAGAGGGTGGCAGTGATGAACCAGAGGGTGGCAGTGGTGAACCAGAAGGTGGCAGTGATGACCCAGAGGGTGGCACTGGTGAACCAGAGGGTGGCACTGGTGAACCAGAGGGTGGCAGTGATGAACCAGAGGGGGACAGTGATGATTCAAAGGGTGGCAGTGGCAAACCAGAGGGTTGCAGTGATCAACCAGAGGGTGGCAGTGGTGAGTGCTGAACCTGAGGGTGGCAGGGGTGAACCAGAGGGTGTCAGTGGTGAACCAGAGGGTGCTGTGATGAACCAGAGGGTGGCAGTGATGAACCAGTGGGTGGCAGTGGTGAACCAGAGGGTGACAGGGGTGAACCAGAGGGTGACAGTGGTGAACCAGAGAGTGGCAGTGGTGAACCAGAGGGTGGCAGTGGTGAACCAGAGGGTGCTGTGCCCATACACGACCACATGGGTAACTTTGCCGTGCTAGCGGCTCGCAAATACGCACAAAGCACCGCAAACACGCAAAAAAACGCGAACACGCAAAAAAACAAAATTCGCAATTTTGCACGAATTCGCGAATTATGCGGATCGCGAATTCGCTTTCGCACGCTTTCACGGACCGCGATTTCGCAGATTTCGCCCATGCTTAATAAAAAGCAACAATTGAGAACTTTGTCACTGAGCCTAAAGACATTACTGGTGTTTCTCAGTGCCAGTTTGCTCACCCCACCACTTACTATAGTCACCAGCTACCACTGGTTAGAGTTAATCTCTTTCGAACTGGCTGTAATCCAGATCTAAGTACACATATCATATGTTCATGCTGTGGTATAGCCCTAGGATGTCAGGAGTAGTGGAAGGTAGTTTATTTGCTTATTTATCAACTTCCTCATGACATTTGACAGGATGAGTTGAAGGTGTTTCTAGTTAAATGATGGGTGTTAAAAGGTTATGTTAGCATAGGTGGAGCAGACCCACACATCAGCCTTAGCTAAGTCACTTCTAGGAAAGGGTAGATCAATCACAATTTTTTTTTTCATTTCCAAACACCTTGAATGAATAAATGAATGAGATATTTTTTATACCGCACAGCGGAGTGTTGTCGCACTTTTAGGCATCCAGAAGGGCATTAAACAGAGATCTGTCCGCCCACACTCATTACTTTACTCAAAATAGGATTGTTTTCAGTTCCTTTTTGAGTTTAGCTTCCTCAGAGATAAATTGCGAGTATTCAGGCAGTTTATTCCACAAGTTTGCAGTTTAAACAGTGAGCCTCCACTCCGGTATTTCTGAAAATGGGGACCCACAATAAAACCCACAGAACTAAACAGTAAAAGCCTCCCTGGGCTTCATGCCTCAATGCGTTCATTCAGGTACATAGGTCCCCTATTGTGGAGGGCTTGGTGCATTAGGGTCAATGCTTTATACCTTATGCATTGATGAACAGTCAGCCAATTCAGTCTTTCCTCAATTGGTGACACCCAGGTACTCTTTCGAATTTTAAAGGGTAAATGGACTGCCATATTCTGCACAACCTGTAACCCCTAAGTTAAGCAATCTGGTAGATCAAGGTACAGGACAATGGCATAATCCAGCCTATATAAAATCAGTGGCTTGACCAATGTACCGTGGGCCTCATGGGGAAGCAAGTCAGGGAATTTCTTCAACATGTGAAAAAACCAGAGACAGGTTTTGCTGACACCTGGGTCCCAAACGAGAGCTAGGCATCAAACACCACACCCAGATTTCTAGCCACCGTTGCTGGTGAGTGCTGATTGGGAACACTATCAGGCCAGACTCCTAATCAACCTGAAAGGGGATCCCACCCAAATAATAAGACTTCCATCTTATCAGGGTTGTATGACAATCTATTGGCCTAAAGCCAGTCGGGCAGTGCCACATTACAGCTGGGAAATGCATCCCTAGCCATAGCAGGATCCACATCGTACACAAGATGGAGTTGGGTATCATCTGCATATGGGATGAGATGATCTTGATGTTATAGGATTCCACCAAATATTTCAAAGAAGACTTGTAAATGTTGAATGGAGTGGGAATAAGGGAGGAGCCTTGTCGCACCCCCAATTCAAGATTTTTCCTCCAAAGGCATATAGCTTCACCTATACCATCCACTCACATCCTTCAAGGAAGCCCCAGAGCCACATTGAGGCCCGAATCCAAACTAAAATTAATGGAGTCTATAGACCTATATTAATATGGTGTTGGTGCTGTTGTGGGCTCTGTACCCTGATTGAGAGGGGTAAAGTAGGTGAGTTGCTAGTTTACCAACTTCTCTCATACATTTGAGGCTACTGGAAGCAGCTAGACTGCACTAAAGTTAGCAAAGAATTCAGTATCCGCATTAGCCTTTTTTAATGAAAGGATCACATTAGCTGTATTCCAGTGCCAGAGCAGTATTCACCGCCCGGCAAATAAGACTGAATTCTGAGGATTTACTCCTCAAAAAAGTCACCCAGTCAGGAACATAGGGACTAGCTAGGCTCAAGCAGGGCAGACGTCAATTTAGGATCTGTGAAGTTAAGCACCTTTTGAAAATGTCCTTCCCATCATTTTCAGCCTCATTGATGTAATGCGTATAAACGGCACTGCGAGTCTTCTTGAGGTTTCTATGATAGAATTTCAAGGCAGTTCTCTAATAGACTTTGTCAGAATCCTGATATGTATGCCACCAAGCTCCTTCTAATTTCTTGCACATGCTCTTTCAATAGCTAATTTTTGCAAGAACCAACATGTGGATTGGGTCTTAGTAGCTTTTCTTGGGGTCATGATGGAGGCTACAAGGTCGGCTGCCCTCCTAAACCTTAGAACTAATCACCATGTCCCCTTCTCTAGCAGAGTCAGGGAAAATAGGTTTAGAATCCACCAGGGTGTTCCTTGACTCATCCAAGTGCACCCTACTTCAGCATCTGTTCTGCGGCAGGGAAGGTTGGGAACCTTAAAGTAATTAAACCACCACTAAAGAGGCAGAAGGAAATGATCCGATCATAGCACTTGCTGGAGAGATTTGCCTCTTAGTGTTGCATTTGAAAATATGCCATCAATAGCATGGCCAGCTACATGGGAGGGCACCATGGGGCGCTCACTAAATTAAGAGGCTAAAGTTTCTATTAACCATATCAGTAAGGGCTCCTCTGCCATATCTAAATAAATATTAAAATCACCAAGCAGGGGTAAATGGGCATAGGAGATACAGTTAGGGGCTAGTAATTAATCAAGGGATGAAATAAAATCCCATTCATATAGTGGGGCGATAAACCACTAACTCAGACAGGCAGTGTTGTCTATCAATGAACAAGCTAAAGACCAAGGTTTCTTCTCCTATAATCCCATCTGCTTTACAATTATATGTCCTTTTGTAAACCATTGCCACCCCACCTCCTCTTCTTCTCACCCTGTCTAAATGATCACACACATAAGATTCAGGGATTGCAAAGTGCGAATCAGGACAAGCATCCTTATTCATCCACATTTCAGTCATGAAAAGTATGTCCAAATGTTGTCTCCTTTAAAAGATCATATAAATCTAAAGTGTGCTTGTGCAGAGAACGAACTCTGATCAATGCTGCCTTCACTTCCTTTTGACTATTTCTGGGGTTGCCCTATTAGTGACCAGGTGGGTCATGGAACAGAGGCAATGCTTACACTTGCCACATGAAACAGTTCCAGTAGCATACAATCACTCCGGACCACTTCCAGGATAGAATTCCAGCACTCTGGAACCTTGAATCAGGTAATGTGGAGGAATGCCTGGTTCTTTATCACTCCACAGTTAAAACTGTCATTGATCACCTGGCTCCTCTGAAACAGTGCCCCAGTTCAGCTAGGTGCCCCCAGACAGCGTGTTTCTCCTCCAACATTCGGGCTGGAAAATCGTCTTTGTAAAAAGCTGGAATGGCACTTGCACCTTTCCCATGAGGCACAGAACAAAGAGAGATATAAGATCGGTCTGGCTCAATACCACAAAAAATATAAAAACCGCATGAAAAGCCCATATTGCACTGCAACTTAATCAGGCAGGGAATGCCCCCAAAGTTCTCTACCAGATCCTTAAAGCCTTCCCTAACCCGAAGTCATGTAACAATGAAGCAGCTCCCTCTGAAGCACACTGTGATAAAATAGCAACACATTTTACACAAAAAATTGAGCTGAGCTACTACAAAATCACCTCAGTCGGGAACTCCCAGCAGAATTCCATAGCATGTTACTTCCATGCCCTGCCAAATGTGCAGACTTAGGATTATTTCCCCATGCTCACTGCTGGTGACGAAGAGTCATTACTGAATGCAGTCAAATCTGGCTCCCTTTTGGATATTAGTCCAGTAATGACCACCTTATTG
Source organism: Lissotriton helveticus (assembly GCF_964261635.1). Lineage (NCBI taxonomy): Eukaryota > Metazoa > Chordata > Amphibia > Caudata > Salamandridae > Lissotriton > Lissotriton helveticus. Next base: position 462,110,418 of record NC_136067.1, on the reverse strand, counting down.
CTCTCTAAACAGCTATCCTCCCCAATTTGCTCGATCCTCAATCTCTCAATGAGAGAGTACCAACTTCCCTCTGAATGGAAGGAGGCACAAATAATTCCCATCCGTAAGAACATCTAAGCCTCCATGGAATACCTATCCAACTATCGCCCAATTTCTCTGTTACCTCTCCTGAGCAAGATATTGGAAAAACCTATCAATAAACATCTGCCTGACTATGTCGAATCCACGAGCTGCCTTGATCCATCTCAGTCTGGATTTAGGCCCAGACACAGCACTGAGTCAGCTTTCATTCCTGTCACCTACAATATTAGACAGTCCCTGGACAACGGACAAGAAGTACTACTTGTACTGCTCGATTTGTCGGCCGCCTTCAACACGGTTTCTCAGCACATTCTGCTCAGGAGACTTGAAGAAATTGGAATACAAGTGCAAGTCTATGAAATGATGTTGAGTTTTCTCTCCCATTGAACACAGACTATCAACCTAGGCTTTTCCCACTCAAAGACCATTATACTGACTAAGGGAGGATCCTATCTCAGTCCCACTTTATTCAGCATTTATGTTGCTCCTTTAGCAGGATTACTTAGGAAATTGGGTTGTGTACCAATTTTAAATGCTGATGACACTCAGCTCCTACTTTCCTGTAACAAACACGCTCCCAATACCCAGTCTACCTTCTTGGATGGCATGATGGCAATTGCTACCTGGATGAGGAACATTTTTCACCAACTTAATGCAGGGAATACTGAGATCATGCTGTTCGAGGGTGCCCCTATGCTGTAGTCCCCAAGCTGGTGGCCAGAGGAGTTAGGAACCGTTGCAGCTCCCAAGATTGTGGTAAAAAACATGGGCATTTGCCTGGACCAGAAACTGACAATGAAGGAGCACGTTGCAACCATCACAGGCTGCTGCTTCCACGTGCTTAGCCTCCTATGGAAGGTATTTCCCTTCCTCTCTCTGACCACTCGGAAAACTCTCATTCAGGCATTAGTGCTGACCCGCCTGGACTCCTGCAATGCCCTTCTGATCTCAGCTAATGAATCATCACTGAGCAGACTATAAGTAGTCCAAAACACCGTGGCCAGCCTGGTCTCGAATGCCCCCACCCGAACTGCCCCCTCCTACTGCATTGTTTTTCAGTGCCTAAGCAGGCCAGATTCAAGATTTGCTGCATTGTGCATGAAACCCTGACTGGCAAAGGACCAAGCTAACTTGAAGAAAACTTCATTAAATACCCGGCATCCAGGTCTCTATGCTCAGGGACTAAGTCCCTACTCCTTGTTCCACGTTGCAAAAAATCGGATCTGGGTGGTAAAGCTTTCTTCCGCCTTGCCCCCTTGTACTGGAAACAACTCCCCATCCATCTTCGGCAATGCCCAGATCATCTACAGTTCAGAAGGCTCCTTAACACTGTACTGTTCTAACCATGTCTCCCCTCTCAAGGCTGCTGCAGTACTCCCACAGCACAGTGATACCTCTAGGGGGTGATTAGGGCACTTTATAAACTAATAAAGATCAAATATCAACTATCCAAAGAATAGGACTAACACCCATCAAATACCTCCCACACATACCTATAAGACGAGCTTGCCTTATGCGTACCTTTGGCACACCAGCATCACATCCACTGCGCATGTCCATACTGCAGCCATGCTTTTATTGGAAAAGCCTCCTTCAACTTGACTATGGAGCAACTGAGAGTGCCCAACACAAGATGACATCGCTTTGTGTCCCTATAAGCCCTCCTCCCAGCAGCCCTGTCTGTACCTCAGAGCTTCCGCATAGTAAAAGACCCTTTAAAAAAGACAATTCCTAGTTTTAAAAGCAAAAATTCCAAAAACGATATAGCAGCAGATTTCAACTGCTTGTTTAAAACAGCTAAGCAGGCCTTATTTTAAATACAGTGCAACATCAGTACAGATCAGAGCATTAAAAACACAGTTAAACGCAGAACAAATCTTAGAATAATTCACTCCCCAGAACAAATTGGGTGAGACTGAGAGTGCCGACTCACTACAGTACCCTTTTGAATGACCTAATATTGGCGCTTCTGTGCTGCTGCTATGTTTTTATAGGAAAAGCCAAAAATTATAGGTATTCCCTGGGTATGTTTGTAATTGTTTAGAGACACAGTGTCCCTGTCTTGGGAGAAGAATGCTATCATTCACATATTCACACAGCATTACCCATATTTATGAAGTTGCTATAGTCTAGTAATGTAACCACAAGAGTATCTAATGATTTGGCGTGACCCAGTAATTAAAGTTGTATGAACTCTTTATTTTGTTAAGAAGGGCAATATGTAATTATATTTAGACAATATGAAATGCAAATTACACTTTTTAATACAATGCCTACTGCTCATTAGTTTCACAATACACATTTATACAGTTTTAATCAGTAAAAAAATGTATAACAATACAGTACAAAATAAAATATCATAGATAAAAAACCCTGAGCGGGTGTCAATTTTTAACTTACTCTACCCAGTTCCCTTGGGTCCATAGGGTACTCTCTTTCCTTGATAACATTTATAGGAAAAGCCTCCTCCTACTTGACTTTGGAGGACTAGAGTGAGCCCAACACAAGATGGCGTATGTGTCCCAATAAGCCCTCCTTCCAGCAGCCCTGTCTGCCCCTCAGACCCCTATCATGGAATACAAGGCTTTATCTTAGCCTCAATTTCGTTTGATCTATAGCTTGCTGATTTGCCACTAGCATTATCCCACAGGTGAGTGTTTTCTCTGAATATCTTAATCAAGTCAAAATCAGCTTTATTCGGTGCAATAAATACCACCATAAAAGCATACTAACCAAAAACATTCCTACATTACATCATAAATAAAATTTATACAGTTTAACAGTTGAATATTACATTCAAGAGAGAACATCTAAAATTTCCAAACTTAGATGTGCCCCATATTATGAGACAGCGCACTCTTAGTCTTAAACCCTAAGATGCCACTACTTTGATTTTTGAAATAAGAAGATCCCCCAGTTTTTATGTATATGTATATGTCTTTGTGTATGTTGGCCCTGAAGAAGGTGATATAAATTACATATGTTCACCGAAACGTACGTAGGCCTTATACATCTGAGATCCATACCTGTGAAGAGCAAAGGAAAGCAAGAGCAAAGCAAATAACAATCCATGGAACAACCAGATATAAAAATGTAGATGTAAACACTTGTCGTTATTCACAGCATCTCAGTGGTATTGCCTTCCCTTGTTGTCTTAGTTGTCCCTATTCAGTTGGTGTATGAGTATGCATGAGTGGTTTTGACGGTGAGACAGTTTAGGAATGAATGATGTGTGATATTGTGCACTATTTATTCATATCTGGGGGTCATGTTGAGGTCTTCTATCTTAACTTTTGTATCTAATGAATTTGTCTATTTATGTAATGTAATAATGATTTTCAAAAAATGTTATAAATATTTCTGTTTTCTGACAAACAAAAAAAGGAAAGTAGCTAGTTGAAGAAAAAGAAAAATAAATAAACTAAAAAATAACAAGTCTGTTTGAAAGTCTTTACATGTGTTGCACCCAGAAATTTGTAGATTTAGTCACTTTGTAAAGCAAATAGGTCAGTTCAGAGGTTCCTTATTGTTGCTATCTCTGTGGTGACTCTAAATTGCTGCTAAACAGAGTTTGGGGCGAAGGTTTCCTGTGATGCGGCTCAGCTGAGTTTGCGGCCGCCATTTTGTTGTTTTTGTGCTGCGGACAGAGGTGCTTCTACTAGCGGCATTTCAAGCGACGCTTCAGCTTCACGGCTTGCTCCTTCCCTCAAACGGATCACAGTGGACTTCACATATCATTGCAGGTATTCTTGGCAGGCGCTGTTATCTATCAGCTTCATCTTGTCATGCCTGCATTTCAACGTCACGTATTATATTGGCACCATTTTGTGACTCTTTTTGCCCAAGCCTCCTATATTTATGGTGTTTTTGTTTCATTAGACCTTGCTACACCTTCCTCAACTGACTGTAATTTTTTTTTTATCAGTCTCTTCACATTTTACTGCAATATACCAGTGTGAAACTACCCTCAGTAACCTGACTATTTCAAGTGTTTGCTTGGTCTTCGCTTGACTTTTCTCATATTGACTTTCATTACACAGAGATATTGCCTGGTTTGTTCTATTTTTTGGTCATATTTGTGCCATGTTTTGCTCCGTTTTTTACTTAAGGCAGAAATATTGCTAATGTTTGCTTTTTCTCCACAAGTGTACACATTAGTCATGCCATGGTCTTTAAGATATTACTATATTATTGTATTATTGAGCTCTGTTCTTGCTAATGCAGGCTCTTATTTCTGTGCTTAGGTTTATTACCATTATATGCTCATGATACAGAGTTTTTTCTGATTTTTTTTGTGTCTTGCTCTACAGCTATTACTGCATTGTATTGATGAGACGCCTATTTCAGGTTTATGGGGAGACTATCTTCATTGCCTCAGCCTACACCACGCAGATTTCAAATATGAACTAGTTCTCGTTTTGACTGCTTATACATGAAGAACTCGGATATTTCCTCACCTAAGGGTGCTTCAGCGCCTCCTAATACCTACAGTTCAATTGTCACTAAAGCTTCTACGAAGCGGCTGAAAAAGGACCCTCCTTCTCCGCCTAAACAGTCGACTTCTGTAACAATGGACTTACTGCTTGATGAAATTCGAGCTTTGAGGCCTTTTATGGAGGAAACTGAATTCACACTTCAGATGCTTTCTGACAAGTGGTCCAACATAGATCAACGAGTTACCGTGTTAGAGCAACATTTTGAGTCTATCTCCTCTTCTATCTCCAAAGTGGATTCTATTTCTTCACAGGTGTCCGTACTTTACAAACAGATTGAAATTTGGAAAATAGAAATAGAAGAAATAATCTTCGTATTTATGGTCTTCCTTAAGGAATGGAAGGTTCGGATCCGCCTGCTTTCTTTAAAACATTTCTTCCAAATCTTCTTAAGTTGCTTGATAGTACTACTTTGAAAATTCAGAGAGCGCATCGACTGGGATCACCATCACGCCCAACAAGTTCTTCATCAACACACAAACCAAGAGGAGTGATCTTGTATTTTCTTGAATACACTGATTTATTAATGGTCTTGTCAGCTGCTAGAGCGATGAATCGCATAATGTGGTCAGGAAAATCTCTGTTTTTCTCTCAAGACTACGCTAAGTCGACTGCGGACCGGCGTAAAGAGTTTTTGTCCTTAAGACCGCAATTATGTTCAATAAATGCAAGATATGGTCTTTTTCACCCCTGTTTGTTCAAAGTGACTATTAATAACAGACCCACAGCCTACGAGGATCCACTCAAGTTAAAGATTTTTCTTTACTCTTTTCACGCTGACACAATGGAGACTGCCTCGTCAATGAGCTCTAATTAGACAATATAGACTATGTTGTAAGAGTTATCCTTTCTTGTTTCTTTTTTCTCTTAAAGTAATTGCTAAGTTACTTGTTCTGCGTTGAGATGTTATTACATGAACGACAATCATTTTACATTGTTATTCTTTACTATTGCATTTACTTATTTTTCCTTTTGTCTCAACAGGCTGTATTTGCGTGCTACTTTTTTCCCTCCATTTTTGAAGTCCGTTTGTTCATTCCGTTCTTCTTCCCGCCTTCCCCTGTGGGTCTTGAATGTGTCATTGTTCAGTGTGGCCTACCATCCCTCCACCTCCCGTATGTTCTGGATCTTATGTAAGTTTCTTTTTTCGTCTATCTTCTCTCTTTTTTCTATTATTTTTCTTTTCCTTTCTTTCTCTCTTTTTCCAGTTGCCATATCTGCCCATGGATCCATTTCATTTTCTCTCTCCATTCTTCTTCAAGGATCATTTTTCAACCTCTTTCTTTTCTCTTCTTGCTCTTACTTTTTCATTTCTTTTTTTCACTTCCTATTCAGTTGGTTGGATGTTCATTATATTCTAATTGGTTTAAAATGTTTTATTCATTGGAATTTTTTAGATTGTTGTAAATTTTTTCTATGCCCTTAAAAATCATTTCATGGAATGTCAGAGGTTTACAATCGCCCATTAAGCGCCAGAGGGTTTTGACGCACTTGGCTAAATTGGATACAGACATCGCATGCATACAAGAATCTCATTTAACAGATGAGGAATCTGCAAAACTGAAAAGAGGATGAGTGGGAGAGGTTCTCTTCTCCTCAGGTGATGGTAAACGTAATGGAGTCGTTATTCTTTTTCGCAAATCCCTGTCTATTAAAATAATAACACATTGTCATGATCAAATAGGTAGATGGGTGTTTGTTAATTTTATGTTAGATAATATCCCAGTTTCTCTATTGAATATTTATGCTCCTACAATTGGTGACCCTTCCTTTTGGACCTCTCTATCCCAACAAATCACACATTGCTATGATGATAATGTTATTCTTACAGGTGAATGTAATGATATCTTTGACCCCTTTTTAGATCGAAACTCATTGAGCCCCTTTATACCCCACAGGTCTCATAAATCATTTGTACAAACCATAAATCAACACAAACTCATTGATGGCTTGAGACTTTGTAATCCCATTTTACGGGAATATACCTTTTATTCACCATTATATCACACTCAGTCCCGCCTGGATTACATTTTTGTTTCTCATAGCATTTCTCAATCATTGGTTAGGTCGGATATTGGCTCCATTTTGATTTCCGATCATGTTCCTGTTGCCATAAACTTTGATGTTTTGCAGAAACCTAATTCTCCTCGTAAATGGCGTTTTAATAATGCTCTCCTTTTGGACCCTGTCTTTTCTTCCTCTTTCACTTCCTTTTTTAAAGAATATTTCACTCTTAATCAAACGGATGATTTGTCCTATCATACAATTTGGGACGCATTTAAAGCCTCAGTCAGAGACTTTATTATTCGTTTTGTTTCCAACAAAAGTAAAAAAGCGCGCCAAACAACCAATGCTCTTCTTATCGAAATTAGAAAACTGGAACATTCCTATTACTCCTCCAAGTCAAAGGATTGTTTATCTAGACTTTTAAAAATCAAATTTCAATTTAATCAAGACACCACCAATAATGCGTCTAACTATCTATTAAAATCGAGCGCGAAATTTTATGGCGGTCAAAATAAAGCTGGGCAATTACTGTCTAACTATTTAAAAACCAAACAAAATAAGCTTACTATAGAATCCATTTTTGGCTCTGATAATTCATTAAAATTTAAAGACGATGATATTTGAATGAATTTCTTCACTTTTACGAAACATTATATACATCTGAAACCTTATCATCTGACCATTCCATTTCTCACTTCCTTTCTAAAATTCATTTTTCACCTGAATCACGTCCGGATCTCTCTTCTTAAGAACTTGATATCATCCAGAAGGAACTTCATGCTCCTCTTAAAATTCTTAAAAAAGATAAAGCTCCAGGACCGGTTGTTTGTACTGTAGAATTTTTTACTCATTTTGCCTCCTTATTGATTCCCAAATTGCATACCGTTATTCTTTCCTTTTTACAATCTGGAGGATCCACTGGTTCTTTCTCTGATGCCCTTATTTGTCTCATTCCCAAGGATGGCAAGGACTCTCAACATTGCAAAAATTACAGACCTATCTCTCTGGATAACATAGATTATAAGATCTTCTCGAAGGCCTTGGCATTGTGACTAGAATCTCAGTTACCGTAGCTGTTAGGATCCGAACAATCCGGCTTTGTTAGAGGAAGACTTATTACAGACAACACACGTTTATTCTTTGATATTCTCTCCAAAGCTTCACATATATCTCACCCTTTGGCTGCCATTGCCTTGGATGCAGAAAAAGTGTTTGATAGAATTGAATGGCCTTATCTCTTTCGTACACTTAACCCCTTCCGTGCTAATGACAAAGCCAGCTCGTCATGGGCGTTACCTGCGCTGCGCGGATGACGAGCTGGCTTTGTCATAAACAAGCCATTTTTTTTAATCCAGCGCACAGCGTTAAATCGCGGTAGCGCGCAAGCGGTTAAATGGTTTGGCTTTGGTCCCAAAATTATTGCTTTAATATCTATCCTGTACTCTAACCCAAGGGGCGCTGTCACTGCGAATGGGAGTATTTCTTCCTATTTTAATCCTGCATGGGGAGTTAGGCAAAGGTGTCCTCTCTCCCCATTTCTTTTTAATATTGCTCCGGAGCCTTTCTTACTTAGAATTCGACAAAACACAGAAATATATGGCTTCACATTCCAGGGCTCCAAAATTAAAATGGCAGCCTATGCTGATGACGTTCTTTTATTTCTAACAAATCCCCAAACTTCGTTACCTGCTTTTCTGGCTGAGGTGCACTCCTTTGCGTTGGTATCTGGCTACAAATTAAATAAAGATAAATGTGAAATTTTACCTTTGACGAAGTATACTTTTTGTGCTGATTTTACTGCCTCAGGGTTCTCATGGAGCCCCCAATCCATGAAATATTTAGGTTTAAATTTGACCCCTTCTATTGCAGGAACAGTGTCATACTGTATGAAAAAATGTATTGATAGATTATCCTCCTTGACAGCAAAATGGCATCCCTTGTATTTATCCTGGTGGGGTCACTTGGACCCCACCAGTTGCTATTGAAGAACAGTTTTTAAAGAAAATAGAGAGTATCTTCAGCAGCTTTGCCTGGAAATACTCTAAAATCCGGAGATCTTTTAAGTTCTTAACATTGCCACAGAAGCAAGGAGGATGATCCGCTCAGAATATTAGATACTATTGCCATGCATGCTTTTTACAGCAAATGGCTTTTGTAATCTTGCCAGGTACAGGAGGCAGACAGTATACTGTAGCTGGCGATCTACCTTCAATATACGAGTTAGCCATAGGAAATAATGCTCAGGGGATACTTCTTCGGCAAATTGAGCCAAGCTATTATAAAAAAAACCAAGTTTAAGATAATGCTAGCAATTTGGAAAATTTGGAAAAGAATGAAGACCCTAGTTAATATACCTGTATATAACAGATATACTCCATTGTGACGATCTTCCCTTTTTCCTTTATCAATGTATGGCATATTGGCTAGACAGTGGGAGGAAAAGGGAATCCTGATGGTGGGTGATTTATATTTAGCTGAACAAAGATTGCTATTTTCGGAGCTCCAGCAAAAATATGGCACATCTAATGGCTCACTGTTTAAATATAGGCAGATCACAAGCTATCTGAACAAAATAAAGGAGAATAGATTTTCTCTGCATAAGAAATCCTTAATTGGAACTATTTCTCAACCCCAGACTAGAATTAAGAATATATATAAAATATTAATGGGCACACTCCCAGACGACCTGGAGGCTGTAGAAGCTAAATGAGCTATGCAAACTGGGGATTGCGATACTGATGTATACCGCTCTCTGAATCTGTCTAGTGATATTTTTCTCATAGCAAACTTGAAAGTTCAGCATTATTACACAGTATATGAACTCTATTATACCCCTAAGAAATTGTATCGCTGGGGGAAAAGAGAGGACGATAAGTGACCTAGATGCAAACAAGGACGAGCGGATACAATTCATATGTTCTACAGCTGCGAGCAATTAAATTCACTAATTAAACAAATAGAAATTTTCTTGACAGCAGCTGAAGAGTACCCTATTAAAATATTCGTAACTTTAATGCTATTGGGATGTGATGAGAATATACAATGCGGTTATCGTTGGAGCAAGTTTGTTTTTATTGCGATAGCTGTAATGAGACTCCTTATTTCTACTCACTGGAAAGACTCAGATCCTCCGTGGTTTCAAGCTTGAATAGGTCGCTTATTGTCTATATATCACCTTGAGAAATCGCTATATAAATGAAAAGGCCGGGGTGCTCGTAAGCGAGGAAGAGAAATATGGGCTCCTCTGGAAAAATTGATTATCAGACAAGCCGGTATGTAAAGGAAACAGGTTTTAGTAGGACTACCGGAAGGTTAGACCTGCAATAGTGGTTTGTTTGTATGAATGTAATCTTCAGGACAATTTTTACATTTTTTTAGATGCCACTCACCTGCAAATGGTTTATGTATTTTTGTTCTTTTCATTTGATTTAATGTATATATATGTAAAATGTTAAATTATAAGCTCCTGTATAATTGGATGTTAAAGGGTATATACTTATGATATATTTATGAAACTTGATTTTGCAAATCCTCTTTACAAAAAAATAATCATGTAGATTCAGTAGTGGGAAGATATGCAGTCAAATTGCTTCATTCAAATATCTCAAGTTCAAATACAATCATAACCACCACTACTCTTAAGTGAAAGTACAAGTGGGGACATCCAAGTGGAACTTTTAATTGCTTCATTAATATCCTTGTTACATATGTCCTCAAGGATCCCCTTTAACTTATCTCTATAATTTGTATGACCATTACTCATTTTATGTCTCACAGAAACAGCATTCTCTTTTATATAATTTACCCACGGATACCCAAAACACTTCAGATAATTTGTTTTGTAGTTTCTTATACCTAGAACGTTTGCTACTCATTTCTTGGACTATAGAAATAAGTTGACTAGCTCTTGTATTCAACTATTTTCCAAGTTCAGCACGATGTTCTCATCCCAAAATCCTTTCCCTTTTTTACACTGTATATCACTTTTCAATAACTTTCCTATCCTTAAATTCCAAATCGACCCATACCACTTCTAACACAGGAATTGTTTATGCAGTGGAACTATCAGAATGTACATCAGTTCACAATAAACTTCTATTAGGCCACAATTTGTCAAGCAATGGTTTACCAATCATGGTGTATTAAGCAAACAAACCTTAAACAGCAGTTATTTCCATGACATCAATTACCATTTTACAACTTTTTAACCTTGCTAGCAGCTCTTATCCGGTTGTACATGTGCTTCAAACCTTATCTAGAGCTAGACAATGTTTGACATCCTCCAAATGCTCTTTGGAATCACATCTGCAACAGGTAAGGTTCTTTTTGTAAACAACACTTTTGTATTCAATTTTTTCAAATTTTCCCTAAACTCTTTAGTGCTTTTAGACACAGCATTCACCAATTCAGAAGGTGCACAGTCCCTTCCACCACTTGTTGTATGGTGTATATATAAGTTTTGCATAAATATGGTGCATGCGCCGCTTCTAGTCAGTCTTCTCTATGAGAAGTTTTCTAACCTCCAACAATACGTTATGAGAATTTGCGTTTTGCATACAATGTGGGAGGGAGAAATACTTACGACACATGAAAGATAATCTCAGTCTTCTCAGGCGCACCACCTGTTGTCAACTGCCATTATTTTGGAATGCCTACATAAAACATTCTACATTCTATCTCTCTTGATGGCATTCTAAGTACTTACTCACACTACAGAGGAGCATTTGACCAATGAAAGGAATGCCAAAAGATGCCTGCATTGCTCACCTGGAAATGCAATCCATTGACTAGTCCTAGTGCTGACAAGTGAGAAGACAGTTTTAGGGACACTGCCTGACTCTGACTTGGAATGCCTGGCACTGTGACATTTGGTTCTCACAGAGGTCAGAGTGTTGAAAGGGCATAGACTAAGCCCATTCAGGACCCTGGAACTCACAGATGACACCTTGTCAGTAGGTTATCCAATTTTAATACTGTTGGTGTTGTTTTGCTTGGTGCATTTTTTCAAATTTTCCAAATCTATTTTGGAAGCTTGGGAAGCTTTATTGACAGGAACCTCTCAGAGGAATTGTCTGCTATTTGTACCATACCGACCACGGTTTGTGTCATGGAACTCCAATAGAAGTGTTTTAGTCTAACCTGATTGTGTTTATTAGGTTGGTAGGGATGTTCTCCTTCCAAATTCATATCCTAATTTCTGACAGCTTCCATGTTGGAAGCTGATTGATGGGCCATTTAGAAAAATTAAGTTTGAGTGTTAAAGCAAATTTCCATCCAGACTAGCCTTAGCAGTGCTGTGTTTTAGACCCCATGGTGTGTGCTATATTTTTTCCTAATCTATCTGTATCTTTGACCAATGGCCATGTTTTCCCCCCCTAGGAGTATGCATAAGTATGTAGATGTATTAATTCATAGTGATGAACCTCTGGTTGTGGATCATACTCTTAAAGATTCACAAAAGCATTTAAAGTTGAATGTTTTGCAACAATATATCAAGGAGTACTATGTAACTATTAATGTGAACAAGATGAAAGCGCTCACATTCTATCTAGGTGAGAAACTGGAGATTATAAATCAATACAGATATCTTTGTGTACTATTTAATATTAAACTGGCTAGAGAGAGCATTTAGAGTTGGTTTGAATTAACAGTTTGCCCACATTGAATGTTAGTATGATTTTAACTCCAACTTTGGAGGTCATTAAGCATTCCCTCTATTAAAGGTCGGCAATCAAATATTAGGAAACAATGATCTGTGAGGCTATCCTCCTCTAATAGTGCATCTTAATGCTACATATAACGTTTTTAAAACATTTGAAGGAAGGGATTGAAAACAGAAATTGTACCTTCCTAAGTCTACTATTTGATAAGAATTATTCAACATAGCATGAGATGCACACGTGAATATTTGGCGTAAAATATGTTTATTTTATTTGATTATGCAAGTAAGCAATCAATTACAGGCATGGTGTTTTTAGAACTCCCAGGGGGGTCCAGGGTGGTGTACCTTGCATTGATCCCACAATATTACCGATTTCTCAATGCCCTGCAAAACTCACACTTTGCCTAAATTCATGCATTTTCTTTGATGAGGAAAGGGCAGATACTTATCACACCTCTAACTCACACAGGAGCCCCTAAAATAAGTAAAACAAACTTTCTGCCACTAAAGTATCTCCATCCCCATGGCAATGAACATGACATTTTGATTCTTTTGGGCATAGATTTTACATGTGAGCCAGCAGAGTGGGAGTACATCCCAATTCTCTCTCATTTGCCACACTGAATGGCTGAATTATTCAGGCCTGAGGTCAGCTGTACAGCAAGAAATCCAACCAATCACAGATATTTTTAAAACTAGACATCTATAGGGTACAGGGTTGCATACCTTGTGAGTATCCAATGATATTTTCTTACCAACTGTGCCCTGCAAACCTCACACTTTGCCTAAAATCACAAATCTTTTCACGCATTTAGTATGATGAGGAAAGTGCATGTACTTACCACACCTCCAACAAAAAATACTTTGTTGCTTACTTATTATGTGACTGGCCTTGTTTGATTTTTGAAACATTTTCTGATAAGGAATCTTTTTCTAATTAATATTGACATGTTCTGTAATTAAATGCTTTATTTTTTGTATTATCATAAAGAACTCACGTTATCGTAAAGAAAGTGTTTTATTTTTCTAATGTTTAAGAACTATGGGTTCATTATGGATGTTAAATATGTACCAAAATATGTAACTTCCTTTTTAGTTATCATCATTGGATGTTAAATATTTAAAACAATGGAACTGTTATATGAAGATTTTTCAGAATGTGTCTTTTTCAAATTTAAATGATTAAGTCTATCTTAAAGAACTTTTGCTCAATCTCCCTCCTCCATTCCCAGGCAAAATCTTAGCGGCCCATGTTGCCCAACATCTCAGCACCTTTCTGTAAGACTTCTCCTTCTTAGACCCTCGTCAGGCGGGCTTTCATCTTCTCCACTCTTTGGAATCCATGATTCTGTCCGTAGTTGGTGACGTGAGAGAGGTAGCAGATAATTGCCAGGCCCTGGCCCTGGTCCTTCTGGACTTATCGGCATCCTTCAACACAGTGGATCATGACATCCTCCTCAACTATGTTGAGGCTGCTGGCATTCAGGTTTATGCTTTATGCTTTAGATAGACTGATGTCAGTTGGTCCGCCTCTCCCCTTTCTGCTACTCCAAGGACAATTCAACTTCTGAAGTACCTCATGGCTCTTCTTTATCCCCCATCCTATTCAGTCTTTATATCTGCCCACTGGTACACTCTCTCCAAAGGGTAAAAAATTAAAACATGCACCTACGCTGAGGTCATGCAGTTATTGTTTAATCTCAAAGATATTCCAGAATCTACAGAATTCTTCCAGAGCACGATGATCTGTATCCATGACTGGATGAATTGCTATCAACTGAAAATGAAATCAGAGAAAACCAAGGTGGTGATGGTCAGAAACAAATTACATTTCTGGAGTCCCTTGTTTTGGCCTCTTTAGTTGGGTCTCCCTCCTGTTCCAAAAAAAGCAGTCAAGAGCCTCAACATACTTGTTGACAAGGATGTCTCAATGAAGCCTACATTGGGCAAGTGACCTCGTCCTGCTTTTTTGCAGCTTCGCAATATAAAAAAAAGGAAGTTATTTTCTGTTAAGGCCACCATCCTAATAGTAATTGTCATGTCACAAATAGATTACAACAATTGCTCTTTGCCGAGGAATTCTTAGGGATTGAATCAAAGACTGCAGCTTGTTCAAAGTAAGCAGCCATATTGGTTTGTCATCAACCTAGACACTGCCATACTAAACCCCTGCTAAAGAATCTGCATTGGCTCCCAGTCACTAAGAGATCTCTGTTTAAAATGAAATGTACATTTTTTTTAATCCACAATGGTAAACGTCCACCTTTGTCTCCTCCAGAATTCGGAACTACATCCCTAAGCCTAATCTCAGGTCAACACACCACAATCTCTTAGAGGTTCCCAGATTTAACAGGAAAAGATTTGAGGGAACCAGGTTTACTGTGCCCGCTCCAGGGGTTTGGAACTCTCCCTGGTAACATAAGAGCATCAACCTCCCAAAAACATTTCATAACCTTGCTAAAAATCTGGCTCTTTAAAAAAGCACACAAATGACCGCATAATCTCTCTGCTTCCTATGCTTCAGCGCCATAAAACCTTTTGGTGAACATGCACTTTACACTTCTTTGTAACAAAACATAACATAACATAGCAAGATACCTAATAAACTTATTATTACACACATTTTGTAGCACAAGTGTTTAGCATGTGGTTCTGGCCTCCTGGACTGAAAGATACCACTGGTTCTAAGCCAGATGTTGTCCCCAAGTTCTTGGATGATGTTCTCAAGAAGACTTAATCTCAGACATAATCAAAATGATCTTTGCTTCTTTCTCTCTTGGTCAGGGGCCAGCTCTTATCCTAATCAGGCATTACAGCTTCTACTTCATCCAGAGAAGGTTTCAGTAGTAGGGCTTTCTCACGGGCACTAAGATTGTGCTCAGTCTTGTGTCAAATAATAACTTCTCGAATACTGTTGTTAGTAAGGCAGCCTTATGTGCTGGAAGATCAGAACTTTTCCCGAATGCCAGGCACATACAACCTATTCGGCTGAAATGTTCAGTACCTTTTTAAAACTGGAGATACTGACAGGAATCCAAAGCCAATTAGGGAGGGATGCACAGTCAACATTTTAACGTCACCCTATCAAAGTGGGAGAGGAGCCTTTGCTGGTTTTGTTTTGATACCTGCATAAAGGAGGAGTTTTGAAGTTGCAAAGTGCACAAGGAAACATTGACTCTGCTACTTCAGTCCCATTTAGTAGCTTTTGACAATATGTTCTTTACTATACAACATACAGAAAACCTCCACAAAATAGTAACTAGAACAAAAAACATGGCAGCAATAATGAAAACACTAAGATTAGAAAGGATGAAATATGAAAAGTAAAAAAAACTACAAACCAGTTGAAAATGTTTTGGTCTTTCGAGGTAATATCAGGTCAGGTATATACTGATAGTCCACATTTGTATTCCTATTGTAATAAAAAACATTAGAAGAATCATTCAGGCTTTCACCTCCAAATCACTCTCAGTCTTCTTTTTTGAGTCACTATTCAGGAATACTTTGCCCTGTATGACATCATAGGATCTTAGACATACTCTCTGTGCTACAGCCAAAAAAAGACCAACTATGAACTATCCTTTTCACAGAACTTTCCTTATCACAGCAGAGGAAGCACTGTAGTCATATTATCTCTTACAAAATCCCTTTTTGGACACAGCTCAATTTTCTCCAAAATTAAATATATAGGAAGAGAGTAAAGGCAAATGCTACAGACTTTCTCATTGGTTTGAATAGCAATTGACAAACATCATTCTTTGACACCTTAAACCTTCAAGACTTGTTAGCCAGGAAGGCACTAAATGCCTAGACTTCGAAAACAAAGCATTTTTGTTGAATATTTGAGTGTCTGCACACAAGGAACCTGTTCACTTATAAGCATACTGCCATGCAAATTTTTTCAAGATTTTTGATTGTTTTTCTCTTTATTTTTCTACACAGAAAATTCATTATTTCAAGTAATTTCAAAAGAGCTGTTTTGATCTTAGTTAATGTGTGTCATCATCTTATTCCGTTCAGCTGGTTGTTGAGGAATCGGGGAGATCTCGTACCTAGACAACATACAGTGGAACGACTCTGGTCGAAGCTGCCGGTGGACAGCTGGGTGGAAGAGCTAGCTATAACTTGCCCTGACCCTGTAGATGACCCCAACATTGCTGATCAACACCTGGGCGAATGGCTCACTAACTCTCTCGACCTACTGATTCCTAAAAAAAGGAGGCTTATCAGGGAGAGAAGAATCGGCTCTGCCCCCTGGTACACCTCGGAACTTAGGAGTCGCAGAACTTCTTGCAAAAGGCTTGAACGTGCCTGGAGGAGAAAGCAGACGGAAGAAAGCCGGGCTAACTATAAAAGAGAGATGAGGAAATACAAAAGTGCACTGAAGGATGCTAAAAAGAATTTCTTTAGTGATAGGATTGAGAGGGCAAGTAATTCTCCAAGAGAATCGTTTAAAAATTTTAAAGAACTTTTGAAAGCCCCGGTCCCGCCAGTCGTGCATGCTAATCCTAAAGACAAATGTGAGGAACTGGCGAGTTTCTTCCACTCAAAAATAGATAAAATACTATCCTCTCTGCCCGTTATGCCTCAAATCTCTGAGCCGGCTTCTAGTTCAATAAGTTGTCTGACCGAACTTGTTTCCTTTGGCCCCTTCTCGGAAGAGGAGGTTACAAAGGTCCTGTTGGAGATGAGGAGTGGATCTCCGAGTGATCCAGTGCCTATGAAATATCTCAAACTTGTGGCTAATACTTTGTCAACTCCGCTGACCAACCTTATCAATCTTTCTCTCTCTCATGGCATAGTGCCACAGAGATGGAAAAGGGCAGTGGTAAAAGCCTTATTGAAAAAAACAGGTTTGGATCCCTCCAACTTGACCAACTTCAGGCCAATCTCGCTTCTGCCGGGGTTTTCGAAAATCGCCGAGAAGCTGGTCAACCGCCAGCTTTCCTACCATCTTGAGTCCAACCGCCTGTTGGGAGACTCCCAGACTGGTTTCCGCCCCGGCCAGGGAACGGACACAGCCCTGCTGGCGGTAGTGGAGGAAGCAAGGAGCACTCTTGATACAGGAGGATCAGTGGCAGTGATCCTCCTGGACTTGAGTGCTGCCTTTGACACCGTGAGTCATCAGGTGCTCCTCCAACGCCTGTCAGAGGTAGGTGTCTCAGGGACGGCCCTGAAATGGTTGGGATCTTTTCTCTCCAACCGTTTCTACCAAGTCTGGGAAGGAGCAGAGCAGTCTTCCCTATTCCCTCTTCGTTGTGGAGTCCCGCAGGGCTCATCGTTGAGCCCTACCTTATTCAATACATACATGACTCCACTTGAAAGAGTGGTAGCCCCTTCAGGGTTGAAGATCATCAGCTATGCTGATGATACTCAGCTGGTGGTGGGCCTCACTCAGCTGGCGGAGCAACCCAATGTGCTACATGACTGCCTGGCCAATGTTTATCGTTGGATGTCCAACTCTGCCCTAAAGCTCAATGGAGGAAAAACAGAGCTGATGCTCCTGGGTAACTCCAGTCCCTCCATTATTGCCAGCTGTTGGCCCCGGTCTCTTGGCGATCCACCATCCCCCAAGAAGGAGATCAAGTCCTTGGGAGTATGGTTGGAGGAAGATCTGTCATTTAGGACTCACGCCAGGAAGACCGCGGGGGTCTGCTTCGGTCTATTGAAGTCAGCCCGAAAGGTGTTACCACTGCTTCCGGATCCAGCTAAGAAGCTTTTGATACGTGGTTTAATCCTATCGAGGCTCGACTACGGGAATGCCCTGTTTCTCGGCGCCCCCGAAGCGACCTTTAAAACCCTCCAACAGGTGCAAAACGCAGCTGCCAGAGTCTTGATGGAGATCCCCAGAAGGCAGTCTGCTGCCCCGGCCCTTAAAGCGCTTCACTGGCTCCCTGTGAAGGAGCGGGTGAAATTTAAGGCGCTGTGTACGGCCCATAAAATTCTACATGGCAAAGGCCCCCCCATCCTTTTTAATATGGCCCGTCCTTATAAACCTCCACGCCTTTTGCGCTCGGACCAAAAACATCTTTTGCAATCAGCGAGAGTGAGGAGAGCTCGTACTGGGGGCAGGCGTTTCTCGGTGCAGGTGGCAACTCTGTGGAACTCTCTGCCCCTTAAGATTCGCTCAGAGCCCAAGATCCTACTATTTAGGAAACTTCTCAAAACCTACCTGTTTCCACAGTAGTGATTAATCGAGTCTCTCCTTCTTTGGTCTATCGCGCCGGGATGCCCCCGGGTAAGCTGAGCGCGTTATAAGTTTCATATAATAATAATAATAATAAAGTAGGTTATTACGTTGGAAATGGAGGACTTTTACCAACTTAATAAACACGCTCTCATTAGGTCTTTGAGTTTCAGGCAGCCTCTATTGAGCCCTGGTAGCAAGGGCACAAGCCACAGGCAGTTCTGCAGAGAAATTGTGTGTTAGGTTCAAGCAGTATAAATCATCTTAAAGTCATGGATTCAGAAAATAAAATTAGTAAACAAATTTAAAAGAATAATGATAAATTCAATAAGCAAAAGGCACCACAGGAATCAAAAATTAATTAAGATAACCGGAGACATGATTTTTTATGCCTTAAGGAAAAAGCACCTGCAAATTGTAAAGTGCCATTGTAAAATGTCAGATCATAGTTGAGTGGGATCTTGATGCAATTAGAGGCCAACCGCAATGGAACAAATGTTGGCTATATAAAGTGGCTTACCGCAGTCAAAGTTTTCACCTTCTGACTTAAATTACTATTATAAGGTCAGAATCCTCTAGCCAGCAAAGTCCAGGTTGAACCAGAGAAGATCCCATAAAGTAACATACGTTGACATTGATCTACCACTGGGGGTGTCGATTTTGGGACAAAGAGCTTGGGACAAAGCTGCATTTCATAACAGGCTAAAGGCCTAATTATCAGTTTGGCAGACAAGTACTCTGTGACAAACAAAATAGATATCCCTTCCACCTTATTACATTTTACAAGTACATTAAATCCTAATACACTTATAATACAGTGTTAAGAGGTATGTGTCATGTGCTGGAGTAACCCATCTGTCAATCTCTAAATCAAGCCATACGTCACTTTGGTGATGGGATAGATTTGTCTGTCACTAAGATCCATGGTTTTACCTTCAAACTGTGTCTCTTTTTGGGTTCCTAAATTCCTCCAGTTGTTCAAGGCTGAAAGGGCAGGGCTCAGTGGATACCTTTACTGTGAGGTCCATCTGTACCCGCTTTCAGAGCAGCAAAACCTAGAAGCAAGACAAACCTAGTTTTGTTTCAAGTTACAGAATCTTACTGCAGTCCTCTCTGCAAGTGGAAAAGTCCTATTTTTTTCCAACTGCTGGTCACTGCAGCAGTCCTAATGTCTACAAGCAGGCTTCTAAGCACCAGGCAGTAGGTCTCCAATCATTGAGCAGAGTCCTGTCGCCGGAGTTTATCTGTTCATCTGGGTCATCTTGGAGTAAGAAATCCTTATGTTTTTCAATGTACCTGGGCAGGCAAACAGAAAGCCAGCTACTGGAGCTTTAGAGAACGGTTCCTTCTCTTGGGTACCAGCAGTCTTGAGTCCTTTTCTTAGAGTAGTCTTGTTTCTTCAGATGTGGTCTTCTCAGGTCAAGGGATGTTCTGTGGAGGAGAAAGGTGAGGTACCAATCATATACTGAGCACTAACAATTGATTTGAGAGGATCCTACACCCTATCTTGTCCACTTTCTGATCATATGGCCACCTCATTTTGCAGCACTTCCTTTTTAGTGTGTTGTAAATATTCCAAGACGTCTTACATCCAAAATGTCTAAGTCCTTTTTCCTTCTGGAGAAAACATGGCTCTCCCTTTGTGTCTTTTCAGAGTTCAAGCCATTGCCCCTGGGTGCCCAGTCATTAACTCTCAGTAAGGAATATGTATTGAGCTTCTGGAGTGGGACTGAGCGACAAATTGGGTGTAAACCAATTTTAGTGCAGGAACCACAAAGTAAATTTTAAAGAATTATAACTAAATTTACTCTCACCATTTAATTAGATTTTTAAATCTTTGCAAAAAATAGCTTTGAATTGTTTTCCCATGATTTTCCCTGATGAAAATGTTAAATTAGGAACTTAATTACAACTGGGTCTCTTTATCATAAGCCTTGTCTAAGCAACACAGCAGAAACAGTCTTTAGATGGTGATTCAATGTGATGACACACTAACCCCAATATGACATGTGCCACTTTTTATGCATTACTCAGACGGCCCAGCTAGTGCACAGTAGTACTCCGGACAACCATAGAATTCTGTCAATTATGTATGTGGCACACAAACAGACTACAGCCCACATATGACATGTATTTTCCTGCTACTGGTTTGATTTATACACTTTCTATCATATTCTTGCAAAAAAGCCAAATAGCCCAATTGGGCAAAACTAATATTGACACAGGGCCATAATGCCATCAAAATTTGGGCTAAGAAAAAGGAGATACATCTGGGGTGACCATGCAGGAAAGATAACTCTACCATTTATGTATTGTGGTTCTATACGTCTGAGGATAGTCTATGAGGAGGTTTAAAAATATAGTGCTGTGTGCTTATAATTATGATATACAAAGACACAATGTTATGCAGATGCTGTCACAATGTTGTATAGATTTGTACACATGTTCTTCTTCTAGACCTCCTTTATTTTCAGAGTTATAAGTCCCCGATTAGCAATCTGCCCACACAACTGAACTTCAGAATTGTCCATAGGAATAATGATGACACATATTACGACCTCCATTTTGAAAGGGTTCGCCTTAGTCCTACTTGATAATGCTTCTTTTTCTCAAGTTATTTTTATCTTCTGCATCTGAATACACACCCTGGGTATAATTGTCTATGTTTATACATTATACTGTGAATTGTTGCAAGGTGTTAATTCATACTGTTGATCAAAACACTTCTGATATATCTGAGATGCTAAAATCCCCTACAAATTGTTATTAATCCTTTAAACACCTGAATTGATGGCTTTCTTTTAAACTGTTCTGTATATTCCATATAAAAGTTTGTAATATTATAGAAAAACTATACAGTGCCATAGTTAATCTCCTCAGCATTTCTCACAAGTCCTTTATAATGTCTTTACATCCTTTGTGCATTTGCTGTATTGTAGTTTATGCAGTTGTTGACTTTCAGTGCCACAAGAACATGGAGCGAACAAAAGATCATTCCTTTTAGAATAGGGTCCTGAATTTTGCAGCACAGAGCAAATTTACTATCTAATCCAAGAAACATAAGTTATTCAAATAAACATCAATTGGATTCTTATTGCCAATGTTAGCTATTTTTTTTTATTCTAGTTGGCTTTACATTTTTTCATTCTTTTTCCATTTAGTGATTTATTATCACATTGGAGTAAAAGCACATACTAGTAGATAATACACAATGCTACCAGAGTCTCATATGGTCCCACACCATTATTTTTCTTTAAAAATGTCTCCCTGTAATCCAAACTTCGATATACAAGACATCCCAAACTAATTGAAGCTCATCATCAACCATTAAAGGCAAGGTTCTAGGAAGGAGTCAATGAGAAGACACTGAACGCCTTTGTTTTAAGACTCATTAACAATGCCACATCTCAACTTCCTCATCAATACCATCCTCCCAACTGCCTGAAATCAATGGTCACTGGTCCACACTTTAAAGAGGTCTTGACAATGGCTATCTGGGCTTTGGTCCTGTTCTACATCAATAAAGGCAACACACTACCACATGACATCCCAAGGACCAATCAGATACACCTGAAAAGCCTTATAGTTACAGCAGCATGCTCCATCAACTCGAAATCTGGGTGATTGCCACTAGCTTTCCCTGACCACTTGCACCTCAGTCTAAAACTACTACATAATATAGACGGCTTTCACTGATGGCATTACGCTATATCTGAGATCCAACATCAAGGCAGCAAATGGTCTACACAAAATATGAAGCAGCAGCAGATAAGAGAGACCAAGAGGTGGAGAAGCAAGAAGACCAAACCATCCTTTGCTATGTTGTGAGGCTGTAGAACTTCATCACATTAAATCAACCATGCATCCTCTCTTGTGCCTTTCAGCAAAGATATTTTTAAGTAACTGCTGTATAGCCACTTGACTGCTAGATTCATTAGAATATTCGGTCATATTGCCCTTCTAAATGATGGCAGTAAGCCACGTCCTCACTACCGCCCCCTCCATACTGCCATCCTGCAAGCCATTCTGCATACAATACACCCTAACAATAATGTCAAACTAACACACTTACATTTGTGAACTATCTCTTGGCTTTATATCAATCTCTGCTGAAACCCCTCACCATAGGCCTCTCCCACTACCATTTTCACACAACCATAACATCCAGTCTGTCTTCTGCTAAAGGACACTGTCACGTTGATGCATACTAAGTTGATGTCCCCAGTATTAGCCTTTGAACAATGAATACAAGTCGGCCACAATGAGAAGTACTACAAAAGGAGGTACTGATGCACGGAGCATCTGAACCAATCAAACACTCACACCCAGTCAACAGATCTGGGTTAATCCATCACCGTTCTTTAGCCCTCTCTGCCACCCCAGTTCAGACATGGCCATATGCAAATCAGTCTGGCCCTGTGCCTCATGGGAACAGTACATTAAGGAAAACAAGGGGGACCCTAAAGGTGGCTGTGGACCAAGGGTATACGTCAATTAAAGAAAACAGAGGTCCAAAGCAGTCTCAAAATTAAGGAGCAATGATATATAGACCATGATAGGCTGCTATATATTTATCCGTGTCCAGCCGGACAGGGAGTTTATTTTGACAATAATCATGAAATTTATAACAATACATGAACGACAATTCACAAAGGTAGGGCACAATCCTGTACTGTACTCAGAACCAGAGGCACAGTGGAAGAAAAGGATAGTTTAGTGAGAGAGAAGAGAAGAGAATTTTTCAGGCAAAAAACAGAGAGTGAGCAATCTGGACACTTTTCAAATCAGTGTTAGAAGTGTTTCCCAGGGTAGTGCATACACAAAATAATATACATTGATTTAAATTGTGCGACTACTTTAAAAAGGTCGACGTTTCGATCCTGCGCTCTGATTACAAGGGAATCATCATCAGGACTAAACAAAATTATGCCTGAATGAAACAATAATATGCCTGTTTAAGGGAAGAACAGGGAGAGAAAAGAATTTAAGGAGTTAAGAAGATTTTTAAAGAATTACTTTTTTTTTTAAAATACTTTTTTCGAGAGACATCAGCGTATGCATTCTTATAAATACTTTTCAAAAATCGGAATCGCAGTGACGATCAGTGGGATGCTTGGTTAGGGGTGATTGGAGTGAAGGTAATAGCGGACACACTTTCCGTTCCGACAACAATTGCGTCAACATTTTCAAATGTGAACCGCCGTGAGTGGGATTAGCCTTAGCCGCGTGGTTGCCCGGGGTATCTCGCCAATTGAACGGACTATTCGGACTATTCGGTGTGGGGGACGGTAAAGGACTGAGCTCGCGCAATTGCATGCAACGCGAGGCTGGGGGAGTTGCCAAGGTCACGACATGCTGGCATGCTGGTCTGTGGGGTATCGGGCTCACCTCCAAATTGCAAGTTGGGTGGCTCACGAATGATTAATGCACTTTAAGTAGCGTGGGTTCTCAAGACTCGGGGTTCTTGTAGGTTCAGTTAGTTAAGCAACCTACATAAGGAGTTGGTTTGGTTTGCTGTGGAAGGAACCAGAGTGTCAATATGGTAGGTTTGTCTAGAGGGATAGGCAGGGCTAAGGTAACGAAACAGTACATACCAGGAAACGAGATACAAAGGGTTAAAGAAATGGTTGGGTAGTCCCAGGAGGGCGGTTGCGGTCTTTGTCAATATTACGATCTGCTAAAAAGCCAAGGGGACGGAAAATTAAGTCAAGCAGTGAGGTGATAATTGTGCATATCAAGAGACGGGCACTGTGTATACGGACTTAACAAGCAATGGAACGATGTCACAGGATATGCAAAAAAATACAGAAGGGGTTGGGAAGTCCCGGATGGGCAGTTGCGATCTTAGTTGGATATTTCGATCCGCTATAAAGCCAGGGGGACGGAAAAATTAAGTTAAGCAATGCGGTAAGAATTGTGCAGATCAAAAAACGGGCACTGTGAACACGGACTTACCAGGGCAGTGAAACGATGTCACAGGATATCGGGCGAGCCGGCGCATACAGCCACTTCTGGTATGTTTACTGCAATACAGTTGGGGCGTGAACCACGGTGGTAACATCTCATTCCACCAGTCACACGTGATCGCGGGAGCGAATCACATGACCGAGGTCTAATTCGTCAAATAATGGGGCCCAACGAGGCAGCCATCTTAGAGTGGTGAAGGTTGCAAGAGGGGAAGTGATGTGCAGTGGGGGTGTGCTATACAGTGAGCGTTGAGGTGAATTAAAAAACGCCGCGGGTGAATTGGTGAAAGTAAAAATTACAATTGCATTCAAGAATTATTAATGCAATACATTTGGTAGAATACATATTTATATTCATGCATTGCATTAAAACTTGGTATGATTACCAAAATTATATTTAAGTCACAGATCAGTTCCTTAGAAAAGGGGTTTAGTTACAAAAGGGTTGTCCAATCTTCACTTCTGTTTAACTCAGTTCATATTGTGTCAAATTGAATTATACTCTTCAATTCTTCTCGGTTCATCAGTTGAGCCAGGTTGCCACCACGTTGCGGCAATTTGACCACTTTAAGAATTGTCCATCTCAGGTCATCCTCCGTGTGGTTAGCTTCAGAGAAATGTTCGACCAAGGGTGCATTGGGGGTCCTGCATCTGATGCGGCTCCTGTGCTGGTAGATGCGAGTCTTGGCCTTTTGGGTGGTCTGTCCGACGTACATTTTTGGACAAGGGCAGAGTATCGCATAAATAACATTATTGGTGTTACAGTTAGTGAGGAATTGCATAGAAACTGTTGTGCCATTGTGACTGAAATCATGTGCCTCAATTTTGTAATCACAAACATTGCAACTGCCGCATTTAACATGACCAATAACAGGTGGAAGACCCCAGTTAGATTCGATGGTTGATTTAGTTGTGGGAGCAGGGAGGGCAGCCCTGACCAAATGGTCTTTTAAATTTTTGCTTTTGCGAAAGGCAAAAAGTGGTCTTTCAAGGTTAATTGTACCGGCATTAATTGTGGGCCAATGTTTCAAAATGGATTTTCTGATCTTATTTGAAACAGGAGAGAAAGTGGTTACACCTGCTATCCTCTCTGTTTTGTCACGAATTTTGGGTGTTAGTAAGACTACTCGCGGGCAATACCATGCCCTTTTGGTGGCAGTCTTGATCAGTCTACGCGGATAACCGCGACTTTTCGCTTTGTTGGCAAGGGTGGTAGCCTCTTTGAAATAGTCTGTTTTAGAGGAACAATTGCGTCTAATCCTTAAAAACTGGGAGTATGGGAATGAGTCTTTAAGGGCCATGGGGTGATTGCTCTGATAACTAAAGAGCGTGTTCCTTTCCGTGGGCTTTCTGTAAAGCCGTGTTAGTAGTTCCCCTTCGCTATGGTAAATTGTCAGATCCAAAAAGGCAATTTGTTCTTTGTCATGTGTCAGTGTGAATTTCAGGTCAGCACAGTTATTATAGAGCCAGTGAAGGAACTGGTGTAGCGTGTTCACATCAAGATTCCAAATAATAAAAATATCGTCAATGTAACGACGCCATAGGCCAATTCCTGAGCGACATGGGTTCTCATCTGTCAGGATAGAACCAGACTCAAGCGCGTCCATAAAGAGGATTGCCAGGTTTGGGGCAAAAATAGCCCCCATGGACGTCCCCTTGATCTGTTGATGATATACATTATCAAAAATGAAAAAAATTCCTTGAAAGGCATAGCTCGAGGATCTGAAGAATGAACAGGGTTGGTACCTTATGTGGACGTGGACGAGAGTCAAGTGTTTTTTGGATGACTAAGAGAGCCGCCGTCTGGGGGATGTTTGTATAGAGCGACTCTACATCCATAGTGCAGAGGGTATTGTCTATTGGGTCATAGGGATAGTGTTCAACCAGGTTAATCATCGCCATGCTGTCCCTTACATAGCAGGCAGTCATGGGCACGAATTCTTTGATAAAGAAATCGACATAAGCTCCAAGGGGCTCAAGAATTGACCCACAAGCAGAAACAATTGGTCTGCCCGGAGGATTGTCAAGGTTTTTGTGGACTTTAGGAAGAGTGTAAATAACAGGTAAACGAGGGGTTTTTACATTTAGAAAGTTGAATTATTTGTTCCTCAGGTACCCATCGGCGCATTCATCCGAAGTGAGTTTGAGAATGATTTCCTGAATGGCCCTTGTAGGGTTCCCGGGTAGTCTTTGATAATGATCAGTGTTTCCAAGCTGTCTTAAAATTTCGCCTTTGTAGGAGTCTATGTTTTGAAGAACAATGCCTCCTCCCTTGTCTGCGCTTTTTATTATCAGAGACGGATTGCTCTTTAGTGTGCTTATAGCATCTTTTTCTTGACGTGTAATATTGTAGGGGATGAAGAGTTTTTTGTTTTCTAAGTGATGCAAATCTTTTTGTACTAGTTTTTCGAATGTAACAATTTCAGATGGAATTATTGTTGCATACGGCAGAAATGTAGATGGTGGGCGAAAGGGTGTATTTGAATTGGCAGAGGGCAAGGGATGGAGTTGAAAAAATGCTTTCAGACGAATGACCCTAAAAAATCTCAGAAGTTCCGTCTGTAGTTCCATAAAATTGGGGCGAATAGTAGGTACAATTGATAGACCTTTCTTAAGAAGTTCCAGATCAGAGGGCAACAGGTTGTGATTTGAAAGGTTAAAAATAGGGATTATTTCACGTGGTGCTTCTGTGGGGAGACACATGGTAGGATCTAGTGATGGATTGTTGATTACCACTGATAGAATTTGTTCCTTGTTCTACTTTGCCCTGGGGGGTTGAACCAACGTTGTGGTCTCTTTACCCTTCCTCTTTGTGGGGTATTTGGTTAGCCCCTGCCTAAAAAATTAGATTGGGCTGTCCCTCCTCGTCTTGAAGTTCTAGTGTCTTCGCCTGGATCTGAGCTGTCTGAGGACTCAGCAGACGTGTCAGAAAACCCCACTAGCTTCTGGCGTTTGTTATAGCGACCCCAGGGTCTCCTGTTTTGGGGATTGGCTTATGATCTATTGCTATAAAAGTCCTTTTGTAAGTAAGGATAGGTGTTTTCAATATTGTAGGTTCTAATGTCTTTATTGATCTTATTAGATTTCTTGTTCTGCTTGATGCGATGAAACTCTGCTACAGTTTTCTCAACCTGGTCAAGCAATTTTTTACATTCGGTGGTTTGATCTGATTCGTTAAACTGTTTGAGTATATCACTTATTTCTATTTCTAGGGCTTTAAGTGTCTCAGTGGCTATGTCTATGCCAAGCACTAGCCAGTGCCTGGAGCATGTAGTTCCAATATAACTGAAGTTAGCAATGTATTTCGGATTGTCAGTGAAGATACCGGGTATATTACGCACCTGGAGACCCACTGGTATAATCTCGGCCTTCAAATAATCTGTTAGCATTAATACCATTAGTTCAAGGCATACCTGTTTTTTCTTTAGTTTCTCTAACTGGTCAGGTAGAGAGGTATTGGTCAGTGTTGGTGCATCTACAGTGTCGGAGAGAAGGGAAGGGCGTGAACATAATTGCTTGATATAGTCATCCGTGTAGAGGGGGGCATGTGCTGACATCTCTCAGTGAAGGTGAAATAAGGAAGAGGTGGTGAGTATGCTAGGGCACTAGGATGGCCCTCCTCATATGACAAGGTTTTTAGAAAGGTTTGTTACAACCCCTGCAATCAAGCGATTGCACTCAAGTTTATTAAGGAAAACAAGGGGGACCCTAAAGGTGGCTGTGGACCAAGGGTATACGTCAGTTAAAGAAAACAGAGGTCCAAAGCAGTCTCAAAATTAAGGAGCAATGATATATAGACCATGATAGGCTGCTATATATTTATCCGTGTCCAGCCGGACAGGGAGTTTATTTTGACAATAATCATGACATTTATAACAATACATGAACAACAATTCACAAAGGTAGGGCACAATCCTGGACCGTACTCAGAACTAGAGGCACAGTGGAAGAAAAGGATAGTTTAGTGAGAGAGAAGAGACTTTTTCAGGCAAAAAAAGAGAGTGAGCAATCTGGACACTTTTCAAATCAGTGTTAGAAGTGTTTCCCAGAGTAGTGCATACACAAAATAATATACATTCATTTAAATTGTACGACTACTTTAAAAAGGTCGACGTTTCGATCCCGCGCTCTGATTACAAGGGGATCATCATCAGGACTAAACAATATTATGCCTGAATGAAACAATAATACGCCTGTTTAAGGGAAGAACAGGGAGAGAAAATAATTTAAGGAGTTAAGAAGATTTTTAAAGAATTACTTTTTTTTTTTTAAATACTTTTTTTGAGAGACATCAGCGTATGCATTCTTATAAATACTTTTCAAAAATCGGAATCGCAGTGACCATCAGTGGGATGCTTGGTTAGGGGTGATTGGAGTGAAGGTAATAGCGGATATACTTTCCATTCCGACAACAATTGCGTCAACATTTTCAAGCGTGAACCGCCGTGAGTGGGATTAGCCTTAGCCGCGTGGTTGCCCGGGGTATCTCGCCAATTGAACGGACTATTCGGACTATTCGGTGTGGGGGACGGTAAAGGACTGAGCTCGCGCAATTGCATGCAACGCGAGGCTGGGGGAGTTGCCAAGGTCACGACATGCTGGCATGCTGGTCTGTGGGGTATCAGGCTTACCTCCATATTGCAAGTATGGTGACTCACGAGTGATTAATGCACTGTAAGTAGCGTGGGTTCTCAAGACTCGGGGTTCTTGTAGGTTCAGTTAGTTAAGCAACCTACGTACGGAGTTGGATTGGTTTGCTGTGGAAGGAACCAGAGCGTCAATATGGTAGGTTTGTCTAGAGGGATAGGCAGGGCTAAGGTAATGAAACAGTACATACCAGGAAACGAGATACAAAGGGTTAAAGAAATGGTTGGGTAGTCCCAGGGGGGCGGTTGCGGTCTTTGTCAATATTACGATCCGCTAAAAAGCCAAGGGGACGGAAAATTAAGTCAAGCAGTGAGGTGATAATTGTGCATATCAAGAGACGGGCACTGTGTATACGGACTTACCAAGCAATGGAACGATGTCACGGGATATGCAAAAAATTACAGAAGGGGTTGGGAAGTTGCAGTCTTAGTTCGATATTTCGATCCGCTATAAACCCAGGGGGACGGAAAAATTAAGTTAAGCCATGCGGTAAGAATTGTGCAGATCAAAAAATGGGCACTGTGAACACGGACTTACCAGGGCAGTGAAACGATGTCACGGGATATCGGGCGAGCCGGCGCATACAGCCACTTCTGGTCTGTTTACTGCAATACAGTTGGGGCCTGAACCACGGTGGTAACATCTCATTCCACCAGTCACACGTGATTGCGGGAGCGAATCACATGACCGAGGTGTAATTCGTCAAATAATGGGGCCCAACGAGGTGGCCATCTTAGAGTGGTGAAGGTTGCAAGAGGGGAAGTGATGTGCAGTGGGGGTGTGCTATACAGTGAGCGTTGAGGTGAATTAAAAAACGCCGCGGGTGAATTGGTGACAGTAAAAATTACAATTGCATTCAAGAATTATTAATGCAATACATTTGGTAGAACACATATTTATATTCATGCATTGCATTAAAACTTGGTATGATTACCAAAATTGTATTTGAGGCACAGATCAGTTCCTTAGAAAAGGGGTTTAGTTACAAAAGGGTTGTCCAATCTTCACTTCTGTTTAACCCAGTTCGTATTGTGTCAAATTGAATTAGAATCTTCAATTCTTCTCGGTTCATCAGTTGAGCTAGGTTGCCACCACATTGCGGCAATTTGACCACTTTAAGAATTGTCCATCTCAGGTCATCCTCCGTGTGGTTAGCTTCAGAGAAATGTTCGACCAAGGGTGCATTGGGTGTCCTGCATCTGATGCGGCTCCTGTGCTAGCAGATGCGAGTCTTGGCCTTTTGGGTGGTCTGTCCGACGTACATTTTTGGACAAGGGCAGAGTATCGCATAAATAACATTATTGGTGTTACAGTTAGTGAGGAATTGCATAGAAACTGTTGTGCCATTGTGACTGAAATCACGTGCCTCAATTGTGTAATCACAAACACTGCAACTGCCACATTTAACATGACCAATAACAAGTGGAAGACCCCAGTTACATTCGATGGTTGATTTAGTTGTGGGAGCAGGGAGGGCAGCCCTGACCAAATGGTCTTTTAAATTTTTGCTTTTGCGAAAGGCAAAAAGTGGTCTTTCAAGGTTAATTGTACCGGCATTAATTGTGGGCCAATGTTTCAAAATTGATTTTCTGATCTTATTTGAAACAGGGGAGAAAGTGGTTACACATGCTATCCTCTCTGTTTTGTCGCGAATTTTGGGTGTTAGTAAGACTTCTTGCGGGCAATACCATGCCCTTTTGGTGGCAGTCTTGATCAGTCTACGCGGAAAACCGCGACTTTTCAATTTGTTGGCGAGGGTGGTCGCCTCTTTGAAATAGTCTGTTTTAGAGGAACAATTGCGTCTAATCCTTAAAAACTGGGAGTATGGGAGTGAGTCTTTAAGGGCCCTGGGGTGATTGCTCTGATAACTAAGGAGCGTGTTCCTTTCCGTGGGCTTTCTGTAAAGCCATGTTAGTAGTTCCCCTTTGACTATGGTAAATTGTCAGATCCAAAAAGGCAATTTGTGCTTTGTTGAGTGTCAGTGTGAATTTCAGGTCAGCACAGTTATTATTGAGCCAGTGAAGGAACTGGTGTAGCGTGTTCACATCAAGATTCCAAATGATAAAAATATCATCAATGTAACGACGCCATAGGCCAATTCCTGAGAGAAATGGGTTCTCATCTGTCAGGATAGAACCAGACTCAAGAGCGTCCATAAAGAGGATTGCCAGGTTCGGGGCAAAAATAGCCCCCATGGACGTCCCCTTGATCTGCTGATAATATTCATTATCAAAAATGAAAAAATTCCTTGAAAGGCATAGCTCAAGGAGCTGAAGAATGAACAGGGTTGGTACCTTATGTGGACGTGGACGTGGACGAGAGTGTTTTTTGGATGACTAAGAGAGCCGCTGTCTGGGGGATGTTTGTATAGAGCGACTCTACATACATAGTGCAGAGGGTATTGTCTATTGGGTCATAGGGATAGTGTTCAACCAGGTTAATCATCGCCATGCTGTCCCTTACATAGCAGGCAGTCATGGGCACGAATTCTTTGATAAAGAAATCGACATAAGCTCCAAGGGGCTCAAGAATTGACCCACAAGCAGAAACAATTGGTCTGCCCGGAGGATTGTCAAGGTTTTTGTGGACTTTAGGAAGAGTGTAAATAACAGGTAAACGAGGGGGTTTTACATTTAGAAAGTTGAATTCTTTTTTACTCAGGTACCCATTGGCGCATGCATCCGAAGTGAGTTTGAGAATGATTTCCTGAATGGCCCTTGTAGGGTTCCCTGGTAGTCTTTGATAATGATCAGTGTTTCCAAGCTGTCTTAAATTTTCGCCTTTGTAGGAGTCTATGTTTTGAAGAACAATGCCTCCTCCCTTGTCTGCGCTTTTTATTATCAGAGACGGATTGCTCTTTAGTGTGCTTATAGCATCTTTTTCTTGACGTGTTATATTGTAGGGGATGAAGAGTTTTTTGTTTTCTAAGTCATGCAAATCGTTTTGTACTAGTTTTTCGAATGTAACAATTTCAGATGGAATCATTGTTGCAGACGGCAGAAATGTAGATGGTGGGCGAAAGGGTGTATTTGAATTGACAGAGGGCAAAGGATGGAGTTGAAAAAATGCTTTCAGACGAATGAGCCTAAAAAATCTCAGAAGTTCCGTCTGTAGTTCCATAAAATTTGGGCGAATAGTAGGTACAAATGATAGACCTTTCTTAAGAAGTTCCAGTTCAGAGGGCAACAGGTTGTGATTTGAGAGGTTAAAAATAGGGATTATTTCACGTGGTGCTACTGTTCTTCCCTTAAACAGGCGTATTATTGTTTCATTCAGGCATAATGTTGTTTAGTCCTGATGATGATCCACTTGTAATCAGAGCGCGGGATCGAAACGTCGACCTTTTTAAAGTAGTCGCACAATTTAAATCAATGTATATTATTTTGTGTATGCACTACCCTGGGAAACACTTCTAACACTGATTTGAAAAGTGTCCAGATTGCTCACTCTCTTCTTTTGCCTGAAAAATTCTCTTCTTTCTCCCTAAACTATCCTTTTCTTCCACTGTGCCTCTGGTTCTGAGTACGGTACAGGATTGTGCCCTACCTTTGTGAATTGTTGTTCATGTATTGTTATAAATTTCATGATTATTGTCAAAATAAACTCCCTGTCCGGCTGGACACAGATAAATATATAGCAGCCTATCATGGTCTATATATCATTACTCCTTAATTTTGAGACTGCTTTGGACCTCTGTTTTCTTTAATCATGGAAACAGTACAGCCCGAACTGCCAAGCCATGCCTTCCCTGGACCAGAAACAAGCTTCCTAGTACCGGTTTCTGGCATTTCAGCCGTCTTCAGCCAGGCTTGCTTGGATCCAGTGGCAAAGTGAGCAAGGGACTCATGTCTGAGCATACCCTGCCAACATATGGCGGACAAAGCGGTAAAAAAAGGGGGTGCTGACTGACGGAGCATCTGAACCAATCAAACACTCACACCCAGTCAACAGAACTGGGTTAATCCATCACTGTTATTTAGCCCACTCTGCCACCCCAGTTCAGACATGGCCATATGCAAATCAGTCTGACCCTGTGCCTCATGGGAACAGTCCAGCCCGAACTGCCAAGCCATGCCTTCCCTGGACCGGAAACAAGCTTCCTAGGACTGGTTTCTGGCATTTCAGCCGTCTTCAGCCAGGCTTGCTTGGATCCAGTGGCAAAGTGAGCAAGGGACTCACGTCTGAGCATACTCTGCCAACTTATGGCGGACAAAGCGGTACAAAAGGGGGTTCTGATGGACAGAGCATCTGAACCAATCAAACACTCACACCCAGTCAACAGATCTGGGTTAATCCATCACCATTCTATAGCCCACTCTGCCACCCCAGTTCAGACATGGCCATATGCAAATCAGTCTGACCCTATGCCTCCTGGGAACAGTCCAGCCCGAACTGCCAAGCCATGCCTTCCCTGAACCGGAAACAAGCTTCTTAGGACCAGTTTCTGGCATTTCAGCCGTCTTCAGCCAGGCTTGCTTGGATCCAGTGGCAAAGTGAGCAAGGAACTCACGTCTGAGCATACCCTGCCAACTTATGGCGGACAAAGCGGTACAAAAGGGGGTTCTGATGGACAGAGCATCTGAACCAATCAAACACTCACACCCAGTCAACAGATCTGGGTTAATCCATCACTGTTCTTTAGCCCACTCTGCCACCCCAGTTCAGACATGGCCATATGCAAATCAGTCTGGCCCTGTGCCTTATGGGAACAGTCCAGCCCGAATTGCCAAGCCATGCCTTCCCTGGACCGGAAACAAGCTTTCTGGGACCAGTTTCTGGCATTTCAGCCTTCTTCAGCCAGGCTTGCTTTGATCCAGTGGCAAAGTGAGCAGGGGACTCACGTCTGAGCATACCCTGCCAACTTATGGTGGACAAAGTGGTACAAAAGGGGGTGCTGATGGACGGAGCCTCTGAACCAATCAAACACTCACACCCAGTCAACAGATCTGGGTTAATCCATCACCGTTCTTTAGCCCACTCTGCCACCCCAGTTCAGACATGGCCCTATGCAAACCAGTCGGACCCTGTGCCTCATGGGAACAGTCCAGCCTGAAATGCCAAGCCATGCCTTCCCTGGACCGGAAACAAGCTTCCTAGGACCGGTTCCTGGCATTCCAGCTGTCTTCAGCCAGGCGTGCTTGGATCCAGTGGCAAAGTGAGCAAGGGACTCACGTCTGAGCATACCCTGCCAACTTATGGCGGACAAAGCGGTACAAAAGTGGGTGTTGTTGGACGGAGCATCTGAACCAATCAAACACTCACACTCAGTCAACAGATCTGGGTTAATCCATCACCCTTCTTTAGCCCACTCTGCCACCCCAGTTCAGACATGGCCATATGCAAATTAGTTTGACCCTGTGCCTCATGGGAACAGTCCAGCCCGAACTGCCAAGCCATGCCTTCTCTGGACCGTAAACAAGCTTCCTAGGACCGGTTTCTGGCATTTCAGCCGTCTTCAGCCAGGCTTGCTTGGATCCAGTGGCAAAGTGAGCAAGGGACTCACGTCTGAGCATACCCTGCCAACTTATGGCGGACAAAGCGGTACAAAAGAGGGTGCTGATGGATGGAGCATCTGAACCAATCAAACACTCACACCCAGTCAACAGATCTGGGTTAATCCATCACTGTTCTTTAGCCCACTCTGCCACCCCAGTTCAGACATGGCCATATGCAAATCAGTCTGACCCTGTGCCTCATGAGAACAGTCCAGAAGGGGGGTCCCCGCAAGGAGAAAGTGTTTTGTACGACACACACTAAGAAGGACAATAGAACTAGAAAGACTCAAATCCCAATTACTTATGAATGAATATTGTCCTTTATTTAACAATACCAGATTCCATTTGTAAAACACACATCGTATTTATAATTAGTAATAGGCCCCAATCGAGTAAGGAAAGGAAAGGAAGGGGGTGTGCGCAGGTAAGTGAAAAGTCGTAAAGAAATAGAAACATTCAAGAAAAAGTGCAATTGCTAAAGTTTACATAAATTTCAAAATGACTCAAAATAAAGCCAAAATGTTTTAAGGCATCATTTGAAACCAATCAATTTGAGAACATTCTGCGGCTATATACATGGTTGAATTAGATCATGGGCATGTGCCGGATGTCCCAAAAACAAGAAGGCGTCGACGTTTCGACCCCTAGCCGTAGGTTACTTTTAATCCTATGAACGGGGTCTTCATCAGGACAAGTGTGAGGGGGGGTTGTGGGGCATTCGAATCTGTAATTTAAAAACGAACATTAGATCGATTCATTGATGCGACCTATTGCATGTCGTGTTATTTAACATCAAATATATCAAATTTACCATGGTCTAGAGATTAACAAAACCCAGCTTACAGTCAAGGTCTCACTATTTGTTAATTAATATTCATATTGGAGGAGGAAGTAACCAGTATTGCCTAAATATAGGCAGTGTAGTAATTTGTAAAAATGACCAAGGAGATGGTCAAAAGGCAACTACTTGACATTCACTATCCACATTAGAGAGGTGATCCATCGCTGTCACATAATTAAGACCGTATTGTGCTTCATGAACTTACATCAAATTTAGACATGAAGTAATGGAGGATGATGGTGGTAAACAATTGCCGTGATCCACACCCGGGCAAAGTGTCAGTTAGTTACACGAATTCTAAATTGAAATACGAAACTCATTTAGGAACATGACATACTCGCTACTGTTCCAACAAAAACGCATATAAATAATCTGGTCACTTACATCAGATACAGCAATTAAAGCGCTGTCGACCTTTACCCTGAGAGTATTGAATTCTGAGGTAGTTGGGTAACGTAGTTTTAGTTATCTTAGTTTCCTTTCCTTACCCGATTGGGGCCTATTACTAATTATAAATACGATGTGTGTTTTACAAATGGAATCTGGTATTGTTAAATAAAGGACAATATTCATTCATAAGTAATTGGGATTTGAGTCTTTCTAGTTCTATTGTCCTTCTTAGTGTGTGTCGTACACAACACTTTCTCCTTGCGGGGACCCCCCTTCTGGTATATCATATAACGCCCAGGTCCCCGCGACTGCATGGGTTCAACCCCCTCTTTTGTATCGTCTTCTGAGCAGGTGCTGACCTGCGAGGTTCCTTTTTCAAAATTAGTTTTTTTTAAAAACCATGGTGGAATCCGAGTTACTGTCCTATACAGAGGAGTATATTAACCAGCTCACCAAGGATTTGTCCACTACTTTCCTATCCACATCAGTACCTGCGATTGATATCACTCTGAATGATAAAATATCCAGGTTAGAAAGACTAGAGAAGAAACTCATTAGAACAAGACTGCATGGGCATTTGTTCACTAGGTACCTTCAGGAAAACATAATCCCGGTGGGATTACAAATTAAAATAGAGCCAGTTATATTTGTGGACGTCCCAAAATTCAAGGAAGGTTTCAGTTACGTGGCGAATAACTGCTCTCGGCACTGGATGGTGCTGGGGGTCGAGACCGCCGCCGAGCAAGTTGTCACGTTGAGCAAGGAGATTGCTGATCTCAAAGCCGAAATCCTAGGCGACAGTACACTGACTAAAGCAAAGGAAGCCATCGACAATTTTGAAGTTTCAATCAAAGATTTTGATCTAACAGCACAGACCAAAAAATTGGAAAAATTGGCTAGGGATTTGAGAAGTTTTGATAAGAAGACGATCTACCCTTATCTGCAACCAGACTATTATAAACAAGACACTCAAGGTCGTTTTGCCAACCGCGGCCGCGGTGGTTACAGAGGAAGGCGCAATTTTTCCACATTTTCTGATTCCTCGTATAGTTCTGGGAGCGAGAGTGAAGCAGGGCCTAGTACTTCCTATAATTACCCTCCCCCAGACATAAACTACCAACAGTTCCCGCCGCAATTTCAGCCTCATTTTTTAGATCAGGGCCGTGGCCAATGGCGACCCCCACGAGGTCGGGGCAACAACTGGGCGAGAGGTCAGGGGAGAGGGCAGCAACAAGTACAGGGGTGGAACGGCAACAGAGGCAATCAGCAAAAACAGGTACAATTCCGCCCAGAGATGCATGGAGAGATCTCGACAAGGAGGAAAACATACAGATGGTGAATCATGCATCTACCCCAGCCCCAATTACATCCGGGACCATTACACCGATCCCTAATCCTGTCATTAATATCTCAAAGTATGAATTACAGGACAAAGAGATTAAGGCGTTAAGCAAGGGTCTCTCCTATGTTCCAACTGCTACAGCCAATACATTTCTGCTTAAAACTGAATTATATCGTTTTTTCAGAAAAATTAGACTAAGGTACTACTTTCGTAATCAAACTAGGAGGCAACAAAGTTCGACCACAGGCCTGAAGGAACCCTCAATTTTTTTCCCACCCACATATGCCATGAGCCATAAGATTCTGGTCTTTGAGGAAATTGTTACAGCCTCGGTAGACAAAGCACTTGATCAGAAAAAATGTGTTAAATTTAATCTTAACAAGACCGAAAAATTGGCATTGATTGATCTAAGTAATAATAAGGAGTTGGTCATCAAGCCCGCCGACAAAGGCGGGGCCATTGTCGTGCAAGACCTTTCTAAGTACAAGGAAGAAATTTATAGACAACTATCAGATGGTGTCAGTTACCAGCGATTACTGAGTGATCCATCAAGAGATCTGGCTCGCCTGATTCTGACCACCACCCAAAAAGGGTTGGATGCGGGTTTTTTGACAGAACAAGAATTCAAATTCCTAAATCAAAAATTTCCAAGATTGGCCACAATTTATACTTTACCTAAAGTCCATAAAAACCAGGACAGCCCACCTGGGCGCCCCATTGTTTCGGGCTGCGGGTCTATGTTAGAGCCACTCTGTAAATATATTGATTTTTTCCTGAAGCCGATTGCCCTTAACACTCAGACTTATCTTAGAGACACTACTCAAACTATCAACTTGATAGACGAAAGACCCTTTGATCCATCCAAGTCACTGTTGGTGACGTGTGACATCATATCGCTTTACACCAGCATTCCTCAACAGGATGCCTTGGATGTGATGTGTGAAGAGTTAGACAAAAGACCAGCCCCGGTCCAAGTCCCCACGGACTTTATAATTGAGTTACTTAGTATTTCCATGAAACAAAACTTTTTCATTTTTCAAGATGAATTCTATGTGCAGACTAAGGGAGTAGCCATGGGGGCCACTTTTGCCCCAAATCTGGCTATTATCTTTATGGACCATTATGAACAACAGTATATTTTCTCGCCACATAACCCTTTCCGGACTAATCTGACCCTATGGGTCAGATACATTGACGATGTCCTTTGCATCTGGGAAGGGAACAAACAACAATTGCAAGAATTTCACGTTTGGCTGAACCTCAATAGTCCCCATATTCAATTTACTATGGAATCAAGCAATGAGACAATAATATTCTTAGACATTTCAATCTACGTTGAGGAAGACCACTTATACACTACTCTGTTTAGAAAACCCTCAGAGCGCAACTCCCTCTTGCAGTATGAGAGTCATCACCCCAGAGGCCTTAAAGACAATCTGCCGGTGGGTCAATTTCTTAGAATTAGACGAAACTGCTCGACTCGAGCGAATTACATATTGGAATCTGAGATTCTAAATGATCGTCTCATTTCACGGGGTTATCCAGCACGAATGGTCAAACGTGCAAGGAAACGAGCGTGGTACAACCCACGCGAGAGTCTGCTGAACCCTGAAATCAACAATCAGTCACAATCAGAACGCATCATTTGTGTGACTACCTTTTCTACACGCAGCAATGAAATAAAACAAATTATCAACAAAAACTGGCCTTTAGTAGCTGATGAGATAAAACAACCATCTCTCCCTCTCCATTCCTTTAAAAGGGCAAAAAACATTTGTGACATGGTGGTCCATTCTTTTTTGGAACCAGAGCGACAACCCACTATAAGCACTTTATGGAATTTGCCACAAGTGGTGGGTCATTACAGATGCGGCAATTGTACTGCATGTGATACCACCATTCAGACCAAGTCTTTTTCCCATGATGGCCGCGTTTTTACCCTGAAGCACTATACCAACTGTAACTCTACCAGTGTAATTTATATGATACAATGCCCGTGCAGTCTTGTATACGTCGGCCAAACACAACAAAAAATAAAATCTCGTATCTCCTCCCATTGCAGTAGATTGCGATGCAATGTACTAGGAGCGCCCTTGGTAGAACATTGGCAAAAGACAGGACACACAGTGTCTGACTTGAAATGGCTAGTCCTTGAAAAAGTCATATTGGGGAGGAGAGGAGGCAATTTACGTATAGCTTTAAATACACGAGAATCTAAATGGATGTCCCTTCTGGACACGATTAAAAATGGACTTAACGAACATGACAGCAGTTTGGCTCAACTGGCAGCCCTGGGTTGATATCTATAAACTAGTCAATAACTACCTCTTGAGAGAGATTTGTTCAAGCTGTGCCATCATATGAGACACCATCCTGCTTGCCTACACATCTCATGCATTAGAATAATAAATCGTCACACTTACTCGATTACAACCTCCTGTGAGAGAGTTGCTTGAGTTTTGCCACTGTATGAGATATTATCCTATTACTTATGCGTTAGAATTGTGTTTAGCTGATGATTCTGTCCAAGCTACTCGACTACAACCTCCTGTGAGAGAGTTGCTCGAGTACTATTTGTGTTTACAGTACATGTGTGATTTATGATGAATGTATTTGAAATCAGGGCGTTTATTAGAATTCAATTGTATTTACAATGTTAGATTTGAATTTAGTCCCGTTTTTTTAGCTCGAGTATCACAATCGCTCACCCTCTCTCCTCAAAGTCGACAGAACGGGAGAAGTCTTTTTCTCATGTTCATTAAAGTCTGTACTATAACTCCACCCCCAAACTCCGCGAAGTTGCTTGACGGAGTTGGGTTCGAGTGAGAGTCGACGGCAGTGACCACGAGTACTTGGTAATGCTTCATTTTTCTCCCCGGGATTCCCTCCTTGATAGTCCGCCCGGTAAAAATTTCTCAGAGAGGCAACCTTGTTTGCTTTCCTTTTACATAGGCCATTTCTCCAACGAGGCCGGCATCCCGAAAAAGTTCGCATGGCAAGCGACCAG
Organism: Lissotriton helveticus; assembly: GCF_964261635.1. Lineage (NCBI taxonomy): Eukaryota > Metazoa > Chordata > Amphibia > Caudata > Salamandridae > Lissotriton > Lissotriton helveticus. The sequence goes on along the minus strand of NC_136067.1, from coordinate 462,070,300 downwards.
CGGCTTACAGTCTGACGTCGGAGGACGCAGCAATACCCCGCCTCGCCTGAATTTACAGAGCGAATTACAAGTGCATATTCAGAGGTATGGAATTTCTCGTGCCGATCATGGATTAAGTATCGTATGAGATCAATCCTTTATGATCATTATTTATTATTATTTTTAATTTTTATTTTTTACAGTGGCGCTACTAAATAACAATTTCTATATGATCTGCAGCCACGTTATTCTACCAAGCTGAGCTCCAATGTAAGTCCCTTTGTGAAAATTATGCCTTAATATGAGATTACGATCGAGCCCTTGTTGCACTAGCTGGTTTGTAATCTATTTTCACAGATAACTAAAACTACGTTACCCAACTACCTCAGAATTCAATACTCTCAGGGTAAAGGTCGACAGCGCTTTAATTGCTGTATCTGATGTAAGTGACCAGATTATTTATATGCGTTTTTGTTGGAACAGTAGCGAGTATGTCATGTTCCTAAATGAGTTTCTTATTTCAATTTAGAATTCGTGTAACTAACTGACACTTTGCCCGGGTGTGGATCACGGCAATTGTTTACCACCATCATCCTCCATTACTTCATGTCTAAATTTGATGTAAGTTCATGAAGCACAATACGGTCTTAATTATGTGACAGCGATGGATCACCTCTCTAATGTGGATAGTGAATGTCAAGTAGTTGCCTTTTGACCATCTACATGGTCAGTTTTACAAATTACTACACTGCCTATATTTAGGCAATACTGGTTACTTCCTCCTCCAATATGAATATTAATTAACAAATAGTGAGACCTTGACTGTAAGCTGGGTTTTGTTAATCTCTAGACCATGGTAAATTTGATATATTTGATGTTAAATAACACGACATGCAATAGGTCGCATCAATGAATCGATCTAATGTTCGTTTTTAAATTACAGATTCGAATGCCCCACAACCCCCCCTCACACTTGTCCTGATGAAGACCCCGTTCATAGGATTAAAAGTAACCTACGGCTAGGGGTCGAAACGTCGACGCCTTCTTGTTTTTGGGACATCCGGCACATGCCCATGATCTAATTCAATCATGTATATAGCCGCAGAATGTTCTCAAATTGATTGGTTTCAAATGATGCCTTAAAACATTTTGGCTTTATTTTGAGTCATTTTGAAATTTATGTAAACTTTAGCAATTGCACTTTTTCTTGAATGTTTCTATTTCTTTACGACTTTTCACTTACTTGAGCACACCCCCTTCCTTTCCTTTCCTTACCCGATTGGGGCCTATTACTAATTATAAATACGATGTGTGTTTTACAAATGGAATCTGGTATTGTTAAATAAAGGACAATATTCATTCATAAGTAATTGGGATTTGAGTCTTTCTAGTTCTATTGTCCTTCTTAGTGTGTGTCGTACACAACACTTTCTCCTTGCGGGGACCCCCCTTCTGGTATATCATATAACGCCCAGGTCCCCGCGACTGCATGGGTTCAACCCCCTCTTTTGTATCGTCATGAGAACAGTCCAGCCCGAACTTCCAAGCCATGCCTTCCCTGGACCGGAAACAAGATTCCTAGGACCGGTTTCTGGCATTTCAGCCGTCTTCAGCCAGGCTTGCTTGGATCCAGTGGCAAAGTGAGCAAGGGACTCACGTCTGAGCATACCCTGCCAACTTATGGCGGACAAAGCGGTACAAAAGAGGGTGCTGATGGACGGAGCATCTGAACCAATCAAACACTCACACCCAGTCAACAGATCTGGGTTAATCCATCACTGTTCTTTAGCCCACTCTGCCACCCCAGTTCAGACATGGCCATATGCAAATCAGTCTGACCCTGTGCCTCATGAGAACAGTCCAGCCCGAACTTCCAAGCCATGCCTTCCCTGGACCGGAAACAAGATTCCTAGGACCGGTTTCTGGCATTTCAGCCGTCTTCAGCCAGGCTTGCTTGGATCCAGTGGCAAAGTGAGCAAGGGACTCACGTCTGAGCATACGCTGCCAACTTATGGCCTTCGCATTTTCTTTCGGAGAAGGGTGACCCTCTAAAGGCTTGGAAGAGATGCAAACACATTTTTGATTCCTACCTTATTGCAATGAGGCGGGGGAGTTTACGCTGGTCCACAAGCAGGTTATTCTATTACATAACTTGGAAATTGAAGGCAGAAATGTCTGTGAAAGTCTTGACACAGTGGTCTTTGCGGAAGGTGAAGTAGAACCTAACAATGTTTATGACATATATCTATAAGGATGTTAGAAAAACATTTTGGACTGCATGTGAACGTAGTGTGTGGAGAGACACAAGTTCTTCAAGAGGGTGCAGGGAAGGCATGAGAAGATTTGTAGTTATGTGGCAGCTTTGAAGAAACTAGCTCCCACTTGCGATTTTGACTATTTGTCCAATTCATCTTTGAGCGATCAGATTGTAAGGTGCACTAACGATCCCATGGTTCAGGAGTGACTCTTGGGTAAGAATACTTGTTTAAAGGATGCCATAACAATGGTTGAAGCAATGCATTATGTGGGTAGGTGAAATTCATGATGACAAAGATAAAATTGGATGCAATGATCAGTGAGGTCAAATGGTCAACTAGTGGTAATAAACAGGGTTTGTGGCACAAATTTCAATGTGAATGTCAAAAACAAGGACTTTGGGGTGAAGAAGAAGCCATTTCAAATTGCTTCCAGCAATGGGATGGTGAAGTGTTTCTGGTGTGGAAATGTGGGGCATTTTGCAAATAGCACAGGGTGTTATGCTGTATTTGCAACTTGAAAAATTTGTGAGATAAAGGGACATTTTGAGTGTATTTGCAGGAGTTCCAAGCAGAGTGTGAATTGTGGTCAGGTACCTCTTTTTCTCCTCGCGTACCTTAAGATTTACCTTGATTTAGCCAGTAATATGAGTAGAGAGCTTATTAGGATAGTAAAGGACTTTGTTTCACCTATAGTTACCCAAAGATCTTTTGCTCCGACCATCGAATGGCCCACTCACATTGCGGCTTTTTTTCATAACAAGATTAAGGCCATCCAATAGACCTTTGATTTGCCGGCTGTTCTGAATCAAAACAATAGATTTCTTCAGAAGGAAGATCTCAGGGAAGATTTATTGCGGGAATTTTCTGCTATGACCTTGGATACCTCACTTGCTATTATGAAGATATTAAAATTTGGATCCCCTATAGATCCTTGTCCAGCTACGATACTAGCCGGTGTTGCTGAAGTTTTAAATCCCGCGGTGAATAAAGCCCTGAACCTTTCCTTGTCTAGTGGTCAGGTCCCGGCCAGATGGAAAGTGGGAAAAATTATTCCTCTTCTGAGCCGTCGGCGGATCCTTTGGTGGCCACTAACTATAGGCCTATTACATTGCTCCCTTTCTTTGCTAAAACCTTGGAGAAGCACGTAAACAAGGTTATCACTAAGTTCATTGAGGACACCAATGTTCTGCACCCCAGCCAATCGGGGTTCAGGGCTAATTATAGCACGAAAACCGCTCTTCTGGAGGTGTCAGAAAATATCAAAGGTACGCTGGATCGCGGAGGTAAAGCAGTTTTGATACTGCTGGACCTCTCGGCAGCTTGCCCCATGGACGACTCCTTCAGAGACTGTAGAAATGCGGGATCGGGGGCAGTTTTAAGGTGGTTCTCTTCCTTTTTTGAGGACCGTCAGCAGGCGGTTTGGACACCTCCCTTTACAGTGGACATCCCTCCACTGAGTGTGAGAGTGCCTCAGGGCTCAGTGTTGAGCCCTACTCATTTTAATATTTAAAAGTCTCCTTTGGCGCCGCTGGCTGAGAGCTTAGGGGCCAAAGTTCTTACTTATGCCAATGATTTCCAACTTCTGTTCACTTATGAAAAAGGGGAGCCCTTTGATGAAAACCAAATACATCTGTGTTTAAGTGCCGTGTTCGATTGGTTCTGGGGGAACCAATTATCTTGTAATTCCGCTAAAACGGAAATGATCTTTTTCGGTCATACCCCAGCAGATGAATGGCGGAAATGGTGGCCATCAGATCAACCGCCTCCCTTTCATGACGGTTAAAAACTTGGGAGTGATGATGGACTCTGATCTCTCTATGAAGACACAGATGCAGTCAGTGGCTGGAACGTGTTTTAGGATGTTAAAAATGATGAGGAACTTCCTAGCATTGCTACCAGTGGCCCATAGAAAGACAGTGGTTCAGGCCTTGATAATGTCTAGGCTGGACTATGCTAATGTACTCTATTTTGGCATTCCTGAGTACTTATTAAACCGTCTTCAGATTGTTCAGAATTCAGCCGCTAAAGCAGTTTCTATGGCCGGACCTAGAACCCACATGACGAAGCATTTGAAATCACACCACTGGTTATCAGTAAGAAACAGAGTGGCTTTTAAGGCACTTGTGTTGGCCTTTAAGGTGCTGAATAACAGTGGGGCCCAGTATATCAGGAAAAGAATTGTGCCCTATTACCCAGCGAGGGCCCTGAGATCATCTACCCAACATCTGTGGCAGGTGCATAAATTCTGCCTGAGCAGGAGGGGCGGACGTTCCTTCCAGGTGGTAGTGAGCAGAATATGGAACAGGCTCCCGCTGTCTTTAAGACAAGAAGTAGATTTTCTGAGCTTCCGAGGCCAGCTGAAAACCTGGTTGTTTCTTCAATAATTTAAGTGGAGTATGAGAGCAGGGAACGTTGGGCTCTCTTCCTAGGTTCTTTTGCTTAAACTTCCTCAGCGCCGGGACACTCTTCGGAGTAGCCGTGCGCTTGTACAAATACCCTATAACATAACATAAGATAACAGTGTGAATTGTGTGGTCGAAGATTAAGGTAAATTTGTATTTTATGTGAGTAATGAGGGGATTGTTTATACTTATCACATCAAGATGCGTCAGTGTTAAATTGTAGTTGGTGGGAGGAGTATATCAGAACATGCTGATCCGGGATCTCCCTACATCATGATTGATGAAAAAATTTAGATTTGTTATTTGGCAAAGAACAAATAATTTTCCAAGAACCTGATTTAAATCCAGTTGGGTAGGGTCGTTAGAAAATAGATGTCCTCGATTATTCTGTGATGAGGATTTAATGAAAAGGCTGTGAAACTGTGGACAAAGGTTTATGTGGCCAGAAGAGACGATAACCTTTTGGGTTGGAGACATCAGAGGGACATGAGTATAACTGTCAATCCTAATTCCAGGCAGGAAGTGTTAATAGTGGTGGATGAAGGGTCTTCTGATGGAATATGCACTGAATGCCCAAAAGTATTTTGGGATGAGTTGGGAATGAAATTTCAAACACAAGATTGCGTAAAAAAGTGGGGCAATATCATTTGTTTCCAAAGTTAAGAAGGTCTGCCACATGATGTTGGCACCACTTTGGCAAGGACACACAAAATCAAAAAACAGGAATATAGAGTGCTTGGAATGGCTCGCCACCATAGTTTTGCCTCCCAAGGGTGGTGGAAAAGAAATCCGCATTTGTGTGGACGTACGAGGGTTGAACAGATATATTTGAGTTGATAGACAACCTTTGCCAAACATCTCGGTGGCACTGGCACTGATTAACAATGCAAAGGTTTTCAGTGTTATCGAGTTATCCTTTGTTTATCATCAGGTCATGTCCATCCTGATTCTAGACACCGTAAGTCTTTGCATGCCATTTGGACTTTCATCCATGACAGCATCTTGACAGAGGGTCATGAAGAAAGTTTTGGAGGGTCTGTATATGGTGTTATTTTTTCAAGACGATATATTGGTCTGTGGCTGTGATAAGGGCAGGAGCATGATGTGATTATGCGGAAGGTTCTGAGCCATCTCCAGGAGGCAGGTTTTCTTGTGAAGTAAGAGAAGTGTAAGTTTAGGGTGTCGAGAGTAACATCTTTAGGTCATACTATCTCTAGGGAAGGGATAACACCTAAGACAGATGTGTCTAGGAAAATTGTGCAGACCCCCAGACCGGAGAACAAGGAACAAGTACATTCATTCCTTAGACTGGCAGAGTTCTGTTCGGAATCCATAAAGATCTTTGCCAGTATTTCCCAGCTGTTGAGGAGTTTTCTAAAAGATGCGAGGCAGTTCAAGTGGACAGAGGATTGTGATCAAGCATTTGGCATCATAAAGGATTGTATTGCAAAATTACAGACATCGGGGCACTTTGATGCAATTAAGAAGACAAGTCTGTTAACCGATGCCAGCACTAAGGGTTTGGGTGCTGTTCTGGCTCAAATGAACAATGATTCATTAAAAGGGTGTAAGAGCATTATTCAGTCATTGAACAAGAGGCATTAGCTCTGTACCAGGCCATCACTCATTTCAAGTGCTTTTGTGGGAGTTACCCTTCACTGTGAGGTCTAACCATAGGACTCTCAACCAGATTTGTATGTGCAGGGATTTAGAGCACTTTTCTCTCAGGATTAGGAGGTGAAAGCAGGTCTGTCTAATTACAACTTTTCTGTTGAATATATTCCAGGCCCTAGGAATAGTGAAGCTAATTGTTTATCAAGGAGGACAACTATTGAGGGTGCAAGCAATCCCAAGGTGGGGTTGGTGAATTGGGTGTGTGAACCAAGCTTTAAGGATAGTGAGTGGGAGGATGCCTCAATGGATCCAGATTTGGAAGAGCTCAAGGAGTTGATGTGAGAGGATGGACAGATAGAAAGAGATTCCATCAGCTTTAGGTGGATTTTTTACTTTCAAAGATGAGCTAAGTATTGTGGAAGGTAAGATGTTTAGAGGGAAACAAGTTGTACCCCCATGTGTCTTAAGCAGGTACCTTATGAATTTAGCTCATGAAGTGGGTGGAAGGCTGGGCATGTTGTATGATTGGAATGTGTAGGCAGAGAAGTGAAGTTGACCAGTTGGGGTGTTGAGGGAGATATCACTGGTAGGGGTTTGGCCGTTACATGCTGTATCCTGAATAAAAGCTACCAAAACCACTTGAAGAGTGAGGCATTTTGAATTCTACTACACTGTCAATACAAATTCATCATAAGCTGAAACTCAGTTATTGGCTCTGGGTATGTTTTAGAGAACCTACAAACTGTATAATTCCCTGTGACCATAAGGTTCTGTCAGACATAATCGTATATTGCTTTTGTAAATCAGCAAACGTGATTAAAAGTTATAGATGAAAACCCCAGCAATGGCTATTTTTTTGCCTTACTCATGTTTATTATTTTTTCCATTTGATGATTAGCTTTCTCAGGGATTTACACAAATGATCCCTTGCTGAATTCAGAATGTTGCCTACTTTCAGGGAACACCGATTGTTTTCACACCTGTTCCCAACACAAACTGCAAGTCATTGAAATCACAAAAATGTGACAACCTCCTAAAAAAATCAATATCTGTGGTAAAAATGTGTTTTTGATATTATTCTGATTCTTCCTGAATGATGGCAAGTCGGTGATCCTCACACAGTAAACCGTTTGATGGTACCACTTTCAGAAAACATGCTTTTTCTTGTAGATCACGTTTTTTTCTAATTTTCTCAAGGACACCAAGATTGAGCTATATTTTGTCTATTTTTTTGGTTCTCAAACCCTGGGTACCATTAGAATTCATATAATGTTGGAAAAGAATTATGCAAATTTGGCGTGGATGTCGAGTGTTGAAACCTCAAACTTCATGCAGATTCATGCATTTTCTCACATTTCTGTAAAGGAAATACCCGGAATCTGTGCAGATCCATGAAATTCCTAACTTCCAGCATTTAACACTTCTATAGAGAACAACAATATCATCTTTGGTGGCTGAGTTTATCACACTCGACAGATCAAATCGTGGACCATTCCACAATATGGGATATAAATGGTCCCAGGTTTCATAAATTCTTGTTGTGGGTGCTTGGCATTACAGACAAGTGAAGAACCATTTTTATCACAACAAGATTGGAAATGCTGGACAGTGGGAAATTTGTGGATCATGGCAGATTCCAGAACATTCTTTCACAGAAATGTGTGGAAAATGTATATTTTTTACCAAGGTTTTACGTTTGAAGGCCATTACCCAAAAACTTTCTCATAACCATGCAAATTACATCCCTATGAAGTTCTCTGGGTGTCTAATTTTCAGAACTATCCAGATTTGGTAGGCGTACATATGTGGCAGTCAAGCACAGGCCCAATAATCTACCCACATTGCGTGGAAAATTTGATCTGCTCATATTCCAGCATGGGAATTGCTGTATGGTCAGTACTCAATAAAAGTTCATTATAAGCTGAAGCTCAGTCATTGGCTCTGGGTATTGTATATTTTAGACAATCTTCAAACCCTATAAAATCCCACAACCATAGGGGTTTATAAAACATAATGGTGTATTTGTAAATCAGCCAATGTGAACAAGAGTTACAGATTAAAATGTTGTCACAAATGGCTATTTTGTCCTTCGCATTTTCCTTTTTTTCATTCAATGGATAGTTTCTTTGGGAACATCTTGGGGGATCTACACAAATGCCCTGTGGCTGAATTCAGAATGTTGCCTACTTTGAGAAATGTATAGCTGTCTGAAAATACCAATGGGTTTCACACCTGTTTCCAACAAAAACTGCACAAATTAGGAAAAATGGTCTACCTCTTAGAAAAATGCAAAATCTGAGGTAGAAATATGTTTTTGATATAATCCTGCTTCTTCCTAAACACTGGCAAGATGGTGATCCTAGCACAGCAAATCTTTTGTTGATGCCATTTTCAGATGCTCTTTTTTGTATATTACTTTTCTTCTAATGTTCTAATTTCTCAAAGAAACCAATATTGAGCTTTATTTTGGCCACTTCATTAGCTCTCTCCAGGACAATGTACAAACCCTGTGCGGCAAATTTGATGAGGATGCCTTATGCAGAACAAAAAAAGTGTGAAGGTGTAAGCAGGAACTACCCTAAACATCCAAAAGGGCTTAGCCCTGGAGATAGAGGGCAAAGCCTTAGTAGTCAAGTGGTACCATTTTCTTGCACAACTACAATCCAAGGGCAGTAATTGAGATATTAGAAAACATGCTAATCTATGTGATGTGGCACATTCTTTTGGAGTAGATGCCATCCCTAGTGGGTCATAATTCTGTATCCTGTAGGTTTAGTGTGTGGTTAAACAGAAATTTATTGCTGTGTCCTACAGACAACTCAGAAAAGGATATCATCCACTTTGCCAGACATTTTGTATTTTATGACAGTATTTATAGGTTCTGGATTAATAACTGGAGTGGAGTTTGTGTGGTCAAGTTGGTTAATGTGAAAAAGCTGTTACCCATGTTTTCAGGACATGTTTTGTGTGAATTGTCTTTAGAAAACAACTAACTCCTGCTACATAACCCTGATATGCCCTATATCTTGTGATCCAAATTGTAAGTGAAGTATGTAGTACAGCAGTATGGACAAGTTATGTCCCTGAAGCTTATATAGACCCATACAAACTGGTACTAAAACATGCATGGATCCACTGCATGTGATCATAGTGTACCAGGCTGAGGGATTATTGTAAGTGTTTTGTTTAAGAACCCATGTATTACCATCTACTGTATCAAAGGGTATCCTTGACTTAACATTTTTCCTTGTGTATAGCAAGCTAACTGAAACAATAACTGGGATATCTCCCACTTAAATAAGCAGTAAATACTGTGTGCAAATTTGCATTATTAACAGGGCAAACATGTTTAAAGTAATTAAAGTATTAAGAGGAAATGTTAAGCTTCTCAAACCCATGAACATTTAGGGGGTTCCTACTGAAAAATTGAACGTTAAAAGTATGGATTGGATTGGTCCATTTTGGTATGGTTTGAACTAATGTAAGACCTATACTAACCCTAGACTTATTCACTGGCTGTTCTTGGCACCAATAACATGTGTGAAGGCTTTGGTCACCACTTGTAGGTCACTCATTGCTCCTAGAATCCATGTTAATAGCCAATGAACTCTAGTCATGAATTTTGCACAGTGAGTAGTGCATTATTCTTCTTCCTTTTCTTTTCTAGTCTGAACACAGCTTTTTCTCTTGCATCCATTGGTGAACACTTCTATCAGACAGAATTTCCTTCAAATCAACTCACTAGGATGAACATGCTTGTATGAAATTGGGTTATTAGTCGCAAAGGATGTGAGAATTTCAGAAGCAATACGTCTGTAAGCTTCCCTTTACTGGGAGCCAAGTACCCCATTGTAGCACTTGGCCCTCTCATGGTAGAAAAGCAGAGCAGTTAAAAGTAACACACTGAAGGTGGTGCCATATTTCCTAACCTAGGCCTAAGTAGCAAAGTGACCTGTTACCTACATGTGTCCTACCTTGCTATGCATAACAGTTCCAGCAAAGACCTTTTACCCAGTTATGTGCTGAATAAATATCGATTGTTTTTTTAAACCAGCCATTTATTATGCATGAAGATTCCTTGCATCTTCACCTAAATCCCCTGCACATGATGTACATAACAGGATTAACATACTCTGTACTAAAGTCATCGCTATTTTCATTCTCCAGCGACAGGGCTACTTTGCGTATTTACAATTATTGATTTAGGTTCATCTGCATAATCGTACACACAACATATCGATTGTGGAAGCACCCCGAGGCTACCCATATGGTATAAAAGCACCCAACCGTCACTAGGTAACTAGAGCAAACATTTCGATGCTGACACTGACACTGAGGTCCCTGCCCGCTGAGGCTTCAACACGCAGTGGTCTGATGTCACTTGCTGGGTGCCCAACTCGTGACCAAGATGGGGTCCTTCATTCTCTCTAATCAGGTAATGGGGCTGGCTCCTTCCTAGAGGATTCCTGGCTTCACACTCACATACATGCTAGGGACACTTAGGTAGGGTCCGCATCATAGGAGTATGCAAAGATTACTGTTTTTATATTTGCCTGCATCTATTTATTGCTTTAGCATGAATGGTCGAAATGTATCTACAGTTCACTCTTTTGGTGCTTGTAATCTCTTACATTTGCTTCTGTCTACTGACTGTTGCAGCACACATGTTTTATACTAGAATTGCGCTTGTTCAATAAATGCTTATTGAAAATGTCCCCAGCGTTTATTCTGTGTATCTCTCAGAATAATAAGTGCGCACGATTGACTGAGCAAAAAGTACTGTACTGTTTCCACGATCCCTGAAGGGTCAAGGATTGTCATGTTGATGGTCTGGACTTGGGGGTGAAACCTAGGGGCAATTTAGCCCATGTATCAGCAATTATGTTAAGTAACATAAAACAAGAGGCAGCAGTGGGGGCTATACACCGATGCCTGAGGGAATTCACTCCTGAGCAACAGGAGCGGGAACTACCTAAGATTATAGAAGAAACCAATGCTTCGCTGGGTAGAGATAACTTTGGAGCCAGACCTGGGAAACTACAAGTGGCGGGTAATTCTGAAAAGGATAACTCAAAGCAAGCACCTGGTTTTTCTAAAAAGAAATGGGACGACAAACAATAAAATAAAATAAGCAAAATGCATCACGATCACATGGTGGGTCTCCTCAATAGGAGCCCTCAGTGAAATGATATAATCTTAGAAACTGTGATAATATTAAAACAACGTGACAGGTATCAGGATACTGATTCACGTTCCTCTGGTTACTTTCAGAGTTCAGGAAAAGACTCAGAGAGGGAAGGATGATCAGGAAACTGATGAGAAGAGTGAGTTAAGCTGAAAAGGGAAACACATCACACTTCGGACTACATTTAAAAACAAGAAGAAAACCCCAAACTAAACCTCAGTTTAAAAAGAAGAAGGTAGCTGGCCTTAAAATAGGAAATGCCTAGTCTATGAGGACTCTGCTTCTGAATGGGTAATAGGCTCTGCCGAGGTTAGACAGTGCAGCAGAAGTAACAATAGCCCACCAGAACCTGATGGAATTTCTAGTGATAGCAGCATTGAATGAACATATCAGAGTGGAGACACCTTATATAAGGGTAAGTGTCCCACATAATTTATACAAAGTTACGCTCCAAAAGGAGGGGGACAGACCCAGGAAATGGAAAGGTCTATTTTGGGAGAACCTGATATATGGATACAACATCCTTTTGGTTGAAAGAGATTGGCCGCCTGCATTCATTATGTAGTGCCCTAAGGTAGAAGATGTAATTTTAGCAACTTTCTCTGACCTCGTACTAGAGTCACTTAAAAATTCCTACACACAAGAATGGGCATTAGTACTTGCTCCTGCACTTTACCGTGATCATGTAGGTTGGGATGCTGAGTCACTTGACCCTGAGGCTGCTGGTCCTCATGGCCTCCTGCATCCTGCTGGTGGATCTTGCCAGGTGGCATATGCGGGCTCTGCAGTGGGACCTGAAGTTCCAGTGGGCGCAGCATCAGGCGAATCTTTCAGAGTACGTCCAGATCTCAAAGAGAACTGCACAACAACTGCAGTGGTTAACAGACTGGGATTGGGTCAGAGGCAGATCACTCTCCTTTGCCCAACCAGAACTAACAGTGCTGACCGATGCATTGCTCCTGTGATTGGGCTGCCACCTGGGAGAGACGGAGATCAGAGGAGTCTGGTCTCCGACAGAGTCTGGGCTCCATATCAACCTGTTGGAGCTCCGGGTGATCCGCCTGGCACTGAAGGCATTCCTTCCTTCCCTCCCTCAATGGGAAAGTAGTGCAGGTGTTCAGACAACACCACCTCCATGTGGTAATGCAAAAAACAGGGCGGGTGGGGTTGTCGACCCTATGTCAAGAGGCTCTACACCTTTGGGCATGAATGGAACATCAGGGCATGACCCTGGTGCTTCAACACCTGGACGTTTCTATGAACGCCAGGTCAGACAAACTCAGCTGTCCGTGCATGGTAGATTACGAATGGAGTTTTCATTCGGAGGTGCAGCAAGGTCTCTTTCAGCGGTGTGGAGAGCCTTGGTTAGATCTATTCGCCACCGAAGAGAACGCGCAATTTCAGCAGTTTTGTATGTTGGAGTTTCCAAGGAGGCACTCGCTCGGTAACAATTTTCACCTTTAGTGGAACTGCGGGCTCCTGTATGCCTTTCTGCTTGTCCCACTTCTTCCCAGACTGCTGAAGATCAAGCGCAACCGGACCCAGTTCATTCATGTGGCTCTTGACTGGGCGTGTAGAATCTAGTACCCCAAGCTCTTGAGCATGGCCATCGATCCTCTGATCAGACTGCGCCTTTGGGAGGATCTTCTATTGCAGCAACAGGGTAAGGTCCTCCATCAGAACCTGTCCAGCCTCTTCCTCCTTGTGTGGAGATTGAGTGGCGACAGTTAACACCTTTTGACCTTGAGTCCGAAGTCTGTAACCTCATCTTGGCAGCCAGGCATCCCTCCACTAAAATGATATATACCTGTCGATGGAATAAGTTTATGGCATGGTGCACAGCAAATTCTGTGATCCCCTCTCCGGCCCTCTTTCTGAGGTTCTCTTGTTCATCCTTTCTTTGGCCAAGTAGGGCTCTGCTCTTTGCACTCTAAAAGGTTATCTTGCAGCTATTTCTGTTTTCCTAAGGCTGCACATCAGCCCTCCTTGTTCAAGCCCCCTATTGTAAACAGATTCTTAAAGGGCATTATTCATGTCTTTTCTCCATCTGCTTTCATAATGCCCCATTGGGACCTGAATCTTTGTTTCAACACAACTTAATGCGCTCCTTTTGAGCCTCTTCACAACTGTCCTCTCAGGCCTCTTACTTTGAAAACTGCTTTCCTTGTTGCCATCAGCTCTGCTTAAGGGGTGGGTGAGCTTCAGGCTCTATCCTCTAAGCCCCCTTTATTCTCTGTGCATCTGGACAAAGTGGTGCTTAGGATGAGACCCTCGTTCCTCACTAAAGTGGTTACACAATTTCACATAGGACAAACAATCACTTACCCCACCTTTTTCCCACCTCCGCACCCTTATGCCTTCTCTGTTTGCCCCAGTCTTGTTGTGAAGAAAGAAATCTGAGACCTTTTAATCTGTTTAGTCTCTGAGTGTTGTGCTTTCCTGATTGTCCATGTTCTTTCCCTAGATATGCCAACTGTCTAAGAAGTAATTAACTTGTAAGGAAAAGCATTTTCGTAGGTAGACATTACAATCTGCTGCTGGGACCGCATCCATTTAATAAGCTTAGAGGAGTACAGTTTAACACATAAATGTGGATTAGATCTCCCACCATACTCTTGATCATCACCATAAGTCTCCTATCTCCAGGTCTCATAGATTGACAAGCTTTAAATTATTTCCTCTAGTCAAGCTGCTAATATCTTACACTTTGGTATACATGAGATGGGCTATGGGGCCAAAAGTACCTTTCATCATAATTGTTTCTTTTTTTAACGTTTCCAAAACCTTTATTGAAATCAATAGACAAAGATATCACATTGTGCCTACAACCCTGGGGCTGGCAATACAAGCAGGAGATAAGAAGAATATTCATAAACTGATGGGTAACACAGCCCTTCAGCCGACAACCCATTTCTAAATCTACCGGGTGCTGCCTTTCCCGGACACGCGGTGAAGACTCTTGGGCCCCTGTAATCCTGCCTCCTACTCCAGCAACTATTGACCCTGTGGTCTCCCCTTGCCGCCATTGCCTTGGTCATCCTGCACAGCCGCAATACGGGAGGGGACCACCAGGACCAGCTACACCTGCGGCAGGAAGTCGCCGCCCACCACTACGCGCCAGGAGGCGCTTTAAATAGAAGTCCAGCCTCGCGTCGCGGGAGCGCCCAGACGAAGCCCGGACAAAGGGCGGACAGTCTGAGACAGTCCGGGACTGGCGGTGACTGGACTGGGCCAGGGACCCTGCTCGTAGTTCTGTGGGACCTCCGTGCCATTTATGCAGTAAGGCGAGCTTTCTCTTGTTTTCATCGTGGTTACTCGCGACCTTGTGACTTATCTGCCCAAGCAGAACATTGTTATTCACTATCTGACTGAAGGTTAGCGGAGCGTTATCGACTACCATTGTGATACTAGTAACTGGGTGCGACATGCCCAAACAAAAGGTTCCCTCCGTGTCTAATACTATAGACAATTACCTAGTGCAGGTTGTGAGCAAAATTAACAGCGAGAGAAGGCAGTCACTGGGTTTGAGCCCCTCTCCAACGTCCCCCGTGCCAAGCCCTATGTTGAGTCCTCTGTTAGATCCCCCTGTTAGAACCCCCGTTGCAGGTCACCAGCAGTGATGTCACTGATATCGATACCCTTTTAATAGACATCTCTGAACATAGCATACCCCCAACTGCCGACTTAGTAATAGATCCTGAGGTTCAGGTAGTTACTACAGTAGACAAATCTTTGTCACCTGTGCATGCAACCAGAGCAGTAAGAACATGTCGAAAAGCACAGACCAAACGTGGTGGGTCACGCTCCAGTAGAAAGAGGATAGCCTCTCCACCCAAAATCGTGGATAATGATGAGGTTGAAGGGGTGAAAGGTGGGAAAGTGGCCATCGAGGAAGAGCAAATTAATAAAATAATTAGCATGATTGACTCTAAGATCAAGGGTATTATTAAACCGCTGGTGACTAAAATTGACCAGCTTACGGCAGAGGTAAAAAGACTGGGTGACTTCTAAACAAGACAGTGGAGGTGGTAGGCAATATATCAACCTTAGCCTCAAGTAGAGCAGAAACAATTAAGGAGAATCCTGGGAGTGTGGGGGGGGCGGGGCGAAGGTGGCATTGATTCCTCCCCCCACTCAGCTTCCAATAGGTGAAGATGGCCAGGTAGTGGCCAAAGACTATTCCCCACCAAGACCCACTGTATCTTGCCCAGAGAAAGGCTCACTCCAGTTTATTGTAGAAGCTTCTCCCCTGGTCCTGGTCCTGGCCAACGTACCTCCTCTGGCGCCTGGCCAGGTGGAATCTCCAACCTCTTTGACCAGCAAAGCCCTGCATTGGTTGTCGAATAATATGTTGATGTCCCCATGGGGTAAACAGCAGCTAGCTGGGGAAATTAATATGGCAAGAAGGGTAGCCTGGATAGGGAACCGTCCGAAAAAGTTCAAGGGAGATTGTATAGTCTTGAACTTTACTAGATCAGATGTACTCCCTAATGTTCTGGCAAATATATTCCCCCCGCAACGTAGGAGTACTTCAATAGTTCCACTTACGCTCAAATTTTTCTATTGTACAAAAGGAAGTGCAGCGAATTCTAGCATATTACGGCCAAAATGGAACCCAGTGTTAAACAAATGGGGCAGGGATGTTCAATCTAGTGCCCAAACTAGTGATTGGGGAATTAGCTTGGAAAATAGGTTTGGGGTTTTGTCAGACCTGAACGAATATGATTGACTTGAGTGGACCGATAGCATAGTGTATAAGGAACTAGCCGAGACTGGTAGAATGTGTACTTCTATAGTTCAGGGGATTACTCTCAATAATGTCACTCCAACGCCCCGAATAAAAAGGATGGGAGGCTCCAAATCCCCAGGGAGGCTGAAAGAGAATATTGACCCTGAACAACTGATCTGCCCTAATCCATTAGAGATATTTGACAGCCCGGGACGTGAGGTATCACCACCAGAGATAACAAGCCACCCAGCCTTCAATATTGAACCTGAGTCTGGGAGGGAGGGTGATACCCAAAGCATATTAACATCACAGGATCCTCTCTGCTTTTTGGCAGGCGAGGCAGGGGAGACCTTTCTCTCTTGGAACCTTGCAGGAATCAGTAATAAGCTAAAATCTCCAGAATGGTGCAGGTTCATTGACCAGTTTGACATCATTCTTTTTCAGGAATCATGGTCATTGATCCCAGTACACCGTCTGGGGTTCCTTAACTTTCATGCACTTGCTACAAAAAAAACCAAAGGGCGCCCATCTGGGGGCCTGATAATTTGGATTCGCCAATCAGTATGTTGTAAAATTCAGCAAATCAATTCCCCATCCAACGATATACTGCCAGTCAATATTACATGGGCTAAAGGCCAGGGGATGGCAATTTTTAACATTTATGCTAGGGGGGTAGTTGGAGGTCAAACTTCAGAAGTAATTTCTGCTCTTGACCTCCAACTTGAGGCGCTCCCAACCCAGTTGTCCATTATCGTGGGAGGTGATGTCAACACAACCTTTGAACCACTTGGACAGGAGGATCAAATTCTTGCCGCAGAGGAGGACAGCAAATGGGGTGTCCCCCAGCTTGATCTACCTGTAATTAGAAGGTGGTCAGCTGCAGCTATCCAACTTAAGGCATTATGTCTAGCGAGAGGACTCAGAGCAGCCAATGGGCGTACCCAGTCAGATCGCCAGGGGGAAAAAACATTTGACAACGGCAGGTCTTCCAGTCGAATAGATTATTTCCTGGTGGATATTAGAGGATGGGATCGATTGATTGATATGACAGTAAAAAACAGGTTGGAAAGCGACCATAACCCACTATGCATGGAATTCCAAGCACTAAAGTGGTCTAGAGAACCCAACGTGGGGGGCGGCAAAGTCACCCTAGATATTGTCGTCTCGAATAACCTGCGCCATATCAAATGGGGCAGTTTAATTGAGAGTCCAGAGAAGCTGGAGGACCTTAAAAAAGTGGTGATCGAAGAAGTGGGAAATATAAATATCCATAGTAGTAAGCAAAATTTTCCCCAAATTATGCTAGAGGCTCATACCCATTTCTTTAATAAGCTCCAGGGGTTCTATAGGAAGACCACAAAATCAGTTAAGGTCGGTAAAAATCTACCTGAGGTGGGCTGGTACAACCAATCTTGTAAATTAGCCCGCCAGAACCTAAGTGTTGAACTTAGATCCAGGAACATCTTAGGTGTGAGAAAGGCTAGGGAGATATATAGGAAAGCCCAGATAGTAGTCAAAAAACAGTGGGATGAGGATCAGTGGCGCGATCTGAAAACTGCTTGTTCAGCAAAGGATCAGAAGCAATTCTGGGCTATAGTTAAGTGGGATAGAGGAGGGACAGCACAGACCCCGCAAAATAATGTTGCCAAACACCAATGGGTAGAATTCTTCAGACCACAATACGCTTGCAAACTTACCGAAGGAGAGTGCTCACTACCCCCCACAGTCTTTTATCAGTGCTAGCTATTCACAACTAAAGATGTCAGTTTAGCGCTAGACTGTGAAACAGGGGGCAGAGCCCCTGGGATGGATGGCATTCCTGCTGATGTGTTTTAAGTGATCGTTCATCTTGGTGTCAGTATTTCGAGTGGTTAGCTAATTCTGTGGCTAGGGGTGCGCCAATCCCCATTTCGTGGAAAGGCGCGGAAATAATTCCGGTTTTCAAAAAGGGTGACAAATCACTAGCTAGTAATTATAGACCTATCAGTCTTATTGACTCGGCTCAAAAAATAATAGGTCATTTAGTGCAAAACAAATTGCAATCTTGGATAGAAGAAAAAGAGATTTTGTCCCCTTACCAAGCTGGGTTTCGACCCTGTACTAGTTCAGTTGATCAGGTCTTTTTCTTCATAGCCCTCTATTGGAGGAATGTGACCTTAACTAACGGGACACTCTATGCGGTGTTCGTAGACCTGAAATCAGCCTTTGATTTAGTTCCCCGTCCTAAATTTTGGAGTGTTCTAGCTGAAGCAGGGATGGCCCCGGAACTGTTAGCGTTACTTGTCCGCTTGCATGAGAACAACTATGCAAGAATCAGATGGGGGGCACAGGGTGAGGTG
Organism: Lissotriton helveticus; assembly: GCF_964261635.1. Classification (NCBI taxonomy): domain Eukaryota; kingdom Metazoa; phylum Chordata; class Amphibia; order Caudata; family Salamandridae; genus Lissotriton; species Lissotriton helveticus. The sequence goes on along the minus strand of NC_136067.1, from coordinate 462,051,794 downwards.
ACCGACTCATTCCCTGTTGAACGTGGAGTTCGGCAGGGGTGTGTCTTGGCGCCCACACTGTTTTCCCTATACATTAATGGCATAGTAGACCATCTAAGCCGCTCCCCCACCGATGCTCCTGTACTGGCTGGGCACGCGTGCCAGTTCTCATGTTTGCGAACGACACGCTGATAGTGTCTCGGACTCCGAGTGGGCTCCAGAAGGCAGTTAATGCGTTTGGAGAGTTTTGCCAGATGCGTGGACTTGAGATAAACACCTCCAAAACCAAGTTCATGTCCCTGAATCAGCGGAAGACATTTAAAGGTACAATTAACTTTGATGGTATTCCACTGGAACAGGTTAAGGCTTTTACGTACTTAGGAATATCCCTTCAGAGTAATATGAGCTGGAAAAACCACATTGATATGGCTGTTTTAAAATTTCATCAGTTGGCAGGTGTAATAGCCCTTAAACATAAAGCTTCTCAGACCAAGCCAATCACCCCGGCCATAGAAATATATAATATGAAGGTGATAAGTGCCTCTCTGTACAGTTCGGAACTGTGGGGATTCTCTAATTTGAAGCAATTAAATTTAGCTGAGAATAGGTTTCTACGTCGTCTAGTCGTGGTCCCCCAAAGTACCCCCACTGTACCGCTTATATATGATCTTGGCAGGAAAAAAATAGAGGATTTGGCACGGTTACGTCCCTTATTATATAGGAGACGGATCATGACAACTCCGGAACTAGTTCATTATGCCACGGCCCTGAAGGACATCACTAGGGCAGATCGATTTCATTCTATCTTGTGGCTCAATGAAATAAGGGGTCTACTAACAAAGTTGGAACTAGATTACCTTTGGGACGACCCAAATGCCTCAAGCTTCCCATCAAAAATAACTTTGAAAAAAATGTACTGGAACATGGTTTGGTCGTCTGCCCTTAGCACTGGATCCAACACAGAGTTAACTGGTCGTTTTTTAGATATTAAACCCCAACCACTGTGTGAGTCTTACTGGGATATTATAGAAAGGCCCTATGAAAGAAAACTGTATTTTCAATTCAGAATTGGGACCCTTCCAGTAAAAGCCTTTACTTATAAATGGTCGGTAAACCAGAATGACAAATGTCATCATTGTAAACATATGATTGAGAATGCACCCCACCTGCTGTTTGTATGTCCCCTTTACATAAACCCCGTCGCAAGTGGATAAAACCTGTGTGCATAAACCTGGGGACACGCAGTTTTGTAGAGGCTCTAAGAATACTCGCATCAGATTGCACACCCTCCATGGCGATAGCCGGTGCAAATTTCTAGGGTGGGCTTGGACAATACGCACCCGTTCCTTGCAGTCCCTAGAGGCTAGCCAATGAATTTTTTCACAACGAGTAATTTACGATCAATTTTTTAACCCATGTTTAATCGAATTGTTTTAATTCTTTTTGTATAAATTGTTTTTAATTCTTGTAAGCGACAGCACCATGGTTTATTGAGTTTTTAAAAATGATGAATTTAACTTGTTGTATTTATAGTGTAGCCTTAGGATGTATAATTGCTTTGATGACAAGCTGTCGAATAAAGCTTTGAAATTTGATTTGCTAATATCTTACACTTTGGTATACATGAGATGGGCTATGGGGCCAAAAGTACCTTTCATCATAATTGTTTCTTTTTTTTTAACGTTTCCAAAACCATTATTGAAATCAATAGACAAAGATATCACATTGTGCCTACAACCCTGGGGCTGACAATACGAGCAGGAGATAAGAAGAATATTCATAAACTGATGGGTAACACAGCCCTTCAACCGACAACCCAGAGGTGCGGCGGCAAAATTAGGATACATGCACCAAGACGAATCTACACATACAGACTCTAAAGTCGAGGTACGTCAACAATCTAAAGGAGCAACATTCAAGATATCTCCCCTAGCGATAGAGACTGTATCCTTAAGATTTAAGAACTAACAAGTATATCCAACAACCATCCCCCACCAACCCTCCCCAATGAGTGCACACACAGTACCGCAATTCAGCTTATCAGTAAATCCATTCCCTTCAAAAGTTCAATCTCGTCCCCTTAATCAGGCTCGTCTGGAACGGGTAAACTGCAAGTGTTTATAGCAGAATGTAAGAGCTAACAGATCACCCACACAAGCTGCAGCAGGTAAGCTCAGCTTCACACAAATCTCGAATCCAATGCCCATCGCACAATCCCCTCTAAGTTCGTCTGAAGGGGCCAACGCTTGGATCATGATCAAAGACTAGGGAGGTGGAGCCTAGAGCACGTTATTCACTCTCAGAGCTCACGAAGAGTACCCCTCATGAGGTATGATGTAAGTGCGCCTCAGTGATGTCTTGAGCCTGCGGAGGGGGGGGTCCCCGCTGTCGTGTGCAGCTGCAGAGTCGCTCTACGGTTCATGGCCACTTATATACGTTTGGTTCAGTCCCCAGAAGCTTTTCGGGCGGCTCGTGGGGGGGAGCAGTGCGCTGTAGTGTTCCGTTTGTGTACAACAGTAAAGCATATCATGCGCCCAGCGTTTAGTTGTAGGTAGTGGTCCCCTCACCAACAGATCGCTACCACCCGCCTAGCCATAAGCATCCCCAGGTCTGTGAGCCTACGGAGTGCAACTTGTAGACCTCTAGGATGGCCAAGTAAAGCCAGCGCCGGATCAGGGGTCAGCTCAAACTCCAATATCTTGCTCATGTCTGTGAATATGCCGCCCCAGTATGCCCGTACTCCCGGGTACTGCCACGCCAAGTGTAGAAAATCAGCCACAGGGGCACGGCACCTCTCACATCCGGCTGTCTGCCAAAGAGCGTATCTTTGGCGCCTTTCCGGGATATAATACACTCTCTTCAGAAATTTAAAATGTATCAGGCGATGCTTCCCGTTTAAGGAAATCCTACTAGTGTTTACGCAGCAGTAGCGCCACATGTCATCATCAATCGTAACCTGGAGGTTTCTTTGCCAGGCCAATCTGGCTTTCATGGGTTGATCCGCTCTGTGAGACATGGCAATCTTGTACAAATTAGTAATGAGCTTTCTAGGGGACTCAGTTTTAACGACGGTCCCAGGACTTAGTAATCCCATCATGGAACAGGTCCACCGCAAGGTGGACGTTGAGTTTGTGCATGGCACGAGCCACACTTTTCTCACGTATAGGGGGAAGCCATTGCGTCCACTCTATGGGCATGTTGGGCGAGTATAGGAGCGCTCCTCCTTGCGCTTGCAATAGGGAATACCATGCGTGATTTGTCGCAGCTATTGAGTCTAGTACCCCCGTCCTGCGATCTGTTGGCCTGAAGACCGTGGCAGGGAGCTGGAGCGGCTCAGCGAATAGCCTCTCCATTCGCACATGCGGAATGTGTGACTCACCGTGACCCCAAGTGTGCAAATTGGCCGCCTGAGCAACTCTGTAATATAGTTCTAGGTCAGGTGCACCCAGGCCCCCCCCGGTTGTATGGGAGAGTTAGAAGGGTCCATTTTACCCTAGGTTGTTTTCCTGCTCATACCAGTTTGATCATCAGCTGTGTAAGCCTCTGAAAGTAGGCCTTAGACTGTTGTGTTTCTATCTAGAACCCTAATTCGATATTCCCAATTTATGCCCTTATGTGGTTATAATAAATAGTATCCTTATAAAGGCATAAGAATCATATCCATATTTAGTAATAGCCCATGCAGTCCAAATACGCCAAGGCTACTCCCCTAGACTCCTAGAAAGTACAACGCGTTCTTTAAACAAATCAAGCCTCCAGCAGCCCGGGAAATCCCCCTGCTTTTGTTTTGATTTGCACAAGAACTCCTGGAGTCCAGAAAGAACTGTTAGTTCTTAATGACGTCTTATGTTCAACCTTAGGTCAAACCCGGCAACTTCCAGGTATAAATATACCAACGTTGCCTTAAGCAAACACACGGTGGTTTGGAGCAGAGCGGCTATCTACTTGCCCGACGCCCAGCTGATGCGAGAGCCGAAGGAAGCCGACCCTCCCTTGACGCACTGAGAGAGACGCTGTCTTTTTCTCCAGCTGAGAAAATCCAGCTCCGGTGTTTCCAGTCACCCTTGCGGGTTGCTGGGAGATCGAGTCCTGAGAGAGAGATACAAGACCTCCTACATTCTAGAACCAAGGTACGGAGCTGACTAAACCCTTAAGAGAATTCTTGATTCAGATTCTTGGCAAAAACCAACTTAACTTAAACTGCAACTTACTTACTCCTTCCCACGTATTAAGCTTAGGTCAGGTACACCGGGGTAGGCATATATTAGAAGCACCAGTTGAGTACGTTAGTCAATGTTTTTATGTATGTATATATTTTATCCTTTTTAAAGTATCATATGGCTAAGAAACCATATCAATGCGTTTACAGTATTATTTTATAATACTCCTTTTACTGTACGCACTTTACTTAATGATAAGTATTGCAATTGTGGCAATTCATTTCTCTTGCATGAGAAAGAAGACTGCTCAATAAAAAACACCTTTTATTGAAAATGCATGTCTCCCTATTTCTCTGCACTCTGGTGAAACTAAGTATGCACGATTGACTGAGTGAAATAGTTGTCTATTGTTTTCACACGACTCTAGAGATACAGTCTTATTCTGAGGGAGCAAAGTTGTCAAGTTTATGCGGTTGTCAGAAGCTAATCCCTTCTTGTCTAAATCAGGAGAGTTAACCCTTTCCTGAACATTCGAGAACGTTTCTAGTGACCTCTGAGCTAGCTGGCAAAACTAATTAAATCTAATATAGTCAGTAGAGACCTAGATGACCTCAGTCCTACGTCTACACTGCTGTTTATATTATTCCAATGCGCAGAGCCTATTGGGAATATAGGAACTACACTTCATGGCGCCCAACGTTTGGTAAGGCGATAATCTAACGCAAGACATTAGAGTAACTCAGTCGTGCTTTTTCACACAGACCCTTTTTCCCATAAAAACTCCAAAAGACGTCTGGAGTGGGTAAAAGGTTAATATCCGCCGGAACTTAGTAGGAAGAGATTCCTATTTATTAGTTTTTGGTTTAGTCAACGTTGAAGGATACAGTGTTCCAAAATATTGTGCACCTAATCTTTGTTTCCTTGAAACTTGCTCTGCAACAAAAAACTTTCTGTCAGTAAAATGCCGGAAGGTGACGAAGAAAGAGATGCTTTAGCAGCTCAACTTATAGCGGATGACACAAGTCTCCAAGATGAAGACCCGAATGCTATAATCATTCCAGTAAATGTAAGAAGAACTAGAACTATTAAACTTATAGAAAATGGACTATCACCGAGAGGTGGTACAGTCATATTCGTGGTAGAGGCCCATGAATATCGGCAGACAGAGGTATTCTATTCATGGATAAATTTTCCAGCAGCACACGCTGTGACACAAGATTTCCACTATTACAAAATAGGGGAACCTCCGGATAAATACGCTCCTTTCGAGGACGTTGAAATCCCACTAACTTACCAAGAGCACCTGCTCTGGTTTAATGGCGCCCTAAAACATCAAAATCACATCACCAGGCTCGGTCCACTAGGTAGACCAGGAGCCACGTGGCCGGTTCTAGCCAGCTACACGCCACATCCCGACATTGAAAAAAATGTCAAGCGGAGAACTTTTAGCTCAACTAAGACAACTAATCAAAATACATAGACAATTGGTCCAATATGTCATGCGGACTTCAACAGTCCAACCAGCAATAAAAATTCCACAGACCACTCCTCACCAGGCGAACACAAATAAAATCACACCACAGAATATACAATCAGCAATTGGCAAAATTCCCGCAAAACGGGAACAAATTCCATTCTGGTTAGCCCAGAAAATCACTCAAATAGGCGGTATTTCCTGATACTACACCTCATGAGAAACACAGAATTCTGCCTATCTGTCTTCCAATGGGGATCGCACCAAATGTGGAGGACTGTGACACTTGGGGCACAGTCTTTGCTTCAATTTACACAAAAACACATGGTGTTCCGTCCATGACGGTTATACCAGATGTACTAAGACAGATTCAAAATGAATACGGTCCAGAACCTGCTTTAACTCTGGGTATGAAATTACTGAAAGACTTCAAGCCGGTCTCTGCTATATTATTAGCCAACATAAAAGGAGAAGCAGCATCTGTGGCGATCCGCCAGAAATTGAAAGAAACAGATATAGCAGAACATCCTTTTGAACTTGCCAGAATCATAGAAAAATCCTATGAAGAACTAGGTAGAGATAGTTTGGGTGGGAAACCAGTAATACCCCAACTACTTGAAAATCCTGAAAAAACAAATATTAAAAATAATATAAACACTCCAAAAAAGAGTTGGGATGGAAATAAACAATCCACTCCCAAGGAAAAACGGTTCCAGTCCAGAGGAAGGTCTCCTCAACGGAGAGATAGATCTCCAGAACGAGGTGGCAAGTCTCCCCAGAGGGAGCCCTCTGAGAAAAGATACAACCTTAGAGATAGGGATAAATTAAGAAAACCTGACAGATATCAAGATATTGATACACGTCCCTCTCGATCTTTTCAGACTTCCTCACAGAAATCGGAAAGAAGAGGACGGTCAGAACACAGAGAAGAGCACGTCAAGTCCAAAGACAAGGAACCTGCTCATCAAAGTAAAAAATTACAATTTCCAAGAAAGAAGGTAGCCAGTATTAGAATAAAACATGCAGAGGATACTGAGGACACAACTGAAAAACGGAGAGTGGGCCCAGAAAATGCTAGACAGCGCAGCAGAAGTAACAATAGCTCGCAAGATCCTGATGAATCTTCTGGAGACAGTGGACACGAATGAATACATTTAAGTGGAAACTGCAGACACCAGAGTTAGCAAACCCCATAAATTATTTGAAATAACATTGCGTATAGAGGGGGGCAAGACTAGGAAAGTAAGGGGTCTCTTTTGGGATAACCTTTCGAAAGGCTATGACATCCTGTTAGCTGAGAAAGACTGGCCACCAGAGTTTGTCAGGGAGTGCCCTCATGGGGAAGAAATGATTATGCCTGCCTTCTCAAATCATATTCCAATTCATATAAAATATACATTTGCTAGAAAATGGGCAGTAGCCCAAGCGCATGCATTATATAAAAATCATGTAGAATGGGATGAGGATTCTCCTCCTCACAAAATCCAGTTAAAATATCAACCCACTGCACAAAGGCAGTACCCAGTTAAACAAGAAGCTAAAAAGCAAGTCAGGGAGATCTTAGATCAACTTGAATATCAGGGGGTGATTGAAACATGCACCTCACAAATGAACAATACTTTGTTTCCTGTCTCCAAGCCAGATGATTCATATTGTCTAGTTTTGGACTACAGACACCTAAACTCCTGCTGCAAAACATTTGCAGTACAAATCTCACACAGTGCAGCACTAATGAATAACATTGCGCGTCAAAAGTGTAAAACGACATTAGATATCTCTAATGGATTCCTTTGTCAAAACATTGCACCTGAAAGCAGGTATTTGACCGGTTTCTCAACAATGGGGTCGCAAAAACAATTCTGTTGACTCGCACAGGGATTCAAGAATAGCCCAGGATTATTCTCAGCAAGAGTAACAGAGTTACTACAAATGTATGATGATGAGGCATTATTTTATGTCGATGACATCTATCTTACAGACGACGACCTGGAGACTCACTTAAAAAGAGTGAACACCATAATACTTGGGTTCGCAGCTGAAGGGTACAAATTCAACTTTAAAAAGTCACAAATTGCTCACCTAACTGTCCTGTTTTTAGGATATGAATTATCAAGTGAAGCAGACAATTTCTTAGAGAAATGTGCTGTACTCCAAGCTCCAAAAACGCTGAAGAACTTACAATCAATACTAGGTTTCCTGAATTTCGGAAGAACATACATTCTAAATTATGCCGAGAGGGTTAAACCTCTCTATGAATTAATAAAACCTGATTTCAAACCAATCAATTGGACTCAGAAACACACAGAAATGTTAAGATCATCACAAACAGACATGTTAACTAAAACAAAACTGCAAACTCGCGAAAATAAACGCAACCTTGTAATCCGAGCCATCCCAGGAAGATGCGGATTCACGTACCTGACCTCTAGTGAGGGAGAAACGGTACCAATAGCTTACAAATCACATTTGTACACACAAGCTGAAATGAAATTCAGTTCTACTGAAAAACTTCTAATAGCGGTTCAAACTGCTGTAGCAATAAAAGACCCAAGCCCAAGGCAGGAGGATATCTGTTTTAACAGCAGAATCAGCCCTTGAGGCATTAACAAGCCCACGCAACCTAAACGCAGTGGCATTAGATCCAAAATGGATACAATGGGAACATTCTCTTGCTGTAGAAGACGTGAAGCACTATTTTGACCCGAAAATGAAAAAACTAGAAAATCTAGAATATGAAGAAGAATATCCTCTGCCAATCGAAATTCTGCCTCTAGAACAATATACCTGTGTAATCTACATGGATAGATTTGCACAACATTACGAAGTGGATAAAAAAATCCTACAATGCAGCGTGCGCGATTGTTAAAGGTCGCTGGCGCTTTGGTAAATTCAGACCGATGATTACAAAAACTGAATCACTCAGAAACTGTTCAGCTCAGCGAGCTAAAATAAGATCTTTAAAGATGGAGCTCGAAAATGCAGATCACGAATTCCCCACACTAATAGTGTGCGATTCGCATTTCTGCGTCAAGTCTTACAATAGTGACATGAAGACATGGATCAAAAACGGTTACAAAGATGACACAGGTGCCACAATAAAGCATAAAAAGCTCTGGGAACAAGTAGTTCTTTTGCAGAAAGAACTACGAAAGACTCACGTGATACATACACTGAGTCATCAATGTGATGGCGTTCACGTTGCAGGGAATTCATTGGCTAACAGAGCCACAGCGGAAGCGGTTCAACCGGCTTCCGTAGCCCCAAAAAAGCGTTCTAAAAAACACAGACGGAGAAACCATGCTGGCGGTAAAAGCCTCATTAAAAGGAGACTATGCAGCATTACCTCTCGGCTATTCACTCAATAATACATACATAATTGATGCAAACTCCATTCCTTTTGCTCAAATCCCTGGAGTGGGGGATAGAGTAATTCCAAACACGAACCGAAGAGTCTTCTTGATTGAAGACGCACACATGGGATTGGGTCTAAGGCACCAAGAGATCGTGAAATCTCTAAAAGAATTACAATCTGAATACTGGTGGCCTGGGATGAGCCTGCAAAATTACAAATTTGCAAAGGATTGGCCAGACTGCAACCGAGATCGCAGTCGTGAACCGGACCAGACTACTGCCAGGACACCTCTATTAGAAAGCATAAGGCTATCTATACGCAAAAATCCAGCAGGAGAAATGCTATCCCATAAATATTAAGACTAGATTCACTTAAAATGCAGACACCAGCGCTCGGCTGACGCCAGAACTGTTATAAAAGTTTTGTGAGACTTTATCGGCACATACGCAATTGGCATGCTACAATCTGACCAGGGTCCTGCATTTAGCTCTCGAGCTTACAAAGAGGCCGTGACCAGCATGGGCATTGCATTGCGGTACTCTTCTCCCTTCCATCCTGAGGGAAATGCGGTAGTGGAAAGAAAAAAACTGGACATAAATCAATCTATAACGGCGAGGGTATTAGGTTCGGGTGATGGGTGGGTCAAACATTTAACAAGTGTCCAACGTAGTCTTAACAATCTGCCAAGAATTTCTCTAAAAGGTCTCACTCCCTACGAACTATTGTTCGGCACTAGAATGCAGATCCAGGATCTAGATTGTCAGACTTCAGTGGTAGAAGAAAAAGCCTTTGATATCAAAGATCGTTTGGCTGTTTTACAGGACTTAAATGAAACAAGAAGAAGTCTGAGTAATATAAAGTTAAAGCCAACAACCACTGAAGAGAAACCACCTGTCCCAGCAAGACCTGTCTGGATTCCAAAGATTGGGGATCTCGTCAGAGAAAAGATCGCGGTGAAGAAGGAATTTGGGCCTTCTTACAGAAAAGCAGTACCTGTCTTAGCTGTCAGCGGAACAAGATCAGTTGTACTACCGCCCCTTTCTGGTAAAAAGGAGAACCGATTTGTATCCATCGACCTGGTAAAACCACAATCATGTGGCCAATAATAAGTAGTAGGCCCAGTGGACTCCCAAGAAATAGCAGAAGACCAAATCTTGCTACAATCCAAGAGGTTCAAACTGAGAGACTAATCACTTTTGATAAACCTGCAGTGAATAAAAAAGGACTATGCAACAAAGCCATGGAACTTGTGCCTCTTGAAACCCAAATTGCAACAGTTCATCAAGAAACACCTGTCTACAACGATGTAGCCTCGGACTATGCTAATGAAACAAAGAAAAATGCAAAGACTAATGAAAATACGGAAACAATTCCAACAATTGACATAACTGCATCTGGCTACTTCATCAATTTCGGTGACTTTTCTGAAGATCCAAGCGAGCCTGAAGAAACGCCAGCAACAAAAACTTTCAAAGACAAAGTAACTAAACTTTTTCACCAACTAAAAGAAACTTATCTGATTTAACCATGGATTGAATTTTGGATCGTGTTAGGTGTACTTTTCGTCCTGCTTTGGCTCATCATGGTTTTATGTTTGGGTAGATTTATTGATGGAAAATATAGTACAATGGACACAGCAAGTCAGAACATCAACTTGGTCCTAAAGCCTCACAGATCCTCTCACATCGAGAAAAGAGAACTGTCATCAGTGAACATCACAGCCAATCCAATACCCGGTGAAGTAGCATGGGACAAAACGGATTATGAAATCTTTGGCCTGATTGAGCTCTTGAAATATCCACACCAATTTAAGGTTTCCTTAAGTGACTTTGTGACACCAAGTACTTTCTCTGATGATAGGGACTTAATATTAATAATATGATGTCAGATTTAGTAATGTCAGTTAAATTCACAGAACATGATTACTTGCAGGGTTCATCAAATTATGAAGAAATGTACTGTTATAATCATTATGGTCATCACTATTTGCATAAATCTGCTCAACCGAGAAATGTTTTTAATTATAACCAATGGGAACATTGTGCAACACCGCCTAAAGGCAGCTCAGAAACATTTTATGAGAAATTCCAATACTTCTCAGGGTTTAACAACAGTGATGCAGAAACGTTTTATTTTAAAATGTTAAATAAGACAAGAATGAAAACAATGTTGACAAATACTAAATTGATTTATTCTGAAACATTTTATGAAAAAATGACTACATTTGGTTTTGAATTTTGGAAAAACAACATTGAAACAAAAACCATCTGGGGTTCAAAAGACTGGCAGGTACAAGGTCTAGAAGCATTATTTAGAGCCTGCATGATCCCAGAACAGATAATATTCCTGAATGACACCATGCAGCAAACAACCTGTCTTGGTTTAGCAAAGATAAAAGACTTAAACAAACCGTCTATTCCGAAGCCCATACCTGATAGTCATAGCACTACAGATGTGGAGATAGACGTATCCCATATTTTACACCAAACAGAACAAATCCTGATTGGAAAAAATGGTTGATCTGACCCACAGACACAAATAACCGTCAAGATAGATTCCTGAACTAAACACAGGGGTTTAAACAGACCAGGCCAGACCCTAGATACTCCCAGAGACAACATCCAGGGATAGTTACAACATACAGTGTAGGGAAGCTATGCCTCGAATGGCTAAAGAAATCCACACTGGCTGAAATTAAGCAACACTTGACTTTACTTAAAGAAGGTGCTGACTTGCGTGATTTCATAATGGGACCACGCAAACAGCTTCAAAACGTTTCATATACGCCGGTATATACGCTGCTTACAATGAAGCTTGGAAAGTAACACAAATTGAAACTGCTGAAAAAATACGAGAAATTGATCGTATAAATTTGGAAAAATCACTTTCTGTAGTAGACAATGGGTTAACGACTCTGTCCTCCAGATTATATTCACTAGACAGCATTGTATCATCTGCTATTGATATAATAGAGCAGGACTTACTAATGTTACAACATGGTCAGTCCCGATTACGTTCTATTGTACAACTTGGCTGGACGTTGCAAAACCTGCGTTCAGGCTACGTGCCATGGCGTTTAATCAACACAACGTCATTATTCTCTATCTTTAACCTTACAGATCAGTTTGGCACAAAAAGGAGCAGACTATACGATTCTGAGCATTTAAAAACTTGAGAGATTACCATTGACAATGTCAGATAGACCTGTCATTGAATGGATAATACATGGAACGATTACAATCCCAATAACAACTTAACAGTTTAAGTATTGCCAAACATATATGCCAACAGGCCTGTCTGAAAGGTTGGGTAAAGGATACATCAAGTCAACATGGAATTTACCTTATACACACAAATGTTATAGTGAAGGGAAAAAAGAGGTATCCCTTAGTGGTAAGAATTGTAAAAAATCACTAAGCGGTACACTCCTGTGTCAAGGTATTAACTTGCATGGAGCCTGCGAAGGGTCATCAAATAACCTTTAATGTCACCTGCACGGCACTCCTGCAACACAGATAGAGCCATTTTTCAGACAACTTTCCAACGGCAGTTATGTTCTAATAAGTGACCACAGCTGTTCTGGCATGGTGCCAGGAAAAGCCTATCTCGTGAGCGTTAGTTCCATGGTAACTTGCTGTATGCAAGTATTATATCCAAGCAGCAATCCAGACATGGAGGCGGCAATATGGCCTTCTTTGAATATCTCTTCTATTCGAATTGATACTTTAAGCAGAATGAAGTCCATTCTTTTACAGACAAATGTGCCTTTAACCTCGTCCAAAGAGACGTATGATCTGCAAGTTGCAAGGACAGCAGCAGAGATACATTACCTATTATCAACAAATTGCCCGTGCATTTCGTAGAAGTGTTAAGTCAAATCTTAAACATGTCTGATACCAGTGGCATCGCACATGTATTTAAGAAAATTTTTTGGGGACTGTTAGCACCCTTTGAAACAGTTCTGGGCATTTTCCCGAATTTTGTCCATTCCTTTTTCGGCGGCCTGCCTCTTCTTTTGGGACTCGTAGCAGGAATTTTATTTTTGATCCTTCTGCTCCGATATGGCAAGCCAAGCCACAGACAGAACTCCAGCTACAATGGAAGAAACGATCTTAGCAATACGCTAGCGAGACCGAATCACTAGAGTCCTCGTATTGGCCCGGCTAAGAGATCTGAGTGCAACCTGGTTTCTTTCATTCAGACCAATCTGGCAAGATTGCATCTTACCTGTGCTTCCATGTCTGCTATGCGGAGAGGAATGCGTGTTAGAGGTCTGTCTTACACTACCATCAGCAGTACCAATGGATATCGATACTTTGCTAGGTCTGGTAACGACTCATGCAACGTGTTGTCCCCAGCGGCTACCTATTCTGATGACGGCATTCTTTGAGACTACACCATTATGAGTAGGTGGCGGTGAAGTACGAGAGGAAAGCAGCACCAAACAGGTACAACCTTCTGTGAGCATTGCTGATCCTGACATCGATGATAGCAATCATTCTCACATACGCACAATTTCAGCATTTTCGAACTTGGTCGAACTTTCACCTGATGTTGTAGACCAATTTTTTACAAGCCTGTCTGATATGATGTTCTCCCCTCACAACGAGAATAACTTTTAAACAACGAGTACACAGCGTTCCCTGAACCTTGAATTCGGCCTTCAGTTTTTGATAAACAAAACTACTGAAAACATTTGGAACAATTTTTTCCCCTGAAAACGAAATTATTTTTTTCCACTTCTAAAATATTTACTTTTTTTGGCACACAGTAATCTGCTTAAAGTAGAACTATTCTTAGAGAACAGAGCTTCTATTTTTAGAGACACTAGAGACATATTTTACCTCAGCCTCTAGCACATGTACAGTATTGTATAAATATGTGATGAAATGGTCGCGACCTTCTTTTCTGTATTCAGAGCCATTTCATGTGTAATTTTCACAATTCATTCAGCCAATATATATATGCATTTAACTGAATGATACCACTGCTTAAAAGACGTACAGTACCGATACTCATTTTCGTGTATACACCATGCACCATTTCAAATGCAATTTATGTATTTTGGGGTGGGTTGGAAACACATGCATCGTTATATGTTTAATATTGCTTAGTTTTTAGTAATGATGGACATTAATACATGGAGTGGGGGTTGTGTTTCTATCTAGGACCCTAATTCGATATTCCCGATTTATGCCCTTATGTGGTTATAATAAATAGTATCCTTATAAAGACATAAGAATCATATCCATATTTAGTAATAGCCCATGCAGTCCAAATACGGCAAGGCTACTCCCCTAGACTCCTAGAAAGTACAACGCCTTCTTTAAACAAACTAAGCCTCCAGCAGCCCGGGAAATCCCCCTGCTTTTGTTTTGATTTGCACAAGAACTCCTGGAGTCCAGAAAGAACTGTTAGTTCTTAGTGAGGTCTTATGTCCAACCTTACGTCAAGCCCGGCACCTTCCAGGTATAAATATACCAACGTTGCCTTAAGCAAACACACGGTGGTTTGGAGCAGAGCTGCTATCTACTTTCCCGACGCCCAGCTGATGCGAGAGCCGAAGGAAGCCGACCCTCCCTTGACGCACTGAGAGAGACTCTGTCTTTTTCTCCAGCCGAGAAAATCCAGCTGGGTTGCTTGGAGATCGAGTCCTGAGAGAGAGATACAAGACCTCCTACATTCTAGAACCAAGGTACGGAGCTGACTAAACCCTTAAGAGAATTCTTGATTCAGATTCTTGGCAAAAACCAACTTAACTTAAACTCCAACTTACTTACTCCTTCCCACGTATTAGGCTTAGGTCAGGTACACCGGGGTAGGCGTATATTAGAAGCACCAGTTGAGTACGTTAGTCACTGTTTTTATGTATGTATATATTTTATCCGTTTTAAAATATCAGATGGCTAAGAAACCATATCAATGCTTTTACAGTATTATTTCATAATACTCCTTTTACTGTACGCACTTTACTTTATGATAAGTATTGCAATTGTGGCAATTCATTTCTCTTGCATGAGAAAGAAGACTGCTCAATAAATAACACCTTTTATTGAAAACGCCCGTCTCTCTATTTCTCTGCACTCTGGTGAAACTAAGTATGCACGATTGACTGAGTGAAATAGTTGTCTATTGTTTTCACACGACTCTAGAGATACACTCTTATTCTGAGGGAGCAAAGTTGTCATGTTTATGCGGTTGTCAGAAGCTAATCCCTTCTTGTCTAAATAAGGAGAGTTAACTCTTTCCTGAACATTCGAGAAAGTTTCTAGTGACCTCTGAGCTAGCTGGCAAAACTAATTAAATCTAATATAGTCAGTAGAGACCTAGATGACCTCAGTCCTACGTCTACACTGCTGTTTATATTATTCCATTGCGCAGAGCCTATTGGGAATATAGGAACTACACTACAAGACAGTACTATCGGGATGGCAGAGAATAAGAACAATAGTCTAGGTAGAACCACCATCTTCATTATGGCGATTCGACCCAAGAGGGAAAGCGGGAGCTTGCACTAGGTCTCAACATCGTCCTCCAGTTTACTGAATGCTACTCCATAGTTTTTACTAAATAAAATCTCTGGGTCAGTGTGGAGCTGCACTCCGAGATATCTGACTGGGTCCATTGTCCACTGTAAAGGAAACTCCATATCAAACCTCCGGGTAGTTGGGGTGAGGGGGAAGGCCAGCAATTAAGCCCAGTTCACCTTCAGGCCCGATAGGGCTCCAAAGCGAACCACCTCCCTGAGCATTGATGATAGGTTATTTTCCGGGTCGCGAACATATAGCAGAGTGTCATCCGCATACATTAAGACCACAATCCTGTATGTTGGGAATTGTATACCCTCGTTGGCGTGGTATTCGCGTAGCACGCAAGTAAGCGGCTCAGCCACCAGTGCGTAGAGCAGTGGGGACAGCGGGCAGCCCTGTCTGGTTCCTCTACCTATAGGGAAGGGGTCTGTAACTAGGTTACCAACGCGCAGTCTGGCACACCGTTTGTGATATAGGGCCCCTATCACTTGAAGAAACGGCATGCCCAAACCCATCCGCTGCAGGACGTGACTCATGAACGGCCACTCCACGAGTCAAAGGCCTTTTCCATGTCAAGGGGAACTTTGCACTCTCTGTTTGGAGCGGGACCTCGACTAAGGAGGACTATGGAGGCTGACACTTTAATTTGCACCAACTTTCCGCCGCACCCGCTTTGCGGGTGCCGCTTCACACCGAAGATACTGGGAGGAGTGCCCACTGCATTTTGCGAGCAGGCGCTGTGCTGTGGACCAAGGAGGGGGCTAGAGCTGGCCATCTAGAATGCTGCAGGGACTCCAGTAACCAGGAGTCCCTGCGTGACCTGCAACACCTAGTCTGCGTTCGGTGCACGGCCCCGCCCACTGTCCATCGCGCTGCTGAAAATCGTGTGTTTCCTGGGAGCAAACGGGAACTTTGCACTCTCTGTTTGGAGCGGGACCTCGACTAAGGAGGACTCTGGAGGCTGACACTTTCATTTGCACCAACTTTCCGCCGCACCCGCTTCGCGGGTGCCGCTTCACACGGAAGATACTGGGAGGAGTGCCCACTGCATTTTGCGAGCAGGCGCTGTGCTGTGGACCAAGGAGGGGGCTAGAGCTGGCCATCTAGAACGCTGCAGGGACTCCAGTAACCAGGAGTCCCTGCGTGACCTGCAACACCTGGTCTGCATTCGGTGCACGGCCCCGCCCACTGTCCATCGCGCTCACAGTATAGTTGACGGAGGTATTCACTGCGCGGGAGCGCCCGGGGCAAAGCCCGGGCAAAGGGCGGGCCCTCTGTGGCCCTCAGGGGACCGAGGAGGACGGGACGGGCCACCCCCCTGACATCCTCTGCCACATACTACATCTAAGGTGAATTCTGTTTATTTCGCAGTATAGCTGACAATCAAGGCGTAACCTAGTATATACTATACACTATCCCAAGTAAAAGGATGACTACAGTTCGGAAAACCCCTGTGGCCACGAGATCTACGACAAGAACTAAAAATGTCCCCAACACGCCACTACCATCTATACCTGCTATCGATCTCATGCTACAGAAAACGATCGGTGTAGTGGCGGATGCCATACAAAATACAGAGAGACGCCTTTCATTAACTCCAGATTTATGCTTTCCTGATCTTTCATTGCATACTACCGATAATATTAACATTTTGGACAATACAATGAATTCCCAAGATTCCATACTAATGCAATCGTTTACGGGGCTCCCAAGTTCTCAAACCAGAGACAATACACCATCAGCCCTGTTTACACCCTCTATAGGTAACAGAAGGGATAGTAGTTCTATTCTGACTTGTAATCATGGCGATTATATATGTTTTCCGCCCACAGCCTCTCCAGTTCCAGGGGATGAACCCGTGGGGGGGGTTATCGCCTATAATACAACCTGCCCCTGGAAAAAGTCATGTTACATCAAATGTAATTCGGCGCTGTGGGAAAAAAATCTAATCAAAATCATTAACGAGGAAAATTTACCGCCCAAAAGCCAAACAGAAACACTCAGTCAAGGATATCTGGTCATACTTTAGACTGGATAAACTTGCCACAAAAACAGCAATCCCGGCCCTACCACCATCTAGTCAAGGTCTAGAACCACTTATAAGCGAAAAGCGGGCTGTGCACACAAATATGGTAATACACCAGACAAGCCAGACAGACCAGTTACCGGCAACGAATATATCCCTCCTGAGTGAAATAGAAACCCTACTTAGGTCCCTTTTGTTGCCTGTTAGCGAGAGAGTCAGCAACATTGAGAAGGCATTAGGGAAATTCGAGAGGGCCCAAAACGATGCATCTACTAGTTTGTTAAAAATACTGAAAGCACTGAAATCGACCTCCACTTTCATACCGGCTAGTAGCTCTCTTAATTCAATTAGCACCCAAAATGCGAGGGCCAAGAAAGTTACAGAAAATGCTCCCACCAAACAGCCTCTGCCCCTTTGTCAGGGTGATATAGTCCCTACTAAACTAGTAACAAATCCACATGTAGATGACAATACACCATTAATAGTGGCTACAATCCCGAGCAGTGTCACAATCTTGCCTGTAATTAAAAATGATGAAAGCGAATGGGCCACTGAGGGTTCCTCTGCCGAGCTAGTTAAAGTTGACACAGAGCCCCTGCGCCATACCAAAACCCCAAACTTGAACACAACTACAAACATAGTAGGGGATAAAACGTTAAAATCTGCGGCAGCTAAAAGACCCCTTTATATAAACCTCCCTCCTGAATCCAACCCATACACCATTGTTATGATTGGTGTACCCAAACTAGTTGGGGAGAAGTCAGAGACCCATGAGGATTTAAAAAATAAGGTGAGCCACTGGCTGTCCGCACACAGACCGATTCCCCATCATATAAACGGCCAAATTTCCCACGTGAGGAGGGTAGACTGGGTGGGCACCAGATTTAAATCGACCGAGGGCGACTGTATCGTGGTTAATTTTAGGGATAGTCGCGTGGCTAGTTTTATTAGTAGCTGGAGGGGTGGCTTGACAAATAGCCTGATCCGTACGATGGATCTAAGCTATTTCTACCCTTCTAATGTTTCTGCCCCAAACAAAGTACAACCCCAGTCGATCCACGGACAGGGGGGGATGCATGAGCCATCAGTCCACTATCAACCAAGGGTAACTCCATGGCACTATGGCCAGGTCATCACAACGGATCTTACACACCAAAGGCAGGAACCACTATGGGAGAGTAGACCTAAAAACTATCTCTCAACATTTCATTAGAGAAGGGAGTTTTCACCCCATATACATCAACGAGATTACTCACACCCATATCATTCAAACATGCAATATGGGGTTCCCATTTCAAATAGATATGATGCCTTTTATGCTCAAGATTACCTGGATGAGATTGACTGACTAACAGCATTCTCACCCCTACTTGCTCATTCTGACTCTTCGCAATGGGTAGTACCACCTAATATAATAAAAAGCGTTAATCCAGCGAGTGCTCCAGTTTCCACTCTAGAGTTAGACATAACCTGTATAGCAGAGCCTCTAGCACACTGTCTTGAGAGCCCGCTCTTACAAAACGGGTTTATTTCATCACATCCTATCACAAAAGTTCATAGCCCTGCCCTCATTGAGGTCAATCACCCGCTTCCTATCAGTGAAGCGTATGCTGTTGTAGTGACAGGCCGAGGCAATCAAGTTCCATCTTCACCTTCAAACTTGGCCCAGGAAATAGGATCAGGCTATGAGGCACCTAGCATCATACAATTTCTATCTTGGAACATAGCTGGACTGGCTGCTAAGGTAAAGGATCCAACCTGGGTGGCATATATAAGGAAATATACTGTACTGTGTTTTCAAGAAACGTGGCTGGAAGAAAAAAATGTTCACATTGAGGGTTACCAGAGCTTTTTCTCGCCAGCAGCCCCGTCGAACAGTGGCAGATCAAAGGGGGGCCTGGTAACATACATTAGCCTTGCACTTATTTGCCAGGTCACCAATAGACAACCTGAAAATAGAAACATTCAAGTTTTGGAGCTTAGGAGGGGTAAAAGGGCACTTACCCTGGTTAACTTCTATAATGCAGTAACTCCACAAGGGGGGTGCAATATTCTTCAGTTACACAACTTTCTGAAAGTCAAAGTGGCGAGTTTACCCCAAAATATATTAATCGCTGGTGACTTTAATGCGCATCCCTGTGGCAATCCTGAAGTGACATCCATGGGCTCCCTAGGTTGTAATAATAGGTCAGGTTTCCACTTTGATCATTCCATGCGTGGCACGCATGTCAATAACCTAACTGATGATATGAACCTAACTGTTGCTATGTCCATGACGGCGGATTCTTATATCTTTGATGTTCCCACTTATAAAGGCTCTGGTCATGGACCCTACATAGATCACATTTTACTTTCCATTGACCTCGCAAATCTAGCCTCTGACTTTACAATTCAAACAAGTATTCACAGCGACCACAATCCTATTTCCATTGCAGTGGGAGCAGGTATTTTCGAGCAGCGGAAGACGTCCAAGGGCTGTGGGTTACTAAAGTCGATAAATGGAAATCGCCGACTGAAATGGTCAATGGTGAACAGTGACATTTTGTATAGCTCAATTAACACCAGTTGCGGCCACGAACTTGGACTTTGTGTTTCCCCAACTACATCACCTGAAACGGCCCTAACTGCTTTTGCTGTTGTGGTACAAAGAGTTGGTCAAATCTTAACGGTACCAGTGAAGGGTCAGTCTGATTGTCATCCAAGATGGTTAGACCAAGCTTGTTCCAAGGCCGGACGAAATCTTAAAAAGGCTTTAAAGACCAAACCAAGGGACTCTGCCTGTATTAAAACCTTGCGAGCTAAATATAAGGCAACTCTGGCATCTCGGAAAAGAGAAGTAAAAGCACGTACCTGGGAGTCTCTGCTCGATCCTACAACCTTGGGTAACAGCTCAAAGTTTTGGAACATTATTAACAAACCACTGTTTGATGATCCTAGTGTTTCAGTGCTTGGCACTAACATACCCGAGGAAGAGTGGGTTTCCCATTTTAGTTTAATTTTTTAAAAGTGATGAGCCACAAGTGGAATATGATATTAAAACTCCTGAGGAAGTTTCTTTGTGCTTTACAGTTGGGGAGGTAGAGAAGGGGATTCGCGGTTTAACCTGTAACAAGGCTCCTGGCCCCGACGGCCTTCCCCCTGACCTATTTAAATCCAATATCCACCTATGGGCTCCAGTCCTTACTGCAGTAGTTAATGCAGGAGTATTAACTGGGTGCCCAAAGTCCTGGGGGTCCTCAACCATAGTACCTGTATTTAAGAAGGGTGACCGAAACAGTGCAGTATGCTATAGGCCTATTTCCCTGATTAACTCAGTTGCTAAGGTAGTGGGGGGTATAATTTTAAATAGGCTGGTAGCATGGGCAAATGATAATAATGTAATGTCGCCAACTCAATACGGGTTCAGACCAGGCCACTCAACGGTCTGAATTTGTATTTAATCAATGGCAAATATACCATGGCCAGAAAAGGTACTGTCCACATGGCCTTTATGGACTTATCGTCCGCCTTTGATTGTGTCGACAGAGGCAGGCTCTGGGACATCCTGTCAAAAATGGGGGTCGAGCAAAATCTGATTAATTTTCTGGCCGACCTTCATTCGGACACCAGAGCAAATGTCCGCTACACCCAAGACATGAAAGTAACTATGGATATTAGGATAAATCGGGGGGTTAGGCAGGGGTGTATTTTAGCTCCGTTTCTTTTTAATCTTTATATTTATTTATTTGCGGGTTTGTATCGCGCTAGGATCATCTCCCGAAGGAATATCTCCGCGCTTTTGAGAACCTTTCAGCATGTAACAGTTGGTAAACAGATGTCATTAGTTAGGAAATAAGAAGGTTTTTAGCTGTTTCCTAAAAGGGAGATATTCCTGACAAAGTCTCAATGAGAGAGGGAGGCTGTTCCACAATCTTGGTCCAGCGATGGACAGAGCTCTTCCACCTTGTCTGGTTTTTCTGGCTCTTGGAACTTGTAAAAGGCCTTGTTCACTGGATCTCAGGGATCGAACCGGTTTATAGAGAGAGAATCTATTGTTCAGATACTCTGGGCCTTTGTTCTGGAGACTTCTGTGTATGGTGCAGCCTATCTTGTATTTCACCCTTTGTTTGACAGGAAGCCAATGTAGGGTGTTCAGAAGAGGCTTCGATGGTGTACGGGGGGGCTGATTTAGAACAAGACGGGCTGCCGTGTTCTGGACTACCTGCAATCTCGCAATGACTCCCTCGTTTACTGATAGGAGCATCCCATTGCAGTAGTCCAGTCGACTCAGTATAAGGGCCTGCACTAGCGTTCTCCTAGTTGAGTCAGGGAGCAAGGGGAAGACCTTCCTCAGCATAGCAATAACGTGGAAGCATGAGCCCACCACTTGATTGCTGTTTTGTTTTAGAGAGAGCTCCTGGTCCAGACGCACACCGAGATTTTTTACCACCTGCTTTGGCTCCGGGACTGGGCCAAGGTCTTGCGGCCACCAGTCTGGGGACCATAGGAGCTTTGCCTCACCGAATAGCATCACCTCCGTTTTTGCCACATTGCATTGCAGGAAGTTTGATGCCATCCAGTGAGCCACTGCCTTCATCCCCAAGGAGAAAGAGTTCCTGACCGTATCCGTAAGATGTTTAAACGGGAAGAGGAGTTGGGTGTCATCCGCGTATGACATTGGGATGAACCCATGGGATCTCATGATGTTTGCCAGGGGTGCCACGTAGATATTAAACAGGGTCGGGCTTAAGCAGGAACCCTGTGGCACCCCCTTTGAGATCCCCACCTCCTCTGACCGATAAGCACCCAGGGTGACAGTCTGGGTGCGATCTGTCAGGAAACTCCTCACCCATGCCAGAGCTACACCTTCCAGACCGATGTTAACAAGTCTGGTGGTCATGATGTCATGTGACACGGTGTCGAACGCCGCAGACAAATCCAGCAGAACCAGGATGACGGAATAACCCCCATCCTGGTACATACGTAGATCGTCTGCGACTGACAGCAAGGTGGTCTCGGTGCTATGTCTAGGCCTGAAACCCGACTGGGAGGGATCCAGTCCATGTGTCTCAATGAATTAGAGGAGCATCTTTTAAAAACAGGCACAGACTACCCATATATAGGAAGGAAGGGCGTGCCCGTCCTGCTATATGCGGACGATGCCGTCCTAATTTCTAGAACCGCAATTGGCCTCCAAACTTTGTTCGATTCATTTTTTGTATTTATGAACTCCCGAGGCCTGAGTATTAATAATTCGAAATCATTTGTTATGAAGACAGGATTAGGTTCTAGAAAGTTGTACTCCTCAGTAAATGGTGAAAAAATACCGACAACAAAGACCTTTTCGTACCTTGGTGTTCTTTTTGATCACCAACTAACGTGGGCACCTGCGGTACGAAAGAAGAAGGGTGAGGTGGTGCGGGCAAATGCAGCGATAATAGATTTCGCAAGAAAAATGGGAAATAGCCCGGTGGCTGCTCTGCTGAAACTATACCAAGCCAAAAGCACTGCCGTTGCGTGTTACGGGAGAGAAATATGGGGTTTTGTTCCCCTAGGCGATCTTGAGGTTATCGAAAATAACTACCTAAAACAAGTATTAAGGCTGCCAAGGGGAACGGCTAATTTCTCCGTTCATGAAGAATTAGGTATGCCCTATTTAAGCGACAGAATAGCTCCAACCCCCTTGCTGTGCTGGCTAAACTGCTGGCTGAATGCAGACATACCCCTCACCCAAAACATCCTACATGAAGCACTATCGTGGGAAGGGAGGTTCAAGATCCCCTGGATAAAATATGTTAGAAAATGTCTTCTTGAAATGGGACGGCTGGATCTCTTCCTAGCCCCGGAGTCAATAACTAAACTAGATGTAACCTATGTGAAGAATATCTTTATGTCATCTAGGTACTTAGCTAGGGAGGAGACAGAGCTTAAGAAAGACAGTGTTAGGAAGCATGTTTTGACAAAAACCTGTTTACAAATGGAACCATACTTATCTTGGCCCATGTCTGGTTATGAACGCTTCTTGTTGACAAGGTTTCGTTTTGATTTGTTTCACCTATTGCTAGCTGTACCAAGTGGGGCCCATAGAGGTCAAGTGTTGCCAGCTTGCGGCTGCAACAGTAAGTCTCCGCAAGACCTGGCCCACTTTTTATTTATTTGTTCTTATTATACAGTACCTCGTAAATTGTTTTTAAAACCTCTTCTTAAACAGCTGAATTTTGCACAAATCAGACCAGCACTTTATTACCTTCAAATGCTAAACTGTGACTGTACCATGTTTGTATGCAGCTTTTGAAAATTAGCACTCAAGTTTAGAAAAAGTATGGAAGGTTCATTAATTATGCTACTGATAGCTACATCTTTTTATCTAATCGTTTATTTATATTTTTAACTACATATTCCGCTTGTGTCCTTCCTTTTTTTGTAATGTCTTTTTACTACAATTTTATCTGTGTCAAATGTATATGTTTTGAAATGTACTTTTATGATTGTTAAATGTAAACAATCGAATAAAGATATTTGACCTTGACCATGTCAAGGAACACAGCGATGGCCCCAGTGTCCGGCTTGACGTGTTGCATCGTGCCCAGGACTGTGCGTATATTATAGGTTAAGCTCCTACTGGGAATAAAGCCCGCCTGTTCCGGGGCGACCAACTCGGGGGCCAAGAGCGCCAGGCGGGTCGCCAACACCTTAGCGAAGAGCTTGGTGTCTACATTGAGCAGGTAAAGGGGTCTGTACGAGCCGCAATCATCTCGCGCTTTACCAGGTTTCAAAATCGTGATTAACAGAGCTTCCCTCATAGAGTTGGGCATACTACCCTCCACACATATATCATCAAACAAAGTGGATAAATGTGGTAGCAATTTGTCTTGAAAGGCTTTGTAGAAGCCCACTGTTAGCCCATCTGCCCCGGGGGCACTTCCTGCACGCATGCTCACTAAAGCTTCCACAATTTCATCCTTTTCTATAGGATGCATCAAGAACTCCCTGTGTGTGTTCGTGAGTGTAGGTAGGTCTATGTGCTCTAGGTAGTCTACGGATTCCTCAGTGAGGGCATCGCTCTTGGAGGAGTATAAGTCAGTGTAGTAACTCTTCAACATCTGTGCTATGTCAGACTCGTCTGTAAGGACCTGGCCTTCAGGGGTCTTAAGTTCTATAACCTGTTGCTTCCCCCTGTTCCCCCAAGACTGAGCCTGGCCGTTCTCTCTCTCCGCAGGTCCGCGCTGTTGCGTACCTTCCCATATGTTTTATTTCCCTATCTGCTTCCTCATTGTATTCTGTCAGCAGGGACTTCATCTCCGCATCTATAGTCGTGTCGGGGTGCCTCAGTTGCCGCTCCTCCAAGAGCGCCAATTGTCGCTCCAATTTGGACAGCCGATGCCTTATCGATTTAAGAACTCCAGAATGCTTGGACATGGCTATGCCGCGTGTGTAGACCTTAAAGGCCTCCCAAACCATTTGGAAGCTGTCCACTAAACCTAAGTTAGTTTCAAAGAAAACGTCTATTGCTTCTGCTAGCTCCCCCCCTAAACAGTGGGTCTTGCAGAGAATATGACGGGAAGCGCCGCGTAAAGTGGGGGATCATTTCCTTTGGGGTGTCTAAATGAAGCAGGAGTGGGGAGTGGTCGGATAAAGTGCGAGGAAGTACTTTGCAATCCCTGATCTGTCCCAACATGGCAGTAGAAGCCAGCCAGTAATCTATTCGGGTGTGCATGTCATGGTAGGCGGAGTAGTGGGTATACCCTCCCTGCTCTGTGTGCCTGCATCTCCACCCATCCTCCAAGTCAAAACCAATGAGCATGCTGTGCAATGTTTGCGCTGCAGCTGAGGGTCTACGCGGCGGGCCTGCTGACCGATCAAGTGTGGGGTCCAACACCAGATTGAAGTCCCCTCCCCACAGGGCTTGCGAGGTATCGTAATTATGGACTGCCTGCGCCAAGGAGTCATAGAATTCCTGGGAGTCGTAATTTGGGCCATAAACATTGACTACCACCAGATCCATCCCCAGGCCCCTACATCTAGCAATTACAAAATGACCCTCCGGTCAGCTCTCAGGGGCGTCAGATCGAGTTTCGATTTAGGATTTACCCATATAAGTACCCCCGTGCATGCGTGGTAAAACCCGCTGCTGCAATGTTGCCCTCAAGACCTCTACTACGTAGCATCTTGCTCGTGAGTGGCAGGTGGGTCTCCTGTAGGAGCGCCACATCAACGTGCTGCCGCTGCAGATAGCTAAGCACTTTACGCAGCTTGCGGTAGTCATTGAGCCCCCTGACGTTCCAAGTGAGTGCCCGAATCGTCGCAGTCCGGGTGTGCCCTGCAGGGTCAGTCACACTCGCCATCGCACTGCCATAGGGATCGTAAGGTAGCTAGGGTACTGTGTGCGCCTGTCTCGAGCCGTGTGCGTGATTTGAGCAAAAACATCCCCCCTCCCCCCTCCCCCAACCCTTGAACCCAACTGGAATACAAGCCCACCCTCCTCCCACTGCAGACCACACCCAACAAGGCCTTGCGGAATACAATACCACACACCCTCCCCCCGGTGCAATCCCAGAAAATGAGTAACTCCAAGGAGTCAACCCAGAGCATCGTGCGCGGGGGCCCAGTTTGCCGCACCACCATAAAAGAGCACAAACGTGCACTCCACAAAAAGTCCTCAATCCGCCTCCCGTTGCACCATTGAATACACATCAGTGAAAATTTTTAAATAAGAAAATCCAGTGTTGAATCTGCCAAGCCTGACTAACAATTAGATACACAGGTATCCACCCATCCAGCAGGAAACAAGCAACTCGGCAGTGCCGAACATTTGTCCATAGCCCCAGGGGACCAATATGCGTGTCCAGCGGCTTCAAGTCCAGGCGAGCCCCGCCATCACGTGACTCAGTCTGTAGACCCAACTGTCAGGCCACCCAGACCCCCCGCACCCCCCGCCAAACCCCCACACCAACAAAATATCGATGCCGGCCATCAAGTGAGAGGTCACAGCTCTACGTAGCCCCTGTAGTTTACTACACCAGGAAACCTGCATGGAGGAATCAGTTACTCCTGCTCATCAACTTTCCCCCGCCCCAGTCGTTGGGCTGTTCTCGTCTTTCCATTGATCTCTCGACCAGCCCTTTAGGGCCTGCTGCAGGGCTTGTGGATCCGTGAAGAGATGGGAGTGCACCTGCCGGTTGACGCGCAGTTTCGCTGGGTACAGCATTGCTTAGTCCAGGCCTTTAAGCTGTTGTTTGTACGGAGCAAAGTGCTTGCGGGCCTCCTGCACTTTAGCTGTAAAATCGGGATAGAGGGAGATCTCCGAGCCCTCGTATTGTAACATTTTCTTGTCTCTGGCCTGGCGCAATGCCGCATCTCTGTCTCTGTAATTGAGCAGCTTGGCTATGATGGGGCGCGGCGGGGCCCAGCGAGCGGTGTGCGCGCTCCACTACGAACATTGGGGAGAAAGTCTCCTATCCAAGGAGGGTGATCAGGAGTTTCTCAACAAACCGTTCCATGTTGCCTGTCTGAACCGTTTCCAGAAGCCCCGTAAGGTGTAGATTACATCGACGAGAGCGTGCCTCTAAGTCCTTGGTTTGATCTTGCAGGGCCTGCATTAGTTTTTCAATCTTTTTGTGGTCCATGCCCAGCTCCATTTGCGCCTCCTCAACCACCTGTTATTCGCCTCTCGGACATATCAAGCCTTTCAGCGTGCTTGTCAATCCGCTCCACCATCCTGTCCATTCGATAGGTGAGGGCGTCTAGCTTCGAGCCCAGGGATGTCATACTTGTCTGCAGGCCCATCTCCATTGCTATAAGCATATTTTTAATGTCCACGTCACCTGCTGCAGCAGCTCCGTCTTGCTGAGGCCCCTTGTCAGTGCGCTCAGCATCCTGTGATTTTGAGCGCCGCTGGTCGAAGGACAGTTTGCTTTGGGTCTTATCGCCCCTACCCATCTCGACGGGCCACACCAGTCACCACCCACAGCACTTCTGATCTGGCGAGACTAGTCCGAGTGGGCCCCAGGATATCTGTTTCTGCAGGAATCCTATGTAGTGGCCAGGAGGAACCCACACAAGCCAGCAAGGCAGCGGAGCAACCCCCCCGAGCCCCAGGCACACAGCAAGCCAAAATCACAGGATGCTGAGCGCACAGACAGCGAGCCACTGGCCTCAAATCGCTCCCAGGAATATCCACTCTAGCTCCCACAGCGTTAATAGCAATCAAAGCCAGTCTAAGCGCCGGCTGGGGGGGAGGAGGCCTCTAGCACAGTACCACATGGGGGGGGCAAGTCCGGTCCATTCCACCAATGCGAAGGATGGGGGGCCCAATAAGTCACCTCTGGGCCGGCGGATCACCGCACCCCCAACAGTCGACAATGTCCAGCTATGGCCCAGGCACCCTCGAGTTCTACTGCAGCATAGCCGCCCCGCAGCCTCTCCACCTACCGAGACTGCACCAAGGGGCCTGAAGCATGGAGTACAAGTCTACAAAACAACAGAAGAGTATCTTAATACAAACTGAATAAGCAAGAGGAGAGGTCAAAAATTGATTGGACCACCACCCATGAGTGAATAAAAGACCCGAGGGGTGTATATACTGCAATGCACACACAGTGAGGGAAAAAAAGAACCCTCAGGCACCCGCACTGGGCAGGTAGCCAGTCATCTTCATCGGGTTCCTGTTTGTTAGTACATGAATAGTACCAGAAATATAGTGCTAATTAAAATGAGTCATGACTACTCCCCCAACAAAAGACTTTTTAATAAAGGGGTAGTGCTAACCCAATTAAAAACAAAGTGAACAGGCGGACATGCAAAAGGTCGTGTAAATTTGAACCTAATGTCCTAAAAAGAAGGTGCAAGTCCTTCCCTCGCCCCATGGGCCTCCACTTCGTTGTGCGTCGCAGCCCCCTCACCTCCGGTCTGCAGAAAACACCAGCACAGCAATCTCTCGTGGCCGTCGCCAGGCCACAGCACGTTGCAGCCCCCAAGGGGGGGGGTAGAGAGGGGGCCGATGTCAGCCCCGTAGGGCGCGGCACTCGTTTGAAATCCAGGTGCCGCCTCTCCACCGCCCGCGCTGCCCCCGCAGGCAGAGAGAAGGGGAGTCGGGGGAGGCGGACAGGCCGCCCCCCTCGTCGGGCAGCGCTGAACTCCGGGCCGAAGGCGCGGCACGTCCGCGATCGTTAGGGCTTCCCGCGGCACACTCCCGATCCGTGGCCGCACGTCTCCTGATGCAGCGCGGTCGCCCCTGGCACTCGAGGACGGGGACTCGCGGCCTGTAGCCCTGGCGAACTGCCGCATCTGCCCGCGGCGGAGTTCTCCAGGATTTTCAAGGATTATGGTGGAATCTGGACGGAGCTACGGCTCAGGCGGCCATCACAGATGCCGGCAAGCTCCGCCCCCCTATCATAATTGTTTCTTCCTCTGTTATTCCAATCCTCGTAGGTTTGGTAAAAAGAACATTTTGTAGGTTTCTTTTTTATATAGACCGTGATGCATCCATCAAAATCCAGTCGGAAATACCCTGCCAACAAAAGCCTGCTTAATACTCTCCATCATAATGTCTCTGCATGGCTTTCCACCCTCCATTGAGCCAATGCGGTTGGCATCTTACTGCTGTTATTCTTTAGACATACATTTTCATTGACCAGAAGCAAACTTTGCAGACTCTGGTCTTGTCTGGCTTCTTCACACTTTTTCCACCTGTGTCTCCAAGCAGGTTGACAGCCTTTTTTGAGCTCTTGGAGGCTCCCTTTATTTCAATGTAAGCATTTCTCCTTGTTGTATTCTGTTGCTCCTCTACTAAAGGCACAATCCTACATTGGCTTCACAACCATTCAGCTGTGTAATGCACATTGAGACCATTAGGTTTGCAGTATGCAAGATACAAACAACCTTTGTAGAATACTATGAAACCCACCATTCTCAGTTCAAGTTTTACTTTGTTTGCTGCTGTTATCCATAACTTAATGCAGAAGAATGCAGCTGTCAACCCGAATTCAATGTGGAGAGAGGACTGGGCCTAACGGCTAGGGCGCTCTGGGCACCTGGGGATCTGGGTTTGAGTCTCGATAACGACGCTAAACATCCTGTGATTCTTAATCTCCCCTAACAAAAATGAATGTGTGTCCTCATGTAACATAACTGGTGCTATGTAAAGCGCTCTGATACCCGATTAGGGTCAAGTTCGCGCTATATAAAACTCTGCCAAAAAAAAAGGTGTGATTGAAAACTGCACTCCTTCCATGAATACTCCTTTGTGTCCTGTAATGAAACAGAACAATTCATACTGTCTAGGTTTAGACGACAGGCATTTAAAAACATGCACATGAACATTTGCAGTACAAAATGCACACAGTGTCACATTAATGAATAACACTGTGCGGAAAAAATACAGCCCAACACTAGATATCTCAAATGGTTTATTCTGCCTAAATATAGCACCTGGAAGCAGATATTTAACAGCATTCTCTGCCCTAGGCACTCAAAATGAATTCTGTACACTGCCCCAAGGGTATAAGAATAACTCTAGATTGTTCTCAGCAAGAGTAACAGAGTTACTTCAAAATTTTGATGAGGCGGCATTGTCCTATGTAGATGATATTTATCTGACGGACGATGAGTTATTGGAACACTTGAACGGGGTGAACAACATAATTTTGGGGATTTCCAATTTGGGCTGCAAATGTAACTTTAAAAAATCTAATATTGCCCACCTCAATGTCCTATTTTTGGGATATGAACTATCAAGTGAAGGGAAAAGCCTGACAGCTAATTTCCTATAACAATGTGCATTGCTCCAAGCTCCAAAGACTCTGAAACATTTACAATCCATTTTAGCAGTCCTTAATTCTGGCAGAACATACATTTTGTATTACCCTGAAAGGGTTACACCTTTCTACGACCTAATCATACCTGATTTTGCAGTCCAACATTGGGCACAGGAACACACAGAAATCCTTTGTTCCGTACAAGTTAACATGATAGCTTCCAAACACTGACACACATGTGTAAATAACACTAATTTGGTGATCCATGTAGTCACGGGTCAATCAGGGCATACATACATCACCTTCAATGAAGACAAAACAATACCCATAGCATACAAATCACATTTCTACACAAACATGTTTTGCATCCACGGAAAAGATATATAAACTGCTGTAGCGAGACAAAGAGCACCAGCAAAGGGGAAACACATAATTGTTGTGACTCCAGTACCAACCTTAGAGGCTGCTACCAAAGCAAGCGTTTCAAAAGCACTGGATCTACGATGGATACCATGGGCTAATTATCTCACTGCAACAGAAGTAGATTACAGATATTATCCTGCACTGAAGACACAAGCATTTCTGCAGTACGAACTAGAATATCTTCTCCCCAATTAAATCCTGCCTCTCAATCAGTATGAATACATAATTTATACTAACAGGTCTGCCCAGCCTGCCGTAGGAAGTTAACAGCAATACAGCGCAGCATGTGCAATTGTGAAGGGATATATGTGGGAAGGCAAGTTCCATCTTAGCAATACACAGACTCAGTCTTTAGGAGATTGCATGGCACAGCTGTCAGAAATAAAAGCCCTGATACTGGCACTACAAAATAGAGAACGGGTATTCCCCACACTCATTGTGTGCAATTCGTTGTATTGTGTCCAGTCATACAATTAATATCTTCACTACTGGGGCCAGAATGGGTTTAGAGATTCCAAATAGTGCCTAATAAAGCACAAGCTGCTTTGGGAATAGGTGGCAAAGCTGAAAGAATGCTTGCCACAGGCTCATGTAATTCACACATTAATTCATCAGCGTTTTGACATTAACATTGAAGGGAATTCATTGACTAATGAAGCTGTCAAGGCAACAGTGCAAACTGCTGCCATTGCTACAATCACTCGTTCCAGCTCGAGAATAGACAGACAGATAATGATAGCTGTAAATGCTACGCACAATAGCTCGGCCTTGCAAAAAGGTTTTCCACTCAAGTATTCCTACAAGTTAGATGCGCAAAACATTCTGGATGCTCAACTTCCAGGAGTGGCAGGTAGAGTAATATCAAATATGGATCACAGATTAGGATTCATTCAATCTGCACACGAGGGTCCGGGTTCAGCACACGCAGGTATAGCTGCAACTGTTTCACTACTGAAGCAGCATTATGGTGGCCAGGTTCTGCTAAACAGACCAAATGTTTTGTCCTCAAATGCGACATCTGACAGCAGATGAAAGGTTCTACCACAGCACGTCCACCACAAACACCACTACTTTTCTCAGACAGGCCTTTCGCACATGTATATTTGGACCACTGCAGCCCCTTATAAATTGACAGGACTTACAAGTACATCTTGGTGGCAGTGGATTCATGCTTTTGATTCCTGTGGGTTTGGCCTCAACGCTCAGCTGATGCCTAAACTGTTATAAAGGATTTGCAAGTCTTTATAGGGACATACGCAATTGGCATATTACATTCCGACCGTGGCCCTGCATTTAGCTCACAGGCTCACAAAGAAGCCGTTGGAAGTTTGGGTGTAGCATTGCAGCACTCCTCCTCATATCATCAAGAAAGAAACAGCTTGGGTATTAGGCTTGCCTGTCCGTTGGGCCAATCACTGATATGAGGCCCAGAGAGCACTAAACAACATGTCAAGAAAACCCCTGGGGGGCGTACTCTATATGAAGTCCTGTTTAGGAAAGAATTTGTGTACCAGACCTTGTTTGTGGCAGCACAGTGGCAGATGAAAAACAATTTGGCATCAATGATTGTGTGGCTGTTTTACAGGAACTCAATGAATTCCAGGTATTACAAAGCAATGTCCCAATGTCGCACTGCCACTGGATAAGTGAAAGCTGTTCCGGCAAGACCTGCCTGGGTCCTGAAGTTTGGGGACCTTGTCGGAGAAAAGATAGTCGACAAAAAAGTATTTGGGCCATCTTCCAGAGCAACTGTAATTGTCCTGGCTGTCGAAGGAACAGGGACAGTACTTCTTCTGCCCCTTGCCGGCTGCAAAGACAAGAGATTCATCTCTATTGATCTGATCAAACCACACTATGTGGCCGATACTCAACAGTAAGCAGCATGGGCTCCTGGGTAGAAACCGATTTGCTCTTGCTACCATACAGAAAGTTCAGATGGACAGATTAATAACTTTTGAAGACTCTACTCTGCGAAGTGAAGGAGTTACCAACAATGGAATGAAACTTGTACCTGTTGAAATTGAGCAACATCTAACTACAAATGACACACACATCTCGTATTGGTCTAATACTGACATCTATGTGAATATGTCTGGCTACTTCATCGATTTTGATAATTTCTCATTGGATCCAAGTGAGCCTGAGCGACCGCAACCGCCTGTTCCCCACAACAAACAAATTAGTTTTTTCTAACTTTGGCTAAAAAATACATACTTTGTTTTTCCCTGGCTACAGCTCTGCATTTCAAATGGTCTAATGTTTGTAGTCCTTGTCAGGAAAAAGGACACCAGTGCTGGCTTGTTGTCCTGTTCCTTGTGTTTATTGTCACACAAATGCTTTTTCAATCATGTAAAACCCTGTTAAAAGATTAATGTACTGTTGGTGAAGAAATCATATTCAGATATGTGAAGATGCCCAGTAAATTATCCACAGACTTGGTTATTTGGCTTATGTTTCCTTTTATTTAAAGTAATGGACTTATGGCATTTGTGCATACACGTGCGCTTACAATCTTTCATCACATTGCACACACTCTTCTTTAAACGTGACGGGCAACGTCTAAACGGGAACACTATAAATAAAGGCCGAGCCCAGGCTTCCCCGCTTGATTTTAGTTTCCCTTGGCCTTAAAAGCATCACATCCACAGAAAACGGAGCAAGAGAAGTGGGTCATCTCATCAGGCAAGAGCATTTGGAATGAACATCGGCTCCAACGCAGAACGAAGACTCTTCAATCCTGAATTTCAAAGACAGACTTTCTCGGATCGTTTCTTTCTAGGAGGAAAAAACAGATTCAGCGTGGGGACTTCACAGGACCTCTCAGTTAAGTCCCGAGAACTTCGAAAGGATTCCGTGAAATCTTTCAAAAGGCCTAGTGTATTTCTGATATTAGTATGGAAAGCTCAAAGGTTAATAGCTTTTTAAACACCGTTCCTGAAAAGGAAAAATATTGCGGCTGTAATGTTTGTTTAAATGCCCAAAAGTTAAACACAGTTCTTGGAAGAAAACATATCACGGCTGCATTTTAGAAAAGGTTAAAGAAATCGAACTTTAGCAAAAAATATTTTGAACTTTAAAGAAATTGACCAAGATGTTTTTTATAGTTTGAACTGAGTACTGATTCTTGTTTTTGAACTGAGTACTGCTTCTTGTTACTTAAATATCCTCAAAGGAAGAATGTTGTAAATAATTACTTTCAGATCTTGTGTCCGGAATTATCCAGGAGAGAAAGATGAAACAAAAGGTAATGTGTGACAGAAAGTAGACATGCACACCTGTAGGTTGTTTTCAGCTCATTTTAGATGTTATTTATTCATTTTTATGCAGCAAGAAAATTAATATACTTGTGGCACAACATTTGCATAGAATATAAGAAAACTGGTCAAAAGTAATTTAAAAAATGCCTAAGGAAATCAAGCATCATAATGACAGGTGATTAAAAAAGACAAAAGAATGGTTTTGGATTCTTATACAAGGTAGAAAACAAGACAATCTAAAAAGCACTTGTTTGTTTCTATTTAAACAGAAAGAAGTTGACGATTCAGCAAAAACCTTCCTGGCAGGTCCAGACAGCGGAATCAGACAGGATCTCTTCTCTCTGTTTCTTTCTCGTCCCATAACCCCTTCCCTCCTTGTATATTTGCCAGGTTCGCTGTAACACTAATCAGTGAGATCTGAGAAATATACAGCAAGGGTAGAGGTAATTTCATCGCCCCTGTTGATTACCTGAAATTCAGGTGAGTGGTGAGATCAAACCGACAGTCCTATGGATTAGTATAGTGACTGTGTTTTTCTTGCTCCTGAATGGACATTACCTCCCAGAACACTCTACAGTACAAAATGTGAACTTGGTCCTGAAAGTGCATGCATCATCAACCAAGCACAGAGGGACCTGATCTTAGTAAACATTACAGCAGTTCCAGTTCCTGAAGGAATAGTTTGGGACAGAGTTTCTTATGATGTGTATGGTCCTACAGAAATTTTAAGAAAACCTAATTTGTTCACAATTTCTCTTAGTGATATCATCACTTCTAGTACTCTGTCTAATGATTGGGACATTGAAACTGTGCATACTATGCTGACTGATTTAGAACAATCCGCTGTATTTTCAAATGATAAATTACATGATGATCTATCGAATTTGGTGACATGTTTTGCTACCAACACTATGGTCACCGTTTTTTACATTAAGCAAGAATTACACGCAATGTTTTCACTTACCATCAAAGGGAACATTGCTCAACACCGCCTAAAGGTAGTTCAACAACATTTGCACAGAAGTTTGCTTATTTTTCTGGGTTTATTACTTTAGACCCGGCCTCTTATTACTATAGGCTTGCACCTACATGGACAAAGAAGAATATGCTTACGAACACTAAGCTGATATACTCTGCTTCCTTTATTTTCCAACTGTCTTTACAGGGTTTTGACTATTGGAGGGACACCATAGACACAAAATATGCCTTGGGGACTAAAGATTTGCAGGTTTAGGGAACTGAGGCCCTGTTTAGAGAATGTCTCATACCACACCAAATGATTTTCCTGAACAGGACTGTGCAACAGACTTCCTGCTTTGAGGGTTGGCAAAATGCTACGCTACACAGTGAGGATACATTAGATGTATTGTTACACAATGGTTCTTACAATTCATCAGACCCCAATTGGAAGGGCTGGTTGGTTTGGTTTATCGACACAAATAGGTATCAGTCAAGATTCAGGGGTACCACCGAAGGGTTTAGTATCCATGGGCCTGATCAGCGCTATGTACAATCAGTAAACTCGGTGGTGACATCCTACAGTGTTGGGAA
Organism: Lissotriton helveticus; assembly: GCF_964261635.1. Lineage (NCBI taxonomy): Eukaryota > Metazoa > Chordata > Amphibia > Caudata > Salamandridae > Lissotriton > Lissotriton helveticus. The sequence goes on along the minus strand of NC_136067.1, from coordinate 462,016,308 downwards.
GTTATGCCTAGGGTTGCTAAAGACCTCAACACTGCCCCAAGTGAAGCAACACTAGTCCCTTCTCTCAGTGACAAGGTTCTTAGGGAATTTTTGTTAGGTCCCCAGAAGCCACGTCAAAAGAGCTTCTTGTATGCTATTTACAACAAGCTATGGAAAATCTCCCAACAGGAGGCTGCTGAGAAACTACTTGCAATAGATAGGGTTAACCTTGAAAAGGCTTTGGCTGTGGTCGACAATGGTATGACCACACTATCATCCAGAATCTATTCACTGGGCAACATTGTATCTTCTGCAATAGATATAATGGAACAGGATTTGTCTTTTCTACAACATGGACAATCACAATTGCAGTCCATTATATTATTTATTAAGCTGGACGCTACAATCATTGCGTTCCAGCCACATGCCCTGGAGTTACATCAACAGCACGACTCTGTTCTCTGTATACAATCTGACGGGAAGATGGTTATGGCACGCAGAGATGCAAAATATACTATGTTGCACTGTGAACATTGGACCAATTACCTTTCACTATGGCTGAGTTACCTTCCACATAATGGTTATTCCATGGCTAAATTACACTGCCAGTCACAACATTCCACTTTTAATACTGTCTCAAATACCATCAGGGAGGCAGATATGTAGCTCTAGGAGAAGGGTACATACACGAGTACCGGTAATTACAGTACAGATTTAGATGTAGGAATGGGTACACTGAGTTTTGTCTTAGCGGTTCAAACTGTGAAAGTGTTTTGAGTGGGTCCTTAGTTTGCAAGGACATTTCGCTTCACGGGGCCTGTAATGCTTTGGTTACAAACTTGTTCTGGTACTTGAAGAGTTCCCCAGCTGCCATGATTCATCCGGTATTTGAGCTGCTCTTGAATTGGAGCTATCTGATGCTGAATGATCAAGGCTGTTGTGGGGTGGTACTGGGCATCACATATCTGGCCACAATGAGTTCCAGGGTTACATGTTGTATGCAAGTATTGTTTTCACCGGCCTACACAGTTAGGGAGGCAATGCTACAGCCTTCATTGAATGTTTCCTTTATACGGTTTGATTCTCTGAACAGACTGAAAGCCATGCTTTTTCAGAAAGATGTGTCCTTAACCTCAGTCTAAGAGACGTTTGATCTCCATGTTGCAAGGTCTTCATGTGAGATACAGGCACTAGTCTGTATGAACTTCCTGCTCCATTTCATAGAAATGGTTCATCATATTTTCAACATGTCTGATACGAGGGGGATCATCCAACTATTTAAATATATAGGTTCTGGACGTTGAGCACCTTTCAGACAATCTTTGGAGTAATTCCAGCATTCATACACTCTGTGTTGGGATGCGTTTTTGGATCCTTTCTGCTGGTCCTGCTACTTGTATTGGGCATCCTGGTTTTAATTTTCTTGCTTCACATTGGATGTCCAAGTTCATCGAGAGATGGAAAAAGCACTGGTGGCTCTATGTTGTCATGAACGCACAGTGCTCACTTCTGCTTCGGTTGCTAAGCGAGCATTGGCTCCTATCTATCAGACCTGCCTGGTTTTACGGCATCTTGCCTGTGTTCTGCTGCCTGTTCTGTGGATACGAATGAGTGTTGAACCTGTGTCTGACCCTTCTATCGGTTGCACCATCGTACATAGACGTACTCCTGGACCCCTTAAAAGCCCACCTATATCAGTGTCCCCAGTGTATTCCCATGTTGATGACGGCATTCTTAGAGCCTCCATGGGATGCTTCAGCTCCTGGCGGAACGGACAATGGCTCTAACACAAGTTCAAAGGTGTCGAGTGCTTCCTGAACGGTGCTGTGGGAACTGGAGACAATCACCTTTGCTTAATTGACCTGATGCAAGAGGTGTTACAGGGACAGTCGTCTGCGAATGCATGCAACAGTGATGTTGCTTCTACCACACAGGACACATAAGATTTGGCTCTCCGTGTGATGGGAATAATTCATCCTTTTTTCCAAAACAAACCAAATTGGAATGAGAAACATCAGCTTTTTTGTTTTTGTTTCTTCTGTTCTCACTGAGAACCATGGCTATCGATGAGCCCTTTACTAGTAGTACCTTTTTATTGCTTTTACATATAACATGTTTTTTAGACACTGGTTTTAAGACAATGTTTTTATGCTTTTTAGGAGGCTTATT